>NC_141690.1:271295524-271895524 GCF_964263255.1 Lissotriton vulgaris | reverse complement strand
CCATATCTAGGCAACTAAACCTGTTGGCGGTCGGTAAGCCACCCCAGTTGCCCCTGTATGCTTGTTCCCTAGAGCCCTGTACACCCCAAGTGCCCCAATTTTCATTCCTAGAGGGACGCCCTACTGTGTACCAGTTAGTGTCATTATTCCAGTTACATGTTGATCCGCTCCTGGGGGGATAGAAAAAGGAGAGGCGTCGTGTTGCGATTGCGATCCCCTCATATCTATCCTGAGTGTTCCAGTTGCATATGTATTCAACAGTATGGGGGTCCACAAAATTAACCAATATGCAATCACCCTTTAGTGTTTTTCTTTCATGTCCCACCCATGCTACCCTACGCACTGTCAAGATCTTACTAGTAAGGTTTAGAGGTAGGGACCTGTTTGTATTTAACCAATACTGAACTTTGTTTTTTAAGGACCAATTGAGTTCCTCCTCAACTTCACTCAGTTCAGGGACACCCGTCATGACCACCGCATAGGGCCTTGCCTCAGGGGGCAAGTTATCCGGTCGTCTCCTAAGTGGGCCGCTGCCATTACTGGTCTTATTTGGCTGCGACGTGTGGTCCCTGGGGAGAGAGGGCCCCTGTTTCCGCGGGGTAACCTGGGTTTGTGTTTTGGGTGCTATTGCCTTCGTGGCGATGGAATCAGTCTTAGGTACTATGTTGGTCGCAGTTGCTAAAGGTTTTTTTATAACAGGGGCAGCGGGTTTGACTGGGTTTGTGCTTGGGTTAGGTCCCCCTACTTTATTGGGCCCCTTTGGATTTACTTTCTTTTGAGCATCATACATGTCCGTTAACTGTTTTTCAATGCGAGCTAATTTTATGTCAATAGGGGTGAGGTAAAGTTTAAAAAGTTCAGCAATCCTAGGTAGGAGTGCAATATTTACCTCATCATCCCTGACTCTAATCCTATCAGAGATGTCTGCACCTCCTGTGATCACACTGGAGGTTGCTTCATTTGTAGGATAAATACCAGGGGGATCGTTGGCCATGGACAGGTTTTGGTCAGGGACCGGGGGGGCCTTTCTAGATTGTTTACCCCTATCTCTTTTATTTTTGGGGTTAGATTTTTTAAGAGTAGGTTTTTTTGGAATGGCTCTCTCCCTCCTGGCCTTCAGCTGGGTGTTACTCAGATTGGTAGGAGGAGTAATATCAACTAGATCTTGGGTGTTATTCATGTCCACACTTAGTTGGGGATCTAGTAAAAGATGGGAGACTGATAGGTCTCATAAGTGTGTCACCCTAGGCACCAGTATATATTTGCTGGAACCTCCAGCGTAGTTTTACTTCAACAAATCAATCTGCAATTGTTCTATAGAAATATTACTCCATATTCTTGTTAAGTTCAAAATCCAAAATTATTTTATTCACTTTTCATTCTTTTCAAAATTCAAGACAATCCATGTTCCAATGCATTTCTGTGTTTGACCACACCTTCGTCAGGGAACGTCTACAATTTAAATAAACAAAACATTTTCTCAGTGCATGTATCATTACAATCAACATTTCTTGCGCGCTGTGAATGCGGAATCAAGTTAATCCTATGGTTTAAGTTGGCGTCCGTATGTTAAATGTAACCGTTATCAGTGACTGTATCAAGTTCTAGGTAAGTTTGTTAACACTCGGGGTTTGCTACTTAGTTGCGCGCTTGTTACATATTGCTGTGGGCGCTACCCCTACTGCTCCGTGAATAACGGCTAACTCTATGATGGTTATGCCCGCCATTTCTCACCTTGTTCGTAAAGTGAAATCAACTCATTCTGCTCCACGGAGTCGTCCCGCTCCGCTTGAAGTTCGAAAATCTTCGCTCACTACGCGCTGGTTCGCGCATGCGCTCTATGTAGGTTAGACTTTTTTTATCTGTTCTAGCTTTATTGTTCGCTACGCGATCACTGCTGCGCGCAACTAAGTAGCAAACCCCGAGTGTTAACAGACTTACCTAGAACTTGATACAGTCACTGATAACGGTTACATTTAACATACCGACGCCAACTTAAACCATAGGATTAACTTGATTCCGCATTCACAGCGCGTAAGAAATGTTGATTGTAATGATACATGCACTGAGAAAATGTTTTGTTGATTTAACAGGAGGTCAGACAGGATGGATACTAGAAGCAAGACACACCAAAGAGAGCAACAGTGAGACTATAATGGCATACACACACACCATGGAGGGAAGGTGGGAGGGGGTCAGGGGCAGCCAGCTGACCACACATGGAAGGTGGGAGGGGCTGTGGCAGCACAGAAGACCATGCATGGCAAGCGGGAAGGTTAGTGGCAGGAATGGCCATGATGGGTAAGAAGCAGGGGGCAGGGGCATACACAAAGGACCATGGAAGATAGAAGGGAGGGGTAGGAGCTGGGCACAGACAAGAGAGTTCAGGGGAAGGGTCCTCACAACAAACCACGCGGGGAAGGCAGGAGGAGCACTTGCAGTACAACAGACCAGGGAGGGCAGGAGGCTGTGGCAGTAAAATGGACCATGGAGGACAGTAGGAAGGGGATAGGGGCATGGAACGTGGACAGGCAGGTGGGCGTGGCTTGGAAGCCGATGGAGCAGGCTGTGTGAGCGCCGAGCTCTGCACGGATCCCCACATTGATCCTGTATTAACAAAGTACTCTGGCCTGTCTAAATGCATTGAGAACGATTCGAGGGGTGCTGAACTTACCCGGCACTCACCCGGTTGAAAATCAGGCTCGGATCCAAACTTTGGGCTGGTTTCTTGACGGAGGTTTGCTGGCTGCAGCACAACCCAAAATGGCAGCGGCTCTGATGAAGAAAGCCCGGTCCTAGGCCGACGGCTGAGGAGAACTACCCTCTGGGGGGAAAAGGCACCAATTGAGCTGGAGTTAGTCCTCGTCGTGTGCCCCACTAAGGGCCCGGTTGTACTGGAGTGCGGCGACGCTGAAGGCTGTAACGCCCCGCACCACGGAAGCATCAAGCTGGGGTGGACTGCCGAGCGGTGCAGACTGTGTCTGGCTACAAGGTCCCGGAGCTCCGGAAGCCTGAGGCTGCGTCGTGCGGACAGGAAAAGGTGTGGCGGAGCAACTGCTCCCGATTAACATTGGAGGGGCTACGGTGCGACCAAACCGGCTGCGGTGAGTGGGGTGCGATCTAACCCGGGCCCCCGGCTGCGGAGGTGGACGCGGGTCTACGGGGGGCGGTCACGGCCTGTGAGCTAAGGCGTAGGCGGGAAGCACGCACAATCAGAGGACGTGGGCCCAGAACGAGGGGAATTCCACATAAATCAAATAAGGGTTAGAGAAGGGGGAGTCAGAACCCAGCGGATTCCTCACACCCCGGCAGAGATGCTTGTGGCCCGAGCGATTGACTCTCAGTGCCTGCCTCAGGGCTCACGGGGGAATCATTCCGCACCATTTCTGTCCTCCTGGGAACCGGAGTCTGCTGAGGGACCTAAGCGCTACTCCTGAATGGACCCCGGTGGGATTGGAGCAGCGATTGAGTCTGGGCTTGTCATCACGCGCCAGGGCATGGTGAATGGTTCCCTGGATGATGATCACCTCTGATGTTTGGTGCTGGGTGATCCCTGAGCAGTTTAACGATCACTGCCTGGGTAAAGCCCGTGGAAGTGGGGGAATTGTTGGCACGGCTCCCAAAGGGAGCACATCTATAGTCCATCCCCTACTGCTGCTGGGCATGAGCATGAGGCGCGGAGCACCGTTTAGTTGGGGTTGAACAAAGCAAGACTACGACTAAAGTCCACAAGTCTGCGCTGCCATAGGACCGCGACACTCCGTTTATATGAGGTATGAGCCACTGTGAATGAAATTATTATATGCAGAGGAGAGCTGGCGGGTTGAGTGTATATGTGTGAATTACTGAGGAGAGTAACCTCCAGAACCGATTGACATGCTGGTGTACACCCAGGACTGGGTCTTAGGACAGTAACCAAGTGGCAGATACCACAGATCGGCCGTTGGATGACCCCTGGATTCTGAGCAAAGTGGCAAGTCTTCAAACAATTGTACACGGTCCAAAGAGCCAAACCATGGGGAAACCAAAAGGGAAACAAGGTGGCGCACCCCAGACTCCAGACAGCGAAACGCCAGAACAAGACATGTTGGACAAACTAGAGACATCGCAGGACCCCATGATGCAGCAGGAATTCGATCGAATACTAGTGGCGATCGCTGACTCATGCACGGCCTTACAACAAGACATTGCACAGGTGGCAATGGGGCTTGGCCTCCTACGAGCGGATCACTCTAAGCTCTCAGATAGGGTAAAACAGGTGGAGGTGACACTACAAGAAGTGGCACTGGCCCAAAGTGTACTAGAGAATAAAATGACGGATGCCTTGGATCGAATACAGGCATTGGAGAAACATGCAGAGGATGCGGAAAGTCAAAATCGGCGCAATAACATTTGCGTGGTTGGCCTGCCTGAAAAGGTGGCGCGGACGGACATGGTGCACTATCTGGAGAACTGGCTGAAGACTGCTGTGGCCGCTGAGGAAGTCACCCTTCTACACCTTAGAACGGGCACACAGAGGACCTGCGAAACCTCCACAGCTGGGATGTCCCCCCGTCCGGTAGTAGCAAGGCTACTGCATTATAAGGATAGAGTCTTTTTACTCCAAAAAGCACAAACAGAAGGCCTGTATCAAGTTGAGAATGGCAAAGTGACTATCTTTCTGGATTATACCCTGGAGATCCAGCGCCGTCACACGTCTTTCCTGGCAGTTAAGAAAGAGCTGAGAACGGAGGTCCTCCAATATTTATTGTTATTCCCAGCCAGATTAAAAATAATGCTAGATGGTAGCGCCCACTTCCACGATAGCCCGGAATAAACATGGACTTGGTTGGAAGCCTATCAATCTAGAACAGAGCTAACAGCGCAATGCCTTTGAGAGTCATCCGGGGAACCTCTTCGTCGCAAGTCACAGCGTATTAGACGTCGTCGACAGGGTATGCAGAAACCATCTCCGTCCCAGACAGAGACAGAGAGACAAGAGGCGTGAAGGCAGTGACTGCTTTGTCGGAGGAAAAGTTGTTGCAGTCACCTAGGAGCACTGACTCGGAGAGAGACAAGGCACAATCTGACACTGAGGCCTCAGAAGCAGGAAGCCTACGGATACCACAGGTCACCCCGGCCACAGCTGATGGGCTAATGGATGAGTGAGGTTTGGAGGACTGCTCTGGGAACTGCTATGGGGAAGGCATAGAATCAGGAACTATATAAGCAGAAGAACGTTGTCAGATTACAGAGCAAGGGGTACATTGGGAAGTTGATCAATGGTGGAACGCTCAAACAGTATGCAGTAGCTTAACAATTTGAGTGGGGGAAAACTGATAAGCCAGAGGAACAATGTACAATTGGGGGATCGAAGGGGAAATACCCATTCTGCTTGAGTGGTCACCCGTCGGCTCTAGGTGCCCCCCCATTGCCCATAAGGCACGCCCACAGTGACTACTGGTGGACATAGGAGTGAGTTAGTTCTTAGGATAGTTTGGATGGGAACTAGCATTTTTGTTCTAGGACCTGTTCTTGCGAGGGGAGGGGGAAGAGGGGGTCGGGGGAACCGTTGGGACTTTGGGACCACTGGTGTGTTCATACATGTAAAGGAAGGGTCGAAACAGATGATTTACTACGATGGGGACAATACCTGAACTACGATGTATTACTTGGAATGTAAGGGGACTACACACAATGACAAGGTACAATAAGGTCCACGCTTATTTGGTCAGGAGAGAGGTACATATTGCATTGCTCCAAGAAATGCACCTCACTAGATCAGAGGGGCAAGCCTTGCAGCGAAGATGGAGGGGGCAGGTTTTTAGTACATCCTACTCAGCATTTGCAAGGGGGGCAATGATTTGGATTAGAGCTGGGGTCCCCTTTCAGGTAACTAAGCAAACCATAGATTCGGAAGGGAGATTTGTAGCAGTTGAGGGACGTTTATACGGAAGGGACTTAGCACTGTGTAGTACCTATGCCCCAAATGTAGATCAGGCGCGATTCCTGGACTGCATGTCTGGCACATTAACAAATTATTTTATGGGCCCAATACTGGTGGGAGGAGATTTTAACTCAATAACAGATGTATTTCAAGATAGGTCACATCCCCCCTTATCAGACTTCCTGTAGGAAGGGGGAGTCTCTAGTTGGCGCAGTGCAACACTAGCGACAAGCAGGGACTCTCCTCTTCTTCGTCAGGGCTGAGGGCTACCGTCAAGAAAACCTCTGCTTACCCTCTAGGTAGTGTGGCTTAAGCAGTCTTAGGCTAATCTCTGGGGCACATAGGGTTAAACATTTGCAATATTATACCGTCACAACCAACCCACCACACAATGACACCAAACTGTATTTGTGAAGGTCACGGGTCATCCGGGGCAGCGGTGCTCTGTGGCGGCAGGGTCCTTTCCTCGTCGTTCGCTCCGACCCTGGAGGCGGCGGCTGTGTGGTGGCGGCAAGTGGCAGTACGGTCCTCAAGTGCAGGACGTACCCAGCCAAGTGCCGGTTGCAGCTGTGCGCTCACAGCTGAGCTGTCGGGCAGGATACCGACCAGGGGGATTCTCACAGGGCGACTGTCCGTCTTTGCAAGTGGATTGGCTGCTCGTGGCGCAGTCAACTCGGGAGCTCGGACCGGACAGGTCCTCCTTCACTTTGCTCTCGGGCTCCCGGTGCAGTTGCGGTCACGGTGTTCGGGCCAGCGGCGGCTGGACCTCACGTTGCTCTCGCTGTTGCTTTGGGCCCCGGTCACGGTGGTCAGGTGGATGTCGTTGCCTTGGAGGAGATTCCTCCGTCGGTACTGCAGCGATAAGCAGCACACACAGTCGCTTTCTTCAGGATGTAGCGCCCACTGGTCCTGGGGCGCTGGTCAGGGGGCAAGTTCACAGCAAGCCCTTGGAGATCTCTCAACAGAGTTCGGCACAAAGTTTCTCAAAGCAAGAGTCTTCTTGTAGTCTCTCCTTCTTCCTCTCCTTCGGCAGCAAGGCACCAGACACAGGCAAGAGCCAGCACTCTTCCTTGTCCTTCCCGGTCCTTCTCGTCGGGCAGAGTTCCTTCTGTAGCCCAAACTGGATCTAATTTACTAGGAGCAGGGCTCCTTCTTTTATACGGTATTTCTTTTGTTCTCGCAGGCCAGGGGGGCCTTTGCATAGCCACTTTCAGTCCTTGAGTACTCGGGTGGCGTAATCCGGCTTCTGCTTTCAGTGTGAGGGGCAGGCGCATCAGACGCCCCACAGGAGGTGGAGCCAGCATTGTGCGGACAGGGGCAGCCAGAGTACCTTGTTGATGGGGCTTCGCCCTTCTGGGCCAGGTGTCGGCTGAGTCATCAATCGCTCCCCAGGAGGGTGGAGCCAGCATTGTGGTGGCAGAGCACAGCAAGATCTAGAGTCAAGAGCCACTCCTACCTCCCACTAAGGTGTAATCTGCGCATTCATCACCTGTCATCCTCCCGCCCTGTCACTCACACATCCCAGACAGTCAGATACACATACCAGCAGAGGCGGGCTGAAATGGTTAGGCAAGCAAATGCTAACTTTCTAAAAGTAGCATTTGCAAACACAGGATACTAAAATAAACTTGACTACAAGAAATATTTATCATCCTGAGTTCAGGCATACTAAACACGACTCGCTACCATGCTCCTTGAGCCTGCTGGGATTATAGGGTGTAATAATTCCAGCAGCTCAGTCTGGCCTAACGGAAGCAGGTAGCCTTCAATAGTGAAATACGATTTTAGTTGTAAGTCACTACTAGGACATGCCACACACATCAGGGCTTGTCCTACCTTACACCTGCAATGCACCCAGCCCGCAGGCCTACCATAGGGGTGACTAATATGCAGTCAAGGGAAGGTTCAGGGGCTGGCAAGTGGGTGCACTTGCCCAGCTAGCGTGACAGTACGAGACTGCACGCGGGTTCTGCGGTGGCAGTCCCCAGACACATCTTTACGGCTGCTTCGGTGGGTGGCGCAACCAGCGCTGCAGGCCCACTAGCAGTATTGGCATCTACAAGCCCCGGCACTCCTAGTGCACTTTACTAGGGACTAACAGTAAATCCAATGAACCAATCATGGATACCAATCACATGTACAATTTACAGTAGGGAGCACTTGCACTGCGGCACGGGTCGGCCGTGGCGCAGTGCCCTGAGTATCGGAAAACCAGCAAAACATCGGAGGCACATCAGCAAAAAGTGGAAGGGAAACTCACGCCAAGGTGCCAGGTCTAACACTTCCCAGTCCATAGGTTATCCAAATATAGACATGATTGGCACACCAGATGGAATTTTGTAGATGCGTGGAGAATCCACCACCCACGAGATCGGGATTATTCCTACTTCTGGGCATTAGATGAACTCCATGTTCGACTAGATGCAATATTATGTTAAGCATCCATAATGTCCTCCATAATTTACTCTGAGTATCTCACTAGAACACTGTCCGACCACAACCCGTTGTTGATTACTATGCATTGGACACTAGAAAAGTCGGAAATCCCTACTTGGAGATTCCGTCCCGAAACGTTAGATGACCCGGTCTTTAAAAAAGAAGTTGGAGAAGGGGTAGTGAATTATTTTCATGAAAATGCAGGAACAGCTTCAACTAGAGCAATTGAATGGGACGCCTTCAAGGTGGTAGTGAGAGGGTTGTGTATTAATAAGTATGTAGGAGTGAGGAAAGTATTGCTACAGGATGTGGAAAGAGCAGAACACAGGTTGAGAACAGCTGAACGAGCTAGACCCGAGCACCCGGAGAAACAAAAAGTGGTAGTGGAAGCCAAGGAAGCAGTAGCAACAGAATTAGAAAGACTCAGGTGCTTCGATTATAAGAAATATGTTGTAAAGGCTCACGCGGAGGGAGACAAAGTGGGGACCTTGCTGGCCTGGTTGGCCAATTCCTCCCCACGAGGTTCCTCGATCTTGGCACTGACGGCGTGGGACAGGCGTCCAAAATATACTCAGAGAGAGAATAACACACGGTTCTTAGAGTATTATGAAGCCTTATATGAGAGTACACTGGTTACGGGGGATGAAGACATTGAATCCTTCTTAGAGAACATACCCCTCCCGCAGTTAGTAAAGGAGGTAGAGAAGCAATTGGGTTAGGATATTACAATTGAAGAAATTAGAGGCGCGGTTAAACACATGGCTCATAATAAAACACCGGGAGTGGATGGATTACCAATAGAATTTTACTCGCATTACATAGATTTGTTGGCCCGAGGCTACTGGAGGTCTATTGAGAAGCGTGCGACCTTGGCCATCTCCCTATGACCATGAGAGAGGCACTCATTATTCCATTATTAAAGCCAGGGAGAGAGAGCACAGACACAGCGGCTTATTGCCCATTGTCAATTATGTCAACTGACTATAAGATTTTAAGTCGGATCTTGGCGTCGCGCCTGCTTCAGTCAGTATATGACCAGATTGGTTCACGGGGACCAGGCTGGGTTTATTCAAACTCGAAATACAGCCACAAATATACGGAGATTGCTATGAGTTTTGGGCGAGGCCCACCTTGACTCCCCTATGGCCAAGGTACTTTCCGTGGACATAGAGAAGGCTTTTGATAGCTTAGAATGGCCCTACCTGTATAAGGCAATGGGCTGTTTTGCGTTGGGAGAGGCATTCATAGGATGGACGAAAGTGTTGAATACCTCGGCAGTGGCAAGAGTGAAGGTTGGAGCGGTAATCTCTCCCCGGTATCAAGTATCCCGTCGGACGAGACAGGGCTGCCCCCTCTCTCCATTATTATTCGCATTAGCCATTGAACCTCTGGCAGCATATGCTAGGCTGGGGCAAAGATATGAGGGTTTGCCTTTCAGAGGCGAACAGCAATATATCTCGCTATGCAGATGATTTGCTGATGTTCCTGGTGGATGCACAGGGAGCACTGGAAGGAGCGGCAGAACTGCTCACGGAGTTCGTGACATATCGGGGCTGAGAGTGAATTGGACTAAGACGTGCTTGTTTCCCGTGACACCCGGAAGAGCAGTACCTACCATAATGCCGAATATACGCTGGGTACCTACCTTCCTAGTATACCTTGGTACACATATTTACCATGAAGCCAGTGCTATTCTGGAAGGGAATATTGGTAGGTGTATACGAGCACTAAGGGGTAGCATAGCATTCTGGAGTACGCTTCCTTTGTCAGTAACGGGAAGGGCCGCCTTACTAAAGATGGTGGCACTGCCACGGCTGCTATATTTTTTTCGGACATTACCCATATGGATACCCAGCTCCATGTTTAAGTTTCTTAATACTATGCTAGTAGGATTCCTATGGGGGTCTAGAAGACGAAGAGTGGTGCTAAAAACGATGATGAGACCAAAATCAGAGGGAGGACTAGCGGTTCCTGACCTGGAGCTTTATTATATAGCAGCCTAACTACAGGTCCTTACGCAAGCAGTTGCAATAGAATTTAGGGGCTTGGAGGACATGATAGGTAAAGGAATACCGAGACACATCATAACTTTTATAATATTACAACAAAGGCTTGACCTTAGAGATCTATTACTGGAGAGAAAACATTAAGAATATGTTGGAATCAGAGCCAGCGTAGAGTGGGAGTGATGCATCCATACGCCCCAGAAATACCGTTGAGGATGGTTACAGCATTGCCCCATGTTGGAGACTGGACGTCCTTGCTTGAGTGGGAACAATCTGGGATGCAGGTGCTGGGGGATTTGTACGAGGGTTGTGAATTGTTGACATAGTAGGCCTTACAGGAACGATACGACCTCCCTAGAAGGGGATTCCTTGTACATGCTGCCCTGGTGCATGCACTTCAGAAACATTGGAAGGAGGGATTAGCAGAGCTCAAAACAACTCTGGCATGTCAATATGTTGTGATGGCAGCAGGTACATTTAAGGCAGTTACATGCCTATATCGGCGAATGCTGAATGAGGGATTGGCTCCACTAGACACATTACGATTGAAATGGGAGATGGGTATCGGGAAGTTCATCCCAGAGACTGCCTGAGGACATATTATGCGCAGGGCCTGGAAAAGCACTAGAAATGCACGATTCCAGCTGGTGCACTGTTTTATATTGAACAGAGCATATTTTATTCCTGGTAAGATTAAAAAAGACTTCAAGGTTGACAGTGCTGCATACCCCGGATGCACAAAGGAAGCAGTGGAGCTCGAACATATGTTATGGGATTTGCCCGAAACTGGGGAATTATTGGTCTGAAATAGGAGACTTATTAAATTCAGTTACAGATCGCCAGATAGTTTTTGACATAGCCACGTGTATATTTCATTGGTTCCCACATACCTCCAAGACAAAGGTAACAAGTGAATTCGTAGATATGGGGCGGTTCCTAGCAAAGCGTGAAATTACCACACACTGGAAATCAAAGGAGGGTCCTAGCAGCAGGGGATGGAAAGCAGAACTGATTAAATGGGCTGGCAGTGAAAGTGTCATTCGGTTTCAACAGGCGAGAAGCTTGAATAATGAGAAAGCTCTGGATTCAGCGAGAGCGTGGGCGGGGCTGGTGCAATCCTTGTCTGACAGGCAATAAGCTGAGGATTCAATAAAGGGTGGTCCCAACCGAGACAAATAGTAAAATATCCACTACAGGAAGTTCTGGTACTCGGCTATCCCGAAATACCCGATGTAGATGCTGTAAGCGCTTTGAACACACTGGTGATGGGGGGAGGGGAAGGGCATTTAACTGGTTTTGGGGTTAAATAACAGATAGTGGTGATTATTTTTTTAGTAGTATAGCTTTATTTCGATACGGTACATATCATAAAAGCAGTACAAAAAGTAAAATCATTACCAAGATGCATAATATAAAATACCGTAGGGAATCATAATAGACAATAATACATAAAATACACATTTAAGCTATCCTTACACATGATTGCACTAGTATCTAAAAACAGGTTACAAAAAAAGAGGACATTACTGGATCAATAGCTTTTTTGCAGATCTTATACGCCATGCCCAGCCAAGAAATTTTGCCATGCAGCATGCAAAGAATGGGCGGGCATCAGAGCGCAATATACGTAGGGCTTCTAAGTGTGATCTTGTTCCCAGACTTCTGCACAAGGGCTTTAACCATTTCAATCTAGGAGCTGCATAGACACTGCACTCAAACAGAAGGTGGGCGTCAGACTCAACCCTTGAGTCGCAAAATGGACAAAATGGGACCGTTTGAAAAGGAGGATTCCAAGAGGAAGTAAACAATCCTAAGGGGAGAACACCCACCCTAAATTTGAAGTAGAGTGATCTGTCTCCAGAGCTGTGGATTAGGTCCAAATAAGGTTCCCTGAAGGGGAGATCTTTAACTAGTAAAAACTGGGCAACTGATTTGCAAAGATTGGGGTTACACATTCTGTTATTTTTTACCCATAACCAGTAGGCGTTCTTTAGAAGCAGCTTGGGCGGTGCTGTTTTATTGGCCCAAGCATCTCCCAATCCCAGCTCATAGAGCAATCGTTTTACCTCCCTAAACCAGGGTATCTTATTACAACCTAGGAGAGACAACAGATCTTTCAGGGCGTCAGCGTAACTACCCAATTCTGGGACATTCCATACCCGGGACCAAAGTAGCAGGGGGCGCAGTTTTGCTTGCTCACAAATTGGGCGAGTGCCTGCATCCAACAAGAGGGGGATTGTAGGAGTGCTGTGGGGTAGCCTCATCAGATCTTTATGGAAGTTGTTTTCCATCTTTGCCAACGTATCGACTCTCTGCGTACCCCACAGTTCGGCGCCATATAAAGCTGCGCTTACAACCCTTGCTCTGTAGATATCTAGCACTGCCCCGATTGGTTTCAATGAGGAGGCTCGTTGTTCCTTGAGCAAAACACCCGTGACCCTTTTATGAGTCAGAAACACCTTTTGATGGTGTGCCTTCCAACTCATTGAGTCACACAAGCGAATTCCCAAGTAGTCAAATTCTTTGACTCTCTCCAGGGGGGTGGAGTCTAAAACAGGTGGGGCGACGGATTTCTTGGGGGGATTAAGGACAAGGAATTTGGTCTTGCTTATATTTATGGCTAAACCCCTACTGTCACAGAAGGATTTAAAACTAGAAAGCAATTTCTGAATGCCTGCTGGGGATTTCGAGATCAGGAGGGTGTCATCCGCAAACAGGAGCGTTGGGATCTTTCTGCCCGCCAGGGTAGGTGCATCCGCAGGATGTTGCAGCAGATGCTCCACCACTCCGTTGACATATAGCGAAAACAGAGTGGGGGCAAGCACACACCCCTGGCGGACGCCCCTGTCTACTGGGATACGAGATGTTTTTTCTCCCTGGACACCCCACCTGATCTGGGCGAAATTGCCTTCATGAAATTTTTTAAGCAAGAACAACAGGTAGGTGGGTAACCCTAGACCATCGAGGACATTCCATAGTAGTTCCCGTGGGACTAGGTCGAAGGCCGTTCTCAAGTCTATAAAGACTAGATATAACGTACCCCCTCCCAGCACCACCACCTTCCAATATATCATTAGAAGGCGGAATGTTTGCTCGATGGTGCCTGTCCCTGTTCTAAAATCTGCCTGAAAATCAGACAGGATCTTTCCCTCGTCGGCCCACTGCAGGATCCTACCCAGGACAACTTTCCCCGCAACCTTCTGGGTTGAATCCAGCAAGCTTATGGGGCGATAGTTTGCTGGGTCGTCCCTGCTGCCTTTCTTAAAAATAGGCACAACTTCTGCGCCCCTCCAGGAGTCAGGAAAAGAACCCCCTAGCAGAGCCTCATTTAAGAGTGAAGCGATTAATCTGCTCCACACTGCTGGGTAGGATTTAAGTAGGTCCCCTGGGATCCCGTCAGGGCCTGGAGCCTTGTTGGGGACAATGCCCCTAATAGCCCCTTCAACTTCCTGACTAGTGAAAGGGAAGTCTATAGGAAGAGAATTAGCTGTTGTAATGGGCAAAGATCCCGGGCATGGAGGAGACAAGTCCAGTGCAACAGAATAAAGCTTGGAGAAATGGGCAAACCAAGCATCACCCGGAATATTGCAGGTTATTTGTTGGTCAATGGGCTTGTTCCTTGCTCTTAGTAGATCCCAGAACAATTTGGAGTCCTTCAAGGTGCTAGCTTCAGTTAGATCACACCAGAAATGGTAATCATGAGCCTCCTTTGCCTCAGCCACTAATTTTTTGTAGGATTTCCTCGCGGAACTAATGGCGACCTGGTCCCTACTCTTTACTGCAGCAATAAGCTCCCCCTTAGCAATACGACATTTAGGAGAGTACCAATTGTCTCTAGCATTGGAATCTCTTTTGGAACCCACCCTGGGTTTAGTATATTTAATAGTAAACAGTTTACTCAGTGATACTATGGTCTCTATGAAAAGTGGTAAGACTTTTGTACTGGCTAGGCTTATAGCGTCAAGCCGAGGCTCCACCACTGACAAGATGGACCCGGCTTGCGCCAGCCTCGCCTCATCAGCTTTAACTTTTGCCCACTTCAAACGCCTACCACAATTAGACGGAACAATTTCATGGGATGACTTCCAAATGTGGGCTTGCTTGTACTTCTTGTTTTGCCAAATTGGAGAGAGGGTTAGGCAAAGGGGGTTGTGGTCGCTATCGCAAGATGCTACAACCTCCATATCTAGGTGGAATGACCAGAGATTGTAATTCAAGATAATAAAATCGATTCTGGAGGAGTGACCCGGTCTTTTGTAAGTGTGAGCTCCCAAAAGGTCCGATTTTGAACGACCATTCGTTGATCTCAAATTGTGCTCCAAACAGAGTGCATTGATATCTATCGCACTTTGTGTCCATTTAGGGATCGGGTCAAGGGACAAGGTCGGGATACCCCTTCTTGCATCTTCCTCGAAAGAATTCAAAATATCTTCCTTTGCCAACGGTTCGAAACAACAGTTAAAGTCGCCTGCAAGGAGAATATAAGAGTCAATCTTGCAAGCAGCTAGGTCGTTGCTAAGACCTGTCTGAGGTAGGCTTGATGTCCCGCTCCTGGCGCCCCTCAGATATAGATTGAAGACCTCTAACATCTTGCCCCCCTCGCAATATATTGAGATCCTCTGCAAGTCGGGAGAATGAGTAGACCTATGACTCACTTTTAAACCCAAAGCAATTCTAACCCATATTAAAAGGCCTCCAGACGGACGACCCTTTGAACCCCTTTGTTGGAGAGCTGGGACAAAATAGGTGGTAAATCCTACTCTATGTTTTGGGTCCAAGGTCCAGGTGTCTTGTAAAATACAAATGTCAAATGGCTCTATGAACACATTCCATTCGGGATTATCAAAGTTCCGATTTAGCCCTGCCACATTCCAGCTTACAAACTTTAACGGGGGTACAGCTGTGGTAGGTTGGCTGAGAGAGTAAGCAAATGCAGGTGAAATAGGCACAGCCGCTAGGGGTGACCTGTCAAGGGGCTCATCTTGAGAAATTTTGTGGGAGGTTGTAGGGACCATGATTCCCTCAGGCTGGATTCCTACAGATAATGATGTGGCCTGTATTGGGGCCTTTGGTAGGATATGCGAGAGTTCCGACTGGACATCCCTACCTTGTGGACTAAAGGCTCCCAATGCAGTCAGCTCGGCTAGATTTGCACTACTCTTAGCTATCAGACCCCCCTCAAAAATAGAGCTATGTGGTGTTCGAACTAGGCCAAAAGGATGTGCAGTTACTGAGGGTTCGATGCCTGCACAAAGGGACCCGGGACGCCCATGGGTTGGAAAGGATGGTGCATTGCCCGCTGTGTGGGAACCTGAGTGCCTGGGGAGTCAATCTACTTCCTCCAGGCCTCCAAATCTATTTGAGATTGGGAAACCATTCCAATGTGAAAGGGGATCCACTTGATGGTTAAAACGGTTTCTCCTTGGTTGGTGATGGGCTAATGACCAATTGTCCATCTGGTTGTGCATGGGTCGTGGGGGATAGAAGAAGGACAAGGGTTTCGGAATGACAGAGGACCCTTCACTGCAAGGCCACGAGCATATGTGCTGTGCCGTGTGCGGGTCATCGAAAGTTACAACTATACAATCCCCCGCATTCGTTTTCCTAGTTGGGCCCACCCAGGAAGTTCTGCGCACCATCAGAACTTTACTTCTACGGCCATTGGGGATAGGTCTATTGACATTAAGCCAATGCATTATTTTATTTTTCAAGGACCAATGATCCTCGTATTGGTCATTGCTGATCTGTGGAACCCCCATCAACACAACTACAAAATCATTTGCTTCCGGGGGAAGGTCAATATAGCCCCCTCTAAAGTTATTCTTAACCTGGAAGTCCCGGGTGGGCGGTATAGTTACCTTGCCAGGCTGGAGTTTTGGAGTTAGCCCAGCTTTAGAATTAACAGGTAGGTGGGTTGTGGTCCGCTTCGGGGCTTTAGGGATTGTAACAGTAGGTATTTGGTCCACCTTCACAGTCCTCGGTTTAGGAACCGGGCGTGCAATCGTGGGTATAGTGGGCAGGCTTTGGTGTGTTTGTGCTGTGGGAGCTGGAGAAATAGCATCAGCTACAGGGAGGCCCTGATTCTCAAGACTTCTCAAACCGAGAGTGGCCAGAGCAATAATGCTCTTTTCCATCTCAAGTAAATTATTTTCGATTCGTGAAAGTCTGAGGTCTAAGGGGGAAAGAAGCTTTTTGAGGGATTCCCATACCAAATCTATAAATTCCCTATCATTGTTACCCAAACCATCTATCTGTAAACCTTCAGTTACTGGGGTGGAAGCAGGTAATTGCCCGATGGTTGTCCCCACCCCAACTCCCTCCAGTGGTGACTGATCCCCAAATGGCCGGACAACTTTGATGGTAGGTGTTGGGCCATTCGTCGGTGTCAAATGTTGTGGCACCGCGATTTTCGCCTTCTTCCGTGAGTAGGCGGAACGAGAGCGAGCCTTCCGGTTTAGTTGGGTGGCACTAGGGGCATTAAAGACCACTGGGGGGGGAAGGGTAGTAATGGCATTCTGGGCGCAAGAGGTGACGGGCGCGCTCACTTCCAGTAGATTGGGTTGTGAGGTGTGGTGTGGGGAAGGGATGAGTTGGGGTGGAGTCGGGTGTACCTCAGCCTGAGAAATTATACAGTGGGGGATGGGAGGACGCTCTGGAGTGACCGCTACAGCTATAGAGCCCAAGGAGGATTTTTTGGAAGTAGAAATGACTTCAGACAGCCTTCTAGCCGCTGCCAACTCGAGAGATACCCGAGTCTGAAGCTTGGATATTTCCTGGTCAATGGCGAAGTTAGTGCGGGTAATGAAGTCATCCATTGGACCACTAATTGGGTGACCACCTTTGGAGGCCTTACTCCTGGTTGTTCTGGTGCACATATCTTAAGCAAGGGGCAAGGCCACACAACAAATTATATAAGAAAAAGGAGGGCGAGGATCGAACTTTGTGGTCCTCTGTGGTAGAGAATAGCGGGCGAAAGAGGATGGGCCAGTCCAGTCTGCTCAGTCCTCGAACGGCCTCAAACGGCCCGCTCTTTGCCCGGTCTTCGCCCCGGTAGTCGCCCCGCGCGCGTCCCGCTTGCGCGTTACTGCCTCTGTTTATCAAGGAAAAGCTATTGGAGGGGGGCGGGAAGAGGACCAGCTGCGGCCGATGAGCGCCGCTCAGCAGGCTGGTCCTCGCAGTCCCGCCTCTTGCCTGGATCGGTGTTTCAGCGGGTGTTCAGGCCGCGTTGGTGCTCCCTTGGACGTTGCCAGCACAAGAATCAGCAAATCTCCACCAATGTCCAACGCCTGCGAGCGGCACCCGCGAAGCGGGGCCGCGAGGCGTGATGTGGCGAAGGGGCCGGCAAACAGGTAGGCGAACTCAGCTCCCAGCAGTGTCAGCAAGCACGAAGGAACCCAGGGAAGTAACGCTCCACTCTGCTTTTAACCAGTGGAGGGGGCGGGAAGAGGACCAGCTGCGGCCGATGAGCGCCGCTCAGCAGGCTGGTCCTCGCAGTCCCGCCTCTTGCCTGGATCGGTGTTTCAGCGGGTGTTCAGGCCGCGTTGGTGCTCCCTTGGACGTTGCCAGCACAAGAATCAGCAAATCTCCACCAATGTCCAACGCCTGCAAGCGGCTCCCGCGAAGCGGGGGCCGCGAGGCGTGATGTGGCGAAGGGGCCGGCAAACAGGTAGGCGAACTCAGATCCCAGCAGTGTCAGCAAGCACGAAGGAACCCAAACCATAGGGTTTGGGTTTTATCATAAGTTGTGAGCAGTGGGAACATCTCCTTTCTTTCATCTTGGAGAAGTGAATTATTGTTATATATCATTTATAGCGCTGGACTAACTTGTGTTCCTGAACACTTGGGGGGCTATATATGTAGATGTTGACCCTAACAAATACTCAGTGTTTTTCATGATGTAAAATCAATAACATTTTGTTTAAAAAAAAATGGAACGTGGACAGGCAGGGTGAAGGAGGCAGGGACAGGTTACAGTCATCTGACAATGCTAGGCAGGTGGGAGGGGGTGACAGCTCAACAGAACACTCAGAGTAGATAGGAGGGGCAGGTCTATGGAACATGCTGGGCAAAAAGGATGGAGCAGGGGCATGCACACAGACATCGGAGGGCACGGGGAAGGAGAGTAGGTGCATCCTAAGCACAGAGGCTAAGCAGGAGGTCAATGACGGGTCATGGAAGTGAGCAATGGAGGGCAGGAGGAGTGTTATGTTATGTTATGTTATGTTATGTTATGATGTTTTTGTATAGCGCAAATCACCACTGGTCTCTAAGCGCTTTCACAGAAAAGTACATACCCTACTGTAACCTAGGACGCCATACCGCCATCAAACCCCGTTAGGGAATTCATGTTATCTTTTTAAACAGGTAGGTCTTTAAATTCTTTCTAAAGGAAAGTAATATTGAGTCTTCCTGCAAAGTTGCAGGTAGCTCATTCCAGAGTTGAGGAAGGAGTACTGATAGGGCTCTGCCACCTTTAGATTTCAGCTTGAATCTAGGTTGAATTAGTTTACAGGCTTTACCAGAGCGCAGAGCTCTACCCGGGATGTACTTCCTCAAGCGTGTACTGGGATATCATGCTAAATGGAGGTCAGTGGCAGCACATCAGACCATGCATGGCCGGAGGGAGGAGGCTAGTGCATGGATTCAGACAACAGAGGATAGGGAGGAGTTGGAGGGGGCAGCAAGCTAACTGTACAGAGAACGGCCACACAGGGCTATAATAAGGGAGCAGGGACATGGACTTGGACAATGGATGGCTAGGAGGAGGGGAGGCAGGAGCTGCAAGCTTGGTTGGGGACAGCAAAATGCCAGACCAGACCCTGCTTCCAACCCCCCACCATCCATTGTGATCTGAATGTTACTTAACGTTAAAAAAATGTTTTAAAAAAAAATAGAAATGTGCTGAAAAAAAAAAGATTACTGGGATGTTATAGTTAGACTCAGATTTCACTCATACACAACCAATGAAATTCAGCAGTTATAGTTACCTGAGCTAACTATAACTTAATGCAATGTACTGCTAATGACCTCAGACATTACATCCCCTACCAACTGTGAAATACAGGGCTGGCAGTTAGAATACGTGACATCGCAAACAGCCTCTCTGCACAGAGGTGACACACCCACCGGAGGTGTGGCGCCGCAGCTAGGGTGACTGACTCCGGAATCTGGGGATCACGGTTCGATCCCCGGCACCGGCGGCAGATTAGCCCAGCACCATGTGACTCTGGGCAATAGCTTGCTTAATCTTCCCGACGGCCCCCAGCGCCTAGAGACCCTTATGGGTGATTGTGCACTTTACAAATGTGGATTATTATTATTATCCATGAACACATCATAAAATCGTCATCAACACATGTCGTACTCACACCTGTCTGAGTGATGTGCCTGTACAGATGAGTGACATGCACTTAGTGAATGTAATTAATAATGCATTTATTTGCAAATGCTGTGCCTGTGATCATTCTGTACTGTCCCATGATTGCCAAGGACAGTTACAATGTGACGTGATCATCAGGAAAAATGTGTAATGTCATCCTTGTGGGCTATTCCTGTTGCGGCTGCAGTGGGGCGTGGTCCACCTGCCTCTTCCCCATCCTCATCATCCGGTGCCTCTGGAACTGGCATCCATGTGCCTTGATATGTACACATGTGTTGTATAATACACAACATGCAATGATCATCTTGCACACAATGTCTGGGCTGTACAGGATTCGTCCACCTGAGACGTCAAGGCAGCTGAAACGTGACTTCAACATTCCAAATGTGCGTTCCACGATGCCCCTGGTGTGTTTGTGGGCCGCATTGTACTGCCTCTGGGACTGTGTGTTCGGGCATGGAGGGGTCAAGGCAGAGGAACAAATACCTGCCAGTAAAATAAAGAGGTGGCCTCAGTAGAGGTCCAAGTGAGTTTCTATCAGCCTAGAACCGCAAAGAAGATTCTTGAACAAGATAGTAAAAATATAGACATGGATATTTTATTCTTATTTCAAAGTAGTGTTATTCAGATCGTACATTTAATCAACATAAATTGGTAGCATTTAATAAAAAAATTCTACAGAGAAATATATACATACATCATAATTGTTATTAAATCCTCACCATAGCCCACACATCACAACACATTCTCATACCAACAAACATACACCTGCATACTTCTCACATCAACATTGGGGTTTTAAAAAACATTCATAGGTCACTCCGCAGAATAATTTTAATTAGTGGTCAATTGGGAGCAGTTGGAATATTTTCCCAAGTGATTTGGTTGGTCTCCAGATGGTAAGAACGCCAACGCGTGTTTCGGTGTAATGCCCCAGCTACATCTTCTTCAGGGCAGGAGTTGAAGGGGGGCACAGGGAGGAAAGATGTCTGAAACAGAGAGTAAGTTTGTACATTTAGCAAGTCATGAATCATCAATCGCGGTAACAAACAGGCTTGAATTAATTAAAGGACATTAGAAAGAGACTTCCTGGGGAAAGAGCAGGATAGAAGCCAAGAGCTAAAGTAGTTAATCCAAGGAAGGACGTGACATCTTCATGAGGGAGAGATATATGGTTGCTAAGTGCTATAAGACAAGAAAGAGAATATACCAACATCCCAAGATTACAATGTACCAGCATGCATAGTGTCAGACAGAGATTCTGTTCATTTTAAGATCGGGTTAAACAAGGCGGGGTTGTTTAAAGAGCACAGAGGAGGGACACACCGGAGGAAATTCTATGTCAGGACAGGAGGCTCCGATTATGCTTTCTCATTTCTTTAATGAAATGCTCAGCAGCCAATAAAAACAACCAAAAAACTACATTTCGCATGAACACCAGGGAATGATCATAGAGAGTAACGTATAAAAAGTCCCAACATTAGTCCTTCTTCCTCTTTCTTTGCTGCTCCGCAGCCAGTTAAGTGCTTTATATCTTTCTGCCTAATATTGCTAATTGCTTACTGTTTTTGCTGTGTTGGCTTGTTTGTATATCGCGTCTTGCAGTAGCGCGTTGTATTCCGACTCTTGGGAGCTCTCGGTCTCCGTCTTTTCGCGTGTGTTTTGCTCTGCTGTCGGCGCGCAGCTTGCATTGTTCTTGGAGCGTGTGTCTCACCTCCGTTGTTGGTTTTTGCAAAGGCCGGACGAAGTCGGGGACGTTCGTTTGGCCGTGGTTCCGCTCACCAGTCCCAGAGAGGCAACACCTCTCAGCGAGGAGGAACATACGACGCCGGATATTCCACCAGGGCCAACTTTTACCCCTCCCGAAAAGGAAAGGGCCAGTATGGCAAAGGCCGTTCCGGTGGACAGCAAGGACACTTCCAGGATTCCAACTCTGCAGGTGAGCCTGATTCGTGCATGCGATGTGATGTTGGGGGGTCGCATTCAATTTTTTCTAAAAAATTGGCGCATGATCTCCAGCGATGCATGGGTGCTAGAAACAGTTTAAGGGTTCAGGATAGAGTTTTATCACCCTATGCATCAGACCCGTCCTCCCCCTTGTTTGCATTTTTCCCTTCAGGATCAAGCTTGTCTCTCCGGAGAAATAGACGCCCTTCTCAAGAAGGGGGCGATTCTTCAAACCGTCCGTCATCCGACGGGGTTTGCCAGCTCAGTCTTTCTGGTCGAGAAGAAAGGAGGCGGATCCCGCCTGGTTCTCAACCTGAAAGACTTCAACTGAGGGGTAGTCTATCGGCATTTCAAGATGGAGGGTATCCATCTCTTGAGGGATCTCCTGCGCGAAGGGGACTGGATGGTCCGCCTAGATCTCAAAGATGCGTACCTGTCGATTCCAATCTACAGACCTCATCGTCGTTTTCTCCAGTTTCAGTGGCAGGGAGTTTGGTACGAATATCAGGTTCTCCTGTTCGGCCTCTCGTCGGCACCATGGTGCTTCACGAAACTGTTGAGACCGGTTGTGGAACATCTGCGGTCTCGGGGGGGTCAGGTTGATTATTTATCTGGACGATATTCTCCTTATGGCGGATTGTCCACTCAAACTTCTGCAGCATCTGGAGTGGTCCATCGATCTTTTACAGTCTCTCGGTTTTCTGATCAACGTTCAGAAATCGGTTTTGGCTCCGACCCAATCTATAGATTTCCTGGGTTTCCAGATCGACTCGGTTGCTTGCCAGCTTCTCTTACCCGGCCAGAAGATGCGTTACATCAAGAAGGAATTGACATCTGTTATTTCCAGACAGACTGTGTCATTGAGATCGTTGGCACGTGTAGTAGGCCTGTTAGCATCTTCCATTCAGGCGATCTTTCCAGGTCCTCTACATTACAGAGCGATGCAACTGCTGAAAATCCAGCATATCCGGAAAGGTCTCAGATACTCGGACCAGATTCCTCTTACGGAGGAAGTGAGGTGGGAGATGCAATGGTGGTTGGACCACATGGAGGCCTGGAATGGTCGAGCCCTGTTCGGTGCGTCGCCGGAACTGGTGATAGAATCCGATGCCAGTCGGTGGGGTTGGGGAGCCCGTTGCGGGTCTGTCTCGACGGGGGGTCTTTGGTCCCCTCAGGAGTTGTCTCTCCACATAAACTGCTTGGAACTCCTAGCGGGTTCGTTTGCGATCAAGTGTTTCTCTGCCCTTCAACCAAGTTGCTGCATTCTTCTCCGGCTGGACAACGTGTCCGCAGTCCGCTATGTCAACAAGCTGGGCGGGACTCGGTCCAAGGTGTTGGCGGAGATAGCCAAGGATTTTTGGCACTTTTGTCTACAGCGGAAGATCACTGTTATTGCGGAGTATCTTCCGGGTTGCAACAATCAGATTGCGGATTGGCACTCCCAACATCTTCGGGATTTCAGCGACTGGAGGCTTCACCCTCGCGTGTTCCGTGCCATTCTTCGGCGGTGGGGCCAGTGTCATTTAGATCTGTTTGCCTCTCGCCTTTACGCGCAACTCCCGCACTTTTACAGTTGGGGACCGGACCCTCTAGCTCTTGCCACAGATGCTTTTCTTCAGCAGTGGCCATCGACTCTGTGCTATGCCTTTCCACCATTCCTGATGATCCCCAGAGTTCTGGCTTACACCAAACGATTTCGAGCGGATCTGATTCTGATTGCTCCTCTCTGGAGGGCTCAAGCGTGGTTCCCGGTTCTCCTGGAGATGTGTTGCGCTCCGCCGCTCATTCTTCCCCAGCAATGGAATCTTTTGCTGGATCCTTTCGGAGATCCGCATCCCCTGATTCTATCCGGCTCTCTTCAGCTGCTAGCGTGGCGGATCTCGGGGATCGCTGGACGATCCCAGGCATTTCTAGCGACGCTTCCAAATTCCTTAGTGAGGCATGGTCTCCCAATACTCACAAACGATATAAAGGGGCTTGGAAGCGATGGTGTGATTGGTGTGCTCAACGGGAAGTTGATCCCGTTTCAGCGGATATCAGTCTGATCATTAATTTTTTTGGCGTCCTTGGCCACCTCAGGTCTGGCTTTTAGGACGGTCAATAGTTTTCGTTCTGCGATTTCAGCTGGCCACATCCAGATCGATGGCAAACCTGCGGGTGAGCATCCCTTTATTTCCAGATTACTTAAAAGAATTCGTTTTGCGAAACCTCCCACACCAAAATATGTCTCTTTATGGGATGTTTCTGTTGTACTAAGGTTCTTGGAGGCTTGGCCTTCGAATCTCTTGTTATCCCGTAAGCAGTTATCTGCTAAATTGACCATGTTATTATGCCTTGTTTCTTGTAAGCGTGTGTCGGATGTCCCCGCTTTGGATCTTGCGGGTCGCAGCTTCACTCCTGAGGGTGTTACTTTTCGTCTTTCTAGACGTACTAAATCTAATACGGCTTTCATTACGTATCCCTCTTTTCCCGCTCGTCCCAACCTTTGTGTTGTACAACGCCTTAAGGATTATGAGGTGAGTACTGCTCCTTTCCGTTCAGACATGCAGGGTCAACTGTTGATTGCCTTACAGAAACCTTTTCGCCCTGTCACTCCAGCTACTCTGGCGCGCTGGGTGTGGTGGCTTATGTCTAAGGCTGGCATTGATGTGTCTGTGTTTGGTGTGCATTCTACACGAGGGGCAATGGCCTCTAAAGCTTTTTCCATGGGTGTTACTCTGTTTGACATTATGAAGGCTTCAGACTGGTCTTCTGATTCTGTTTTCAAGACGTTTTATTATAAACCTATTGATAGTGTTGCTTCTGTGGTGGTGGATCAGCTTTAAAAAAGCATAATCGGAGCCTTCTGTCCTGACATAGAATTCAAAATTTGCAAACATTCGTGACAAGAATTTTCAATTCTATTAAGGACTAGGAGGCGAGGATTATCCCACCCTTTGTTCTTATTTGCATGATAATGTATTGTAATCTGTTTACATGACATTGCAAATATATTACTCCTTGTTTTTTCCCCCCATGGATTGCTTTTGACTCTCTTGCAATATTTGGATGTTACGGCTCTGTATCTTTTTCAGGATTCAGATCTGAAGTGATGTTCCTCGTCCTCCTCCGGAGTGTCGTTCTCCTCCTGGCTTCTGGACCCACAGTTCTTCTGTTGCCTACTTCAGGATTCTTTGGATTTCTGCAGAGTGTTTGGAGTTGTTATTATTGATGTACATGGGATTTTATTTTGAACTGGACCTGTTTCCACAAAGAAAGAGGAAGAAGGACTAATGTTGGGACCTTTTATACATTACTCTCTATGATCATTCCCTGGTGTTCATGGGAAATGTAGTTTTTTGGTTGTTTTTATTGGCTGCTGAGCATTTCATTAAAGAAATGAGAAAGCATAATCCTCGCCTCCTAGTCCTTAATAGAATTAAAAATTCTTGTCACGAATGTTTGCAAATTTTTAACTCAATACCTCTCTTCTTAGAACGTCCCTGGTGACTGACTCAGGGAAGGAGCAGGTCGGAATAGAAAATGGTCACTTTCACAGGGGAAGAGTTTCAACAGAGAACTACAAGGGGGAGAATAACAAGAATAAAGGTTTCAACTTCAGAATTACTGCTTTTTTTAAAAATAGGGTGAGACAGATAGTGAAGACATGTTATGGTATGTTATGTTATGGGAATTTGTATAGCGCACGGCTGCCCCAGCCAAGGGGCGTCCCGGCGCTGCGAGCTGACCAGAATGCAGAGTGAAGGTACACAGAGAAACAGATTATTGAAAAAGATGGGTTTTGATGGCCTTTCTAAAGGCTAAGAGGTCATGCATCCCTCGTATGGTAACAGGCAAGCTGTTCTAAAGCTTGGCAGCAAGGAAGCTGAAGGATCGGCCACCAACTCTGGCAAGTCTAGTGCGGGGAATGATCGCTAGATGTTGTCCCTCTGAGCGGAGCGATCTGCTAGGTATGTACTCAGACAGAAGGGGACTCAGCAGTGGGGGAGAGGCGGTTTTTAGGATCTTGAAGGCTAAACATAGAGCCTTGAACTGGATCCTTTTTCCCACCGGGAGCCAATGCAGTTTTCTTAAGGTTCCTGAGACTGAAGAATGACGAGGGAGGCCGACCAAAGCCCTGGCAGCCGCATTCTGGACTCTCTGCAGTCTGGTGGTTTCAGCCAGATTAGCTCCCAGAAGGAGAGAACTGGCATAGTCCAGTCTAGAAAGGATCGTCGCCTGGACGATGAGCTGGCGGGTGCGGCAGTCAAAAAACTTCAGAATGGGCCTGATGTTGCGTAAAATGCCGAAGCATGTGGCAGCCACTTTCTTGGTATGGATGGTATATTTTAGAGCCAAGTCGACCCAGACACCTAGATTTTTAACACAGTCTTTTGGCTTCGGCGGTTGGCCCAGGATGTCAGGCCACCAATTATCTCCCCAGGATGCAGTATTTTTTCCCAGGAGGAGAATCTCGGTTTTACCGGCGTTTAATTGGAGAAAATTCGCCGTCATCCAGTTGGTGATGTCAATGAGTGTCTGTTTAAAATGATGGGCTTCCAGACCACTGTTGTTATTCAAAGCCACCACCAACTGGGTATCATCTGCGTATGATACCAAAGCCATTCCATTCCTTCTAGCCACCTCCGCTAACGGGCGAACATAGACATTGAACAGGGTAGGACTAAGGGACGAGCCCTGCGGCACTCCCTGTCCAATGCTATGCTCCTTCGAGATGTAAGGGGGGGTGGAGACTCTGAAGGACCTGTTAGACAGGAAGTCTCTAAACCACCCCAAGGCTGCCCCTGTGACTCCAATTTCCTCCAGTCTCGTCAAGAGGACCTCATGTGACACCGTATCGAAGGCAGCACTGAGGTCCAGTAGGACCGGTGCTGCAGTTCCGCCGGCGTCAAGAATGGAACGGAGGTCTTCAGAAACACTGAGCAAGGCTGTCTCGGTGCTGTGACCAGCTCTAAACCCGTGTTGAGAGTCATCCAGGATGTTATTGGTGAGGAGGAAGTTGGACAAGATGTTATTGACGTGTGCCTCGGCCACTTTAGCGGGCCAAGGGAGCAGGGAAATCGGCCTAAAGTTCTCCGGGAGTGAGGGATCTAAAGTGGGTTTTTTTAGAATAGGGGACACCCACGCCTGCTTCCATTTGGAAGGAACACTGGCGGTGGAGAGTGACCGGTTGATGATGTCACGGACGTGATCTGTGATGAGTACATGAGCTTCACAGAAAAGGTCAGGCTTTAATGGGTCTGCCGGAGATCCAGATTAAATCTTTCTACAGATTTTAGAGAAATTCTCACGGATTCATAGGATTCATACCTAGACGAACTCCATATCTGGGCTCCTCTATGTACTAGGCATCCTCTTACTGTTGGGGACGCTCAAGAAATTCAGCGTTCAGATAAATGTTTTTTCCTAATGGTTACAGGGTCTGCGGAATCTAGGTGAGGGTAGTAAACAGTTAATGAAACACGGCAGAGAAGACAGCGCATGGAGTCAACAGAAACGCGGTGTGTCCACTTCAGGAGACACAAAAACTGGGGCTCAAGGCCTCGAGGCATATGGAGGGTGCTACTAAAAATATGTCTAGATCTAACGTAGGGGGGAAACCAGATGAGTTTCCACAATCGGAAAGGCTTGCGGAGAGATAGGCAAATAGCGAGCCAGCAGCGCGGCATAGATAGGGCGTCTGGGCGGGGGAGCCGGCGGGGGATAAAATCGCTCTCGATCACAGGGAGCATTTCGTCAGCGACAGATACAAGATAAGGCAGAATCGTATACTGATGGACGGATAACAGCAGGGTGGCCGTGCTACTCCCGAGGCGATGAGGGCTCTCTGGATACTCGAGCAAAAGCCGGAGAGATGGCGGGAGCTACAAAGCTAGATGGTTTAAAGGGGTCGGGACCCAAGAGGGCAATCACGTGACAAAATCACGTGTGTCGGCCAGGGGATATGGGGAATAGGCAGGCTGCAGGGATCATAAAGGAAGGACTAAGGGCCAGATGTAGGTGGGAGACTTTGGCCATTTACCGGCCGGTAACGGCCGAATTCGGTACCAACCGGTAAATGGCCATGGAGATGTAGGGGGATAAAAAACATGCATTTTCAGTAATTTTACCGAATCGGTAATTTTACCGATTCGGTAAAATTACAGAAAATACATGTGTGGTATGTAGGTGCCAATTTTAACATTGACACAGGGCTTTGAAAATCGGTATTTAACCATGCAATACAATTGTAAAATACCGATTCAGGTGTACATGCACATCTGTGCATGTACACCTGTGCCATGTGGCGCACATACATGCCCTAAGGGGGCATGCATGTAAGGGCATGTATGTGTGCCACATGGCACACAAGCCTAAAACAGGGGTGCCAGAGGGTGTCAAAGTGACACCTCCTGCACCCTTGCAAAATTCGGTATTTACCGATTTGGTAAATACCGAATCGGTATTTGATATTGAATCCTATGGGCTTCAAGGCCCATAGGATTCAATAGCAAATACCGATTCGCTATTTACTGAATCGGTAAATACCGATTTTAACAGATTTTTTAAAATTTACCTAATTGGTACCTACATTAGAAATACCTACTCTTAATTACCAAATCGGTAAAATTCGGTAATTAAGAGTCGGTATGTCTGATTTGGTATACAGACAAAATATCGACTCCAAAATATCGACTGGACATAATATCGAGTTTTAAATATAGACTGGACAAAATATCGACTGGACATAATATCGACTACAAAAATATCGTTTTTCAGGTAAGTGAAGTAATATCGACTGTATAAAATATAGATAGCAAAAATATCGAATTTTTAATAATATATAATATTTTATAGTGTATTTTTATGTAATAATATGTGTGAAAAGTGTGTATTAATGTTATAAAATATTTTATTAAATGAATTTTGTTTTTATAATATTTGCGTAATGTAATTCTGTAGCGGGTTGTGGGTTTATAGGGAAATAGGGTGGGAAGTAATTTAATAATAATTAATTAATTAATATATGTGTGTTAATATTTTTAATTAATAATTAATTGATAATTAATTAATATTAATTAGTTAATTAATTAATATCATTTTGAACATATTTTGTATTAGTAATTAATTGGTAATTAATTAATTGTAATTAGTTAATTACATTAATTAGAGTAAATTTTTAATATATATAATTTTGTGTTATTTTTAAGTAATTAATTGGGAAAAAATAATATTAATTATTAAAATAATTACAGCTAATGTGCTAATATATTTACTTTATTGTTATTGTTAATTAATAATTAATTGGTAATTAAATAATATTGATACATTTTGGGTAAAGGAGCATTTTTAGGGTTCAGGGTCAGTTTTCAGTTTTAGGGTAAAGGGGTATTTTTGGGGTTCAGGGTCAGTTTTCAGTTCTTGGGTAAAGGGGTATTTTTAGGGTTCAGGGTCAGTTTTCAGTTCATGGGTAAAGGGGTATTTTTAGGGTTCAGGGTCAGTTTTCAGTTCTTGGGTAAAGGGGTATTTTTAGGGTTCAGGGTCAGTTTTCAGTTCATGGGTAAAGGGGTATTTTTAGGGTTCAGGGTCAGTTTTCAGTTCTTGGGTAAAGGGGTATTTTTAGGGTTCAGGGTCAGTTTTCAGTTCATGGGTAAAGGGGTATTTTTAGGGTTCAGGGTCAGTTTTCAGTTCTTGGGTAAAGGGGTATTTTTAGGGTTCAGGGTCAGTTTTCAGTTTTTGGGTAAAGGGGCATTTTTAGGGTTCAGGGTCAGTTTTCAGTTTTTGGGTAAAGGGGTATTTTTAGGGTTCAGTGTCAGTTTTGGGTTTTTGGGTAAAGGGGTATTTTTAGGGTTCAGGGTCAACAAATAAGATTGTAAAAAATTATTTTTATTATTTTCATTTATTATTTAATTATTATAATTTAATTTAAGTATTTTTAAGTATATTTTAGTAATTAAAATTTAATATTAATTTAATTTAACACTGTTTTTAATAAAGTCGATATTTTTTACATCTATATTATTGTTAACGATATTTTGTACTCGATATTTTTGTACTTACCTGTTTGTAGATACAAACTCGATATTTTGACTGTCGATATTTTGTCCACGATATTTTGGCAAGTCGATATTTTGTCCCTCGATATTATTTCAGTGATCCGTCTGATTTTGCTACATGTCAAGTCAAGTCAAACTATTTATATAGCGCGCCACATACCCATAGGGTCTCAAGGCGCTTGAAGAAGGGTGGGGAATTACTTGTCAAATATCCAAGTTTTAAGTTGCTTTCTGAATGCTAGGTGGTTCTGAGTGAGGCGGAGGTGAGTAGGAAGTGAGTTCCAGGTTTTAGCTGCCAGGTAGGAGAAGGATGTCCCTCCCATGGTGGTTTTGTTGATGCGAGGTACAGTAGCAAGGGCTTGGTTGGAGGATCGTAGCTGGCGTGAGGGGGTGTAGAAGGAGAGTCGTGCGTTGAGGCATTCGGGTCCCAGATCGTAAAGTGCTTTGTGTGCGTGGGTTAGGAGGCGGAAGGTGATCCTCTTATTGACGGGGAGCCAGTGGAGGTTTTTCAGGTGACCAGAGATGTGGTCTTTACGCGGGATGTCTAGTATGAGTCTGGCTGAAGCGTTCTGGATGCGTTGGAGTTTTTTCTGGAGATTTGCGGTGGTACCGGCGTATAGGGTGTTTCCGTAGTCCAGGCGGCTCGTGACCAGTGCGTGGGTGACTGTTTTTCTAGTTTCGGTGGGGATCCAGCGAAATGTTTTTTTGAACATGCGAAGAATGTTGAAGCAAGATGATGAAACGGCATTGACTTGTCTGTTCATAGAGAGTGCGGAGTCCAGGATGACGCCCAGGTTCCGTGCGTGGTCCGTCAGGATGGGTGCTTTTCCAAGGGCCTCTGGCCACCAAGAGTCATCCCAGGCGGAGGGGGAGGTACCTAAGATAAGGACTTCTGTTTTGTCTGAGTTCAGTTTCAGACGGCTGTGCTTCATCCACTCGGCTACTTCTTTCATTCCTTCATGTAGGTTGGTTTTGGCAGTGTTGGGGTCTTTGGTGAGGGAGAGGATCAGCTGGGTGTCATCAGCGTAGGAGATGATGTTGAGGTTGTGTTGGCGTGCGATGGTTGCGAGGGGGCTCATGTATACGTTGAAGAGGGTGGGGCTGAGTGAGGATCCTTGTGGTACACCGCAGATGACTTCAGTGGCCTCAGACTTGAATGGTGGGAGGTGGACTCTCCTAAGTTCCAATGTTAAACGATCCACCCTCTTGGATCGGATGAAGATAGATAAATGTATAGAACCAACTAGCTGGGAAGATGACATACAGCCTCCCAGGAGATGGGAACAGAGCCAGGAATGGGGAGGATAAAAGAGGGGGGGGAGGCTATAAGCGGAGAATGTGTGAATACCTAACAGGATATGGACAATTCACGGGGTAGCAGTTATACATACTGCAAAACCGGAAAACGATAACGAGATAGTTTATAAGGTAACAATATTCAGGGGTGACCAAGAGATAAAGGGGAAGGCGATCTAGTGAAGAATACAATGTAATAGCGCCAAAAATCAGGGGGGGGGTTACAAGCGGGGATGGAGAAGGGAGAGAAAGGGAAAGGGCAGCAACATCAAGGTTAAAGAAAAGCGTTGGCCCAGGGACATTCCTCATTTAGGCCCTTCTCTACACGTTGGAGATAAAAGATCCAGGAGGCCTCTCTTTTTCTGCGTGTGGCCGTGGGGTCAGATTCCTGACGCACATGAATTTTCTCAAGTACTGACCATTTCAAGTCCCTTTCTGAATGGCCCTTAGATAGCCAATGGGCTACGATGGGGGCACCCAATTTTTCTGTCCTGATATTAGACTTGTGCTCTCCAATTCTGGTGCGAATTTCGCGTCCAGTCTCACCAACATATGGGAGGTTACATGGACAGATGAATACATAGATTAGATTCGAGGAGCGACAATTGGTCATAACCGTGAGGGGAATGGAGCGCTCCGGAGTGGTGATTGAGGGCATTGGGGCAAGCTTGGCTGTTGCCACACCTGTGGTTACCCATGACAGGTTTCATACCTGAGATAGAGCTTTGGGACATGGCAATGGGTTCCAACAGTCTGCCACTCACAAGGTAGTTTTTCAGGTTCTTATTTTTCCTGAACGCAAATATTGGTTTAGGCAGATGGTCCTGATCCTGGCTCAGGTTACGGAGGTGCCAGCTGGAATTGATAGCTTGTCGGAGTTTGTTGTTAAGATTGGAGTGTTTGGTTACACATACAATCTTCTCAGAGGGATCTTTGTTTCTTTGTTCGAACATGGCTTCCCGGTTATAATACCTGGCGCGTTTGAAGGAGTCCTTTAAAAGCCTGTAAGGATAGCCTCGTGATATCAACTTCTCCTTCAAGATGTCCCCCTGGAGAAAGAAATCCTACATGTCAGTACAATTTCTCTGGATGCAGAGAAATTGACTGAAGGGGATGCTGTCCCTCTGACAGCGCAGGTGAAAGCTGCTGTATAATAGAAGGGTGTTTCGGGCGGTGGGCTTAGTGAAGAGGGAGACGTAAATCTCCCCGTTCAGATGTTCCACCCAGATATCAAGAAATTAAATTCTCTCATTGCTGGAGTGCGAGGTGAATTTAAGATGTTGATCGGCTGAATTCAGCCACATGATAAGCTCAAGCACGGTCTCCTGGTCCCCCTTCCTTATGAAAAAGATGTCGTCAATGAACTGGGACCAAGCCCGGACATTTTCATGGAAGGGGGCCATCTCGTTGTATATATGGACCCGCTCGAAGGTTCCCATACACAGACATGCTATACTCTGTGCGCACGCCGCACCCATGCTGACACCACAAATCTGATGAAAGAAATTGTTATTAAATTCAAAGCAGTTCTCAAGCAGGACCACCTTTAAACATTCAATGATAAAGGGTGCGTTGGTAATCTCAGTTCTGGATGTAAGAATGTCCTGTATTACTTGGATAGCTTCTTCCTGCGGGATATTGGAGTATAGGGACTACAGGTCAAGGGTGACAAGGAGTTCCCTGTCATCAAGGTAGGGTGTGCCCTTCACTTTGGATATAAAGTGGCGCGTGTCCTTCACAAAAGAGTCCAATGACGTGACCAGGGGTTTTAGAAAGAGATCAACGTATTTGACGAAGGTTCAGTTGCTGACCCTATGGTTGACACGATAGGTCTCAAGGGGGGGTCGGAGAGATTTTTGTGAATCTTGGGCATACCGTATATGATGGGCATCCTCGTGTAAGTCGGAGTAAGAAATTCTGCCTCTTTTTCACAGATATGACCTCTTTCAACAGCATCCTCCACTGTTAGACCTGACATCATTGGCTTGAGTCTCTCCTCCATTTTTTCTGTTTACCTCCACTGTTTTACGATGTTTTGCTGCTATATGCTTTGGGCGCTGTGCCACTGCTGATCAGTGCCACAGCACAAGTGCTCCCTATGTTAAATTGATGTATCGATTGAATTCCATGTTTGGCTTATTTGGTTTACTGTCAGTCCCTAGTCTAGTGCACCAGGAGTGCCGGGGCTTGTAAATACAAATGCCGCTCGTGGGCTTGCAGCACGTGTTGTGCCACCCACAAGAGCGGCCTCGTAAAAGAATGTCTATGGGTCGGTCATTGCGAGACCTACGTGCAGTCTGGTACTGTCACGCGGGCTGCGCAAGTATACCTACTTGCCAGTCCCTCAAACCTTCCCTTAACTTCATGTTAGTCACCCCTATGGTAGGCCCGCGGACAGGGTGCATTGTAAGTATAAGGTAGGACAAGCCTGACCAAGTTGGCATGTCCTAAATAGTGAATGACAGCCATCTTCGTTCTTCACTATTGCGAGGTAACCTGCTCTCCGTTAGTTAGAATGGGCCGCCGGAATTATTAATGCTATAATTCTAGCTGGCTCTGGGAGTATGGTGCAATGTCGAGTTTGGTATCCCTGAACTCGGGGTTTAATTACGCATCCGTTGGTGTGGATGGTTTTTGGACTCTGGGTTTGAAAATAGCACTTTTAGAAAGTGTCTATTTTCTTGTCTAACCATTTCTGGTTTCTGCTGGTTTTGCGTATGTGTGACAGGAGCTGGGTGGCTCCAGAGGTCTGAGTGAGTCAATGTGGGATGAGTTGGACATTTGCGTTGAGAGTAGGGGGAGAGTAGTTGCTGATAGCCTGCCCTGCCTGATACAATGCTGGCTCCACCTCCTGCCGAGCGGCTGATGGCTCTGTGCCTGCCATGGACGATCCTAGCCCCACCTCCTGCCAGGAGGCCGATAGCTCTGCTCCTGCCAGTGACAATGCTGGCTCCACCTCCTGCTGGGCGTCTGAGGACCCAGCCCTGCTCAGTGAATAGGCCAGGTGCCTCTGCCTGGCTCCACCCACAACAGACCCAGGATGTTGGGAAATTCCCCTGCATGGACAAAGGGATCAAAGCCAAAAAGGGGTATAAGAGAAGGACCCCTGAACCAAGAAATCAGATCACTTCTGACAAGGAACCCTGAAACCAAGGACAAGGAGCCTGCTGATCCAAGGACTTGCCTACCCCTTCTGCCAGTGTGCTGTTTGCTGGGGGGAATCCTGCAGTGCTTCTTTATTTTTGCCAAGGAACCAGGAGAGAGGAACTGTGTGTGTACTCTCACGCTTTGCTAAGAAAATCTCCAAGGACTGGAAGAGTGCCAGTCTCCTGTTGAAGTCACAGGGCTAAAGGACTTCATCTGCTAAAGTGCTATTTGCTGGAACCTGTGAATCCAGCACCTCTGAAAGAACCAGCAATCTCGACGCCGACGTACGTCGCCGAATCCAGCTCGACATAGTGAGTAACGGCTCCAGTGTCCCGCTTCCTCGACGCCGGCCGCCGGGCCCAATCGATGCCAGCAGTAACGCCAGTGAGTAGTGAGTTCGGCTCCAGCTCCAAGGGACCTCGTGTCTGCACCGCTGCTGATCACATCGACTTCGTGCCCTCTCGACGCCGTGAGCGCTGCTCACTCTTGCAACAGCATCATCGACATCGACGACTACTGAGGCCTGATCGACACCAAAGACGCGATGCCGGATTGCTCGACGCCGCTGGTCATCGTGTGCTCCATTTTCCTAAGGTACTGTGCTGTTGGGGGTCCGTGTGACTCCGGGCTCGACGTAGCGCTCCTCGCGGTCGACGCCGAACCTTTGGATTAACTTTGCCTCAACGTCGTGTAACTCCCATGTGGGTTACATTGTTGCCAAGAACTGTGTTTCCAAGAAGAAGAGTTGCTTTTGATACTAAAGACTTTTGTGCTAAGATGAAACTACCTTTGAACTATTATTTTCCCTTCCAAGAGTATTTATTAAGATTGTGTATATTTTTGTCGTTATTTGGTCTTGTGCTAAGCCTTATATAAAAATACTTATTTTTATAATACTACTGTGTCGTGTCCATTTGTAGTGTATTCACTTTATTACTGTATGTGGTCATAAATGCTTAACGCACAGCCTCTGAGATAAGCCTGTCTGCTCTGCCAAGCTACCAAGGGGGGTGAGCAGGGGTTATCAAAGGGTGTGAACCCCCTTGCCCTGACTAGAAAAGGTGTGTCCCTATTTGTCAGAAGTGTATACCTCTGCCAACTAGAGACAGCCGGTTCTAACATTGGACGCAGCAGTGAGGATTTGAACATTGCATTTATGACCCATGTGCAGTGATTAGTGTGCGCTACATAGTGAAAGCAGACCATAGCGCAGCCACAATCTACTTGGAAGGATTCCATTTTTGGTTCTCCGCTTTTCTGAAGCTTGATTTTTTTGAACACTGCCAGTTTTGACCATGAGTGACACCGGAGTCACTACCCCTGTTGTTGCTGTGGAGGGATTTGATAGAGCAAAGATAAAGAAATACAGAAAGAAGCAGCTGCAACACTTTTGCGAGCAGTTTAAAGTTCCTACCACAGGCCTCGAAATTAAAGACGATTTTCGCAAAGCTTTGGAGGCCTGGTTGGAGTCCAGAGATCCCTCTGATGCGGTGGTGGTACCGCCAGGGGAAGGGGATGAGGAGGCGCCAGTGAATGGGCCTGTGTCCTCTCCCGGTAGCAGTGTTTCCTCCAAAGGTCTTTCCCCTGAAGAAAGAGAAGAAAGGGCGAAGGAGCGTGCATACAACATGGAAATAGCAAGGCTAAAGATAAATGGGCAGTTGGAGTTAGAAAATGCAAGAGGTAGGAGAGAAGCTGATTTGGAGACCAAAAGGTTGGATTTTGAAAGAGAGAAGTTAGCTTTGGAGCGTGATACCAAGTTGAGGGAGTTGGACATCCAAGCTATGAAGTTAGAATTGGATCCCTCTGGTGGCAGCATCCCATCTGGGCCTGCAGAAAGTAGGTGTTATTTTCCCAAAGATGTGATAAAAGATTATCATAGGAACTAAGATATTGGTCAGTGGTTTAAAGCGTATGAGTTAGCATTGTTGGCCCACCGGGTCCCTGAGAAGGATTGGGGAGCGGGGTTGTGGGGTCGCTTTGTGAATGAAGGGAGAGATACCCTGTTAGACATGCCTGTTGAGGATAGGATGTCGTATGCTCATATGAAAGATGCTTTAATGTTGCGGTATGGCCTAACCCCCGAGAAGTACAGACAAGCTTTTAGAGAATGTAAGAAGTTGCCTGGTACGACGTGGGTTGAATATGTGTCTTATTTTTGCAGAGCCATGGATGGTTGGGTAAAGGGCAGCAAAGTGGAAAGTTATGAAGCTCTTTATGATTTGTTTGCTTGGGAGCATTTGTCTAATAACTGTTTTCCAGAGCTGCGCCAGCACCTTATTGATAGCAAGATATCTAACCCTAGAAAACTTGCTGAGGAGGCGGACCGCTGGGTCAGTACCAGGGTCCACAAGGGTCCAGTGGGAGACTCAGCCAAAGGTGGGCAGGGTCTCCAGCAGAAGAGTGGGGGGGACAAGGGTAAACAGAAGGAGTCCCAGAAAGGGCCCCAAAGTAATCCCCAAGGGAACCAAGGGAAAGGTTCCCAGCCTCCCCCTGAGAAGAAGCCAGGGGGCCCGAAGGGTAAACCTGTTCATAGGGGCCCACTGACCTGCTACGTTTGTGGGCAGGTGGGACACCGGTATTATGACCCCCAGTGTCCCATGAAGAATTCGAATGCACCACCGCGTGCACCCCCTCGTCAGTTGGCGAGTGTAGCCCTGGGAGGGGAGGAGATGGTTGTCCCTGGTGGGAGGGGTCCCGCAGAAATGTCCCTGGTCTCGCTAGGAGACATGGAAATGGTCCCTCCACCCCCTCTGCCTAGTAACATTAAGAAATATAGGCAGTGGGTGGCCATTAATGGCCATAGAGTGGAAGCTCTCAGAGACACCGGAGCGAGTGTGACAGCTGTCAAGTGTCACTTGGTGTCCAGAGAGCAGGTGGTTCCCCACGCATTCTACCCTGTGATAGCTGCTGACAACTCCCAGAAAGAGTGTGAAGTAGCTCAGGTTTCCTTTGAATGGGGGGGAGTTTCAGGTACTCTTCAAGTTGCTGTAAGGCCCACCATGCCTGTTGATTGTCTCCTGGGCAATGATTTAGAAGACTCCCCTTGGGCTAAGGTGGAGAGGGAGATGCATTTGAAAATGTTGGGTGTGCCAGAGTGGGTGTGTGCAACCACTCGATCGATGACAGCAAGTAAGGGTGTTGATGGGGTCCCGGAGCCTGAAAGTATGGCCCAGGACCCAGCTGTGAAGAGAAGAGGCAGGAGGCGCCGGAAACCAGCCCCCGTAGTTCCCGTGGTCCAGGAGGAGGTAGACCCTGAGGGGGATGCCCTGGAGCCTGGAGGGGAACAAGTTGCTGAACTGGGCGACCTGCCCGAGCTGACCCATTGGCAGCAGGACTGTGGTCCCTCCAGGGAAGAATTCTGTGCCGAACAGAAAGTGTGCCCTTCTCTTGTGGGTATGAGGCAGCAGGCCTCAGCCCAATCCTCAGGTGATCAGTCAGGGTCACATTTTGTTTACTGGGAGAACGACCTCCTGTATAGTGAGCCTAAGGCTGCTGAGCCTGGGTCAGCCCGTGTGCTGGTGGTACCCCAGCGCTTTAGAGCCTTCCTACTGGGTTTGGCTCATGACGTTCCGTTAGCTGGACATCTGGGGCAGGACAAGACCTATGACAGGCTTGTCACCCATTTTTATTGGCCTCAGATGCGAAGGGATGTAGACATCCATTGTAAGACTTGTCACACTTGCCAGGCAAGTGGGAAAAGCGGAAGGAAGCAGAAGGCTCCCCTCCAACCTTTTCCAGTGGTCAGTACCCCCTTTGACCGGGTGGGGATTGACATTGTTGGGCCCCTGGACCCCAAGACAGCCCTGGGCAACAGGTTCATCCTGGTCTTGGTGGACCATGCCACACGGTACCCGGAAGCCATCCCTCTCTGAACAGTGACGGCCCCCGTGGTGGGACGGGCACTGATGGGTGTTTTCTCCCGGATGGGGTTCCCTAGAGAGGTGGTGTCAGACCGGGGCACCAACTTCATTTCCAACTATATGAAGTCTCTGTGGAAGGAGTGTGGGGTAACCTACAAGTTCACCACTCCTTATCACCCTCAAGGAAATGGGCTGGTTGAGAGATTCAACCGGACCCTTAAAGGCATGATCATGGGTCTTGAAGAACCAATGAGGCGGAAATGGGACGTCCTCTTGCCATGTCTGTTGTTTGCTTACCGTGAGGTGCCGCAGAAGTCTCTAGGGTGCAGCCCCTTTGAGCTTTTGTACGGTCACCCGGTAAGAGGACCTTTGAGTCTGGTCAAAGAAGGCTGGGAGCAATCTCCCAGGAAACCTCCCCAGGATGTATACAGTTACATGCTGGCCTTTAGGAACCAGACTCGGCGCTTCAGGGATCTTGCTCAGGCAAATCTGGAGGCCAGCCAGGAAGAAATGAAGCGTTGGTACGACCGGAAAGCCACTCTGGTAGAGCTTCAACCTGGTCAGGAAGTTTGGGTCATGTCCCCTGTGGAACCTTGTGCGCTCAAGGACAGGTGGACTGGACCGTTTAAGGTTGTGGAGAAGAAGAGCGATGTCACCTACTTGGTGGACTTGAAATCTCCCAGGAACCCCTTGAGGGTCCTGCATGTCAACCGGTTGAAGCCCCACTTAGAAAGGTCCGAAGTGGGCATGCTCCTAGCTACAGATGCTGGAATGGAGGAGGAGAGTGAGCCTTTTCCTGACCTCCTGTGTGCTAAAGAGCAAGATGGGTCAGTGGATGGTGTTGTCCTCTCTGATACACTGACCCTTGAGCAGAAGCAGGATTGTTGCTAACTGTTGGGACAATTCCCTGACCTGTTTTCCTTGGTTCCGGGTGTCACTCATTGGTGTGTCCATGATGTTGACACCGGAGACAGCCCTCCTGTGAAGCACAAGGCTTACAGGGTGACTGACAAGGTCAGAGCATACATTAAGGAGGAGGCCTCCAAAATGTTTGCCTTAGGGGTGGTTGAGTCCTCTAGCAGTCCTTGGGCCAGCCCAGTGGTCTTGGTCCCGAAGGCTGCAGCGCCTGGTGCTTCACCAGAACTTCGGTTCTGCGTGGATTACCGAGGACTCAATTCAGTCATGAAGACTGACGCGCACCCCATCCCCAGAGCTGATGAGCTCATCGATCGGTTGGGGTCTGCACGGTACCTTAGCACGTTTGATCTGACGTCTGGGTACTGGCAGATCGCCTTAACCGATGGGGCAAAAGAGAGGTCAGCATTCTCCACACCAGATGGACTCTACCAGTTCCGGGTGATGCCCTTTGGGATGAAGAATGCCCCTGCCACCTTCCAGAGGTTGGTCAACCAGGTCCTGGCTGGACTGGAGGATTTCAGTGCCGCCTACCTGGACGACATCGCAGTGTTCAGCGCCAGCTGGGAGGAACACTTGCGCCACCTCCAGGAAGTGTTGTTGTCCCTGCGCAGAGCAGGCCTCACAATCAAAGCCAGTAAGTGCCAGATTGGGCAGGGTTCTGTGGTGTACTTGGGGCACCAAGTAAGGAGTGGCAAGGTTGCCCCCCTGCAACCCAAGATTGATACCATCCTGGCTTGGGCGCCGCCCAAAACCCAAACTCAGGTGAGAGCCTTCTTAGGTCTCACGGGTTACTACAGGAGGTTTGTCAAGGATTACGGTAACATTGTGCACCCCTTGACTTCGCTGACTTCCAGGAAGCAGCCACGAAATGTGATCTGGACTGATGCCTGTCAAACGGCCTTTGACACCCTGAAAACTACAATGTGTACAGCACCTATACTCCAGGCACCCGACTTTTCGAAAGAATTTATTGTCCAGACGGACGCTTCAGAGCATGGCGTGGGAGCTGTTCTAGCTCAGGTGAATGAAGAGGGCCGAGACTTGCCTGTAGCCTTCATCAGTCGGAGGTTACTTCCCAGGGAAACGAGGTGGAGTGCGATAGAGAGAGAAGCATTTGCTGTGGTCTGGGCGCTGAAGAAGCTAAGACCCTACCTGTTTGGGACTCACTTCCGGGTTCAGACAGACCACAGGCCCCTCAGATGGTTGATGCAGATGAGGGGTGAGAATCCGAAACTGTTGAGGTGGTCCATTTCCCTACAGGGGATGGACTTTACGGTGGAACACCGCCCTGGTACAGTTCACGCCAATGCTGATGGTCTATCCAGATTTTTCCGCCTTAGTGAAGAGGACTCCCTAGGTCAAGGGTAGTTCTCCCCACATTTCAGCTGGAGGGGACACGTGTTAGACCTGACATCATTGGCTTGAGTCTCTCCTCCATTTTTTCTGTTTACCTCACCTGTTTTACTATGTTTTGCTGGTATATGCTTTGGGCGCTGTGCCACTGCTGATCAGTACCACAGCGCAAGTGCTCCCGATGTTAAATTGATGTATCGATTGAATTCCATGTTTGGCTTATTTGGTTTACTGTCAGTCCCTAGTCTAGTGCACCAGGAGTGCCGGGGCTTGTAAATACAAATGCCGCTCGTGGGCTTGCAGCACGTGTTGTGCCACCCACAAGAGCGGCCTCGTAAAAGAATGTCTCCGGGTCAGTCATTGCGAGACCTACGTGCAGTCTGGTACTGTCACGCGGGCTGCGCAAGTATACCTACTTGCCAGTCCCTCAAACCTTCCCTTAACTTCATGTTAGTCACCCCTATGGTAGGCCCGCGGGCAGGGTGCATTGTAAGTATAAGGTAGGACAAGCCTGACCAAGTTGGCATGTCCTAAATAGTGAATGACAGCCATCTTCGTTCTTCACTATTGCGAGGTAACCTGCTCTCCGTTAGTTAGAATGGGCCGCCGGGATTATTAATGCTATAATCCTAGCTGGCTCAGGGAGCATGGTGCAATGTCGAGTTTGGTATCCCTGAACTCGGGGTTTAATTACGCATCCGTTTGTGTGGATGGTTTTTGGACTCTGGGTTTGAAAATAGCACTTTTAGAAAGTGTCTATTTTCTTGTCTAACCATTTCTGGTTTCTGCTGGTTTTGCGTGTGTGTGACAGGAGCTGGGTGGCTCCAGAGGTCTGAGTGAGTCAGTGTGGGATGAGTGGGACATTTGCGTTGAGAGTAGGGGGAGAGTAGTTGCTGATAGCCTGCCCTGCCTGATACAATGTTGGCTCCACCTTCTGCCGAGCGGCTGATGGCTCTGTGCCTGCCATGGACGATCCTAGCCTCACCTCCTGCCAGGAGGCCGATAGCTCTGCTCCTGCCAGTGACAATGCTGGCACCACCTCCTGCTGGGCGTCTGAGGACCCAGCCCTGCTCAGTGAATAGGCCAGGTGTCTCTGCCTGGCTCCACCCACAACAGACCCAGGATGTTGGGAAATTCCCCTGCATGGACAAAGGGATCAAAGCCAAAAAGGGGTATAAGAGAAGGACCCCTGAACCAAGAAATCAGATCACTTCTGACAAGGAACCCTGAAACCAAGGACAAGAAGCCTGCTGATCCAAGGACTTGCCTACCCCTTCTGCCAGTGTGCTGTTTGCTGGGGGGAATCCTGCAGTGCTTCTTTATTTTTGCCAAGGAACCAGGAGAGAGGAACTGTGTGTGTACTCTCAGGCTTTGCTAAGAAAATCTCCAAGGACTGGAAGAGTGCCAGTCTCCTGTTGAAGTCACAGGGCTAAAGGACTTCATCTGCTAAAGTGCTATTTGCTGGAACCTGTGAATCCAGCACCTCTGAAAGAACCAGCAATCTCGACGCCGGCGGACGTCGCCGAATCCAGCTCGACATAGTGAGTAACGGCTCCAGTGTCCCACTTCCTCGACGCCGGCCGCCGGGCCCGATCGACGCCAGCAGCAACTCCAGTGAGTAGTGAGTTCGGCTCCAGCTCCAAGGGACCTTGTGTCTGCACCGATGCTGATCGCATCGACTTCGTGCCCTCTCGATGCCGTGAGCGCTGCTCACTCTTGCAACAGCATCATCGACATCGACGACTACTGAGGCCTGATCGACACCGAAGACGCGACGCCGGATTGCTCGACGCCGCTGGTCATCGTGTGCTTCATTTTCCTAAGGTACTGTGCTGTTGGGGGTCTGTGTGACTCCGGGCTCGACGTAGCGCTCCTCGCGGTCGACGCCGAACCTTTGGATTAACTTTGCCTCGACGTCGTGTAACTCCCATGTGGGTTACATTGTTGCCAAGAACTGTGTTTCCAAGAAGAAGAGTTGCTTTTGATACTAAAGACTTTTGTGCTAAGAAGAAACTACCATTCAACTATTATTTTCCCTTCCGAGAGTATTTATTAAGATTGTGTATATTTATGTCGTTATTTGGTCTTGTGCTAAGCCTTATATAAAAATACTTATTTTTATAATACTACTGTGTCGTGTCCATTTGTAGGGTAGTCACTTTATTACTGTATGTGGTCATAAATGCTTAACGCACAGCCTCTGAGATAAGCCTGTCTGCTCTGCCAAGCTACCAAGGGGGGTGAGCAGGGGTTATCAAAGGGTGTGATCCCCTTACCCTGACTAGAAAAGGTGTGTCCCTATTTGTCAGAAGTGTATACCTCTGCCAACTAGAGACAGCCGGTTCTAACATATATGGAGAATGCGGCGTTTGAGGGCCGGTTCAGGGTTTCTCACGATTAATTCATAGTAAACTGTGGATGAGAGAAGAAGATTCATTTTGCTAACGTAGGTGGTGGTGTCAAATATAACAATTCCCCCGTCCTTGTCGCATGGTTTGATGGTAAGGGAATTGTTTTTTTTCAGAGACTCAAGGGTTTTCTCTTCATTCCTGGACAGATTCTCAGGGGCCTTGGGGACATATCTTAGAATTTTATTCATTTTGCCGGTAACCACATTCTCAATGATGCCAACCTCGTTTCCAACTTCCTCAAATGAGGGGGTGAAGTTGGAGGGGGGCTTGAGCCCAGATTTGTTTTCAGAGGCTTCAGTGAGGGGCCTTGATTGGAAGAATTTTCTTAATCTAATCGTTCTTAAAAAGAGATATAGGTCCTTCAGGAACTCAAATTTGCTGAAGTTAGCTGTGGGGACAAAGGACAAACCCCTAGATAGAAGTTCTACAGTTTCCGGTTTCACCTCTGCATTGGAAAGGTTGAAAACCGGGATACTTTTTTCCTTCTCCAGTACTGTTGTTGTCGGGTTTGAACATATATTTGGGGTTGGCCCTGACCCTGATGTTGATGCTGTTTGCCCTGTTGTGGGTTCCGAGCTCTTGGTCTGAGGTTCCCCCGGCGGTTTCCTAAAAAACGGATGGGTCGAGATGGTCTATCAAACTGTTCCTGCCTGTCCTGATAGTTGACATTAGGTTCATAATTGGGGTCATAACCCCCAGTGCCTTCACCTTCTGAGTCCGTGGTGTCTGAAAAGGTGGTCACTCGTCTGTTACCCCATCGGGGAGGAGCACCTGCTGGATTAGGGCCTTCTGAGGTGCTGTAAAAGTTGCTAGCTAGATAGGGATAAGCCCGTTCCTGGGAGAAAAAACGGATGTCCTTCCTGAATTTCTCAGTTTTTTTCTTCAATAAATAGTCTGAAAACGAGCCAAATCAGCCTCAATTTCCTCTAGTTTTTTCTTTCCCAGGTCGACCGCATTTTCTTGTTTGAGTTTGTCCTCCAGTTCCTCAATTTCTTTGTTGAGGATGTTTATGACTTCCCGGGCCGTCTCGATGATGAGCATCATCCAGTCCCTGGAGCAGCAGTTCGAGATGAGAGCCCACTTCTCCAGGAACTGTCTAATCTCAACAAAGAGACCTGGGATGTTTCGAACTCTCAGTCCGATAGGTATGGTTCGTGCCTTGAGATAGTCAAGCATAAATTTGGCGTGAAAGGCGGTACGTTTAGATTTTTTCCTTAAGTTTAGTAGTTTAGTCCACTCGCCTTCCAAGCCTTTAGATAGAGTATATGCCTTGTCATTGCCAGCCGAGGCGCCGATCATTTTGGCGAAGTCCTCGTCGGTGAACCCGAAGGTTTTAATACTCTCCATGTTGGAATACAGAAGAGAATTATATGGAGACTTTTAGAGCAAAAAGAAAACTGACACAATTGTATAGATGAAAATAAGGAAAAAAGACACTAGAGCAGAGATAGAGACACTGAGATAGAAATAGATGCTCAGGCAAGAGGGAAGTGCTCAACACCAGTGGAAGTCTCTAACAACTAATCAACAACAGCAACAACCCCCACAGCGCAAGGATGTGAAGAATAACCACAGAGAAGGGGGACCCCACATCAAACTATAGCAGGTAGACGGGGAAAATACAGATCAAGGCAGAGGAAGAAATACCTGCCAGTAAAATAAAGAGGTGGCCTCAGTAGGGGACGGGCACGGAGGGGTGCCATCATCCAAGCGCAGAGTGCATATCCTTGGTCACCTGAGACAGTGCAGAGAGACATGAGTCAAGAGTTGGTTCTGCATGATGTGTTGACAGGCTCACTGTGTCATTGGTGTGTGATATATGTGACTATGTGATTCCTGTATGACATGTACTGCTTGTTGCAAATGAGCAGCATCAATGTGTATTACGTAGCCTCACTGCTGCTCCTCCCTCCCCGAGCCTATTCACCAGTGGTCGCAGCATGGGTGCATCACCTGCACCCCTACAACACACCATTGACATGCCCGTCTGTGCATGTCCACAAGCCTGGCAAAGACACAGTGATGCTGTGTGCTGAAGGTGTGCGGCCATGTGTGTGTAGGCATATGGTAAGGACAGGGCAGACACAGATGTAGGGTACATGCCTGGCCGAACTCGCCCTGCTCTTGAGGGTAGATCTCTGGCTCATGCTGTAGAAATAGCAACCCATACAACAGTTGGCATGTATGATCTCGGCCCCCGTGCAGGCTTGCTCACCCTCATGTACCCCTCGTCCGAGGCCGCACGTCCTGGGCATTCTACATAGCAACATTGCACAATGAGCAGACACCACACCATAGACACACGCATCAGTTGCATCTTTCTCATGGCATAACCTCAACCAAGCCCAGAGCCACGGGTCAAAAAACCCCACCCCACTCTGTACACCGATCAACTCACTTACACTCCCACAGGGATCCGACACAGCCACATGTCCAAGGTCTACACCACTGCCTGAGGTGACAAGGTTGCACACGCTGTACACAGTACAATGTGAAGTGGTATAGCCCGGGGCCCTCATGCATACATAATGACCACACAAACACAATGAGACAATTTGTGGTCCAGGCACGTGCGCCCGGCACCTTTTATTGCCAGGGTCACACGTCCAGTGAAGCTTGTGCTGGATGGGTGTTGGGTGGTGTAAGCAAGCCCTCAAGGATTGGTTGGTGCTGGCAACAACTACAACACTGATCTGACAATCAAAGTACAAACAGCAAGGGTCCATGACTTGAGCTGAGTTTGTGTCCCCGGATGCACGGAGGCAGGCACATGCACACCCGCAAGGGACGGTGACTTGTGGTGCACTGAGACAGGGCCACGAGTGCTGAGCGGGTCCTCGTTGATGTCCCAGGAGAATGTCGCAGAGTGTTATGGGGACCGTGGAAGGTGTCCATCCAGGCCATGCTGCAGAGGCCAAAAGCAAGCAGAAACAGGCACAATGGAGAAGATGAATGCTACAGTCCCCTCGTCCCACCGTGTCATTATCAGCTACATGATGAAGACAACCCCCGGCCCATGGACTCAGACGCCAACATAGTCCAGCGGGAGAGTGCCCATGACTCCCGTGGCACTGAGTCAGTGGCTCCAGAGCTCGAAGGGGACGCAGTCTGCGATGAGGCCTGTAACCTGATATCAACTCTGCAATTGACGAATCAAGAGTCAGTTCTAAATGTGTGTCTTACTCAACCGCAGTGTGTGCCGGAGGCAGAGGTCACCGTGGGGCAGCCCCTGTGCTGCCAGCTCCTCCTGGGTCTCTAACACACGGCGTTGGAATGGAATGTGGAGAGGTTTCCTGGTTGATGGAGGAGGAGGCACCAGAGTAGGGTGGGTGGGCAGTCTGCGATGATGCTGTGTCCTGGCTGGGAAGGACTGGATAGGATTTGTCTGAGTCCTGCTGGACAGATGTATAGGCCTAAGGCAGCAGTCCGCAAGGGACCACAAACATGTGTGGTCAAAATGCTATGCACAGAGTTGGTGGCACCACATCGAAGAGAGTATAGGGATTTAGGCTCAGATATGTACACTGCTATTGTGTAATCAAGAATCAGTTCCAAATGTGCATCCAACTTGTCTGCTGTGTATGCCGGTGGAGTGCGTCAAAGCGAAAGAAGTACTGCGGGCCTTGTTCAAGGAGGCCTTGAAGGTCTGAGGAGGCTGCCATGGTCGCTGGCCTCAGGCGTGGAGCTAGCACAGGCACGTGGTGGGCACTTTTGGAGAAACACCGGTGTCTGCAGGTGAGCAGTGAGGCCTGGATGTGCAGGGGCAGACAAGGCTGGTTCAGGGTGCAGTGGCCCGGGCTGCGGGAGTCACACATGATCGCAGGCACCACCGCACATGGCGGCGGCATCATGGCGGGTTAGAGGCGCCCCTGCCCTGGCAGCCACTTTGGTCATTCCGGAAGAGAACACGTCCAGGGCTACGTGCTTTTTATTCGCACTCCTACGCTATTCTTGCATACGCTGGGCAAGCCCACTCCGCGCATGCGTACAGGGGTGATGTAACAAGCTACATTTCCGTGATCTTCCCCACTAGCTGTGGAACATGGTTGCGTCCACAACACTAACACCACCAGCAGTATATGTCGACATGGATATGTCTGTGGTCTGCATACTACAAGCTGTCCAGCACATCCACGAGCCACACTTGGCAATGTGTGCATTCACATTCAAGGGTCACTAGCCTCCTTCCCACATGGCTGGTTCCTACCTACCTACACATTCTGCTGGTGTGTAGCTGATGTGCCATGCCGTTGGTGGCTCATGTACATGGCTAGTCCAGGTTTCCATGGTAAGTTGTGTGTTGTGTCTGGTGGGTGGGCATGTTGTTTGGCATGTTGTATGTGGGTTTGTGATCTGTGCATTGCCAAGGATGTGAGTTGCATGATTGTGGAGTTGAGGTGTGTGGTGAGCACTTTTGGTACTTACCAACGAGCACTGCGTTTCTGTAGGTGCCATCCTGGGAGCGACGGCTGATGAGGGTCAGAGCAGGTGTTAATTTCCTGCTGCTAACCCGCCTTATCGCATGTTTTGTGTTCTTATCGCCAATGTGACTGGTCATTGTAAATGTTGCGGAGTGGTGTTGTTGAGCTTTTTGCCCAGGAACGCCTACTCTGCATCTCATTAGCGATATACCGGTGTAGTCTGTGGCGATGTTTTTGGGGGATGCTATTGCCGGAAATCTGGTGATATCGGCTGTTAGCACCAGCTTGTGAATGGGGCGGTATTTTTTATCATAACTTTGGCTACAATAAAGTGCCAATAACTCTGCGATAGCTCCTTGAGAATATGCCCCCTTGTGTAGAAGTTGGGCTAGGTGCTGTGATTGTCAGTGGCTGGAAAGACGGCTCTGACTTAGAGAAGCAAAGCGAGTAAACAGTACATATACACACCCCATGGAGTATTATTTCTTGAACACAACTGGTTTCTTTAGGTGTCACTTTTTAAATAAACTACTCGTAAATGAAAGTGCATTAATGTGAATGACATTTAACTGGGTGAATACACGTTGGTCATAGCAACATGATATTGACTGTTTTCACTAAAAAAGACAAATGGCACAAGAGATCTTATCTTCTTTTTACAGTACAGTATAAAGCTTACAAGGTTCATATGCTTCTTTTTGCTTTCATTAATTTATTTTCAGTGTTAATTTGAATGAATATTGATATAGTACTATTTTGTTTGTCAAGCAAGCAATCACGCACTGTAGGTGCTTAATTTCGCGAGTCATGGTATTTGATGCACGACGGAGTGAATGAAAACACGAGCACTCATGTGGAGTGCTCAAACACAAAGAAAAAGGTAGTGCCTACAACGGGAGCAGTGGATGGAGATAAGTGCTTGATTCATGCTCTGGGGAGGGCTGAATGCAAGAAGAGGCATAACTCATGCATTCCATGGACAAACAGGGACAAAGGATATGAGAGCGATGCTTGAGCAAGCAAATGGTAAACCTCTGGGTGGGCTGAAGCCCAAAGATTGTAAACAACATGTCTCTTCAAGAGAGTACCTGGGCAAAAAGGAAACAAAAACCTCTCAAAATCTTGTTAAAGTCTTAGGATACCAAACATATAGCAGAACAGAAACAGTTCACTGTGTAACTATACATATATATTAACTATTATTTGCCCAAAAAAATTTTCATCTCTTTCTCTCCATTCAGACTGTTAGATGACTTGATTTCTAAGTCTAAGGTGGATCTTGAATCCTTTCTTCTTAGGGTTAGTGTTGTTTTTTCCACTTCTCTATAGAATACTACTTCACTTGCTCAACAGAATACTACATGAGATTGCAGTTACCAAAATAAAACAGTCTGAAGCGTCAGGCAACCGGATAAGTAAATTGTTATTGTCAATCACAATCATGTGTTCTAAAATTCTTATTTTGGCTTGATGAATGGTACTGCCCACTTACCTCATATTGCACTGACATACCAGGACATATATCACGAAATTAGAACTACAAATGAGGAATTGTGTTATTTCTCTATGCCTGTGTAATATGGGATCGTGTATTGCTTAACATTGCTGCTGTGCTTGCAGGCCTTACATTTTGAACAAATGGAAAATCTGTCTGAGGTCAGATAAAGTTTGTTTGTTCCTTCCTGTGATGTTCCTTTGGATTTAAGTCTCATGATGGAAGAACACAATCCTTGAATTCTCAATATACTCTTCCGGCATTACTTTCACAGAGCGAGCATGTTCACACACTACATTAAGTAGTGTACCTAACCGCCTTGCTAGGGCAATACCGGCCCTAGGTTTCCTGTATTTTGGTTCAGGGAGGTCCTAGCATGGCAATACGGGCTAGACTTTTCCCACTGGAGCACGGGCCAAGACTGATTTGCCCATGGCTGTGTCCAAACTGAGGTGGCATAGTGTGCAAAATAATGATGGACTGCAATGCGGCCCTGAGTAATTACCAGTGGCTGAGATTAATGCAAGCGTTCCATCCATCACCTTTTGTGTACTTCAACCAATAGTGCGAGCTGTGTGGCATGTGCCCAAAAGGGGTGCTTTCTGTCACAGGTATCTGTTGGAGGGGTGTGCCTGCTGGGTTGTATGCCATGCAAGCCTTGTGTGTTAAGCCAAAATATTATGTGGTAATATTAAACGTCCCCCACAACAATCAATCTCTTTCTATATAATATAGGGTATAACCGTCCAGTGGGATGCCATAACCCTCACAATTAATGTAAATCACTTATGCTGGCAGGTAGCAAGAAATGCATCTTCCTAGATTAATCTAGGTGTCAATTATAGTGTGAAACATTTCAGCAGGGAAATCCCCTGGTACCTACTTACTGGTTATCTGTGTGAGCATATTTTGATACCTGATGTAGATGCTTGTCTGATTGACAGTATGAAACACCTCTGTGTGCCAATAATCTTCATCCCAGACATTATTCAATGATATGTCTTGCAGTAGCCATTTATCTCCTAAATCATGATCTGTTCTTATGATTAGTCTTAGATAAAGAGAGACTGTGAGTAGATATCTAGAGAGTTAAGGGGAGGTGGAAAGGACATAATGGATAACACGCACAGTGCTTAATTTAGTCCTCCCAGTGAGATGTTAGTTCTTCATCATTATTGAGTCCAAAAGGTTCCTTGGTTCCCAGCCGTAGGCTGTAGCATGACTCAGTCTGCTGTAAATTTGCTCTGTCACCTCTTCTGCTGTGTGCTGTAATCCTATTGATTCTAAAGTTGAATAATACATCTGGATTTTGTTCATTAGGTCTCGCATACGTAGCGCTCATGCGCTGCATAGTAGGAGACCTTTAGAAATCGATTCACTTTTTCGGCCAAAAACGTGCACGCTTTGCATTGCTTTCAATGGCAACACCTGCACGTTTGGCGATTCCCTTGCGGGAGAGAGCTTTGAAACCATCTGTTTGTTATTAACTTGCAAAAAGATGGTGCCCCTGCTCGCCCTCTGCAAGGGAAACATGCGCAGGCCCCCTCCTCTCACCCTTCCCTCTGCTGCCTCCTCCTCTCCTCGTCAAACTTGTTTCTAAGATAGTGTACACAAAACACAACAAAAACCGTGTTACGGAAAAGAAGGAAACTTTTGTTCCTGTTTATATACTTCAGGGTATTGTTACACAAACATTTGCAATTTTGGCACGAACATCAGCTGCCGTCATTCATCGCAGGCCTGCTGGCTTCCTAATTACTTAAGAGGCAGGCAAGCTATTGAAATATAAGTTCCATGGAAACACCCCGTTGTTAACTTGGAACATTTACTCACGCAGACATTCTACAAATATTGTTTACTTTCGTTCACATTTACCTGTCCCACAAGACTGGGCTGGGCGGGTTACAGCTACCTCTCTTATTCCTGCGGAAGTATTAACACTTTGCCCAACCCCTCACTAATAGGAAGATCAAATGCGAAACATTAGTGGTTGAAAAATAGGGGCCTTTTCCATCATCCTCACACCAAGAACCCCCAACAGGACAAAAATCTGTCTGTGATTATTGGACATGTTTGAGAGAAGTCTGATTTTGGCAGTCTCTGTCTATGTCACAGCCCTTCACAATTCAAGGTACTCTGTCTACGAGGTTAGCTAAGAATCGAATATTGCATACTCGGAGCATCAGCTGGTACCTTGAGAGATTGTGTGTAGAGAAAAAAAACTTCTCTTTACCCAGTCCAGATTCTCTAATATTCCCAAACAATTGGCATTTTAGAATGTTCCTTTTCTGATGCCTGCCTGGTGTTTGAGACTCATGGTCCCCTGATGGCCTATTTGAGGCTACTGGGAACAGCAGGGTGCACAGATTGCCTTGCCTCTTTTGCTGCACGATACAGTGGGATTTTTCCGTTTCTCAGCATTCCCTATTTATTTATTTCAATATTTTATAGAAGTACCTAAATGGCCGAATCGGGCACCCAAGCGCTTTACACAGGTCTGTACCCAAAAAGCTTACCTGCTTCCTCGCTGAGTTACCTGGTGTCTTTGCACGCTCTGTGTTTTGCATTAAATAGGCCTTTATTATATACTGTCTCGGGCGCCACTGACCCTTGTCCTGAGGCATTAACACCAGAGTAATGTAATCAAAGCCAAGAGAGATGATAATCCCCCTTCCTGTGCTTGTAACAGCACCCACAATGCTGCCATGGTCAGCTCTTTCACCAGATTCCCTTAAATGGGCCATTTAGTGAAAGATGTCACAATAGATCTAGAAACCCTAACAGACCACGTCAAACAAAACAAGCATTGGCATAGGCAATAGGTCTCGCCTTTGAGACCTTATAAGTGTTTAGCCATGCAACAGTTGGTGTTGTTGCACCAAGGATATTGTGCTGCATAACTAAATACTTGTAAGGTCCCAAAAGCGAGCCCTATTGGCTATGCCAATGCTTGTTTTTATTATGAAAGTGCTTTGCTACATGGTAGGACTGGTGTACATTCAATATTCATAATTGCCATTCTATGTTCCAGCAGTCAGTTTTTTGAAGGAAAAATGGTCATGCACATGTAAGGATATATATTCAGAAATGTTATGTCATATTCATACAGGTGGTACATTGTTGCCCAAACCTTGTAGTGTATGTTATCACATTGCTACAATGCTTGCAGGCTTTGGATCACATTTTAAAAAGCCATGTTGGGAAGTTAGACAAGTCCTATCTCTGGGTTGTGCCATATCACTATGGAATACAATGTCACTAATTACCTACCTCTTCTATACGTTATGCTGGCCTGGGGTGTGATTTCCTTTCCAATGATTCTGTAACTAGATAATAGGTTCTAATGTTTATCCATTACTTGACTTATCTGACTGTAATTTCTGTTGTTTGTAGTTATAAATCTTATTTTTGAGTCATGTAAGCCTCTTTCATGTGTGTTGTGAATTAATGATTCGCCTCACTAGCTGCCTTAAAACATTGGGCGCAAAGAACCTCAGGTATCTGGACGGATGGCCATCACCTTACAGAAGAGACAGGTTTGTAAGTGTCCCTTTGTCACTTCTATATGATTGTCCAAGAAATCTATCTCACTTGCATTGATATTGATCTTGAAAGAGAGGCTGTGTTCTTTCTTCTGTATCAAGTCAAGTCAAGTCAAAATATTTATATAGCGCACTATATACCCAGAGGGTCTCAAGGCGCTTGAAGAAGGGTGGGGAACTACTTGTCGAATATCCAAGTTTTAAGTTGCTTTCTGAATGCTAGGTGGTTCTGAGTGAGACGAGGGTGAGTGGGAAGTGAGTTCCAGGTCTTAGCTACCAGGTAGGAGAAGGATCTACCTCCCATGGTGGTTTTGTTGATGCGAGGTACGATAGCAAGGGCTTGTTGGAAGATCGCAGCTGGCGCGGGGGGGGGGGTAGAATGAGAGTCGTGTGTTGAGGCATTCGGGTCCAAGGTCGTAAAGTGCTTTGTGAGCGTGGGTCAGGAGGCGGAAAGTAATCCTCTTATTGACGGGGAGCCAGTGGAGGTTTTTCAGGTGACCAGAGATGTGTTCTTTGCGCGGGATGTCTAGTATGAGCCTGGCTGAAGCGTTCTGAATGCGTTGGAGTTTTTTCTGGAGTTTAGCTGTGATACCGGCGTATAGGGTGTTTCCGTAGTCCAGGCGGCTCGTGACTAGTGCGTGGGTGACCGTTTTTCTAGTTTCGGTGGGGATCCAGCGAAATGTTTTTTTGAGCATGCGAAGAATGTTGAAGCAGGATGATGAAACGGCGTTGACTTGTCTGGTCATCGAGAGTGAGGAGTCCAGGATGACGCCCAGGTTTCGTGCGTGGTTCGTCGGGATGGGTGCTTTTCCAAGGGCCTCTGGCCACCAAGAGTCATCCCAGGCGGAGGGGGAGGTGCCTAGGATGAGGACTTCAGTTTTGTCTGAGTTCAGTTTCAGACGGCTGTGCTTCATCCACTCAGCTACTTCTTTCATTCCTTCGTGTAAGTTGGTTTTGGCGGTGTTAGGGTCTTTGGTGAGTGAAAGGATCAGTTGAGTGTCGTCAGCGTAAGAGATGATGTTGAGATTGTGTTGGCGAGCGATGGCCGCAAGGGGGCTCATGTAAACGTTGAAGAGGGTGGGGCTGAGTGACGATCCTTGTGGCACGCTGCAGATGACTTCAGAGGCCTCTGACTTGAATGGTGGGAGGCGGACTCTCTGGGTTCTTCCGGTGAGGAACGAGGTGATCCATTGCAATGCTTTTCCTTGGATTCCGACATTTCTTAGGCGCTGTAGAAGGGTGTTATGACAGACTGTGTCGAAGGCAGCGGAGAGGTCGAGGAGGATGAGAGCGACTGTGTCTCCATTGTCTAGTAGAGTTCGAATGTCGTCTGTTGCTGCGATAAGTGCGGTCTCAGTGCTGTGTTTGGCTCGGAAGCCGGATTGTGAGGAGTCGAGGGATTTGTTGGTTTCGAGGAAGGTGGCGAGCTGGTTGTTGATGGCTTTCTCGATGACTTTGGCCGGGAATGGAAGAAGCGAGATGGGGCGGTAGTTTTTGAGTTCGGTGGGGTCAGCTGTGGGTTTTTTCAGAAGGGCGCTGAGTTCCGCGTGTTTCCAGCTTTCCGGGAAGGTGGCGGAGTTGAGGGAGCAGTTGATGACATCTCGGAGGTGTGGTGCTATGATGGAGTCCGCTTTGTTTAAGATGTGGTGAGGGCATGGGTCAGTTGGGGAACCTGAGTGGATGGAGTTCATCAGGCGGATGGTGTCCTCAGTGGAGATTGGGTTCCAGTCGTTAAGGATGTTCAAGGGGGGTGAAGGTCCTGCAGCAGGTTGGGTGGGTTGGTCTCCGGGTCGGTTGTCGAAGCTGTTGTGGATGTCAGCGATTTTGTTGTGGAAGAAGGAAGCTAGGGAGTCGCAGAGGGCTTGGGAGGGGGTGATGTCATTGGAGTTGGCTGATGGGTTGGTAAATTCTTTGACGATGTTGAATAATTCCTTGCTGTTGTGAGCGTTGTCATCTAGTCGGTCTTTGAATGCGGCTTTCTTGGCAGCCCGGATTAGTTGGTGGTGTCTGCGGGTGGCGTTTTTGAAGGCGTCTCTGGTGCTGGTGTTTGGGTCTTTTTTTGAGGCCTTCTCGAGGGATCGACAGAGTTTCTTCGATTTCTTAAGATCATCGTTGAACCAGGAGGCGTTTTTGCTGCCTGGTTTGATTTGACATTTTTTCAACGGTGCTAGGATGTCGGCGCTGTTGGATAGCCATTGGGTGAGGTTAATGGCTGCTTGGTCGGGGTTTGAGGAGTGGGCGGGGGGGTTTAGAAGAAGCGATGAGGAGATCTGGTCGATGGTGATTTTGTTCCAGTTTCTTCGCAGGGTGGGTTGAGGGTGGTTGTGGATTGTGGTCTTATTGTAGGTAAAGTGAACGCAGCTGTGGTCCGCCAATGAAGAGCTGTGGTGTGGCTGAATGAGACATGTTTGCTGGAGGTGAAGATGGGGTCGAGCGTATGACCTGCGATGTGGGTGGGTGTAGTGACAAGTTGTTTGAGTCCGAGGTTGGCGAGATTGTCCAGAAGGGTGGTGGCGCTGCTGTCCTTGCTCTTTTCCAGGTGAAAATTGAGGTCTCCCAATAGAATGTAGTCCTCGGAGGGGAGGGCGTGTGGGGTGATAAAGTCAGTGAATTGTGCACGGGGTCCTGGAGGCCGGTAGAGGAGGGTGCCTCTGAGTGTGGTCTTGGGGTCGGCGTGGATCTGGAAGTGGAGGTGTTCGGCGCTGGCGAGGTTGGCGTCAGAGCTGGTTGATATGCGGATGGAATTCTTATAGACGATAGCGATGCCTCCTCCTGTTTGCTTGATGCGGTCCTTGCGGATGATCTTGTATCCTTCCGGGATGGCAATGGTGATGTCTGGGGCTGAAGAGGCATTCATCCAAGTTTCTGTTAGGAAGGCGACGTCTGGTGAGATGGTGTCTAGTAGATTCCAGAGGTCGATGGCGTGTCTGTGGACCGAGCATGTGTTGAGCAGGATGCATTTTAGGTGGTTGGTGTCAGGTCTCTGTATGGTGTTGGTGGAAGAGGAGTATTTACAACAAGGGGTGGTGAGGGACAGAGTCTCTGAATTAAGCAGAAAGCTCTCACCCAGTCAAGAGATCAGGGCTAAATCCAACACCGTTTTTTAGCTCACTGCACCATCCCAGTTTCAGAACCTGGCTGTATGCAAATTAGTCTGTTCCTGTCCCAGTGCATGATGGGAACAGGGCAAACCAAACTACAAAAGCCAATTCTTACACTGGGAAGGAAACAAGCTCCCGGGGACCGGTTTCTGGCATTACAGCCGTCTTCGGCCCGGTTTGCTTGAATCCTGATGGTGCAATGAGCAAGGGTCTCACATCTGAGAATACCCTTCCACGCTTAGGGTGGACAAAAATATTTACAACAAGGGGTGGTGAGGGACAGAGTCTCTGAATTAAGCAGAAAGCTCTCACCCAGTCAAGAGATCAGGGCTAAATCCAACACCGTTTTTTAGCTCACTGCACCATCCCAGTTTCAGAACCTGCTCCATCAGGATTCAAGCAAGCCGGGCCGAAGAAGGCTGAAATGCCAGAAACCGGCCCCCGGTAGCTTGTCTCCTTTCTGGTGAAGAATTGGCTTGGTAGTTTAGTCTGCCCTGTTCCCATGATGCACTGGGCCAGGGACAGACTGATTTGCATATAGCCAGGTTCAGAAGCACAACGATCCGGAGTGGACAGTTCACAGTGGATTTTGATCAGTGGTCCTGGCAGGATGTAAAGGGAGAACATCAAGAGGGCAAGCATTTGGAAAGGGAACACAAGGTAGTACTATCCTAGGAAACGAGAACTAGGTCTCAGCAGGGAGGGGTTAGCAGTGCCGCGTTACACCTGCCCTGGTGGTAACGGCACAAGGCCACACACTGAGGGCCAGAGATAGGGTAAAAGCCTGTTGTTTTCTGACAGTCGATTCCCGGAGCTATGGGCCTAAGCCAAACGAGAGGGCCATAAAGAAAGAGGCCTTGAACCACCACTATAGACCAAGGCAGAAGGGCTGGTGTACAGATGTCGCCAGTACACAAATAGCAAGAAGCAGTGCTTGAGAGTCCACAAGATTTCATTTTAAAAATTCATGTACAGGGCCCAGCTGGCCGTCGCTGCTCCCTCCGCCAACTGTCAAATGCTCACCCATCCATGGACATGCTCACCTCTTGCTCCCAACATTCTCATTCCCTCACGCAGCCAACATTCTATGCAGTGGCCATGCAGAAGCGGAGATTAAAGTGGATGGCCAGCATAAAACATCCCCCCACTTTTTTAACACATAAATATATTAAATAACTATGATTTGTGTCTAACAAATAACTTGAAAGATATATATCATGTGCGGATATATATATCATGCGTGTCATTCTAGTAAATGCGCTCTCAGGCCAATAACTCAAAAAGCATTCCATTTAGCAACAAGCATTGGCATAGCCAATAGGTCTCACCTTTGGCACATCATGCATGTTTAGCCATGCAACAGTTGATGTTGCACAAAGGATATTGAGCTGAATAATTAAATACTTATAAGGTCCCAAACGCGAGATCTATTGCCTATGCCAATGCTTGTTTGCTGGGGTGGCTGGGTGGGGTTCAGGTTCACTCCTGAGGGGCTGATTTCGTTGATGGGTAGCTGCCCGCGCTTCTAAATGAGCAATGCAAAACAACTAGCTTTAAAGGGTACTTTTTAAAACATTTGTTTTGCTTTGTTTAATAAGGAAAGCCCGGTAGCCAGTCCGGCCCTGCTTCAAAGTAGCTATTGCGCTCTATGAATGGCTTCATGGATTGATCTGTCCCCCCTGCACTGACATTAGTCTTGCAAGAGATGCTGAGATCTTTCTTCTGCATACGCTCCATGAACTGTTCAACAACACACTGATCTCTGTCCTAAATAAGGAACAGATCATTAGTGTAGTGTGCCCACAAATGTATGTGTTTCGAAGACTTGTCATAATCACCCTAACATCTGCCCATGAATAAATTCACATAGCAGGAGGTGAAGCAGGTGCCGATCACAGTTCCACATTTCTGTCTCAAATTCTTGTTTTTGAATATGAAGTTGTTACTCTTTAGCCTGAAAACTGTCAAGGACAACAATGGTTCTGGGTGATCGTTTTGATGTGGAGGTCTACACCAGGGAAAGTGAAGGCATGCCCTCTGACCTTCCCTGTGCTAGATTCTGGTGTATAACGAACATACATCCAATGTTACCAACAGGTAACTAGTTTCCCAATGTACTCCCTCAGTTTCCTTGAGAAAATCCCGTTTGTCCCAACAGTTTGAGCTCAGGTTCAGTACAAACGGAAATAGAAAGTGGTTCACATAAAAGGAAGTTTCTCCAGCAGGCTTCCATTTGATGAAACTATTGCCCTGCCCTGAGGGTGGGCAAGCTCTTGGTTAAGCGTTGGTTAAGCTCTTATGTACCTTCGGTCAAACTCCATAAGACCCCTTTCCATCCACTCACTGAGGACATTGTGATAAGTGTTTATAGTTTGATAATGAATGGACTTGTCAATTATCTCATGCTGGGTGCAGGAGGCATAGCAACAATGGTACCCCTAAAGCCACACTGGGTCCCCTGACACCACTGGTACCACAAGCGAGAAACTCGGAAGTGATCCTGGACTCAAATCTTTCATTCAATCTGCACATAAACAAAACAGTCATAACTTGCATATTCCTTTTAAGAGTCATCAGGAAAACACTACCACTACTTCCCTGTTCACCCAGAACCACAATGCTCACTGTACTGATCCTATCTCACCTGCATTGTTCTAAGACTGGACTTGAGGTCTCCTTGGCTTGTTCAAAGAGTAAGACTCCAAGTGATGCACAATGCTGTGGTAGGAAAAATATTAGGACTAAATCAGAAGGCTTCTATCCCCAATTACCTGTACGATTATCTTTGGCTACCTAGAGAAACTTGTTGAAGGCACTCTGTCTAAGTCATGCAGCGCTTCACAATTCAGGCCTTCACAATTCAAGGCAATCTATCTATGTCACACATCGGTTCACAATTTAAGGTACTCGGTCTATGTCACACGGCCCATGACAATTCAAGGCTCACTGTCACAATTCAAGGCAATCTGTCTATGTCACACAGCCCTTCACAATTCAGCCCTTCACAATTCAAGCACTCTATCTATGTCACACAGCCCTTCACAATTCAAGGAACTCTGTCTATGTCACACGGCCCTTCACAATAAAAGGCGCTATTTCTAAGTGACATACCACTTCGCAATTCAAGGCGCACTGCCTATGTTACAAGGCCCTTCATAATTCAAGGTGCTCTGTCTATACAACACGGCCCTTCACACTTCAAGGCGCTCTACCTATGTCACAATGCCCTTCACAATTCAAGGCACTCTGTATATGTCACACAGCCCTTCACAATTCAAGGAGCTCTGTCTATGTCACTCAGCCCTTCACATTTTAAGGTGCTCTGTCTACGTCACATGGCCCTTCACAATTCAAGGCGCTCTGTCTATGTTGCACACCCTTCACAATTCAAGGCGCTCTGTCTATGTCATACAGCTGTTTACAATTTAAGGCCCTCTGTCTATGTCACACAGCCCTTCACAATTCAGCCCTTCACAATTCAAGGCGCTCTGTCTATGTCACACAGCCCTTCACAATTCAAGGTACTCTGTCTATGTCACACGGCCCATCACAATTGAAGGCTCACTGTAACAATTTAAGGCGATCTGTCTATGTCACACAGCCCTTCACAATTCAAGGCGCTCTGTTTATGTCAGACAGCCCTTTACAAATCAAGGCACTCTGTTTATGTCACACGGCCCTTCACAATTCTATTCTATTCTAGGTTTGGTAAAGCGCAACAGCTACCCCAGCAAAGGGGCGTCCCGGCGCTGAGAGACAGAAGCACTTCTTCCTGGACAGGCAGAGAGGTAGCCTATGGGGCAGGGAAAAGGAGGGTCTTAATTGCTTTATGGAAGACCGAGAGGGAATCTATGGAGCGTACACTGAGAGGGAGATCGTTCCAAAGTTTGGGACCGAGGACGCTGAAGGAACGGCCTCCAGTGCGGCAGCGCTTGGTTCTTGGTACTTTCAGGAGAAGTTGGTTGGAGGAACGAAGTTCTCGGCTAGGGACATAGGGGCATGCCAGATTTCGCAGCAACGGGGGGTTCCCCTGTTTGGCAATTTTAAAGATCGTAGTGAGAGCTTTGAATTTGACTCGGTGTTCCACAGGCAGCCAGTGGAGTTTACGGATGGTGGTTCTGGCTGAGCATCTCCGTGGGAGTCCTACCAGCATTCTCGCTGCCGCATTCTGGATTCGTTGGAACCTAGCCAATTCTGCCTTGTTTGCTCCCAGGAGGAGGACATTCGCATAGTCAAGGCGTGAGAGGATGGTTGCCTGGACAATTAGCTGTCGGGCCTTGGGGTCAAAGAATCTGAGTATAGGCCTAAGGTTTCTTAGGAGACCTATGCAAGTGGCAGCCACCTTTTTGGTGTGTGATTTAAAGCTGAGGCCGGCATCCATCCAGACTCCCAGGTTTTTTACACAGTCTTTGGGGAGTGGGGTATTACCAAGGGATGACGGCCACCAGTGCTCGTTCCATAGGCTGGTGTTTCTGCCGAGGAGGAGCACCTCGGTTTTTCCGGCGTTGAGCTGGAGGAAGTTATCCGTCATCCATTGTGCCACTGCTGCCATACCCTCTCTGAACTTGGATGCCGCGGTGGACGGGCTTTCTGTGAGGGTGACGACCAGCTGGGTGTCGTCAGCGTATGACACCAGCGTGAGCCCCCACTTATTAGCCACCTCCGCAAGCGGCTGGACATACAGGTTGAAAAGGGAGGGGCTCAACGCTGAACCCTGGGGGACACCTTGTGCTATAGGATGGGAATTTGAGAGGAATGGGGGAGCTGATACCTTAAAGGATCTATCCTTAAGAAAGGAGTGGAACCAGGCAAGCGCGAGACCAGACACTCCGGCCATCTCCAGACGTTTTAGAAGGATGTCATGAGATACCGTGTCAAAGGCTGCGCTGAGATCTAAAAGGACCAGCGCAGCACTTTGGCCGGAGTCTAATATCGTCCGGAGATGTTCAGTCGTGGCCAATAGGGCGGATTCGGTTCTATGACCCGCTCTAAAGCCATTTTGGGATGGATCTAGGATTCCGTTTAGGTCTATATGTTTAGAGAGAATGCCGTTGACATGGGCTTCTGCTATTTTAGATATCCAGGGGAGGAGGGATATTGGCCGAAAGTTTTCTGGCTTGGATGGGTCCAGAGTAGGCTTTTTGATTATAGGGGATACCCATGCTTGTTTCCAGGCTATGGGTACAGAGGCGGAGGCGAAAGAGAGATTGAGAATATCCATCATGGGGGACAGAAAGAATTCAATTGAGTCCAGGAAGTGAGAGGGGCTCATAGGGTCTCCCGGGGAACCAGATTTCACCTTCTTACAAAGTTTAATCAGCTCCGTCGACGTGATGGCAGGGATTTGGGTAAGGGGGACGTGAATGGAGGCTGGGTTCTTGCATTCCTCAGAGTGCGGAGAGTTCTGCAAAAAAGTTGCATAGATTTTTTGGACTTTCTCCACGAAGTATGTGGCCAGCTGCTCGCAATGTTCATTGGATGAAATTTTGGGGGAGGGTGACCTAGAGTTTTGTAGCTCTTTAACAAGTTTAAAGATTACTTTGGATGGATTCGGGTTGGAGCTAATTTTCTCAGCATAGAAAGCTGCACGGGTAGTGTTGATGGCTTTGTGATACATCTTAAGCTTGGAGAGATAGATAGCCCTGTCCTGATTGTCGAAGTTTTTTCTCCATTGGCGCTCGGTTCTCTTACATTCCTTACGCATGGCTTTCAGTGTTTCATCATACCAGGCGTTAGAGGGTGTGAGTCGTCCCTTAGTCAGTTTAGCTGGGATGAGAATGTCAAGACCGTCTGTAATCCAGGAGGTGAAGGAGGTATAGATTGTGTCTATATCCTGATTGGCTTCACAATGGAAACCTCCTAATGTTTCGTGAAGAGTGGGGATGGAGAGCTTGTGCCAAGGTCTTTTTAAGCGATGGTTGGATTCAGTAGTATACTGTCGTCCTGGGGCTGGGACTCTAAGTTTGATAAGGTAGTGGTCCGTCCATCCCATCGGGGTTGGGGTTTCAGTGACCGCCTCTTGGATGTTGGAGAAAACCGGGTCTAAGGTATGGCCAGCTATGTGGGTAGGACCATGGATGAGGGAGTTAAGCTGCAGAGCCGAGAGGTCTGTGAGGAGATTCGCAATAGTGTGATCGTTGGAAAGATCAAGGTGTAGATTAAGGTCGCCCAAAATCGTGAAGTTGGAGGTTTTAGTGATGAGCGCCGTAGACGTTTCGAGAAGGGCGTCGATGAACCTGGAAGCAGGGCCTGGTGGGCGGTAGATGTATAAACCCGACATCGTAAACTGAGGGTTAATACTAATTTTAAATTGGGCGCATTCGCAGTCAGGGAGAGTTTCCTTAATAAAAGAGCATGTAAAATGTTTTTTATAAATGACTGCAATGCCGCCACCTCGGGTTTCGCGGTTTATGGTGGCAAGGTGATACTCATCTGGGAGCGCCAGGTTAGGGATGGTAGATACGCCGTCTCGTAGCCATGTTTCGCAAAGGAAAAGGATGTCAGGGTTTTCATCTAGTAAGAGTGAGTTTACCTCTAGATGGTGTTTAGGGAGGGATCTGACATTCAGCTGGAGTATCGTCAGGGATGGGGTTGTGGTTCTGCCACGGAGTTCCCATATGTGAGAAGGAGTATTGGTGGAGAAAAGGCAGCGGTTGCAATGGAGTTGCGAGTGGCCCATGGTGCCAGTAGTGGCGGGACATCTTTGGCTAAGGTTCATAGCAAGGAGTTCCTCGCGGTCATACCGTATGAGCCTATGGGGCCTGGTTGGACCAGGGGGACTGGCGACTGGCGATGTCGTGGCGATGACGGGCGCAGACGGGCTTGCCTTAGGCGCGCCTTTGGCGCGCAAACGGCGCTCCCGCTGCGCTCGTCCGCTGCGCTTCTGGTGACAGCACATGTTGTAGGAGGTAGGGGGGGGCGTGGCCTTCCGGGGGGCGTGGCTTCCGTCTTTGCCGAGATCGGCGTTTTATGTCAGCTTTCTTTGCCACGGAGCAGCGCTAAGTCCGCTCTTCACAGTGGTGTAAAAGCAGGTGAAAGCTCTGGCGCAGGCAGCGCGTGATGAAAGTAATTATTTCAGAACTACACAGAAATAAAGGTGACACAAGTGTAAATGATGGCGATTTAAAAACTCCCGGCTTCCGCCTCAGGAGTGTGCAGCTGTCAGCAATAAAAGGGCTATTTCTATGTCACATGCCACTTCAGAATTCAAGGCGCACTGCCTATGTTACAAGGCCCTTCATGATTCAAGGTGCTCTGTCTATACAACACTGCCCTTCATACCTCAAAGCGCTCTACCTATTTCACAATGCCCTTCTCATTTCAAGGCACTCTGTATATTTCACACAGCCCTTCACAATTCAAGGAGCTCTGTCTATGTCATACAGCCCTTCACAATTTAAGGTGCTCTGTCTATGTCACATGGCCTTCACAAATCAAGGCGCTTTGTCTATGTCACTCAGCCCTTCACAATTCAAGGCACTCTGTATATGTCACACAGCCCTTCACAATTCAAGGAGCTTGTGTATGTCACACAGCCCTTCACAATTCAAGGAGCTCTGTCTATGTCATACAGCCCTTCACATTTTAAGGTGCTCTGTCTATGTCACATGGCCTTCACAAATCAAGGCGCTTTGTCTATGTCACTCAGCCCTTCACAATTCAAGGCACTCTGTATATGTCACACAGCCCTTCACAATTCAAGGAGCTTGTCTATGTCACACAGCCTTTCACAATTTAAGGAGGTCTGTCTATGTCACACGGACTTTCACAATTTAATGTGCTCTGTCTATGTCACCCGGCTGTTCACAATTCAAGGCCCTCTGTCTATGTCACACAGCCCTTCACAATTCAAGGCGCTCTGTCTATGTCACACAGCCCTTCGCAATTCAAGGCGCACTGACTATGTCACATGGCCTTTCACAATTCAAGGCCCTCTGTCTATGTCACACAACTGTTCGCAATTCAAAACCCTCTCTCTATGACACACAATTGTTCACAATTTAAGGCCCTATGTCTATGTCACAGAGCCCTTCACAATTCAAAACCCTCTGTCTATGTCACACAGCCCTTCACAATTCAAGGTACATTGTCTATGTCACACAGCCCTTCACAATTCAAGGCTCACTGTGTATGTCACACAGCCCTTCACAATTCTAGGCCGTCTGTCTATGTCACATGGCCCTTCACAATTCAAGGCACTCTGTCTATGTCATATGGTCCTTCATAATACAAGGCTCTCTGTCTATGTTACATGGCCCTTCACAATTCAAGGCTCTCTGTCTCTTTCACACTGCCCTTCATAATCCAAGGTGCTTTGTCTATGTCACACGGCCCTTCACAATTCAAGGCGCTTTGTCTATGTCACACAGCCCTTCCCAATTCAAGAAGCTCTGTCTATGTCACACGGCCCTTCACAATTCAAGGAACTTTGTCTATGTCACAAGGCCCTTCACAATTCAAGGTGCTCTCCCTATGTCACAAGGCCCTTTACAATTCAAGGCGCTCTGTCTATGTCACAAGGCCCTTTACAATTCAAGGCGCTCTGTCTATGTAACACGTCCCTTCACAAATCAAGGCACTCTGTTTATGTCACATGTCCCTTCACAATTCAAGGCGCTCTGCCTATGTCACAATGCCCTTCACAATGCAAGGTGCTCTGTCTATGTCACACAGCCCTACAAATTCAAGGCTCTCTGTCTGTGTCACACGGCCCTTCAAAATTCAAGGCACTCTGTCTATGTCAGATACCCCTTCACAATTCAAGGCGCTCTGGCTAAGTTACACGGCCCTTCACAATTCAAGGCGCTCCGTCTAAGTCACACGGGCCTTCACAATTCTAGTCCCTCTGTTTATGTCACAGAGCCCATTCACAATTTGCGGCGCTCTGTCAATGTCACACGACCCTGCACAATTTAAGGTGCTCTGTCTATGTCACATTGTTGTGTGGCTTTTTAGGCTCCGAGGGAATTTTCTCGATTCATGCTCCCATATAGGTACAATTCACATTGCCCTTATATAGGCATAGAAATCAATCCCTTATTTAGGCATAGCCCATGCTACCCAAATACAGGCATGGGTACTTCCACCCGTATCAAACGTCACAACGATTTCTTTATAAAACCAGCTTAAGCAGTCAGGGACTTCCCTTTGCTTGAAAATTGATTTGTCCAAGAACTCAGTTACTTTACAAAGAAAAGCTAATTCCCATAGGGGTTCTTTCCTGACGTTCATATGCCCGACTTGACATCAAACTATGGCATTCCTAAACACCTTCAAGGTATAAATATACCTTCACTTGCTCTAGCAAGATACAGTGGTTCAGAGCAGTTCGAAGACATACTTGCCCGACGTAGCTCGCTACAGCAAGTGCCGAAGGAAGCCGTCTCTCCAGCTGATGCACTGATCAAGAGTCTGCCTTTCTCCTGCCGAGAATCCAGCTCCAGTGTTACGGGCTCCCCTTGCGGGGTCTTGGTAAATGGAGTCCCGAGACAGAGATACCAGACCACCTTCATTCTAACAAAGTATGGAGCTGATTAGAACCTAGAGAAACATTTGGTAGATTCTTGGCAAAAACACCCAAACCTATGCTACACAATACTTACTTCTTCCATCGTACTAGACTTAGGTTAGGTACATTAGGGAAGGCGTATTTTAGAAGCACCAGTTGAGTATTTTAGTCAAGGTTATTATGTATGTATTTTTATATGGCTTAAAAACCATACAATGCTCTCACGGTATTATTTTATAATACTATTCTTGCTGTACGCATTATACTTTGCAGTCTGCATAATGATTGTAGCAGTTCATCTCTCTTGCATGAGAAAGAAGACTGTTCAATAAACCCTTTTTATTGAAAACGCCTGTCTCTCTATTTCTCTGCAACTCTGTTGAAACGAAGCATGCACGATTGACTGAGTGAAATACTTATCTATTCTTTCTGCGACTCTGAGAGATATATTCTTATTCTTGGGAAACAAAGTTGTCATGTTTATGCGGTTGTCAGAAACTAATCCATTCTGTGTATTCAAGAAAGTTTCTAGTGACCTCTGAGTTAGCTGCACACACACAATTAAGTTTAGTATATTCGATAGAGACCTAGTTGACATCAGTCCTATGTCTAATCTACAGGATATACTATTCCAATGTGTAGAGCCTTTTGGGAATATAGGAACTACACTACGACATGGACCTTCACAGTTCAAGACTCTCTGTCTATGTCACACAGCCCTTCGCAATTCAAGGCACTCTTTCTATGTCACATACCCCTTCACAATGTAAGGCGCTCTGTCTATGTCACACGGCCCTTCACAATTCAAGGCGCACTGTCTAAGTTACACAGGCCTTCACAATTCTAGACCCTCTGTCTATGTCACACAGCCCTTCACAATTCAAGGCGCTCTGTGTATGTCACAATGCCCTTCACAATTCAAGGCGCTCTGTCTGTGTCAAAAGGCCCTTCACAATTCAAGGCGCTCTGCCTATGTCACAATGCCCTTCACAATTCAAAGCCCTCTATCTATGTCATATGGCCCTTCGCAATTCTAGGCCCTCTGTCTATGTCACACAGGCCTTCACAATTCAAGGCACTCCGTCTAAGTCACACAGGCCTTCACAATTCAAGGCTCTCTGTCTATGTCACACAGGCCTTCACAATTCAAGGCGCTCTGTCTATGCCCCTGTGGTGACGTAGCATGAGCAGACAGGCCTATCTCAGAGGCAGTGTGTGAAGCATTTCTGACCATACACATTAACGCAGGGAAGACACTACAAACGGACACCACAAGAAGTTATATCAAAATAGTTATCTTTATATAGACTGAACACAAGTCTTAAAGGCGCTCAAGGAGCCACAATGCACATAATTACAGATTCACTTCAAAAGCACTAAAGGCACTCAAAAGCGTGTGTAAAGAACATAATTCTAGGCCGGGGTCCACGCAACCCAGGGGTGCACAATGTACCTGAGATTTAAAGGGGCACAATCTCGCAGCCTCACAAGGAAGCCGCGGTGATGACAGGTGGACTCGCAACGGCTACAGCTCCCAGGCTTAAAGGCGGGCACCCAGCAGCACACGCAGGTGGTAACAAGATCCTCGAAGTGGGGACTAGTGTGGGCACTCAGTGGCACAGCTCCTCATCTGCAGTGTCCCACAATAGCGATAGCGATGATTCTTGCAGGATGGCAAATGCGGGCACTCAGCGGCACGGCTCCTCAGCTGCAGCGGCCCACAATAGCATTAGTGATGATTCCCTTAGGACGGCAAATGCGGGCACTCAGCGGCACGGCTCCTCAGCTGCAGCGGCCCACAATAGCATTAGTGATGATTCCCTTAGGACGGCAAATGCGGACACTCAGCGGCACAGCTCCTCAGCTGCAGCGGCCACAATAGCGATACCAATGCCTTTGGTAACACAGGCAAATGCAGGCTCTCAGCAGCAACAGATCCTCAGCTGCGGCTGCCCACAATGGCGATGACGATGACTTTGGTAACACAGGCAAATGCGGGCTCTCAGCGGCAACAGCTCCTCAGCTGCGCCAGCCTACAATGCCGATAACGATGACTTTGGTAACACAGGCAAATGCGGGCTCTCAGCGGCAACAGCTCCTCAGCTGCAGCGGCCACAATAGCGATACCAATGACTTTGGTAACACAGGCAAATGCGGGCTCTCAGCTGCAACTGCTACTCAGCAGCAGCAGCATACAATAGCGATGCGATGACTTTCAACCCACATAACCCGCAGTAAAACCGGAGGCTCTGGAATTCTCAACAGTGGCCTCACCTGCGAGTAGAACACCCCTTAAATAGGAATCCAGACATCTGGTGGGTGAAGTCTAATGTCCCTGAGACTTCGGCAGGAGGCAAGCTCAAATCAGGCCCTTGGGTAATTGCTTCAGCAAGAAGGATGAAAGTTTCAGAGTCCTTGCACTCTAGTTACACGGACAGAGGTTCGTCTTGATATCCAGAAGTAACACAACCTGTAGGGGTTTTAGCACAGATCTTTATACCCCAAAAGTCTTTGTTCTCAAAAAGTCACAAATCACTGAACCCAGCTGGAACCAGTTTAGTGTCGTCCTGAAGCACTTTATTTACAAGACTGCATCCTGCCTTTCAGGAAAAGGGGGTCTGCCATCAGACGCACAGTGGGAGGTGGAACCATCATTCACCTTGCCAGGCACAGCCCTGCTCAGTTCAAAGGGTCACCCCTCCCCATACTCCACTGCAGATCTCGCTATTCATTTCAGGTCGGGCTCAGCCTTCCCAGACAGCCAATATACATACCAGCAGAGAACACTGGAAGGTTTAGGCAAGAAAATACCTACTTCCTACAAGTGGTATTTTCAATCATAAAATATAAAAATAATCATCACTAAAAGATGAACTTTCATATTTGGAGCTCAGGCATACTAAATTCGACTTTCCTATCATGTTCCTTGGGTCAATTAGGATTATACCAATTCATACAGTCAATTTACAATAGGGAGCATTCGCACTGTGACACTGAATGGCAGTGGCACAGCGCCCAGAGCATCTAACTCCAGGAAACACAGAGGAGACAAAAGCGAAAAATGGAAGGGAGACCCACGCCAATGGTGCCAGGTCAAGCAAAGGCGCTCTGTCTATGTCACTCGACACTTCACTATTTAAGGCGCTCTGTCTATGTGACACAGCCCTTCACTATTCAAGGCGCTCTGTCAAGCTCACACACCCTTCACAATTCAAGGTGCTCTGTCTATGTCACTCTGCCCTTCCCAATTCAAGGTGCTCTGTCTATGTCACACGGCTCTTCACAACTCAAGGCGCACTGTCTATGTTGCACACCCTTCACAATTCAAGGCGCTCTGTCTGGGTCACTCAGCCCTTCACAACTCAAGGCACTCTGTATATGTCACACAGCCCTTCACAATTCAAGGAGCTCTGTCTATGTCATACAGCTTTTCACAATTTAAGGAGCTCTGTCTATGTCACACACCATTCACAATTCAAGGTGCTCTATCTATGTCACACAGCACTTTCCAATTCAAGGCACTCTATCCATATCACACAGCCCTTCACAATTTAAGGAGCTCTGTCTATGTCACACACACTTCACAATTCAAGGCGCTCTGTCTATGTCACTCAGCCCTTCACAACTCAAGGCATTCTGTCTATGTCACACAGCCTTTCACAATTCAAGGAGTTCTGTCTAGTCACACAGCCTTTCACAATTTAAGGAGCTCTGTCTATGTCACACACCCTTCACAATTCAAGGTGCTCTGTCTATGTCACACAGCCCTTCATAATTTAAGGAGCTCTGTCTATGTCACACACCCTTCACAATTCAAGGCACTCTGTCTATGTCACACAGCCCTTCTCAATTCAAGGCACTATATCTATGTCACAGAGCCCTTCATAATTCAAGGTGGTCTTTCTATGTCACATGGCCCTTCACATTTCAAGGCCCTCTGTCTATGTCAAACAGCCTTTCACAATTCAAGGCCCTCTGCCTATGTAACACAGCCCTTCACAATTCAAGGTACATTGTCTATGTCACATGGCCCTTCACAATTCAAGGCGCTCTGTCTATGTCACAAAGCCCTTCCCAATTTAAACAGCTCTGTCTATGTCACACACTCTTCACAATTCAAGGCGCTGTGTCAATGTCACACGGCCCTTCCCAATTCAAGGCACTCTGTCTATGCCACACGGCCCTTCACATTTCAAGGCCCTGTGTCTTATGTCACACAGCCATTCACAATTTAAGGAGCTCTGTCTATGTCACATAGTGCTTCAGAATTCAAGGCACTGTGTCTATGGGCCCGATTCACAGAATGAACTTAAGACTCAATCCTAAACTTACTACTGTTTTGGTATTCACAGATTGCACTTACTACTTTTGGTATTCACAGAATGAATTTACTCATTTCGTATTCACAGAAGTTAGGACTCCTAACTTTAGGACTCCTAAATGCCTTCTGTGATTACCAAAAGTCCTAAAATTACGATTTTTCTCAATTTAGTAGTAGTAAAGTTAGGACTACTAACTTTAGGACGCCTAAATGCCTTCTGTGAATACCGAAAGTCTTAAAATTAGGATTTTTCTCAATTTAGTAGTAGTAAAGTTCTTAATCTGCCTTCTTCAGCACCCTGCACTTGTGTGAGTCCAGTAATCAGTCCCGTAGCCTTCTTTCACCTGAAGTATTGGTGACGACACGTAGCTCCTCCCCTGACTATCCGCTCACCTGTCAGGGTTCGTTTTGAATGTGCAAACTCCAACTCCCAGTATGCATTATGCTTATGCATCTGGGTCGGTGGTGTGGGGGGCCAAAAAAATGATAGGTGGCACTGGCTGTAGTGTCAGCATGCTTGCTGGGACAGCGTGACTCAGTCACAAGTTCCCAGAAATAAACAGTGTCCTCTCAGGTCCCCTCGGGCTGCTGCGGCCGTGTAGATAGGGCAGACAGATGAGTGGGGACAGCCATGCAGCACACAATGTCCTAGCGGAGGTAAAATACCTCTCTCCGCTCTAGTCCCCCAGTCCACTCGGCGGACACCGGAACTCTCGATCCCTCGAGTGTAGAAAACACTGTGGAGCAGTGCGGTGCCAGTGAAGTCCGGGGGGTCTCTTTAACAGCAGGGCCATCCGATCCGAGCTACTGGCATAGCGCGGAAAACATGCACAAGACTCCATCCTCAAAAGAGAAACGGCGGAGGCCAGAGGGGGTTTCTGAGGAACACTTTATTTCCTGGCAACAACAGTAAGTGGTGGTGAATGCATTTCGGCTCTTATTCTGCCTTCTTCAGCGCCCTGCACTTGTGTGAGTCCAGTAATCAGTCCCGTAGCCTTCTTTCACCTGAAGTATTGGTGACAACACGTAGCTCCTCCCCTGACTATCCGCTCACCTGTCAGGGTTCGTTTTGAATGTGCAAACTCCAACTCCCAGTATGCATTATGCTTATGCATCTGGGTCGTGGTGTGGGGGGCCAAAATATGATAGGTGGCACTGGCTGTAGTGTCAGAATGCTTGCTGGGACAGCGTGACTCAGTCACAAGTTCCCAGAAAAAAACAGTGTCTTCTCAGGTCCCCTCGGGCTGCTGCGGCCGTGTAGATAGGGCAGACAGATGAGCGGGGACAGCCATGCAGCACACAACGTCCTAGCGGAGGTAAAATACCTCTCTCCGCTCTAGTCCTCCAGTCCACTCGGCGGACACCGGAAATCTCGATCCCTCGAGTGCTGAACTATATATATATATATATATATATATGTATTACCTAATGGCGGTCGCCAGTAGGTAGTTATAGTTAGGACCTAGTTTCCATAGGAAATCTGCAACATTCTATTGGGAATAACTTTGGCGCCGGTTGATGAATAGCGCGGAAAACATGCACAAGACTTCATCCTCAAAATAGAAACGGCGGAGGCCAGAGGGGGTTTCTGAGGAACACTTTATTTCCTGGCAACAACAGTAAGTGGTGGCGAATGCATTTCGGCTCTTATTCTGCCTTCTTCAGCGCCCTGCACTTGTGTGAGTCCAGTAATCAGTCCCGTAGCCTTCTTTCACCTGAAGTATTGGTGACAACACGTAGCTCCTCCCCTGACTATCCGCTCACCTGTCAGGTTTCGTTTTGAATGTGCAAACTCCAACTCCCAGTATGCATTATGCTTATGCATCTGAGTCGTAGTGTGGGGGGCCAAAATATGATAGGTGTCACTGGCTGTAGTGTCAGAATGCTTGCTGGGACAGCGTGACTCAGTCACAAGTTCCCAGAAAAAAACAGTGTCTTCTCAGGTCCCCTCGGGCTGCTGCGGCCGTGTAGATAGGGCAGACAGATGAGCGGGGACAGCCATGCAGCACACAACGTCCTAGTGGAGGTAAAATACCTCTCTCCGCTCTAGTCCTCCAGTCCACTCGGCGGACACCGGAAATCTCGATCCCTCGAGTGCTGAACTATATATATATATATATATGCATTACCTAATGGCGGTCGCCAGTAGGTAGTTATAGTTAGGACCTAGTTTCCATAGGAAATCTGCAACATTCTATTGGGAATAACTTTGGCGCCGGTTGATGAATCTTCGCAAATTTCTCAAAGAAGATGGCCCGCTCCGCTCCTTCCCTGATAGTTTTGGGGGGATTTGTCAAGTGGGGGCTGAGAAAAAAGGGGGGTCCCAAAACGTGTTTTCCCCATGTTATTTTCCATAGGACAATTAGACACGGCTACAGCCTGAACGGCTGAACGGAATTACAAGAAATTTGGCAAAATGGTAGAGTCTGATTCGCAGATCGCCCTTTTGTTTAAATGGTGTAAATCCCTCCAGTAGTTGTTGAGAAAATCAAATGTGAAAACATTTATATATCTGGGCGGAGCCTAACCACACATCTCATCGTGAGATCTGATTGGCTGTCAGCACTTCATCCAAGAAGTGTTGGCAGCCATCTTGGGACCAATATACAAGATAGCACCTTATTAAAAAGCATTGCAGTTAATAGAAGGTTTTAGGACTTTTGTTACATTATAAATCATTTGTTGATGGTACCATACTCATTTTAGGAATTGTGGTGTGTCTAAGGTGATTTCACCATGTGAAAAAGCCTTCTGCTGGTATATCATGAATCATGTTTTGAAAGAAAACTATTATCTCATGCTTTTCCCACAGTGGTTTGGAAGGGGATCTATAAGCTAAACTGAAAGCATATTTTCTGTAAATTCACATTATCTTTCTCAGTCATGTGAGAATGAAGTCTGACATTCTCAGTAAAGAATGTACATCCAATAAGGATACTTTGTGTTCTACTGCAGCTTCCCAGAGTGTTCTAAAGAACAACTAGAGCGCTAACAGTTCTACTTATTACAAAGGTATGACACACCTGAAGCCATCTTGATTGGAATAAAGTTGTAACTCTTAAAACATTTAATTTAAAAAGGAAAAAAATGAGGGTGTATATTTTGCCATAGAAAGTATGATTAGTGCTGCAGAAAGAAAAATTAGAGCACATTTTGAGTGACTTCTCAAATCCTCTTCAATTTCATAAAAAAATTCTGACATGCAGTCTCCCAAGAAGGCCACCAGAGACAAAAGAGCCCAAATGTAGCCCAAATATCACCCAGATGTAGCCCAAGTATAGCCCAATGACAGAATATCCCAGAGTGTTCTAAAGAACAACTAGAGCGCTAACAGTCTTACTTATGACAAAAGTATGGCACACCAGAAGCCATCTTGATTGAAATGAAGTGGTAAGTCTGAAAACATTTAATTTAAAAAGGAACAAAATGAGGGGGTTCTTTTTGCCCTAGAAAGTATGATTTGTGCTTCAGAAAGAAAAATTAGGGCACATTTTGAGTGACTCCTCAAATCCTCTTCTATTTCATTAAAAAATTCTGACATGCAGACTGAAACATGCACTTTCAATACCAGCAGCAGACTTCCCTGGTGAGCAGTAGCTTTACCACAGTGATCTAATAAGCAACTAGCGTGCTAACATTCTGAATTTATGGCAAATGTGTGTCACATCTGAATTCCTTCTTGATGGAATCAAAGTAGAAAACGGAAAGTATTTCCTACTGAGGAGACTGTAGTAAATGAGGAAATTAGGAAACTTCATATCAAATAAGTCTCCCAAGATGGCCACCAGAGACAAAAGAGCCTAAATGTAGCACAAATATCCCCCAGATGTAGCCCAAGTATAGCCCAATGACAGATTGTCCCAGAGTGTTCTAAAGAACAACTAGAGCGCTAACAGTCTGACTTATGACAAAAGTATGGCACACCTGAAGTCATCTTGATTGGAATAAAGTGGTAACACTTAAAACATTTAATTTTCAAAGGAACAAAATGAGGAGGTTCATTTTGCCATAGAAATTATGATTAGTGCTGAAGAAAGAAAAATTAGGGCACATTTTGACTTCTCAAATCCTCTTCTATTTCATTAAAAAAATTCTGACATGCAGACTGAAACATGCACTTTGAATACCAGCAGCAGACTTCCCTGGTGAGCAGTAGCTTTACTACAGTGATCTAATGAGCAACTAGAGTGCTAACATTCAGAATTTATGGCAAATGTGTGACACATCTGAATGCCTTCTTGATGGAACTAAGCATTGAACATGCAATATATCTCACCCTCGTTTAAGGTAAAGCCATTCTGTTTGTAATGAGGTGGCTCTTTAGCTATGCTTTTCTTAGTGTTTTTCAAACTTTCATGTAAATAACAAGCTTATGTATGCATATATGTATATGTATGCATGCATTTATATTTGTATTTATATAGATATGCAGATTATATATGTTTATATATGTATGTATATATATATATGTGAACAAGGGCGCCTGAGCCCGAAACGCGTCATCTGTCGACTGCTGTTTGGTTAATTAAAACATCTTGCCTGAAATTAGAAGTGGTTCGTGTCTCTCTCTTCGCCGCCGGGGGTTCTCTGGTGGAAGTGGAAGGAGTACTGGTTCGAAATGTATATATATATATATACACATACATATATATAAATGCATATGCATATAAATGCATATATATATGTGTATATGTGTGTGTGTGGAGAGAGGTAAAGAGGTAGAGGTGTAGAGGTGTTGAGGTAGAGAGGTAGAGGTAGAGAGGTAGAGACTAGTAGAGAGAGAAGTAGAGGAGATAGGTGGAGAGGTAGAGAGTAGAGAGTGAGTAATAGAGAGTAGAGAGTGAGTAGTAGAGAGTAGTAGAGAGCAGTAAAGAGAGTAGCAGAGAGTGAGTAGTAAAGAGTAGTAGAGTGAATAGTAGAGTGAGTAGTAGAGAGTGAGTAGTAGAGAGTAGTAGAGAGTAAGTAGTAAAGTGAGTAGTAGAGAGCAGTAGAGAGTGAGTAGTAGAGAGTAGTAGAGAGTGAGTAGTAGAGAGTGAGTAGCAGAGAGAGAGAATAGTAGAGTGTAGTAGAGAGTGAGTAGTAGAGTGAGTAGTAGAGAGTAGTAGAGAGAGAGTAGTAGAGAATGAGTGGTAGAGAGTAGTAGAGAGTGAGTAGTAGAGTGAGTAGTAGAGTGAGTAGTAGAGAGTAGTAGAGAGAGAATAGTAGAGAGTGAGAAGTAGAGAGTAGTAGAGAGTGAGAAGTAGAGAGTGAGTAGTAGAGAGTAGTAGAGAGTGGGTAGTAAAGAGTGAGTAGTAGAGAGAGAAAGTAGTAGAGAGTGAGTAGTAGAGAGTAGTAGATAGTGAGTAGTAGGGAGTTAGTAGTAGAGAGAGAGTAGAAGAGAGTAGTAGAGAGTAGTAGAGAATGAGTAGTAGAGAGTGAGTATTAGAGAGTAGTGCAGTAGTCGAGAGAGAGTAGTAGAGAGTAGTGGAGAAAATTCCAAAGTTTGGCACAGCATCACTTGCACAACAAGTTCAATCAAATCATATCACTTAGAGTCCTTATTGAAGCGCTGAATCTTGGTGTATATTCAAATGCTTTTATTTTCCTTAAGTTTATGTACCACAGCCAGCCGACGCGTTTCGTTCTGTACAACAGAACTTCTTCAGGGCGTTCTTATTTCCTTCAAGTTATGTTGGTATCCTGTTGTCATATAACTAGATATTTCTTCCAAATGTTAGACGAGTCGTAAGTACATTCTTATTCAAAGTGACTAGGTATCAATTTTACCCACACAATTCGGGCAGACTTGAGTAATATATAGCATACTCAAAGTCAGTCTTTCAAAAATTCCAAAGTATAGGACATGATAATCCAAAACCAAATGTTTCTCAAGAAAAGTCATTTTCAATCGTTCGGAATATCAGCGTTTGGGAAGATATGACTTTTCTTGAGAAACATTTGGATTTGGATTATTATGTCCTATACTTTGGAAATTTTTGTAAAAAAGGCTGACTTTGAGAATGCTATAAATTACCCAAGTCCATGGATGGTGCTGGGAACGCCCCCAGCAACACCCATTGTGTGGAAAATTAAATATTACCCTGTCATAATTTCTATACTTAAACAAAAGGTCATGCATATAATGAGAGGCAGAGTCCGTGGTGTCCGATTCAAAAGGGCTTTATTTCAGTAACTCGAGTTAAGGGAGAATCGGGTTCCATCACCACTAAGGTTCAGGAAGGGTCTTCTAAACTTTATTCACAGAGTACAATATTTATACATTGAATTGCATAGAGAAGGAGGAGCGCTCCAGGCAGAGCAAGAGAAAGAGAGAGATAAGAGCATGTGGGCGTGCAAGAGGGCGTTCACTTGAGGAGTCATAGGTGAGCCATAGGTGGGTGGATACATGGAGGGGGGTCTGCATGGCAAGCTGGAACCTTTGCCCTACTTGTATGCGCAACTTGGTCATGACGTGCAATTGACGTGTAACTGGGGGAAGCTGGGGGGAGCTGACTTTCGTTCTAGTAGAGAAACCTTCAGTGTCAGGACGACCTGCACGTCTGGTATTATCTGATATCTTAAGTTTGGAGGATGTATTGTCTGAAGTAAAGGTCGCTCAAGCAAAAGGTTGCTCATCACCAAGAGCCGGTGTGGGCATATATTTCTTTGTTCATTTCATGGGGGCTTTGAGCTTTCTCTGGGTGCGGGCTCTGTAAATCACTGAAACGGAGACAGAAAGGCTAGGCCCTATCTCTGCAGACGGGTTCTGTTTACCTTCTTCACTAGGCAGGAATGTGATTCTATGGAGCAAGCAGATAACTGTGTGCAAAATACTGTCTTGGCACCCTGGGCTGGGCCCCTCTCGGCTGAGCCAAAAGTATGCGAGAGGTCAGGGATACGTAGCTGAGCTGCAGCTTTCAGAGTGTCTGGAGGCAAGAAACCTTAATTCGGGTCCTGGCTCAGGCTGAGCCACAAAACGGGTTCATCTCGATGTTCGATGTTAAACGTGCACAATGCAAATACATTGGCAACATGGGCCTCAGTGCAGAATTAACGTTTCTTTCATGGGGGACTTGGTAACTGACATTCTAATGTGGGACGGAAATGCAGAGGCATCATTATTGCAGGCCATAGAGAGAAAATGCAAGGGTGACATGCTCATACACTAAACGTGGGGGTACAAGCAGGGGACACATTGACCATGTAAAATTTCATTTTCCTCATTCCCTCCTTGTCCCCTACTGTACCCTTCAGGACACATCTATATTCATGAGACCGTATATCTGGTCATACAGCATCATTTGTTCATCTTTTCTCTTTTGTATACGTGGATGGGGAATACAGGCTGTGGCACACAGGCCGCAAATCGCCGGGCCACACTGCAGACAGAGACAGCAACCGAATATCATAAGCAGTATCATTCCTAGGAACGACAACACTGTCCATCCCCATCCCGATATTACACCCCAGAGCCAACCGGACCAAGTCCATGGGTCTCGATGTATCTCGTGAGCTATCTTGTGGAGCCTTGTTATTGCTGCGTACACAGATGGCGCGTTATTTGGAATAAACATTGGAGCCGATCACTCTACAAGCTCCGCCCCTATCTGCCAGGATGACGTCAAGAACAAGGCGATTCTGAAGAACAACAAGTCGCATGGCAGACTGCTCCTGGGTCAAGTTCACCAGGGCAGATGTAGTCTCATTCACTACTGCTTCTAGAGTTCTTGTTAACTTGCGTATGAGTTTACTGTTTTGGACGAGACCTATGAACCAGAAGTATCCTCTAATGAAATCTGTATATTGCTCCCAAGCTGTCTCAGTCTGATCAACCACTGGGGAATCGGTCTCCCTCCTGTGTCTAACATGCTCTAGTCGTGAATCTCGATGATAATGGGATGGGGCTAGAAAGACGGGTGGCAGCAGGAACGCTATATAACATGTTCCACCCCAGTCTAAGGGCAGATGTACATAGGCTGTCTGACCGCAAATGAAATAGGTATGGCGAGATGCTTTGAAAGAAGACTTTCCTTTATCATTAAACTCGATTACAGCATTACACTCGCTGTCTCCCATATGCACTGATCCTTTCTTTCTAACGCACAATTCTCCTTTTACTGGAAGGATTGATATAAACGGTGGACCTGTATTTTGCTCGGGCTGAACATTCAGAATCATGAAGCTAAGGGAAGCATTTCCTTGCTCGTATTCTTCATTTTCTAGAACGGTCCCCTTCCTTTGGGGAAGACCGTCTTTGTCTGGAAAACATGCCTCATTCATTACTGTATTCAAGTTTCCCCATATCCAGGCACCCTGGAAAACTGCGGACTTTCTGTCTAGTGATGACATTAAAGCAAACCATGCTCTGCATGAACCATTGTGCGAGAACGGAAAAGGAAAGAGGGGCAGAACTCCCTTCGTTTTCTGATAAGGTGGGAGTCGGCCACATACCCAGCAATCTGTTACATTGCTGGTCTGATGAGAATGGTGCAACATTCGAATAAAAGTATTGTTGCGCAGGGCTAGTCGATATGACAGTTCATGGGGTGGCAGATCACTAAATGTATGCTCTACGGTGTCATTAATGGAAATGTGTATACGTGAGGAAATAGGAGGAAAGAAGACATCTAGTGTCAAGCTAATACATATTATAGTGATGCACAGAAGAGACATAAAAATCAGAGTTACTATATATCTACTGCGTAATATCTTGCAGTATTTTTCCTTCATTTTGCTCTTTTTACTATTCTGGTCTACGATCTTATACATGTCAGGAACCTGTCTAACCGATTCACCACCTAGTGGACTTAAACAATTAAACGCTGTCTGACTTTCTAGATCGTAACTTGGACCTATACTCTTGCTGTGGAGTCTTTTCTAGCAAAGGAGGCTAAAAGTCTGTACTGTCTTTTGTCTTTATCAAAGTTCCGGAATCTTCAAAGTACTTTCTACAATGGTGGGCATGAAGCCATCCTTTCCTTCCTTCGACCTTGATGGCTGTCCTCGTGGTGAGCAATACTAATTTCGGTGTCTTCCAGCGCGGCTCAAGGGGGCTTGATCGATCAAAGTTCCGCACGAAAACAAAGTCTCCAGGGACTATGGCATGCTCCTTGACCTGGGTGTTGTCAGGGAAGGCGGCGGCAACCTGTGAACGACAAGAGAGTAGTGCAGACATCAAGGAAGCCAGGTAATCTGTCAGCATGTTACTGTCAACATCAGTTATTTTCTTAGGCATAGGCATACCCCACATATTCAGTGGTCTACCGAAAGCCACTTCATACGGAGATAGGCCTGTTCTGGAATGGGCTACCATACGCATGTAAAAGAGGGCAACCGGCAAGGCTACCATCCAATCCACGCCTTTTTCTGCACAAATCTTTGCTAATCTCGTCTTAATTGTCTGATTATGGCGCTCCACAAGTCCTGCTGCTTCAGGGTGTCGTACACAATGAAACTTCCACTGATATCCTAACAGAAGGGACACTTGTTTCATTAATTCAGAAGAAAAAGGCTGACCATTGTCTGAGTGCACGACATGGGGCAATCCGTATAAAGGGAAGAATTCACACACCAATTGCCTGGCGGTAGTCACAGCAGTATAATCTGGGACTGGATACGCTTCTGTCCATCTAGATAGTGCACACACAACTACCAGGACATACTTGTAACCTCTACATCTGTCCATCTGGATATAATCCATCTGGAGGACCTCAAAAGGATGGTCAGGAGGAGGAAATCCACCTTGTTCCACCGGAATGCCTTTGCCTGGATTGAACTGGCAACAGATCATACATGTACGTGCTTTCTGTTTTGCTGCTGCACGCAGGTGCTTGTTAAACCAGATATTCTGTAAGCTGTCTAGCATTGCCTTTTCTCCCAAGTGTGCTGGACTATGTGCCGTGTTTATGATCACTTGTACCATAGAGTCTGGGAGAAACCATGTAGCTTTGCCTTTAGTCATCCAACCTTGGTCACTCTGGACCCCTCCTTGTTCAGTCCATTTCTTCATTTCATCTGGAGTGGCATGTGTCTGTATGTCGAGTACATCTTGTGAAGGATCCCTGACTGTCATGCTTTTTGTCAGTAATGGTACCTCTGTCTTTGTCGTGTCTGCTGGTGTCTGGGCTGTAAGTTTAGCAGTTCGGTCTGCCAGGTCATTACCCTGGGAAATGGTGTTTGTAACTTTGGTATGTGCTTTGCATTTCAGGATCGCTATGGCTGTAGGTAAATGTATTGCTTCTAACAGAGCCTGAATAAGCGGGCCGTGCTGTATTTTAGCACCATGAGAGGTCAAGAAACCTCTCTCCCTCCATAATACTCCGAAGTCATGAACAACACCGAATGCATACTGTGAATCTGTATAAATGTTCACTTTCAAGTTCTTAGCTCTTATGCAGGCTTGTGTCAGAGCGATGTGCTCTGCTTCTTGTGCTGACAGTGTGTCTATTCTTTGTGTCTCTAGGACTTCAATATCAGTGGTCACGGCATATGCTGCCACTAACTCTCCTGTGCTTGTTCTCATGCATGAACCATCTACATAAAGTGTCAGGTCAGGGTCTGGCAGTGCCACGTCTGTCAGGTCTTGACTTGGTTTCGTCACTGTATTCATTACTTCCACACAGTCATGTGGTGCAGTGTCTACTGTACTTGAGGGCAAAAGTGTAGCAGGGTTGAGAATATTGCATCGTCTGATCTCTATGTGTGGCTGAAATAACGTCAGTTCATATCCTGTCAGTCTCGCTACAGTCAAGTGCTGTGTCTGTGTCCTATTCAAGAGAACTTCCACTGCATGTGGTACCTGGACTATCAGGGGGTGTCCTAACACTATCGAGTCACTTTGTCTTATGGCTAGGGCTGTTGCTGCAACTGATTTCAGACACGCAGGCAGAGCCTGGGCCACTGGATCCAGTGTACTAGAAAAATAAGCACAAGGCTTGTGTTTTCCTGCTTGATCTTGAGTAAGGACAGATAATGCTGTTCCATCTCGTTCAGTGACGAAAAGCATAAAAGGTTTGCTGTAACAAGGAGTCGCTAAAACTGGCGCTTGACATAAGGCTCTTTTCAATTCTTCAAATGCCAAGGTATGTTCTTGTGTCCAAGGGAGGACAGTCGAAGACGCTGCCTCCTGTGTTGTCAACTGTATGAGTGGTTTGGCTAGATAGGCATACTGGGGAATCCATTGTCTGCAGTACGAAGTGAGGCCAATGAAGGCCCGTACTTCCTTTTGTGTCTTGGGCTGTGAAAGGTTAGCAATTAACTGAATACGTTCTTGTGTCAGCTGTCTACCCCTCTTGGACAGCAAGTGTCCAAGGTACACCACTTGCAGTGCACAGAATTGCAACTTTGAAGGGGACACTTTGTGCCCCTTGTCTGCCAGAAAGTGTAAAACTGTCAGTGATGCATTTTCGCAGTCTGGTTCTGATCGTGCTGTAATTAGGATGTCGTCTACGTACTGGAGCAGTGCAGTGTTAGTAGGCATATTAATACTGTCCAGCTGTCTTTTCAATGCTTGGCTGTAAATGCTAGGACTCTCTGTAAAACCTTGGGGAGCTCTCGTAAATTTAAAGCTGCGTCCACTTAAACTGAATCCGAAGAGATACTGGCTGTCTGGATGAATCGGAACGCTGAAAAATGCATTCTTCAAGTCAATGACAGTAAAGAACGTTGCCTCAGAATCAATAGCAGTCAGTAATGATGAAATGTCTGGGACCACTGGGTATTATGGAACTACACATTTATTCAATTCTCGAAGGTCAACAACTAGTCTGTAAACAGGTGGTGCATTAGGGTCTGTTCGTTTAAGGATAGGGATGACAGGTGAATTACATACATTTGAGTCAGTCTCCACTACCCCCCCTTGTGCAATGAGTTCGTCAACAATTTTCAATAAGGCTACAACGGCATCAGGTGGTAACTTGTATTGTCGTATACGTGGTAGTACTACTCCTACTTTGAGAGTGACACAGTGTGGTGTTATGTTCATGTAACCTACGTCAGTCGGACCTTGTGCCCATAGGTGCTGTGGTACATTCTGGAGTCTGTGGTCAAAATCTTTCAACACATAATGTCCCTTAAAATCACGTAAGAACAGTCGTACTCCTTCCGGTGAACAACATATAACTGCTCCTAGTTCTTTTAATGTCTTTATACCAAGCAAGTTTTCCGGACATGACTTAGTAAGTTGCAAGTCTGTGGTACGTGACAATGGACCAACTCCTAGGGAAACTGGTTTCGATACTTCATTAACAATAGGCTTTCCTGAAAATCCCAGGGAAACATTCTGTGAGCCTGAGAGGGGTGCCCCTGGAACCTCGTCATGGTTGATGGTAGTTCTGCTCGCCCCTGTGTCAATCAGAAATTTTCTGTCCTTTCCCAATACACGACTATGTACATAGGGACCCTCTTGATCTACAGGAACCTCAATAAGGGGCAAGCCAACTTCCCTCTCAAGGCTGTTTCATGAGAACTGTTGGTATTCTGGATAGTCTGACTGCGTGTACTGATACATTTGTTGTGTGGCATGAACAGGTGGTGGTGGGGGTGGAAAATTCGCTACTGTCTGTTGTGTGTTCTGTGGGGTGCTATTATGCCTAGGAACGTGTGGTCGTTCTTTGGTTCTGCCTGTAGCTATATTGTGTTTCAGGACAGCACAATCTTTTACAAAGTGACCTGGCTGTTTGCAATAATTACAGTTCCCTTTGACGAGTGTCATGCCATTTTTGTTCGTGTTTGCCGGCACCGTTTGGGCAACCAGCACTTTCATTTTTGTCTCTTTCATGCGTCTCTTTTCCTGATCCTGCTCTTCTCTAATTCTGTTCTGGTGATATTGTAGCATTTGCAACATTTGTGAAGGGCTATTTGCTTGCCAAGTACTCTCAACCTTCAGTACTCTATTCTTGATCTGGGGTAAGGAATTCTCTACTAATTTGCTCACGAAAAGATGTGGATACGATTCACTACTGGGCTTAAGGCCACTATTAATAGTAAAGCATTTCTCGAATCTAAAATAGAAATCACTTGTGTCCTCGTCTCGTTTCTGTTTACAGGCTGAAATAGCATCCCAGTCTTCCTTTTTAGTAATCAATAATCTCAGCAAAACCTGTATCAGGAGTTCAGGTAGTTCTTTAGCTTTGTCCCCAAGACCAACACCCGGGTGCCTGCCTTTATCCTCTGTTTCCAATTCTGCCCAACTTAACTTTTTCTCTCCCACCTCCCAGTCTTTTTCCTTAAGCTTTTCATAAATACCAGCAGGCAACAGTACTTTCAATAGTTTCAGAATGTCAGCATACGTGTAATCTCCGATACGGAGAATGTCTTTTAATTCACAGTGAAACCCCCCCGGGTCTTTATCATGGCAGGGCAGCATCTTTTTCATTTCTAGTATTTCTAATTTCGTCAAGGGTGTGTAAACATACACTCGCTGAAGCTCACCGGTTGCATTTTTGACGGGATGTACCTCTCGTAGGGGGTTCTGTCTGTCTATGTATAGGTTCTTTCTGTCGTGGTGTGGGGCGGGAAGCATGCATGTAGTCAGAGAATTTAAGTACTTATGTCGTTGATCCAAGATGACATTAATTAAGTCAGTACCCAGGCCTGTCCATCTTTCTAGAAGTATATCGTCCAGTAATTTATACAATGGACCAGGATCAGAATATTGATGCTCATACAACGTTATCAAATGTTGAACCATGTAAATACCGGCCAAACGCTGTTCGTTCGGCGGGAGGCTCAGAAAAGTCTGGGCCACTATATCATTGCTATATATGTTAGAATTGGACACCCACTGGACAGCTGACCGTGCCAATTCCTTTTTGTGTGGGGTGTGGGATCGCTCGCTCGCTATCCGTCATTTCAGTGCTTTTTCAGTAGCTTGGAATAGATTTTCAAGGGAATATCTTTCTTTTATAGCCTGTCCCTGTTTACGGTAGTTGAGGCACTTGGGCCTGTCAAACTGTCGTGCTTTGCCTACATAATTCATTTTGTCCTTTGCCTCGTTTTCTGACTCTTCCGATGATGACTCACCCTTCTCGTCAGACCATACTCTGCATATTGTCAATATTTCCTTTCGTATTTTCTTGTACATGCTATCTGTCTGTCCCTGTCTATCATGCCTACCGGCATCTATGTTGTCACTCCATTCTATCAGACCTCGCTTTACATCTCCGTCTGGTTGGTCTTGTTCCCTGATCAGACAGTTAATCATAAAACGTAGGATGTAGTTCTTAACCTCCACCTTTCTGTGTTCGTTGGCCTCTTCTATACACTCGGGTCCCTCCTCCGTTCTAATGAAACTGTATATTTTATCTAGGTGTTCCTTCATGTCTGGTAATGTGACCAAATAGTCGACGGCTTTTCTTAATCTTAGTGAAAACACGAGCATTGAACCCTTTCCTGGTACTGGATCGTATATACAACGTGGAATTGCTACATCTACAGAAAACTTATATGGCGTTAAAGGCGTTTGTGGCGTTCGTGGCGTTTGCGGTGGCCCCCCTCTCCCTACGGCCCCGGGCCCTACGTCGTCTTTCATGATCTGCTGGAACTGTTGGAGCTGAGCCGCTGATGGGGGCAAAGGGAAATCTGCGTTTACATAGTCCGGTGCGGGCTCCTCTAGATAGGAGGAAATAAAAGCCTCTGATGCTGTCGGCTTCGTTCAACGTACTCTAAAGGGTACAGGTGGTGGCGTACGCGACCTACGGGGTATTTCTGAGGGGGTCACTCTAGCTAGTTCTTCTGAGAGGACGGGATAAATACCAGCAACGAGGGCATTTCTTTCTCTGTCAGCCTGTTCTGCCTTGACCCGTTCCCCCTCCTCCCGCAGTTCTTTTTCTTTGGCTTTTTCCGCTGCTTGTTTACTTCTTTCTGCTTGGTGGAATTCTTTCGCTGCTCTCCTATGCGCTTCTTTACGCCATAACTCAATGGCATCTTTCTGAGATGGTCTTGCTTTCCTTTTCCATAGCGCTTCCTCTACTTTCATAATGCATTCAGAATCCCACGTTCCTGACGCAGGCCATCTGTACTTTTCCTCTAAATCCTTCGTGTAATCTACCCATAAGTCTAAAAACAATATGGCATCTAGCCCGTGCTTATTATACATGTAATGGCCAGGTGTGTCTCTAGGCGGAACTGACTCTTCGAGTATTCCTTTCCTGGTCCCTATCCGACGTAATTTCGAAAACAGTAGCATGTTGAAAGGTTGGTTTCAACTTTATCTACCAATTTAACGAAAACACAGTACACACTAAAATAGACTGACTGAAACAACCATTCACACTACAACACTAAAACACTAAACGGATACATTTTAACTAATACATGGAGAAAAACATGAACTTGAAAACAGTTAACTTTATGCACTGGAATACAGTACAACCATACCGGTCTCATAAAGAGACACGTCTTTACCGTGCCCACCGAAATGGACCCGTCTTTACCGTGCCCGTATGAACGAGACACGTCTTTACCGAGCTCAAATAAATGAACCTGTCTTGAATCTTTATGCGTTCCCAATAGCGGTACTCACCGGGAAGCAGAACTTGAAGGCCTCGGAAACTTGATAGTGCGCATGCGCCTCGGAACAGGTGGCCTCTGGAAACCTCGGACCTTGCTCTCTCACGGCTTGGGCTCTGGTTTGGATGATCCGCGATCCTCACCGCCTCGTGTGGATGCCTGGTCTCAGTCCGTCTCCTCCGTGGGCCTGAGGGAGTGAGCAGGAAGTCCCGCTGGCGTGTACACTGTGAAGTCCGTCACGGCTGTAGAAGGGGGCAAGGGCTGGACCTACATCGCCGGCGTGTGGGGAAGGGGATTTGTTCCTGTTCGGGCGCCAGAATTATGTGGTAAATTAAATACTACCCTGTCATAATTTCTATACTTAAACAAAAGGTCATGCATATAATGAGAGGCAGAGTCCGTGGTGTCCGATTCAAAAGGGCTTTATTTCAGTAACTCGAGTTAAGGGAGAATCGGGTTCCATCACCACTAAGGTTCAGGAAGGGTCTTCTAAACTTTATTCACAGAGTACAATATTTATACATTAAATTGCATAGAGAAGGAGGAGCGCTTCAGGCAGAGCAAGAGAAAGAGAGAGATAAGAGCATGTGGGCGTGCAAGAGGGCGTTCACTTGAGGAGTCATAGGTGAGTAATAGGTGGGTGGATACATGGAGGGGGGTCTGCATGGCAAGCTGGAACCTTTGCCCTACTTGTGTGCGCAACTTGGTCATGACGTGCAATTGACGTGTAACTGGGGAAGCTGGGGGGAGCTGACTTTCGTTCTAGTAGAGAAACCTTCAGTGTCAGGACGACCTGCACGTCTGGTATTATCTGATATCTTGAGTTTGGAGGATGTATTGTCTGAAGTAAAGGTCGCTCAAGCAAAAGGTTGCTCATCACCAAGAGCCGGTGTGGGCATATATTTCTTTGTTCATTTCATGGGGGCTTTGAGCTTTCTCTGGATGCGGGCTCTGTAAATCACTGAAACGGAGACAGAAAGGCTAGGCCCTATCTCTGCAGATGGGTTCTGTTTATCTTCTTCACTAGGCAGGAATGTGATTCTATGGAGCAAGCAGATAACTGTGTGCAAAATACTGTCTTGGCACCCCGGGCTGGGCCCCTCTCGGCTGAGCCAAAAGTATGCGAGAGGTCAGGGATACGTAGCTGAGCTGCAGCTTTCAGAGTGTCTGGAGGCAAGAAACCTTAATTCGGGTCCTGGCTCAGGCTGAGCCACAAAACGGGTTCATCTCGATGTTCGATGTTAAACGTGCACAATGCAAATACATTGGCAACATGGGCCTCAGTGCAGAATTAACGTTTCTTTCATGGGGGACTTGGTAACTGACATTCTAATGTGGGACGGAAATGCAGAGGCATCATTATTACAGGCCATAGAGAGAAAATGCATGGGTGACATGCTCATACACTAAACGTGGGGGACAAGCAGGGGACACATTGACCATGTAAAATGTCATTTTCCTCAATTGCACGCCCCTTTAACGCAGGACACTGCGTTCAAGGGACTGATATTTATCAGGCAGGATTACGCCACAAAAAGTGGCTTAGTCCTGCCTGATAAATATCACTCAGTCTTCTGCGCCACCGGAAAGTCACAAAAAGTGACGTTCCGGAGGCGCAAAGAGCTTGTAAATAAGGCCCCATAGGTTTCACACTCGTTAAAGTTAGGAATTAGCATTTCAGTGCTGCTGGTGCCATTGTGACATCGAAAAGGACCAGTCTCTCCCCCAAAAGCGTGGAGAGGCTGACAATGATAAAAATGAATCAACACTTCATACCACCAGACTATACTGTACGTGAATCAGAGCAGGATGAAGAAAGCGAGCCCGAAGATATCATCACTACTGTGTTACATGACCTACTTCTGTCCGAACCCCCAGAGTTTGAGGACGAGCTCCTCTTCCCTGACCAATAGGCTTTTAAATTGTTACAAAGAGGGGTGGGGTCGCACACTACTCACACACCGGCGGAAGTTGCCCCTGAGGACTCTGGTCATTGTGGTAGAGTGTTCGCGATGCATCATCTTTCGATCTTGCTATCTCCGCTGTCTTTGCCATCCCTGGACACGTGTTTCGGGTTATCAACCCTCGTCAGCAGGGATAGGCAGTGTTCTGGGGTCGCCAATGGCTGCCAATATCTGCCAGGTATAGTACCACTCCGGCGCGTAGGTGCGGGATCCCAGGCTCGTCAGCCCGCTGCTCAAGGGAGCTTTAAGTTACAAAGAGGGGTGGGGTCGCACACTACTCACACACCGGCGGAAGTTGCCCCTGAGGACTCTGGTCATTGTGGTAGAGTGTTCGCGATGCATCATCTTTCGATCTTGCTATCTTCGCTGTCTTCGCCATCCCTGGACACCTGTTTCGGGTTATCAACCCTCGTCAGCAGGGATAGGCAGTGTTCTGGGGTCGCCGATGGCTGCCAATATCTGCCAGGTATAGTACCACTCCGGCGCATAGGTGCGGGATCCCAGGCTCGTCAGCCCGCTGCTCAAGGGAGCTTTAAGGTACAAAGAGGGGTGGGGTCGCACACTACTCACACACCGGCGGAAGTTGCCCCTGAGGACTCTGGTCATTGTGGTAGAGTGTTCGCGATGCATCATCTTTCGATCTTGCTATCTTCGCTGTCTTCGCCATCCCTGGACACGTGTTTCGGGTTATCAACCCTCGTCAGCAGGGACAGGCAGTGTTCTGGGGTCGCCGATGGCTGCCAATATCTGCCAGGTATAGTACCACTCCGGCGCGTAGGTGCGGGATCCCAGGCTCGTCAGCCCGCTGCTCAAGGGAGCTTTAAGTTACAAAGAAGGGTGGGGTCGCACACTACTCACACACCGGCGGAAGTTGCCCCTGAGGACTCTGGTCATTGTGGTAGAGTGTTCGTGATGCATCATCTTTCGATCTTGCTATCTTTGCTGTCTTCGCCATCCCTGGACACGTGTTTCGGGTTATCAACCCTCGTCAGCAGGGATAGGCAGTGTTCTGGGGTCGCCGATGGCTGCCAATATCTGCCAGGTATAGTACCACTCCGGCGCGTAGGTGCGGGATCCCAGGCTCATCAGCCCGCTGCTCAAGGGAGCTTTAAGTTACAAAGAGGGGTGGGGTCGCACACTACTCACACACCGGCGGAAGTTGCCCCTGAGGACTCTGGTCATTGTGGTAGAGTGTTTGCGATGCATCATCTTTCGATCTTGCTATCTTCGCTGTCTTCGCCATCCCTGGACACGTGTTTCGGGTTATCAACCCTCATCAGTAGGGATAGGCAGTGTTCTGGGGTCGCCGATGGCTGCCAATATCTGCCAGGTATAGTACCACTCCGGCGCGTAGGTGCGGGATCCCAGGCTCGTCAGCCCGCTGCTCAAGGGAGCTTTAAGTTACAAAGAGGGGTGGGGTCGCACACTACTCACACACCGGCGGAAGTTGCCCCTGAGGACTCTGGTCATTGTGGTAGAGTGTTCGCGATGCATCATCTTTCGATCTTGCTATCTTCGCTGTCTTCGCCATCCCTGGACACGTGTTTCGGGTTATCAACCCTCGTCAGCAGGGATAGGCAGTGTTCTGGGGTCGCCGATGGCTGCCAATATCTGACAGGTATAGAACAACTCCGGCGCGTAGGTGCGGGATCCCAGGCTCGTCAGCCCGCTGATCAAGGAAGCTTTAAGTTACAAAGAGGGGTGGGGTCGCACACTACTCACACCCCGGCGGAAGTTGCCCCTGAGGACTCTGGTCATTGTGGTAGAGTGTTCGCGATGCATCATCTTTCGATCTTGCTATCTTCGCTGTCTTCGCCATCCCTGGACACATGTTTCGGGTTATCAACCCTCGTCAGCAGGGATAGGCAGTGTTCTGGGGTCGCCGATGGCTGCCAATATCTGCCAGGTATAGTACCACTCCGGCGCGTAGGTGCAGGATCCCGGGCTCGTCAGCCCGCTGCTCAAGGGAGCTTTAAGTTACAAAGAGGGGTGGGGTCGCACACTACTCACACACCGGCGGAAGTTGCCCCTGAGGACTCTGGTCATTGTGGTAGAGTGTTCGCGATGCATCATCTTTCGATCTTGCTATCTTCGCTGTCTTCGCCATCCCTGGACACGTGTTTCGGGTTATCAACCCTCGTCAGCAGGGATAGGCAGTGTTCTGGGGTCGCCGATGGCTGCCAATATCTGCCAGGTATAGTACCACTCCGGCACGTAGGTGCGGGATCCCAGGCTCGTCAGCCTGCTGCTCAAGGGAGCTTTAAGTTACAAAGAGGGGTGGGGTCGCACACTACTCACACACCGGCGGAAGTTGCCCCTGAGGACTCTGGTCATTGTGGTAGAGTGTTCGCGATGCATCATCTTTCGATCTTGCTATCTTCGCTGTCTTCGCCATCCCTGGACACGTGTTTCGGGTTATCAACCCTCGTCAGCAGGGATAGGCAGTGTTCTGGGGTCGCCGATGGCTGCCAATATCTGCCAGGTATAGTACCACTCCGGCGCGTAGGTGCGGGATCCCAGACTTGTCAGCCCGCTGCTCAAGGGAGCTTTAAGTTACAAAGAGGGGTGGGGTCGCACACTACTCACACACCGGCGGAAGTTGCCCCTGAGGACTCTGGTCATTGTGGTAGAGTGTTCGCGATGCATCATCTTTCGATCTTGCTATCTTCGCTGTCTTCGCCATCCCTGGACACGTGTTTCGGGTTATCAACCCTCGTCAGCAGGGATAGGCAGTGTTCTGGGGTCGCCGATGGCTGCCAATATCTGCCAGGTATAGTACCACTCCGGCGCGTAGGTGCGGGATCCCAGGCTCCTCAGCCCGCTGCTCAAGGGAGCTTTAAGTTACAAAGAGGGGTGGGGTCGCACACTACTCACACACCGGCGGAAGTTGCCCCTGAGGACTCTGGTCATTGTGGTAGAGTGTTCGCGATGCATAATCTTTCGATCTTGCTATCTTCGCTGTCTTCGCCATCCCTGGACACGTGTTTCGGGTTATCAACCCTCGTCAGCAGGGATAGGCAGTGTTCTGGGGTCGCCGATGGCTGCCAATATCTGCCAGGTATAGTACCACTCCGGCGCGTAGGTGCGGGATCCCAGGCTCGTCAGCCCGCTGCTCAAGGGAGCTTTAAGTTACAAAGAGGGGTGGGGTCGCACACTACTCACACACCGGCGGAAGTTGCCCCTGAGGACTCTGGTCATTGTGGTAGAGTGTTCGCGATGCATCATCTTTCGATCTTGCTATCTTCGCTGTCTTCGCCATCCCTGGACACGTGTTTCGGGTTATCAACCCTCGTCAGCAGGGATAGGCAGTGTTCTGGGGTCGCCGATGGCTGCCAATATCTGCCAGGTATAGTACCACTCCGGCGCGTAGGTGCGGGATCCCAGGCTCGTCAGCCGGCTGATCAAGGAAGCTTTAAGTTACAAAGAGGGGTGGGGTCGCACACTACTCACACCCCGGCGGAAGTTGCCCCTGAGGACTCTGGTCATTGTGGTAGAGTGTTCGCGATGCATCATCTTTCGATCTTGCTATCTTCGCTGTCTTCGCCATCCCTGGACACGTGTTTCGGGTTATCAACCCTCGTCAGCAGGGATAGGCAGTGTTCTGGGGTCGCCGATGGCTGCCAATATCTGCCAGGTATAGTACCACTCCGGCGCGTAGGTGCAGGATCCCAGGCTCGTCAGCCCGCTGCTCAAGGGAGCTTTAAGTTACAAAGAGGGGTGGGGTCGCACACTACTCACACACCGGCGGAAGTTGCCCCTGAGGACTCTGGTCATTGTGGTAGAGTGTTCGCGATGCATCATCTTTCGATCTTGCTATCTTCGCTGTCTTCGCCATCCCTGGACACGTGTTTCGGGTTATCAACCCTCGTCAGCAGGGATAGGCAGTGTTCTGGTGTCGCCGATGGCTGCCAATATCTGCCAGGTATAGTACCACTCCGGCGCGTAGGTGCGGGATCCCAGGCTTGTCAGCCCGCTGCTCAAGGGAGCTTTAAGTTACAAAGAGGGGTGGGGTCGCACACTACTCACACACCGGCGGAAGTTGCCCCTGAGGACTCTGGTCATTGTGGTAGAGTGTTCGCGATGCATCATCTTTCGATCTTGCTATCTTCGCTGTCTTCGCCATCCCTGGACACGTGTTTCGGGTTATCAACCCTCGTCAGCAGGGATAGGCAGTGTTCTGGGGTCGCCGATGGCTGCCAATATCTGCCAGGTATAGTACCACTCCGGCGCGTAGGTGCGGGATCCCAGACTTGTCAGCCCGCTGCTCAAGGGAGCTTTAAGTTACAAAGAGGGGTGGGGTCGCACACTACTCACACACCGGCGGAAGTTGCCCCTGAGGACTCTGGTCATTGTGGTAGAGTGTTCGCGATGCATCATCTTTCGATCTTGCTATCTTCGCTGTCTTCGCCATCCCTGGACACGTGTTTCGGGTTATCAACCCTCGTCAGCAGGGATAGGCAGTGTTCTGGGGTCGCCGATGGCTGCCAATATCTGCCAGGTATAGTACCACTCCGGCGCGTAGGTGCGGGATCCCAGGCTCCTCAGCCCGCTGCTCAAGGGAGCTTTAAGTTACAAAGAGGGGTGGGGTCGCACACTACTCACACACCGGCGGAAGTTGCCCCTGAGGACTCTGGTCATTGTGGTAGAGTGTTCGCGATGCATCATCTTTCGATCTTGCTATCTTCGCTGTCTTCGCCATCCCTGGACACGTGTTTCGGGTTATCAACCCTCGTCAGCAGGGATAGGCAGTGTTCTGGGGTCGCCGATGGCTGCCAATATCTGCCAGGTATAGTACCACTCCGGCGCGTAGGTGCGGGATCCCAGGCTCGTCAGCCCGCTGCTCAAGGGAGCTTTAAGTTACAAAGAGGGGTGGGGTTGCACACTACTCACACACCGGCGGAAGTTGCCCCTGAGGACTCTGGTCATTGTGGTAGAGTGTTCGCGATGCATCATCTTTCGATCTTGCTATCTTCGCTGTCTTCGCCATCCCTGGACACGTGTTTCGGGTTATCAACCCTCGTCAGCAGGGATAGGCAGTGTTCTGGGGTCGCCGATGGCTGCCAATATCTGCCAGGTATAGTACCACTCCGGCGCGTAGGTGCGGGATCCCAGGCTCGTCAGCCGGCTGATCAAGGAAGCTTTAAGTTACAAAGAGGGGTGGGGTCGCACACTACTCACACCCCGGCGGAAGTTGCCCCTGAGGACTCTGGTCATTGTGGTAGAGTGTTCGCGATGCATCATCTTTCGATCTTGCTATCTTCGCTGTCTTCGCCATCCCTGGACACGTGTTTCGGGTTATCAACCCTCGTCAGCAGGGATAGGCAGTGTTCTGGGGTCGCCGATGGCTGCCAATATCTGCCAGGTATAGTACCACTCCGGCGCGTAGGTGCAGGATCCCAGGCTCGTCAGCCCGCTGCTCAAGGGAGCTTTAAGTTACAAAGAGGGGTGGGGTCGCACACTACTCACACACCGGCGGAAGTTGCCCCTGAGGACTCTGGTCATTGTGGTAGAGTGTTCGCGATGCATCATCTTTCGATCTTGCTATCTTCGCTGTCTTCGCCATCCCTGGACACGTGTTTCGGGTTATCAACCCTCGTCAGCAGGGATAGGCAGTGTTCTGGTGTCGCCGATGGCTGCCAATATCTGCCAGGTAGAGTACCACTCCGGCGCGTAGGTGCGGGATCCCAGGCTTGTCAGCCCGCTGCTCAAGGGAGCTTTAAGTTACAAAGAGGGGTGGGGTCGCACACTACTCACACACCGGCGGAAGTTGCCCCTGAGGACTCTGGTCATTGTGGTAGAGTGTTCGCGATGCATCATCTTTCGATCTTGCTATCTTCGCTGTCTTCGCCATCCCTGGACACGTGTTTCGGGTTATCAACCCTCGTCAGCAGGGATAGGCAGTGTTCTGGGGTCGCCGATGGCTGCCAATATCTGCCAGGTATAGTACCACTCCGGCGCGTAGGTGCGGGATCCCAGACTTGTCAGCCCGCTGCTCAAGGGAGCTTTAAGTTACAAAGAGGGGTGGGGTCGCACACTACTCACACACCGGCAGAAGTTGCCCCTGAGGACTCTGGTCATTGTGGTAGAGTGTTCGCGATGCATCATCTTTCGATCTTGCTATCTTCGCTGTCTTCGCCATCCCTGGACACGTGTTTCGGGTTATCAACCCTCGTCAGCAGGGATAGGCAGTGTTCTGGGGTCGCCGATGGCTGCCAATATCTGCCAGGTATAGTACCACTCCGGCGCGTAGGTGCGGGATCCCAGGCTCCTCAGCCCGCTGCTCAAGGGAGCTTTAAGTTACAAAGAGGGGTGGGGTCGCACACTACTCACACACCGGCGGAAGTTGCCCCTGAGGACTCTGGTCATTGTGGTAGAGTGTTCGCGATGAATCATCTTTCGATCTTGCTATCTTCGCTGTCTTCGCCATCCCTGGACACGTGTTTCGGGTTATCAACCCTCGTCAGCGAGGATAGGCAGTGTTCTGGGGTCGCCGATGGCTGCAAATATCTGCCAGGTATAGTACCACTCCGGCGCGTAGGTGCGGGATCCCAGGCTCATCAGCCCGCTGCTCAAGGGAGCTTTAAGTTACAAAGAGGGGTGGGGTCGCACACTACTCACACACCGGCGGAAGTTGCCCCTGATGACTCTGGTCATTGTGGTAGAGTGTTCGCGATGCATCATCTTTCCATCTTGCTATCTTCGCTGTCTTCGCCATCCCTGGACACGTGTTTCGGGTTATCAACCCTCGTCAGCAGGGATAGGCAGTGTTCTGGGGTCACCGATGGCTGCCAATATCTGCCAGGTATAGTACCACTCCGGCGCGTAGGTGCGGGATCCCAGGCTCGTCAGCCCGCTGCTCAAGGGAGCTTTAAGTTACAAAGAGGGGTGGGGTCGCACACTACTCACACACCGGCGGAAGTTGCCCCTGAGGACTCTGGTCATTGTGGTAGAGTGTTCGCGATGCATCATCTTTCGATCTTGCTATCTTCGCTGTCTTCGCCATCCCTGGACACGTGTTTCGGGTTATCAACCCTCGTCAGCAGGGATAGGCAGTGTTCTGGGGTCGCCGATGGCTGCCAATATCTGCCAGGTATAGTACCACTCCGGCGCGTAGGTGCGGGATCCCAGGCTCGTCAGCCCGCTGCTCAAGGGAGCTTTAAGTTACAAAGAGGGGTGGGGTCGCACACTACTCACACACCGGCGGAAGTTGCCCCTGAGGACTCTGGTCGTTGTGGTAGAGTGTTCGCGATGCATCATCTTTCGATCTTGCTATCTTCGTTGTCTTCGCCTTTAAATTGTTACTTTCTCCCTTCTTTTATTTGTGTTATTTATTTTCTTATTAAAAATGGTTTTCTGGTGCAAAACTGCTAATATTAAAAACCACAACCAAATCCATCCCCACCACTCATTCTTTTTATGTACCTACTGGAGTTGCACGCCTGTGCATTTATTTTCACTGTATTTTTTTATTTACCTCCTGGAGTTGCACGCCTGTGCATTTATGTTCCATGTTGACTGCACTCCACAGAGTCTTGCTCCATCTTCTTGACTCCCACTCAAGTCAATACAATTCCATCTTGCCAGCCATACATTGGATGTTGTAGATGGAGTATAGTACAATAACAATAATGTAGCCTCTAACAGTCCCTCCATAACAAGTGAACCGTACATGACTACAGCCATCCTCTATTTAATTTGAAATCTGCAACTCATCACTGCCTTACTGAGTCTTAAGGCTACCACCTCTGTCTGCAGGCATTCATAGACGACTCTTCAGTGTCAAAAGAAACTTGAGCAGGCATCCACAACTAAAGTCAACTTGTTGTGACTCGCATTACAAAGGCTCGGCAGCATCTGTGATCAATCATCTGACACTGAAAGAGAAGAGCAAAACAGGTATATTAAATGAATGATGCCATGCATTGCAATGGATGTATTGTTTTGCTGACTCTGAGCAAATGTGCATGGAGTTGAAGTATACTAGTAACTTCAGACTCACGTGATAGCCAATTTTTCCATGTTATTTAATAATATAAATTATTTACGCACTTGTGTTCCTACTACTACAGATGCAGTCAGGACTTAATTTATCGTAGTCACTCACTACAGACTGAGTTGCTGTTGCTGATAATGATGGTGACCACCATATCTTTGCTGTCAGGCAGTTGTATCTGAGCTGATTGATGTACAATGTTTCTTGGAGTGGAATACAAGGTAATAAATACAAATAAGAGGCACAGCACAGTAGACCCAGGCTACTACATGTGTGTGCACTGTGCAGTGGTAGAGTACAATAGTGGTATGATTGATGACTGAGAATGACGCATTGATTTTGTTGATTAATTTTGTAAATGCTAGGTTGCTTTTTCATTCACCTTTCTGTGGCTCTGTGAAATTTTTAGGGGAAATGCAGTTTGTATTACGGGCGACCCTGTGTCGTCGTGGGCCTGTTCTGTGCTGGCTCCTGTCTTTTTTTGTACTTCTAGATTAATAATGATGTGCAACTAGTAGACTTATACATATTGTATCCAAGCCGCCTCAGTCTGAAAGTCCTCTCATACGACTACTCCTCTCTGCTTCCAAGCTGAGTGGTCGCTCCCTGCTCCCTGCTGCTGAGGTATCGTTTCTGCAGCGCCTACGCTGTAACTTGGTCTGAATTTAACTAGTACTGCCTGCTGTGTGCCCTCATTACCGCTGCTTGCTAGAACCGCCGCTTTACCCTTTTAATAACTAAATCTACCGACTTGCCCTTTGAAAGTGCGTCTCTACTAGCGTGACTCTGTTGATCACTGTGTTTAATTCTCGCCGATTTATCTGGTCAGCATTCGCTTCCCCCCCTAGCGCTCCTGCCGCCCTGACCCCTCCACCTCCATTTTGTCGCTTTCTGTTGTTGTTGTCGTCGTCCTTTGCCCGCCCCGCCTCCCAGCTGAAGCGCCCTCCCACAGACAACAAACAGCGCGCCCTCACCAGGAAGCGCCGTGACTCACTCTCTGCTTCCAAGCTGAGTGGTCGCTCCCTGCTCCCTGCTGCTGAGGTATCGTTTCTGCAGCGCCTACGCTGTAACTTGGTCTGAATTTAACTAGTACTGCCTGCTGTGTGCCCTCATTACCGCTGCTTGCTAGAACCGCCGCTTTACCCTTTTAATAACTAAATCTACCGACTTGCCCTTTGAAAGTGCGTCTCTACTAGCGTGACTCTGTTGATCACTGTGTTTAATTCTCGCCGATTTATCTGGTCAGCATTCGCTTCCCCCCCTAGCGCTCCTGCCGCCCTGACCCCTCCACCTCCATTTTGTCGCTTTCTGTTGTTGTTGTCGTCGTCCTTTGCCCGCCCCGCCTCCCAGCTGAAGCGCCCTCCCACAGACAACAAACAGCGCGCCCTCACCAGGAAGCGCCGTGACTCACTCTCTGCTTCCAAGCTGAGTGGTCGCTCCCTGCTCCCTGCTGCTGAGGTATCGTTTCTGCAGCGCCTACGCTGTAACTTGGTCTGAATTTAACTAGTACTGCCTGCTGTGTGCCCTCATTACCGCTGCTTGCGAGAACCGCCGCTTTACCCTTTTAATAACTAAATCTACCGACTTGCCCTTTGAAAGTGCGTCTCTACTAGCGTGACTCTGTTGATCACTGTGTTTAATTCTCGCCGATTTATCTGGTCAGCATTCGCTTCCCCCCCTAGCGCTCCTGCCGCCCTGACCCCTCCACCTCCATTTTGTCGCTTTCTGTTGTTGTTGTCGTCGTCCTTTGCCCGCCCCGCCTCCCAGCTGAAGCGCCCTCGCCCCTCCCCACCACCATCCATTTATGGCCAATGCCCCCACGCGCAGCGTCCACGCGCTTCGGCCGCGCCGAAGGTGCGCCAAAGGTAAGCCCGTCTACGCCCGTCCGCGCCTGGACCGCGCCCAGCGCCAGACCCCCTGCCCCTCGCGCTCCCCAGCCCCCCCGCATTACCTACGATGCCGCCACCCTCCTAGCCCTTAACCCCGGTCGCGCCCCCAACTGCATCCAAGCCGCTCCAGGACGCACCCATGGACCGTTCTCCTGCCTCTCCTGCAAATTCAGCGGCACCGTCAACGTCTCCGCTCCGACCACACCTCAGATTCCCGACCCCAACCACCTAGAATGCATCCTTCTCAACACCCGCTCGGTCCACAGGCACGCCATTGACCTTTGGAACCTACTAGACACCATCTCTCCAGACGTCGCCTTCCTAACGGAAACATGGATGAACGCCTCCTCCGCACCCGACATCGCCATCGCTATCCCTGACGACTATAAGATTACACGCAAAGACCGCACCGACCAAACAGGAGGAGGAATCGCTATCGTCCACAAGAAATCAATCCGCATCTCAACCAGCTCTGACGCCAACCTCGCCAACTCCGAACACCTCCACTTCCAGATCCACATCGACCCCAAGACCACACTCAGAGGCACCCTCCTCTACAGACCACCAGGACCCCGCGCAAAATTCAGTGAAGACATCACGGACTTCATCACCCCACACGCGCTCCCCTCCAAAGAATACATCCTCCTGGGAGACCTGAACTTCCACCTTGAGAAGATCAACGACCGCAACACCGCCACCCTCTTAGACAACCTCGCCAACCTCGGACTTAAACAACTGGTCACCTCCCCCACCCACATCGCAGGTCACACACTCGACCCCATCTTCACCTCTAGCAACCATGTCTCTTTCAACCACACTACGGAGCTCCTCTGGACTGACCACAGCTGCGTCCACTTCACCTACAACAAGCCGAAACCCATCATCCACCTCCAACCAACTCTACAAAGAAACTGGAACAAAATCACCACGGAACAGATCTCCTCATCGCTCCTTCAAACCTCCCCAGCCCTCTCTTCTAACGCCAACGAAGCCGCCTCCAACCTCACCCTTTGGTTATCCAACACCGCAGACACCTTAGCACCACTGAAAAAACGCCAACACAAAATCAAGAAGGCCTCATGGTTCAACGAGGACCTCAAGAAATCCAAGAAACTATGCCGCTCCCTTGAAAAGGCCTGGAAAAAAGACTCATCCACCAGCAACAAGGTCGCCTTCAAAAACGCCATCCGTACTCACCACCAACTGATCCGAAAAGCCAAAAAAACAGCATTCAAGGATCGACTCGACAACAACGCCCACAACAGCAAGGAACTTTTCAACATCGTCAAGGAATTTTCCAACCCCTCGGCCAACTCCAACGACATCACCCCCTCTCAAACCCTCTGCGACTCCCTAGCCTCTTTTTTCCACAACAAGATTGCTGACATCCACAACAGCTTTGACAACCAACCCGGAAGCCAACCCACCCTACCATCAGCTGACTATCTTCCCCCCGTTAACACCCTTAACGCCTGGAACCCAATCACCACTGAGGACACCATCCGCCTGATGAATTCCATCCACTCTGGATCCCCCACAGACCCATGCCCTCACCACATCTTCAACAAAGCAGACTCCGTCATAGCTCCGCACCTCCGAGACGTCATCAACTGCTCCTTCAACTCCGCTACCTTCCCAGAAGACTGGAAACACGCTGAACTCACCGCCCTTCTGAAAAAACCAACAGCAGACCCCACCGAACTCAAAAACTACCGCCCCATCTCACTTCTTCCATTCCCGGCCAAAGTCATCGAGAAAGCTGTCAACAACCAGCTCGCCGCCTTCCTCGAAGCCAACAAATCCCTCGACTCCTCACAATCTGGCTTCCGAGCAAAACACAGCACTGAGACCGCCCTCATCGCAGCAACAGACGACATTCGAACTCTACTGGACAATGGAGACACAGTCGCCCTCATCCTCCTCGACCTCTCTGCAGCCTTCGACACAGTCTGCCACAGCACCCTTTTACAGCGCCTCAGAAACATCGGAATCCAAGGAAAGGCACTGGAATGGATCACCTCGTTCCTCTCCGGAAGAACCCAGAGAGTCCGCCTCCCACCATTCAAGTCCGAGGCCTCTGAAATCATCTGCGGCGTACCACAAGGATCCTCACTTAGCCCCACCCTCTTCAACGTATACATGAGCCCCCTCGCGACCATCGCCCGCCAACACAACCTCAACATCATCTCTTACGCGGATGACACTCAACTGATCCTTTCTCTCACCAAGGACCCCAGCACCGCCAAAACTAACCTACACGAAGGAATGAAAGAAGTTGCCGAATGGATGAAACAAAGCCGTCTGAAACTGAACTCAGACAAAACAGAAGTCCTCATCTTAGGTAAATCCCCCTCTGCATGGGACGACTCCTGGTGGCCGGAAGCCCTCGGAAAAGCACCCATCCCGACAGACCACGCACGGAACCTTGGCGTCATCCTGGACTCTTCACTTTCAATGAACAGACAAGTCAGCGCCGTATCCTCATCCTGCTTCAACATCCTTCGCATGCTCAGAAAAACATTTCGCTGGATCCCCACCGAAACAAGGAAAACAGTCACCCATGCTCTGGTCACGAGCCGACTGGACTACGGAAACACCCTCTACGCAGGTACCACCCCCAAACTCCAGAAGAAACTACAACGAATCCAAAACGCCTCAGCCAGGCTCATACTAGACATCCCACGCAATGAACACATCTCTGGCCACCTTAAAGACCTCCACTGGCTACCCGTCAATAAGAGGATTACTTTCCGACTGCTTACCCACGCACACAAATCACTCTACGACATCGGACCAGATTGCCTCAACTCTCGACTGTCCTTCTACACCCCCTCCCGCCAACTTCGCTCTTCCAGCCAAGCACTCGCCACTGTCCCTCGCATCAACAAAACCACCATGGGAGGCAGATCCTTCTCATACCTGGCTGCCAAAACATGGAACTCACTCCCCGCTTACCTTCGCCTCACCCAGAATCACCTAGCGTTCAGAAAACAACTTAAAACGTGGATATTTGACAAATAATCCCCCTCCCTAGGGATATCTAGCCCCCCTCCCCTCCCCAAGCGCCTTGAAACCCTCCGGGTATGTAGTGCGCTTTATAAATTTTATGACTTGACTGACTTGACTTGACTTGTATTATTTTTTTTATCTTCACTGTATTACAATTTGTTTAGGTCTTTCACATTCTTTTGTATTTGCCTTTTCTTTTTCAGGCTGGACGTTTTTCACCCACTGCTATTATACTATGAGCATCAACTCACCCTTACCAATAAGCCTCATCATCAAGCAATTGGATGGTGGGAAACCAAGAATGATATTCAGCGTGTCTTTTTCTTACGTTTATTCCTTACATTCATTGGCTAGCGGATCAACATCATAAATCATCGTCTTCATTGTTTTGCTTTTGTTGTCTCCAATCTCCATGCGTACTGTTTTTCTTTCTCAAACCTTTCCCAAAACCCCCGTACCCATCCATTCAACAAACCCTAACCCTCTTCCCCCGGGCTGCGTGGTTTCATTGAGGTGTGATGTTTCTTACATTAAATATACACCAACAATTTGATCACGCGCTTGCTGGGGCAGATGTGGTGAAAGCAACAATAGTGAAATGTCAACAAGGCATGGCCAGGATCTTCTTCGCCTTCCCAACTCAAGCTCTGTGTATAATGCCAAATAATTTACCATTAACATCAAACAACGAATACATCTAATGAATTGGCGTAATTGTTTGGGTTTAAGTTTAAAGCATTATGATTTAGAAAAGTTTGACGTTGCCGTGAGTACTACAACTACAGTTGAACTTCTTATCTTGTCTTGCACTTAGTTTCCAGTCCCCAAAACCATTGTTTTGTTTCAGTTTAGCAGTTGCAATATTCGGTCAGCCGTGCAATGTACTGTACTTACTTATACTACCCCCACATTGTCTGTCACACAAATGACTGCCTCTTTCTTTTTGTCTCAAAATGCTACTGGCAGGGTCTGTCTACTACTACTATCACATAAGTTCAGAACCACAGATTCTTCTCCATTGTCTTGGGAAACAAATGCAGCCCTTGCAGTGCCACACTTCATCATAAATCATCATCAGCAATCACAGGTAAGATAAGTTTGCAGTGAGGTATAACGCAAGACAGACTGGTAGTTCTTCTAATACTACAAATATAACTCGGTGAGGGTTTACCGCATCTATCTGTCTGCATGTTAAAGATGTGGGCAATATATTTTTTTATTAGAAAGCACTGTCTGCCGACCTGCATGGCCAATTAAACCTTGCGATGTTGCACAACGTACATTATTTGGTGAAACAGTCCCCCCTCCAACCCCCCAAGAAACGCAAATGAACTTCAAATGTTTTCTTTTGAACATAACTTTGTGTCTCGTTTATTTTTCACATAATATAAATAAAGATGATACAAAAATAAAATATATATAAATCTTACCCCACAGCTGTCCCTACCCGCCTCCCCTAACCCCAACCAAATTCCCACGTTCAATGTAATGTAAAAAACCCCAACACCCAATTCCCACCCACCAACAAAAGGATTGAAAAAGGGGCAAACAACAAACAGGGTCCATCTCAAAGCCGGCGGGCTTTTAAGTGTTTATCAACCATGATCTTCACACGCTCCTCTATTTGAGTATTTGTCTGACTCTGAGCCTCCAGCCTGGCTACCCGGAGGAGAATCTTTCTTTGGAACTGGCGGCCCCTACATTGGCATGCATGTTGTTGTAGGGGGGTGGCCGATGCTGGAAAAATCTGGCGGCGGGTGGCTGCCTGACCACGCCGACGTACTCCTGCAGGCTTGGGGTCCGGGGCATTGGAAGAGGCAGCAGCTGCTGCCGCCGCCTCCTCCTCCTCCTCCTCGGCCTGAGCCACCAGCCAGCGGTAGGCCTCAACGATGGCCTGCAGTTTCCGCTGCAGGGCCCGGACTGCCAACTCCTTCCTCGTTGGTTTTGAAGGAGTAACTATAAAGAAAGAGACAGAATTGTTGTAATCCAAAATCCCAGCAAATCAAGAACACAAAATGTATTCAACACATAGTGGCACAGTACAGTAGCACTAGCAAGCAAGCTGAGTACAAAAAATGGTGTTTTATCTATCTTGAACATTCTACGGCTTATATACTTAATTTGTTTGACTTTTTGGCACGGCATTATGCCTGCCCTAGTAGCATTTACAACAAGGGGTGGTGAGGGACAGAGTCTCTGAATTAAACAGAATACTCTCACCCAGTCAAGAGATCAGGGCTAGATCCAACACCGTTTTTTAGCTCACTGCACCATCCCAGTTTCAGAACCTGGCTGTATGCAAATTAGTCTGTTCCTGTCCCAGTGCATGATGGGAACAGGGCAAACCAAACTACAAAAGCCAATTCTTACACTGGGAAGGAAACAAGCTACCGGGGACCGGTTTCTGGCATTTCAGCCTCTTCGGCCCGGCTTGCTTGAATCCTGATGGTGCAATGAGCAAGGGACTCACATCTGAGTATACCCTTCCACGCTTAGGGTGGACAAAAATATTTACAACAAGGGGTGGTGAGGGACAGAGTCTCTGAATTAAACAGAATACTCTCACCCAGTCAAGAGATCAGGGCTAGATCCAACACCGTTTTTTAGCTCACTGCACCATCCCAGTTTCAGAACCTGGCTGTATGCAAATTAGTCTGTTCCTGTCCCAGTGCATGATGGGAACAGGGCAAACCAAACTACAAAAGCCAATTCTTACACTGGGAAGGAAACAAGCTACCGGGGACCGGTTTCTGGCATTTCAGCCTCTTCGGCCCGGCTTGCTTGAATCCTGATGGTGCAATGAGCAAGGGACTCACATCTGAGTATACCCTTCCACGCTTAGGGTGGACAAAAATATTTACAACAAGGGGTGGTGAGGGACAGAGTCTCTGAATTAAACAGAATACTCTCACCCAGTCAAGAGATCAGGGCTAGATCCAACACCGTTTTTTAGCTCACTGCACCATCCCAGTTTCAGAACCTGGCTGTATGCAAATTAGTCTGTTCCTGTCCCAGTGCATGATGGGAACAGGGCAAACCAAACTACAAAACCCAATTCTTACACTGGGAAGGAAACAAGCTACCGGGGACCGGTTTCTGGCATTTCAGCCTCTTCGGCCCGGCTTGCTTGAATCCTGATGGTGCAATGAGCAAGGGACTCACATCTGAGTATACCCTTCCACGCTTAGGGTGGACAAAAATATTTACAACAAGGGGTGGTGAGGGACAGAGTCTCTGAATTAAACAGAATACTCTCACCCAGTCAAGAGATCAGGGCTAGATCCAACACCGTTTTTTAGCTCACTGCACCATCCCAGTTTCAGAACCTGGCTGTATGCAAATTAGTCTGTTCCTGTCCCAGTGCATGATGGGAACAGGGCAAACCAAACTACAAAAGCCAATTCTTACACTGGGAAGGAAACAAGCTACCGGGGACCGGTTTCTGGCATTTCAGCCTCTTCGGCCCGGCTTGCTTGAATCCTGATGGTGCAATGAGCAAGGGACTCACATCTGAGTATACCCTTCCACGCTTAGGGTGGACAAAAATATTTACAACAAGGGGTGGTGAGGGACAGAGTCTCTGAATTAAACAGAATACTCTCACCCAGTCAAGAGATCAGGGCTAGATCCAACACCGTTTTTTAGCTCACTGCACCATCCCAGTTTCAGAACCTGGCTGTATGCAAATTAGTCTGTTCCTGTCCCAGTGCATGATGGGAACAGGGCAAACCAAACTACAAAAGCCAATTCTTACACTGGGAAGGAAACAAGCTACCGGGGACCGGTTTCTGGCATTTCAGCCTCTTCGGCCCGGCTTGCTTGAATCCTGATGGTGCAATGAGCAAGGGACTCACATCTGAGTATACCCTTCCACGCTTAGGGTGGACAAAAATATTTACAACAAGGGGTGGTGAGGGACAGAGTCTCTGAATTAAACAGAATACTCTCACCCAGTCAAGAGATCAGGGCTAGATCCAACACCGTTTTTTAGCTCACTGCACCATCCCAGTTTCAGAACCTGGCTGTATGCAAATTAGTCTGTTCCTGTCCCAGTGCATGATGGGAACAGGGCAAACCAAACTACAGAAGCCAATTCTTACACTGGGAAGGAAACAAGCTACCGGGGACCGGTTTCTGGCATTTCAGCCTCTTCGGCCCGGCTTGCTTGAATCCTGATGGTGCAATGAGCAAGGGACTCACATCTGAGTATACCCTTCCACGCTTAGGGTGGACAAAAATATTTACAACAAGGGGTGGTGAGGGACAGAGTCTCTGAATTAAACAGAATACTCTCACCCAGTCAAGAGATCAGGGCTAGATCCAACACTGTTTTTTAGCTCACTGCACCATCCCAGTTTCAGAACCTGGCTGTATGCAAATTAGTCTGTTCCTGTCCCAGTGCATGATGGGAACAGGGCAAACCAAACTACAAAAGCCAATTCTTACACTGGGAAGGAAACAAGCTACCGGGGACCGGTTTCTGGCATTTCAGCCTCTTCGGCCCGGCTTGCTTGAATCCTGATGGTGCAATGAGCAAGGGACTCACATCTGAGTATACCCTTCCACGCTTAGGGTGGACAAAAATATTTACAACAAGGGGTGGTGAGGGACAGAGTCTCTGAATTAAACAGAATACTCTCACCCAGTCAAGAGATCAGGGCTAGATCCAACACCGTTTTTTAGCTCACTGCACCATCCCAGTTTCAGAACCTGGCTGTATGCAAATTAGTCTGTTCCTGTCCCAGTGCATGATGGGAACAGGGCAAACCAAACTACAAAAGCCAATTCTTACACTGGGAAGGAAACAAGCTACCGGGGACCGGTTTCTGGCATTTCAGCCTCTTCGGCCCGGCTTGCTTGAATCCTGATGGTGCAATGAGCAAGGGACTCACATCTGAGTATACCCTTCCACGCTTAGGGTGGACAAAAATATTTACAACAAGGGGTGGTGAGGGACAGAGTCTCTGAATTAAACAGAATACTCTCACCCAGTCAAGAGATCAGGGCTAGATCCAACACCGTTTTTTAGCTCACTGCACCATCCCAGTTTCAGAACCTGGCTGTATGCAAATTAGTCTGTTCCTGTCCCAGTGCATGATGGGAACAGGGCAAACCAAACTACAAAAGCCAATTCTTACACTGGGAAGGAAACAAGCTACCGGGGACCGGTTTCTGGCATTTCAGCCTCTGCGGCCCGGCTTGCTTGAATCCTGATGGTGCAATGAGCAAGGGACTCACATCTGAGTATACCCTTCCACGCTTAGGGTGGACAAAAATATTTACAACAAGGGGTGGTGAGGGACAGAGTCTCTGAATTAAACAGAATACTCTCACCCAGTCAAGAGATCAGGGCTAGATCCAACACCGTTTTTTAGCTCACTGCACCATCCCAGTTTCAGAACCTGGCTGTATGCAAATTAGTCTGTTCCTGGCCCAGTGCATGATGGGAACAGGGCAAACCAAACTACAAAAGCCAATTCTTACACTGGGAAGGAAACAAGCTACCGGGGACCGGTTTCTGGCATTTCAGCCTCTTCGGCCCGGCTTGCTTGAATCCTGATGGTGCAATGAGCAAGGGACTCACATCTGAGTATACCCTTCCACGCTTAGGGTGGACAAAAATATTTACAACAAGGGGTGGTGAGGGACAGAGTCTCTGAATTAAACAGAATACTCTCACCCAGTCAAGAGATCAGGGCTAGATCCAACACCGTTTTTTAGCTCACTGCACCATCCCAGTTTCAGAACCTGGCTGTATGCAAATTAGTCTGTTCCTGTCCCAGTGCATGATGGGAACAGGGCAAACCAAACTACAAAAGCCAATTCTTACACTGGGAAGGAAACAAGCTACCGGGGACCGGTTTCTGGCATTTCAGCCTCTTCGGCCCGGCTTGCTTGAATCCTGATGGTGCAATGAGCAAGGGACTCACATCTGAGTATACCCTTCCACGCTTAGGGTGGACAAAAAGCATAGCATAGCATGGGTGTACTTCAACGGTCACACACATACGAACACCTGTCTTTTTCATATCTCATTTTTTTATATCATATACTCTGTGCTTCCGGGAACAGTGACAGTCTCAAACTAACATTAATTAACAGGGGCCAGCTAGTACTAGTAAATGTCTAGTAGAGACTATCATTCTTTATATCGCGCAACAAACCTTAGGTGGTTTGTGTTTCGCCAGCAACGACCCGGAATGCATCCAGTCGTCCCCTCCTTCCCTTGCCTTTGGGTTTAACCAAAACACCGCTGCTGACACTAGTATCCACTACCCACCGATATTGGATGTGTCTCCCACCCACGCAGGCAGCTGTGTTTTCCCCTTTCTATGCTTCCACAACAACCCATGCATCCGACTGCTATCAGCCACCTGCATTGCTGATTTCAAAGTATCCTTAATAATAATAATAATAATAATAATAAAACATTTATAAAGCGCATGGCTGCACAACTGTGTATCCCCGCGCTGATTGCCGAAAATAAACTCACAAAGAATCAAGAAGGGAACGGATGGAGGTCATAACAGGATTATTGTGGGAAAAGATGGGTTTTCAGTTTGGCTCTAAAAAGAGTTTCTGAAGGTTCCATTCTTAAGTGAACAGGTAGAGCATTCCAATGTTTCACTCCGAGGTAGGGGAAAGATCGGCCACCAATTTTCGCTCTGTGGACACGGGGGAGTTTGAATAGAGACATTCCTGAGGACCTAAGGTCTCTGGTAGGGCGGTGGATAGTCAGAAGATCTCTTAGATAGGTGGGACCCTTGTTGTGGGCTATCTTATGGGCGTAGCAGAGGCTCTTGAATTTAATTCTCTCCCTAACGGGGAGCCAGTGCAATTTGGACAATGCCGCCTTGGATGATGTTCTTTTGGGAAGACCCAATACCAAGCGAGCGGCCGCATTTTGTAAGCATTGAAGCTGGTGAAGATGTTTTTGGTTCAGTCCTAAAAGGAGAACATTCCCATAGTCCAAATGAGGTGTAATAAGCCCATGTACAATGGATTTTCTGGCTTCAGTAGGGATGAGGTCGATGATTTTTCTAAGAATTCTTAACGTACCGATGCATTTGCCTATTATTTTGTTGACATGGGATTTTCCTGATAGATCAGAGTCGATCATGATCCCTACGTTTTTGACCTTCTCAACAGGGCGAGGGCAGTCGCCCAAAGTTGGGGGCCACCACGCCTGAGACCATAATGAGGTTTTATTCCCTATCACTAGCACCTCTGTTTTATCTTCATTCAGCCGGAGGCAGTTGCTATCCATCCACATGGCGACAGCAGCCATGCATTCCGAGAAGTTGGAAGCATATTTCTCGGTGTCAGGAGTGAGCTTAAACATGAGCTGGGTGTCATCGGCGTAGCTGACAATGCCCACCCCGAATTTCTCTACGACCTGAGCCAGGGGCTCCATATAGATGTTGAACAATGTGGGGTTCAAACTAGAGCCCTGTGGAACCCCATAGCTCACGTCTCGAGAAGATGATTTGAAGGGTGGGCAGTGTATCTGGAAAGATCTTTTTGTAAGAAAAGATTTAATCCACGCTAGAGCATGGTCTTTTACTCCGATGTCTGAAAGACGGGACAGCAGCGTGGCATGTAGCACAGTATCAAAAGCTGCGCTTAAATCAAGCATGACCAACGCTGCTGTCTCACCCTTGTCCACCATCTTGCGGATACATTCCGTGGAGTACAAAACAGCTGTTTCCGTGGAATAGTTAGGTCTAAAGCCGGATTGAGTAGGGTGGAGAATGTTTTCTGATTCTAAAAACGCCATGAGTTGTATATTGACTATTTTTTCAATTATCTTGGCGCATTGAGGCAATAAGGATATCGGCCTAAGATTTTGAAATTGGGTAACCGGAATGTTGTTTTTTTTTTTCAGAGGGATGACTTGAGCTGTTTTCCAAGCCTCCGGGACATAACATTCTTTGAAAGAGAGGGTTATCATTTGACTTATTTGCTCCATAAGAGTATGGTCCATGATGTCTTTGCTCTTTTCTAACGGGCACACATCATTAGGGGAGCCAGAATGGATACTGTTGATTATGATGGACAGGTTTTCTTTGTCGGGAGTATGAAATTGGGTGAGAGTGGTTTTTTGAGGGGGGGATATTTCCTTTCCGGATGTAGAGGGAGTGGGAAAAGTAGCGTGAATTTTCTCTACTTTTTTGACAAAGAAGTCCGCAATTTGTTCGCATAACTCGTTAGAGTATGTGTCCTGGGTATCCAAGCTAGAGGTGTCTGTAAGCTCCTTGTAAATCCGAAATAGTTCTTTAGATGGATTTGTAGCCTCTTCGATTCTGTTCTGGTAAAAGAGACTTTTTTCCTCTCTTATTAATCTCTGATAAGACTTCAGTTCTAGTTTATAGGTCTCCTTAAGTTCCGTAGAATAGTTCTTTCTCCATTTTCTTTCAGTCGCTTTACATCGGGCTTTAGCTTTTTTAAATTTTTCTGAAAACCAAGGTTCAGATTTTGTTCTCCTGGCTGGGGGCTTGCACGTCCATGGGGCAATTTTATCGAGTGCCTTACACAACCATAGTTCATAATTGTTCCAGGTGTCTTGTAAGGACTGACCTTGGGGCGGGGGGTGAATTTTTAATTCGTTGATCAGACGTTCAGGGGTGTAATTTTTCCAGTTACTCCGCTTAGTGTACAGGGGTTTGTTCACATTATTCTTAGGCCTGTTCTTAGGTATGTTAAAGATGATCCTTCTATATTAGATGATTGGTGCTTTTTCCTTGCTCCTTTCATCATACTTAAAATCAATCTCCTCAGTGTTAATCCATCGCTGTCATGTAATGTTGTGGATAAGACTTTTTTAGTCTGCCACCAACCTTTCACAGCTGAGTTGTAGTCACATAGAAGAGGCCTGTTATTTTATCAATTCTCGCCGGTGGTAATGCTATTGCTAAGCTTGGTAATGACAAAGGTGGCGTCATATATTGTCCAGTAGAACTTCAAGTTCATTATAAATATCAGAGTACAGTGAGGAAGTTTTCCCCACCCACCAAGTAATGCGGATCACTATTGAATGTAACTTACCATCGCCCACCGTTGTTGGCTCCTCCCCCACTGCTGCCGGTGCTGCTGTAGGTGCCTCTGGTCCTCCATTCCCCTCCGGGATCGCCTCTGCTGACGCCGTCGCAGCGCCGCTGTCCCCGTTGGCACTGGTGGATGGTACCGGTTCTGCACAAATAAAAATAAGTACACCTTTTTAGATGGATGCACAGCCCCCATTGTGCTTGTTCACCAAGAATGGAGTTCTGCAAAACAGTTAAGTACAACGTAATCAGTAGTAGTCCACATTGCCTAGTACAGCAGAGTAACTAACTCACTACACATATTAGCATTCATTTGTTATGGTATGGTACCCAAGCTCATCTCATACTTTTTGAATGTGGATTGTGGAATCGAGTTTGCTTACAGCCTCAGGTTACACCTTTTTTTTAGCATGACAGCTAAAAACTTGCATAAATGTATTTAATTTTTTCATACTGTCTAACGTGCACCACTTTTGTCATTATTTTTCGGCAGATGAGAAGATTTCCTTCTACGAAGCAAAGATTTCCAGAGCTTACCAAAAAGAGGCATATGTAACCAGTATACGTTCAATGGTGAGGGGTCTCCGACATTTCCCACATTTCCCTATCGTGCACTGGTAGCTGTACAAATGTAGATTACTTTATTCAGCCTTTTTTAACTCTGCATTTTTTATGGTGGCCCTTGACGTATTTCTCGGAACAACTTAAAAACATTGATGTTACTTACTTAGTTACTTCTAACAAAATAAAGGTTTTGAAGTACCACATTGACTCGGAAGTATATTTTCTGTGTCTGTTGTCTTGTAGACTTACACGAGAGAGTGAGCAAAAGGGGGTTACTTAGGTTATGGATTGTGTAATAAAAGCATTTGGCATCTTCGTATTGGGGTTCAGGAAAGGGGTAATTGAATAATTGACCAATGACTGAGCCCATATAGGTTGTCGTTCATTGAATTGGGGGTTCCTCTGAGTTCTGTGACTGAGGTGTAAGACTATAAGTAAGTAAGGTCCAACCTGCCTATCACCAACATCCAATTTTGTGGTGCATACATAGTTATGTATGTGACTGCATAGAAGAATACCCGCAAGAGTAGTAGCGGTATACTAACGCTTACAAAATACTAGACCAACATCTGGATGCATACTTGGTTGGTGTCAATTGGCAAAGAAGAGACATTACAGAGGAAAAAGCATAAGACAGGAGTGGACCCTGTGCCTTCCGCTATTCTATCACAGATTTTTTGAAAAGATTAATACCTTAACTAAAGAGTGGGCAACAGGGCAAGCTTACCTATAGGCAGTCTAGTAGTAGCACAGAGAGTCATAGCAGAGGCTCTTTGAAGGAACAGAAAGGCAGGGACAGATAGTAATACCCAAAATTTTGAAAACATAATCAAAATGAAACAAGCATTTGTCAAAATTTAGTTACGTGAAATGTCATTAAACGGTTGGAAAAAAAAAGCTCTGTTAGAAAGTTAGGGAAATATCATTGTTCCAAAAGAACGCACTGTTGGACTTACTGGGGACAGCAGCAGGATCCTCAGTAGAGGAGCTCTGTGCCTGTGGTTCACGTTCACCCGCCGACTCGGTCCCAGCCTTCTGCTTGCCCCTGGGTTCTGTGGTTCATGTAAGAAATAATAAAGAAAGAGAAAAACATTGAGTGCTGTGAAACATAGACAGCATTTCAAAAACCACTGCTATAACATTAAAAGAAATAAACATTGATCTACCAAATGACTACTGCCTTGCATGATTCACTGACTAGTGTATATATACTTGGAGAAAACAAATCAAATGTTCCATAAACATTCTGATTGCAGATTACTAAGTAACACAGAGGCAGTAACACCTGAACAACACCACCGATTCAAGAATGGGGTAATCAATTATCTGTAAGTAGGCATTTCTTTTTAATTTTTTGCCAGCAAAATGCATAGATCACAAGGAGGAGACATGCTTAACTTTGTGCATACTAACACGAAATTGTACGTTCATTGCATCATATTTTGTTCTGCTACTGACTGAATGCTACTGCTGCCCTACCCACTCACTAAACAAACTAAATCAGTTCTATGGAGGGCTGAGGCAGGGGCGGCTCTAGGCTCATGGTGGTCCTGGACTCCTGGCCAGGGAGCGTAGGTAGGGGGGCCCGGAAGAGGAGGTCGGGGCGGAGCACGGAGGCCAGTGAAGAGGGGGGAGTCAGGGTGTTTGGAAGTGGAACAGAGCCGGAGGCACCAAATCCCTTCCAGGGGCCGCCACGCAAATATGTATCCATCCTCTGAGGATTATTAAATTAAGGATACATATTGGTGGGGTGGCCCCTGGCGTTTGGTGGCCCTGTGCAGTTGCACAGCTTGCACATGCCTAAAGCCGGCCCTGGCTGAGGTAAGAAGAACAAAGTAACTTTATCATTCATTGCCAGAGGAGGATTCATGCAGAAGAGAAGGCCGTGAAAAAAAAATGATACAATATGCAAACACGTACAATTATCCATCAACGGCTATTTCACTGACGGACAAAGAAAGGACAAGACTCTATTAATAGCATTAACTAACTTCAGTTCTCTACAATAAAGAAAATCTCACATCAATAAACAGCAAAAGCTAGCGCCAAATTGAACACGCAAGAGTCAGTGAAGATGAAGAAGCACAGCATAGACCAGTGTCATACAATTACAGTAGATATAATAACGGAATACATCGGAAATGTAACTAGGAGCACCAGTCATCGCGTTAGTTATTCAGCCAAGATTTACAAAGATACAATAACAATACTTATACTACTATAGAGATATATATTATACACACACTTTTTTTTTTTAGGGTAGCCACTCACCAAGACCCACGACCTCGACGCCAAGCAGGTCCAACAGGTCCTGCTCCCGGTCCAAAATGTCTGCCCAACGGTGGGTCAGCTGATGGTGGGTACGCCGGATACCGGAGCAGCGGAAGACTGCCCGGCGCACCTTCACCCACCGCCGGAGACGCTCTTCAATATGGTGGTAGCCGGAGCCGGGCCTGCCGCCTGCTGCCAACATCAAGGGGAGGTGGCGCTGGATAAAAAACACCAGGGCAGCCACCTCCTCCTCCCCAAAAAGTTGGCGGGCCTCACCCCTAGGGGGCGCATTCTGCCGCAAGGCAGCCGGGTTTTTTGGGGCACAGGCGCCTTGCCCTTTGACCCGCCGCTGCTGCTGGCGCCCTTGATCATGGTTCTGGGTGGAGGGGAGAAGAAAAGTTCAAGACAAAAAGGTAGGGGAAAGAAGAAGCAAGGTAAAAGAAGGAAGTAAAATAAAACAATAGAAAAGTTGTAAAAGTAGAAATAAAATGAAAAATATAAACCTAGGCACAGAGAGAGATAGGTAATAACTAAAGAAAGTTTGAAAAAGTGGGTAAAAAGACCAGGATTGAAGAGATTTCAGCAAGATGCAAAAGTAGGCCCAAAACCATAGCCAGAGTGTGTGATCCAAGATGGCTGTGCCCATCGCGACCGCGTGGGTAGGTTCACGCGATATTTAGCGCGATCACGCACTTTTGTAGTGCGAACGAGAAGATGAGTTCCCGAACATGTCTTGCACAACGCGACCATGTTACTTGTGATGTGGAACAGGAAATAAGGGAACGCAAGCGGGCGGGACAAACCTCTTGGGTAACTTAGCGCGCTAGCCATCCCGAGCATGCAGGCAACGCCCCGAACACGCGCACCGCGCTCCCGAAGACGAAAAACGGCGCGCGAACGGGCCTAGCAAGCAACTACGCATGGCTGTGGAGCTACGCGTAGTTCGCGGAGTGCAACTGCGTCTTCACGTAGCTCCGCGTAGTCCGACTCCCCGAACTACGCCCAGGGTTAATTAGCATTTAAAAAACCTTAGAAATTCACTGAAAAAACCATAGGTTTCACACACGTTATAGTTAGGAATTAGCATTTAAAAAACCTTAGAAATTCACTGGATTCACTGCATATAACACTGAATCTATAGGTAAGTGATTAGATGTGCGTATAGATCTATGATTCACTGAGTGGATGTTTAGAAAATACTATTGATGTGTCAATGGTTTGAAATAGGGCACTTTCTATTTTATAGTGAGTGAACAATATTATACTAGTGTGAGATGAGGTGTATTTCATTGTCACATGGATGATGTCATCAGTGATGTCAATTGAGATGTCATCAGTGATGTCATCAGTGATGTCACTGACCATGTCATGAATGATGTAATATGTGACATCATCAGCAGTGGATTGCGGGTGCGCGAGTTATAGTGAGTACAACTAACTATAACGGGGGAATTTCAATGGTTTTGTATGAGTAAAATGTCCAGCTAACTATAACTGGTGTAAAACCTATGGTTTTTTCAGTGAATATATATATATATTAATTAAAAAAACAAGGTTACAGGGACATTATAGCTAGGCTAAGATTTTACTCAGTGAAATTCAGCAATGATAGTTACCTGAGCTAACTATTAGTCCCACCTGCACTGCTTTTGACCTCACATATTACATCGCTCATGACAAAGGGCCCGATGTAGGTGGCCGTTTCAAGCCATTTACCGACCGGTAACGGCCGATTTCGGCCGTTACCGACCGGTAAATGGCCAATCGGCCAATCGGTATGTAGGGGCCTAAATCCAAGGCCACATGTAGGTCTACATTTACAGAATCTGTAAAATTACCGATTCGGTAAAATACCGAATCGGTAATTTTACCGATTCTGTAAATTCCATATGTAGGTGGGACTCTTCTGAGTCCCAAAGGCCTTAACGAATCGGTATTTTACCATGCAATCCAACTTCATGGTAAAATACCGATTCCGGTGTGCATGCACATGTGTGCATGCACACCTATGCCATGTGGCAGGCAGACCTGCCCCTAGGGCTTGTATGCCTGCCACATGGCACCCAATCCTGTTTAGGGGGTGCCAGGGGGAGTCAAAGTGACACCCCCTGCACCCTTGTGAAATTCGGTATTTACCGATTCTGTAAATACCGAATCGGTAAAGCCTATTGATTCCTATGGGCTTTGAAGCCCATAGGAATCAATAGGCTTTACTGATTCGGTATTTACAGAATCGGTAAATACCGACTTTTACCGATTCGGTAAAAGGGAACATCTGGATTCCCTACATACCCACCCCTCACATTTACCGATTCTTAATTACTGAATCGGTAAAATTCGGTAATTTTCGGTAATTAAGAATTGGTAAATGTTACTTACCTACATCTGGCCCATAATGACATAATCAGTGACATCACTGATGATATCATCAAGTGAGTGTGTTTTTGAGAGTTTATGGGTGTTAGACATATATATTAACCTACTACAAAAGTTAAATTAGTTTACTAGTTGCATCACTACTGAGCGAAACTACAGAGTGAAATTACTTCTAACATATGTTATGTGAGTGGCTGTGTGACTGTATCCTTCTGTGTATCAGTGTGTAAGTAGCTGCATGTGTGTATAATTAGGTGTATGAGTATCTGTATGGTTGAGTGAGATGATATGTAAGTGACTGCATTGGTGAGTGGGTGTGTCAGTGGCTGTATTGGTGAGTGAGTGGCATGTGAGTGGCTCTATGGGTGAATAAGTGGGTATGTAGTGACTGTATGAGGGAGTGAGGGGGTGTCTCAATAGCTGTATGACTGAGTGACTCAGTGTGTAAGTGGCTGTATGGGTGAGTGGCCATTTGAGTAAATGTTTGGTTAAGTGAGTTGGGGTGTGACTGGCTGTGTTAGAGAGTAAGTGTCAGTGTGAATGACTGTACGGGTGAGTGAGTGGATGTGTGAGTGCTTGTATGGATGTGTGGATGGTTATGTGAGTGAGTGTATGAATGCTTGTAAGGGTGAGCGGCTGTGTTGAGAGGCTGTATGGGTGAGTGAGTGGGTGTCTGAGTGACTGTGTAGGTTAATAAGTTGGTATGTGAGTAGCTGTATGACAGGATATCCATCACATTAGTGACAGAGTATCTTGTCTGCCAAGATCTAAATCAGACCCAAAGTCTGGGTAGAGAGCGGCTGTATGTATGACTTAGTGTGTAAGTGGCTGCACGACTGAGTTAAGCAATGTGTGAGTGCTTGTATCGATGCATGAATGGGTATGTAAGTGGTTGTGGTGGTGTGTGAGCTAGTAACTGTGCTGAGACACTGTATGGTTGAATGAGTGGGTGTGTAAGTCACTGTAGGTAAATAAGTGGGTATGTGAGTAGCTGTATAACAAAATATCCATCGCATTTGTAACAGAGTCTCCAGTCTGCCAAGATCTAAATCACGCTCAAAGTCAGGGTATAGAGCGGCAGTATGTGGGACTCAGTGTGTAAGTGGCTGCACGGGTGAGTTAAGCAATGTGTGAGTGCTTGTATGGATGCGTGATTGGGTATGTAAGTGGTTGTCTGGATCTGTGAGTGAGTGGCTGTGTCGAGAGGCTGTATGGGTGAGTGAGTGGGTGTGTAAGTCACTTTAGGTAAATAAGTGGGTGTGTGAGTAGTTGTATGACAGGATATCCATCACATTTGTGACGGAGTATCCCATTTGCCAAGTTCTAAATCAGACCCTGAGTTTGGTGATGGAGTGAAAAAATGTGTGACAGTGTGATATGACATTTTTAAGTTATATTTGTTGGTTCAATAAATTAAACTACTAATATCTTGGAGATTGCACAGTTTTGTGCATGTACAATATGCAATATGCTTTACTGAGAATAGCAATAGTAGTTAAGGAGAATTTATGTTGTTGCATTAGTATTACTACCCTGTTCTCTTTATATCTAGAGTGGTGGCTATTTTTTTCTTGTTATCAATTTAAAAATTATTGGCCAGCATTGACTTTCTGCCAGAGTTTCCTCTACCATCGATATCTACATTAAGTACTACAGGTTTACTACATAAACACTGTACCAGAAGCACTGACACAAGTTTCTGTATCATTGATTCTTGGATCATGTTATACTGACTCAGGCCACAAATATCAAATGCTTGGTTCTTTAAAGAACCAGTTCAAGCTCTTGTGAGGTGTTGACAGATACAAAGTTTGCATAAGGAAGCGTACATTGCAGACGGATGTTTACCAAGTGTGGGTTTTTAGATTATGAAAATCGGCCAGGAAGTCAGAGACTCAAGAGTAGGAAGATCTGAGAATCAAATCTAGGTTGAAAATGTGTTTTTATGGTATCGATTTCTGTGATACAAAAACAGACCAGAGTGTGGTGGCTGTACCTGCCAGCAGGGATTGTTTGATGTGGTACTGTAGTTCTTGGTTAAATGTTATGATTGATTTAATGACAAATCTTCAAATAATTTCAATCTGAATCTATATAGTGCAGGTATTAATTTTCACATGTACCATTTTTTACTCAATAATACTCCTGCGAATATTTATTTAAATAAAAATACAACATAGGGCAACACAATATTCCAAGGAAACTGGATGTATCATAAGAACATGTATGGACTTCCTCAGAATTGTGTAAATTATATATATATATATATATATATATATATATATAGGTTACAGACTCACAAATATGATTGGTACATGCCCAAAAGTGTTTGCGACTGGTAAAATGCTTCATACATCTAACCTTAAGTTCTTGGGGCTTGAGAGAGTTGTCAAATGTTTCCACAAAACTGTTAGGTTGGAAGATCGATTCAGGAAACACCTTGGGATGGAAACAGCCCTAATATCTTTCACTGACTACATCAGGCGTACTGTGGATGAAGGACAGGGGCGGTGCTGATTCTCCTGAATCTGTCAGCAGCATTTGATACCACCTCATCTATACTTCTGTAGGACAGACTCCAGAGTCTTGGCATCTCTCATCAGGCACTAGTCCTTCGGTCCTCATTCTTGACAGGAAGATCTCAAAGGGTAAAATTAAAGTACTTTCCCTCTGATACTTTTGTTCTACCCTGTAGAGTGTCGCCAGGCTCATCGCTGAGCCCCACACTTTTCAATCTTAATGTGGCATCTCTACCAACCGAGATTCACTCCTATGGATTGGAGGGAGTGTTGTAGGCAGATGACACACAGATTATGGTCACAATCGCCAAAGGCTCATGCTCAACGACAGAAAATATTCTTGGATGCATGACTACAGTGGCAGAGTGGATGTCTGGTAACTTCATGAAGCTTAATGGGGATAAGATGGGAGTTATGATATTTAGATCAGGGACATCAAAGTGGAACCGTAAGTGCTGGCCCCAGCCCTTAGGACGCTGTCCAGTCCTGGGCAAGAAGGGTAAGAATCTGGGAATTCTGATGGACACTGAACTTAACTTTTAATGTTAAAATGAATTGTACCGTCTCCACATGTATCTGGATCATAAGGATGCTAAAAGAAATCTTCCCTCTCATCCAACAGCCAACACGTAATCAGGATGCTCTTGTCTTGGTAATGTGCGGACTCGATAATTGGAGCTCGCTCTACCTGGAGGCCAATAAGAACATGCAGTATAAACTCCATGCATTACAGAACTTGTTCTGGACATTCCCCAAAAACATTCTGCCAGGAAGGGATTAGAATCCCCGCACTGGCTCCCTATCAATAAACGTATTGGTTTAAAGTCACTCTGCATGGTACACAAATCACTCTATGTACCTTTGCCGTCAAGATTAAAAACTATGTTCAGCTGGTGCTTCCACAGCAGATCCCTTCGATCTTCGTTCCAACTACGACTGGTGGTACCAAGAATCAAAAAGAGGAAATGGGGGGATATAGCATTCTCTGTGGACGCAAGTAAACTCTGGAATACACTTCTCCTTGCCCTAGAAGCCGTCCCCTGCTTTTACCATTCAGAAAGGCTCTTAAGACACTGGTCTTTTCTGGCTAGTTCTCTCTGGGGTAGTTTTCTTTCTATTTTCTTACAGACGGCTGATCTTCCGCATCTTGATGCCTTAGGGTGATGGCTGCACTTTACAAATTACAAATCAATTCAAATCAATCTGGAATATTAATAGAATTGTAAAGTATGAAAAGAAGGGCTCAGTGCAATGAACTCTTTGTCTTTAAGAATTTTGTGCTGAGTATGTCTCTGTTTATATACGTTTTTTTTTACAGGTGTTACTGTTTGTTTTCTCTATATTCTTTATGTTCTTTTGTAAAGGAGGAAGGTGTGTGGGGTCTAGGAGATGTGTGGTTATCTGTGTAAGCTGTGGTACTAGTAATAGAATGTAGAATGTGGGTAGTACCATGCTGTCAATGTCATGTTCTGTGGGTTCTATGGTCAGTTGTCCCTCATTTTGGAAGCTGAATGACCCTGAATGGGATGCTCTCTGATAAAGAACCTACTGTGATCTTTATTAGCGTTTGCACTTTATTACACCTAAGTAAACACTTAACTTACTTTTGTAAGTTTTGCATAACCTGCAAATTCATCAATTTGTATGCTTCCTATAACAAACATGTTTCTCAAAATGGGATATAGACTCGGATGAGGAGAATACAGCCCTCCGGGATGATTGTACTCTATCACACATGATGAGTCAGCATTGACTTTGCTGTCCCCAAACTGAAGATGGTACAGTCCAGACAACTGCTTAACCCGTGATCATCTAGCATAAGACATGCCTTCTTTTAAGACTGTGTCACCTATATTTATCATCACTGCATGGAAACTTAATCCTTGAGATTTGTGAACAGTGACGACATAGACCAACCACAGGGGGACTGTTGTCTAGCCAGATAGATGTTTTTTTATCAACAGAAATCTAGCAGTATGCCTACCAATTGTTTGCCCTCTTCAATGTGTTCAAATGCCATCAAATATCATCAAATTCTGGTTCATCAGCAGTCCCAAAAAAGTCTACTTATCCCCTCACTATGGTGAGTCAGATTTTATCAGGTTGAGCTATATTTAGGAACTACTCGTCTATTCTGGCGATTAGACAAGAAACAACAGGTGTTCTGTTCAGTCACAAAGTGAAGGAGCAATAAATATGCCTTCATATCTTGTTTTTATCTTGCCACATTTGCTCTGTGGTCAGAGATAGAGGTCAGAAGTCAATTTACAAATAATTTTCGTTCCCTGACTGCAGAGTTCCAGGATTTTGTAAAGTGAACTGTTTGACCTGCTGTACAAAGTGTGACATGAAAGACTGCAGGACATCATGGTTTTCCTAACACACATTTAAATATATCAAATAAGTCAATTGTACATACATTAAAAAAATATATTTCAGTAGTTGTGGAAGGCCTTTTTTTGTACTTCTGTGTGATGAAAAAACATTGTAATAGGATGAAAAACAAATCAGAACACCTTGCTTGGTGACGTGCAAATGATAAATATGTTTTCGGAAACCCAATTTTCACAGATAATTATTAATACACTATAAAGTTTTATCAGTAAAGCTGCATGGTACTGGAAAGGTTTTTGGGCATTTCTTGGAGGTTTACTGTCTGTTAATGACAGTGTGCTATCACATCATCAGTTAGTAATATATATATATATATATATATATATATATATATATATATATATATATATATATATATATATATATATATGTATATATATTTATTGGCTATGTTTGTGGTTGTCAAGGTACCCACTTAGCTTATGCACTTCCCTGGCTAAGTTATCTACCTTCTCATGTAGAGACCTAATTAACTCTGAAAGTTTATCCATGAGAGTATCTAAATTGAAAGTATCCCTTACTTCTCCAAAGCATGGATTACTTCTAGTAGCTGCTATATCACCCCGTGTAGTGGCTTTTCTATCCTTTTAGCCCTGATGTCACCTGGGCCTGGTGCTTTCCTTTTATAACCTCTTGTTTGTTTTATGAGGGTGGGAGAGGGGGTCAAGGTCAATAATTCTGGTGTCGCTGAATTTCGTGACTGCCGTATATCAGTTAGTATTACATCATTTGTATCATTTGTAGCAGCAGAGGGAGTAATATCTAATTCTGGGTTGGTCATACTTTCCCTACTGATGGCATTCGCTTCACATAGACCATCTTGCTCACCAAACATTATGCTAGATCCCATTGATAATCATTTCTCCGTGCAGTTTATTTCCTCTGATATAACATTAACTGCTTTGGTCAAATAGGTATCTATAGTCGAGCGTGTCTTCTCCAGGAGGGGCTTTGCTCGCCGCCTAGCCATGCTCATATCACAGTAATACCAGCTAGTCCAAAGTTTCGTACCACAATATGGGCTCTACTGCTTAAGAGTCACTAACAGTAGAATACAAATGTACCTTAAGTTCCAGGATGTATAAACCACTCCTCCTTCTACTTCATTCTGAATGTTAGGTGGGTGGCCCTGCCCGGCCACTACCCGCCTCGGACGGCCACAGACGGCCCGCCCTTTGCTCAGGCTTAGCCCGGCGCCGCTAGCGCGCGTCCCGCGCTGTGGAGCACCGTTTGCCCTTTTGAAGAGCCCTGGCGCTGCCTGATGACTCCAATGGCAGGCGCCTGGGCTAAGACTGGGGCTTCTGGGAGTAGTACTTTGTCCGGTTTCGGCGGTCGGCGGCCGTTCCCCTCACAGCACTCTGCGGACCTGACAAGACACTGGCCTCGGAACAAATGGGGGAACGGGGGCTAATGAAAAGAATGTCGCCCCCATCAGGTATGTAAAGAAATCCAGAAAAGCGCGTCCCGCGCTGCTGAGCACGTTTGCCCTTTTGAAGAGCCCTGGTGCTGCCTGATGATTCCAATGGCAGGCGCCTGGGCTAAGACTGGGGCTTCTGGGAGTAGTACTTTGTCCGGTTTCGGCAGTTGGCGGCCGCTCCCCTCACGGCACTCTGCGGACCTGACAAGACACTGGCCTCGGAACAACTGGGGGAGCGGGGGCCAGTGAAAAGAAAGTCGCCCCCAGCATGTATGTAAAGAAATCCAGAAAAGCGCAACACATTTGTCATTATATATTCAATTGTATTCGTTTTTAAAGCATAGTACATGATGACCTTACTGCACACAATGATACAACAATCTTTGTTGGGGCTCTTCATTGGGTCCCTCACTATCACCAACAGAGCCTTTCATCTCTCCATAGCTCCTCTGTCACATGTTTATATTTGTTTTATAGCACCTCTCATGCCAGTGTAGGGTTTTGGAATACTTTACATCACAGACACAGAGAAAATTAATCATACGTGCGTAAATCAGTGTATAGAAAATGTTACAAAAGGCAAAGGGGACTACAAGATGTAGGATTCACATGTCATCTATGCTGGTAGGCATTCTTTAAGAGTGCTTGGTCTGGGGAAGCACAAACTCAGGATTCAGAACATAACTTAGTGGTTAGGGTGACTTTAATAATAAGATTTAATTTCTACCTAAACAAACATTTCTGGCAGAATCAGGATAATAATAGATTGGCGAGAATAAAACATAAATTAATTACCAGTACTATGCAGTTTGCATGCAGCTCTTTGTTGGCAATTCATAACTCAATGTGCTAGACAATGACTGTAACTTGTGGACTGCACAGTGACAAAAGAAGTAACCCACTGAGCTAGGCACGTAAAATACTGTTTTCTTTTATGCATGGTACACAATATTTGCAGCAGGCATAGTAACCTTCTGTGCTACCGTAGATGAGTCAAAACTGCCACTAGACAAACCTCCCATCTTTCTCTAGCATGGAACATTAATAACCAGAGTTATCTTGACACTTTATTTGTTGCCCAAAACACTGCTGAATATAAAAAAGAAGTTTTAAGAATGCTGTACTGCAACAAAACCGGCCTCAACTAACAAAACCAGCTCCCCTCCCTTCCAGTCTCCCAGCCTTGCTTACCTATCAGGGCCAGATGTAGGTAAAATCAATTTTGCGAATCCTTAATAGCGAATTTTACAGATTCGCTATTAAGTGCTCGCAAAATTGAATATTAGCGATTCCTTAATATTCCTTAATAGCGAATCGCAAATTTAGATGCGCTAATAAGGAATACCTACCCATTCATTCCTATGGGTTAGGAGGCCCATAGGAATGAATGGGAAGACATTCTCAATTTGTGATTCGCTATTAGAGAATCGCAAATTGTGTGTGCAATTTCAAGGGAGCCAGGGTGTCAAAAGGACACCCTATTGCACCCCTGAAATGTGCATGTGTGCACATGTGGTGCACATACATGCCCTAAGGGCATGTATGTGTGCCACAGGGCACTTTGAAAAAATCCAAAAAGTGCTTTTTGAAATGGAATTGCAAAATACCACCAACTTGTAGTAGGTGGTATTTTGCGATTCCTTAGTGCTAAATCGCAATTTGCGATGCCTAGCAGCATAGCATTTAGGGAATCGCAATTTGCAATTCTTTAAATGCTGGCGCTAAATAAGGAATCACAATTTTGCGATTCCTTAGGTTTTCACTTACCTACATTGTTCGCAGCTAAAAAGCGATGTAAACGCTGCGAATTTCAGCGTTTGTGCTTTCTATTTGGCTTCCTACTTCTGGTCCTTAGTTTACTAAGAGGATTGCCAACAGGGCAGTGACAGGAGTGTTTCTCAGTTCATGTTTTAAAACTCACTTTTAATAAATATATTACTAACAGATGATGTGATAGCACACTGTCATTAACAGACAGTAAACCTCCAAGAAATGCCCAAAAACCTTTCCAGTACCATGCAGCTTTACTGATAAAACTTTATAGTGTATTAATAACTATCTGTGAACATTGGGTTTCCGAAAACATATTTATCATTTGCACATCACCAAGCAAAGTGTTCTTATTTGTTTTTCATCCTATTAAAATGTTTTTTCATCACACAGAAGTACAAAAAAAGGCCTTCCACAACTACTGAAATATATTTTTTTAATGTATGTACAATTGACTTATTTGATATATTTAAATGTGTGTTAGGAAAACCATGATGTCCTGCAGTCTTTCATGTCACACTTTGTACAGCAGGTCAAACAGTTCACTTTACAAAATCCTGGAACTCTGCAGTCAGGGAACGAAAATTATTTGTAAATTGACTTCTGACCTCTATCTCTGACCACAGAGCAAATGTGGCAAGATAAAAACAAGATATGAAGGCATATTTATTGCTCCTTCACTTTGTGACTGAACAGAACACCTGTTGTTTTTTGTCTAATCGCCAGAATAGACGAGTAGTTCCTAAATATAGCTCAACCTGATAAAATCTGACTCGCCATAGTGAGTGGGTAAGTAGACTTTTTTGGGACTGCTGATAAACCAGAATTTGATGGCATTTGAACACATTGAAGAGGGCAAACAATTGGTAGGCATACTGCTAGATTTCTGTTGATAAAAAAACATCTATGTGGCTAGACAACAGTCCCCCTGTGGTTGGTCTATGTCGTCACTGTTCACAAATCTCAAGGAGTGATGATAAATATAGGTGACACAGTCTTAAAAGAAGGCATGTCTTATGCTAGATTATCACGGGTTAAGCAGTTATCTGGACTGTACCATCTTCAGTTTGGGGACAGCAAAGTCAATGCTGACTCATCATGTGTGATAGAGTACAATCATCCCGGAGAGCTGTATTCTCCTCATCCGAGTCTATATCCCATTCTGAGAAATATGTTTTTTATAGGAAGCATACAAATTGATGAATTTGCAGGTTATACAAAACGTACAAAAGTAAGTTAAGTGTTTACTTTGGTGTAACAAAGTGCAAACGCTAATAAAGATCACAGTAGGTTCTTTATCAGAGAGCATCCCATTCAGGGTCATTCAGCTTCCAAAAAGAGGGACAACTGACCATAGAACCCACAGAGTATGACATTGGCAGCATGGTACTACCCACATTCTACATTCTATTACTAGTACCACAGCTTACACAGATAACCACACATCTCCTAGACCCCACACACCTTCCTCCTTTACAAAAGAACATAAAGAATATAGAGAAAACAAACAGTAACACCTGTAGAAAATAGCCATATATAAACAGAGACATACTCAGCACAAAATTCTTAAAGACAAAGAGTTCATTGCACTGAGCCCTTCTTTTCATACTTTACAATTCTATTAATATTCCAGATTGATTTGAATTGATTTGTAATTTGTAAAGTGCAGCCATCACCCTAAGGCATCAAGACGCTGAAGATCAGCCGTCTGTAAGAAAATAGAAAGAAAACTACCCCAGAGAGAACTAGCCAGAAAAGACCAGTGTCTTAAGAGCCTTTCTGAATGGTAAAAGCAGGGGATGGCTTCTAGGACAAGGAGAAGTGTATTCCAGAGTTTACTTGCGTCCACAGAGAATGCTCTATCCCCCCATTTCCTCTTTTTGATTCTTGGTTCCACCAGTCGTAGTTGGAATGAAGATCAAAGGGATCTGCTGGGGGAGCGCCAGCTGAACATAGTTTTTAATCTTGACAGCAAAGGTACATAGAGTGATTTGTGTACCATGCAGAGTGACTTTAAACTAATATGTTTATTGATAGGGAGCCAGTGCGGGGATTCTAATCCCTTCCTGGCAGATTGTTTTTTGGGAATGTCCAGAACAAGTTTCACCAGTGCATTCTGTAATGCCTGGAGTTTATACTGTGTGTTCTTATTGGCCTCCAGGTAGAGCGAGCTCCAATTATCGAGTCCGGACATTACCAAGACAAGAGCAACCTTATTACGTGTTGGCTGTTGGATGAGAGGGAAGATTTCTTTTAGCATCCTTATGATCCAGATACATGTGGAGACGGTACAATTCATTTTAACATTAAAAGTTAAGTTCAGTGTCCATCAGAATTCCCAGATTCTTAACCTTCTTGCCCAGGACTGGACAGTGTCCTAAGGGCTGGGGCCAGCACTTACGGTTCCACTTTGATGTCCCTGATCTAAATATCATAACTCCCATCTTATCCCCATTAAGCTTCAAGAAGTTACCAGACATCCACTCTGCCACTGTAGTCATGCATCCAAGAATATTTTCTGACGTTGAGCATGAGCCTTTGGCGATTGTGACCATAATCTGTGTGTCATCTGCCTACAACACTCCCTCCAATCCATAGGAGTGAATCTCGGTTGGTAGAGATGCCACATTAAGATTGAAAAGTGTGGGGCTCAGCGATGAGCCTGGCGACACTCTACAGGGTAGAACAAAAGTATCAGAGGGAAAGTACTTTAATTTCACCCTTTGAGATCTTCCTGTCAAGAATGAAGATCGGATGACTAGTGCTTGATGAGAGATGCCAAGACTCTGGACTCTGTCCTACAGAAGTATAGATGAGATGGTATCAAATAAAGCTGACAGATTCAGGATGATCAGCACCGCCCCTGTCCTTCATCCACAGTACGCCTGATGTAGTCAGTGGAAGATATTAGGGCTGTTTCCGTCCCATGGTGTTTCCTGAATCCATCTTCCACTCTAACAGTTTTGTGGAAGCATTTGACAACTCTCTGAAGCCCCAAGAACTTAAGGTTAGATGTATGAAGCATTTACCAGTCGCAAACACTTTTGGGCATGTACCAATCATATTTGTGAGCCTGTAACCTATATATATATAATTTACACAATTCCGAGGAAGTCCATACATGTTCTTATGATACATCCAGTTTCCTTGTAATACTGTGTTGTCCTATGTTGTATTTTTATTTAAAAAATATTAGCAGAAGTATTATTGAGTAAAAAATGGTACATGTGAACATTAATACCTGCACTATATAGATTCAGATTGAAATTATTTGAAGATTTGTCATTAAATCAATCATAACATTTAAACAAGAACTACAGTACCACATCAAACAATCCCTGCTGGCAGGTACAGCCACCACACTCTGGTCTGTTTTTGTATCACAGAAATCGATACCATAAAAACACATTTTCAACCTAGATTTGATTCTCAGATCTTCCTACTCTTGAGTCTCTGACTTCCTGAAAGATTTTCATAATCTAAAAAAGAACACTTAGTAAAAATCAGTCTGCAAGGTGGAATTCCTTATGCAGTACAAAAAGGGGTGGTGATGGAGGGAGCATCTGAATCAATCAAACACTCACACCCAGTCAAAAGATCTGGGTTTAATCCATCACCGTTCTTTAGCCCACTCTGCCACCCCAGTTCAGACATGGCTATAGGCAAATCAGTCTGACCCTGTGCCTCATGGGAGTAGTACAGCCCGAACTGCCAAGCCATGTCTTCCCTGGACCGGAAACAAGCTTCCGAGGACCGTTTTCTCGCATTCCAGCCGTCTTCAGCCCGGCTTGCTTGAATCCAGTGGCAAAGTGAGCAAGGGACTCACGTCTGAGCATACCCTGCCACACATATGGCGGCCAAAAGCGGTGCAAAAAGGGGCGGTGATGGACGGAGCATCTGAATCAATCAAACACTCACACCCAGTCAAAAGATCTAGGTTTAATCCATCACCGTTCTTTAGCCCACTCTGCCACCCCAATTCCTTATGCATACTGTGCATTAGTTAACAAGAGTTTTAAAGAGTTCTTTTTTAAAGGTCCAAGCATTTGATAATTGTGGCCTGAATCAGGATAACATGATCCAAGAATCAATGATACTGCAACTCACGTCAGTGCCTCTGGTGCAGTCCTTATGTGGTCAACTTTTATTACTTAATGTAGACGTCGGTGGTAGCTGAAACTCTGGCAGAAACAGGACAAAAATAGCCATCCCTCTAGATACAAAGAGAACAGAGTAATAATACCAATGCAATACCAATGCAACAACATGCATTCTCCTTAAGTACTATTGTTATTCTCAGTAAAAAAACTCTCCATAATATTAGAAATTTAATTTATGGAACCAACCAATTTAACTTACATATATCATAGTACACTTTCTCACATATGGCTGCTCTATCACTATACTCCGGGTCTGATTTAGATCTTGACAGATGGGATACTACATCACAATTGTGATGGATATCCTGTCATACAGCTACTCACATACCCACTTATGAACCTACACAGTCACTCAGACACCCACTCACTCACCCATACAGCCTCTCAACACAGCCACTCACCCTTACAGTAACCAGAAATGAGCAACCCAATATACCCTTGATGGTTTGGGCAAAGGATATGATAGGGTATAAGTACCTTCAAGGGATTTTGTTATTATGTATTTCAGACAAAATTTCAAACAGTACTTGACGGCCTTGTACACATAAGACCGATAGTGCAAAGCAACAACCACAAATGTTCAGTCAATTTACGTAAGTCACTTCAAGTGATCAAAATGGAAGAGAGGTAGAGGGTGTGTATGAAAAATTGTAGTTAATAATCAAAAATCAATTGGAGAAAAGGGTACAGAATAAAAAACAATGTTATAGGAAGAATATTTCAGAAATAGCAATCAAAAGAAAACTCTCTATAAGAATTGTATGCGCTTATCCGCCTGTTCACAGTTGATCTATTAGTTAAGCAGACAAAGCGTATATGTCGATGTTTCGGTCTCTAATCTTGAGTTGATGAGACCATCCTCAGGACATATGAATCATATCTTGAAAACCCTGGTAGAATGAAGTCTTGTTGTCTTCAAAAAATAATGGTGTTTAAAAAGGCGATCAATGATTCCTGCACAATAAATATCACAGGAAATATTGCGCTCAAATTAATTCCGGTAGATTCGACTCTTGATGCTCTCCAAGTATAATATAAATAATTGGTAAATGTTGGCTGCGCAAAAAGATGTCGCAGAACGTCTTCCGCTTTAATTTAATTCTTTATTGGAGACAAAAGATCTGCATGGAGAAGTCTTAGAACCGTCAGCGCAACCGCATGCACTTTGGGTGCATGCGGTTACGCTGACAGTCTCCACCGCGAGAGATGCTTTGCTGGCAGTGTGAGCCTTCTCATATTGGACAGAACTTTTGTTGGATGTATAGCGGCCATGCCTGGGTCGCGAGAAGGAACCGCCCCTTGTGTGCGGCTCTGTGGGGTCATGCGGCACTTAATTCAGGGCTGCCTGCGTGCCCAGGGTGAGAGAAATTAAAGGCAGCGCACTCAAGTATGCCCCCTTTTCACCTACAAAGGGCAATTAAGTGGTAAGGCTTGCGGTGACACCCACTTGGGAATTTATTGTATGGACTGCAATTACCAGCGCCCACTTGGGCTTCAAGGACACGCCCACCAGGGCTTTCAAGTCTAATAAAAGCAGTTGCAATTCGCCAGTTGCCATTTGTCTTATTGCATGCGTGCCCTGTGAACAAGGAAGTAATTCCGAAACATGTTAGGCTTTAAGCACGGAAAAGAAGCGTTTTGAGGCTGCAGTCTCCACTGCGAGAGGTGCTTTGCTGGCAGTGTCAGCCTTCTCATATTGGGCAGAACTTTTGTTGGATGTATAGCGGCCATGCCTGGGTCGCGAGAAGGAACCGCCGCTTGTGTGAGGCTCTGGGGTGTCATGCGGCACGTAATTCAGGGCTGCCGCGCGCCCAGTGGGAGAGAAATTAAAGGCAGCGCACTCAAGTATGCCCCCTTTTCACCTACAAAGGACAATTAAGTGGTAAGGCTGGCGGCGACACCCACTTGGGAATTTATTGTATGGACTGCAATTACCAGCGCCCACTGGGGCTTCAAGGACACGCCCACCAGGGCTTTCAAGTTTATCCTCTTAAGCGCTGCTGACGGCCAACGGTCGTCACGAGCGCTACCTCCCCAGTGCTGCGCACGACCATTGGACGTCCATTCAGCACTAGTTCCAATGGACAGCGCAGCACTGGGGAGGGATATTTGCGAAGCAGCTAAGGTGCTAATAAAAGCAGTTGCAATTCGGCAGTTGCCAGTTGTCTTACTGAATGCGTGGCCTGTGAACAAGGAAGCAATTCCGAAACATGTTAGGCTTTAAGCACGGAAAAGAAGCGTTTTGAGGCTGCAGTCTCCACCGCGAGAGGTGCTTTGCTTGCAGTGTCAGCCTTCTCATATTGGGCAGAACTTTTGTTGGATGTATAGCGGCCATGCCTGGGTGGCGAGAAGGAACCGCCGCTTGTGTGCGGCTCTGGGGTGTCATGCGGCACGTAATTCAGGGCTGCCAGCGCGCCCAGGGTGAGAGAAATTAAAGGCAGCGCACTCAAGTATGTCCCCTTTTAACCTACAAAGGACAATTAAGTAGTAAGGCTGGCGGCGACACCCACTTGGGATTTTATTGTATGGACTGCAATTACCATTGCCCACTGGGGCTTCAAGGACACGCCCACCAGGGCTTTCAAGTCTAATAAAAGCAGTGGCAATTCACCAGTTGCCATTTGTCTTACTGCATGCGTGGCCTGTGAACAAGGAAGCATTTACGAAACATGTTAAGCTTTGAGCACGGAAAAGAAGCTTTTTGAGGCTGCAGTCTCCACCGTGAGAGGTGCTTTGCTGGCAGTGTGAGCCTTCTCATATTGGGCGGAGCTTTTGTTGGATATATATATATATATATATATATATATATATATATATATATATATATATATATATATATATATATATATATATATATATATATATATATATATATATATATATATATATATATATATATATATATATATATATATATATATATATATATATATATATATATATATATGCTCCAAAGTGCACCGGCAATCCCAAGACACTCAAAGAGCGGGTGCAAGCTCTGCGCCGATACTCGCGGTAAACATCAAAGCTCAGAAACCATTTCTTTCAAGAAATGTGAAGCGCACTCCAGAGGTGTATCGGCAAAGTACTGCATCGCAAATTGCTAACATACTGTCCGTTTCAACAGCGTGAGGGCACAAACATTTATACACTTGTATCAGCCTTGATTTAAGGTACTGATTGGAATATGCATACACATTTGATATAAGAACCAGTAACATCACAGATGTGATCGATGTATATATACTCACATATACATGTGTATAAATGTTTGTGCCCTCACGCTGTTGAAACGGACAGTATGTTAGCAATTTGCGATGCAGTACTTTGCCGATACACGGCATTATAAAATATGATTTGAATGCTATTTTAGCAATTTTTGACACATAATTGGAGTTTTCCTAATGTCAATTGTAGTATCTAACCTACTTGGAAATGGCCGCTGCATTTGCTATGCTACAAATGATAGTCCGTTTTTCAGTTTGTTTATGTGTAAACTTTATATGCTGCCGCTAGACGGTTGAAGGTGTAAACACTGACGAAGGACTTGGCGTCCGAAACGCGTCTGTTGCACAAAGTGTTTGTGGGCTGAAAATAAAACCTTGCCGCTTTACCTCTGGAGTGCGCTTCACATTTCTTGAAAGAAATGGTTTCTGAGCTTATATATATTACCTATTGGCGGTCGCCAGTAGGTATATATAGTTAGGATTTTTTTGAATAGGGATTTCTGAAAATTCTATGTTGAATAACTTTGGCGTTGATGGACGGAATTGGCTGGAATTTTCAGGAAAATGGCAAATTTAGTTTCTGAGCGTCCCCTGAAAGTTTGGGGGGGTTTTGTCAAGCGGGGGGCGAGAAAAAGGGGGGGTCCCAAAACGTGTTTTTAACATTGAGTTTTACATAGGGCGGTTGGACTCACTTTTAGCTCGAACGGCTGAATGGATTTCCACAAAACATGGCAAAATTGTAGGGACTGGTAGCCCAATGTGCCTTTGCTATGTCTCAAGATATATTCTCTAGTGGTTTTTACAAAAATTAACTTTGAAAAATATATATTGGGCTACATTGGGCTATATATATGTTAGAGCCCAAATGTAGTCCAATGTAGCCCAATGTAGCCCAAAGATGGCCACCAGAGACAAAAAAAAAACAAATGTAGCCCAAATATCAGCCAGATGTAGCCCAACTATAGCCCAGTGAGAGAATGTCCCAGAGTGTTCTAAAGAACAACTAGAGCGCTAACAGTCTTACTTATGACAAAAGTATGGCACACCTGAAGTCATCTTAATTGGAATAAAGTGTTAACACTTAAAACATTTAATTTGCAAAGGAACAAAATGAGGGGTTTCATTTTGCCATAGAAATGTTATATATTACCTACTGGCGGTCGCCAGTAGGTATATATAGTTAGGATTTTTTTGAATAGGGATTTCTGAAAATTCTATGTTGAATAACTTTGGCGTTGATGGACGGAATTTGCTGAAATTTTCAGGAAAATGGCACATTTTGTTTCTTCCCCTGAAAGTTTGGGGGGGTTTTGTTAAGCGGGGGCCGAGAAAAAAGGGGGGTCCCAAAATGTGTTTTTAACATTGAGTTTTCCATAGGGCGGTTAGACTCACTTTTAGCACGAACGGCTGAATGGATTTCTATGAAACTTGGCAAAATTGTAGAGACTGTTTGCCCGATGTGCCTTTGCTAGGTCTCAAGATATGTGCTCCAGCGGATTTTGAGAAATTAACTTTCAAAAAAATATATATATCTGTGACAGCGTCCCGGTTAGCGCCCCGGTTCGCGTACCAGACGCGTAACGGAACTTCGCGAGGAGAAGCGGATTGGCTCTCCGGTGACTCTCAACATTCTAAACAGTCCGGAGCGGCCGCCATCTTGTCTCTCGGAAGGATCGAGAGACAAGAGGTGGAAATAAACGAAGGGGAAAATGAATGAAAGGGGCAAGGTAGACCCCTCCTGACCCCTTAGGATTGATGTGGGGGCTATTAAAGGGCCCCGCGGGGCAAAAAAATAAAATACATTTTTTTTCGATTTTTTGCGGTGGAAGCGCTACCCGGTACGCGAACCTGGTAGCTCACCGGTAGCGTAACAGGAGTCCGCCATCTTGTGTTTCGGACTAATTTAGTCACAAGATGGAGGATAAACAATGTTGGGAATGGGTATAAGGGGGCACGGGAGACATATCCTGAACCCCTAGGTTTTCTGAGGGTGGCTGAGGAGGCCCATATATGTAAAAAAAAAACCTTTTTTTTTCAAATGTTCGCACGGTTAGCGCCAGGTCCGCGTACTGGGTAGCGTTCCGGAAAGCGTAACAAGGGGAAAACCAAGGGAAATAGTAAAATAATATTTTAGAGTGCTTTGAGGTAGGGTAGCTCTGAATAGAGCTGTTGTGTTGTGTGGGTGATGTAAGTACCAACATGTAGGTACCAATGAAGAGTCTAAAATTCAATGTACACCGTCTCCTCTGTAGATATTTTGTATGTTCTAATATGAGTTATTTAAATGTAAATGTGTGGAAAAGCACTTAATGCTTTAAAGCAATTGTATTTTTGAACTGATTGTTCTTTCCTCTTAGTCCTCCTCTTTGTTTTTTTTCCCCACACTCTTCTTCAGCATGATAGTTGATAAATTTGTTCCCTCAAAAAATGTATATACATAAAAAAATTATATTAAATACATATAAAATATATTTTTCCTTTAAAAGAAGAATACATTTTATAGCTTTTGATATTTGCTATTAAAAAACCATTGACATTCACTGAAAAAACCATAGGTTATAGACCATATATAGTTAGGAATTAGCATTTACAAAACCTTGAAAATTCACTGAAAAAGCCATAGGTTATAGACCATATATAGTTAGGAATTAGCATTTACAAAACCTTATTTTACTCACACAAAACCATTGAAATTTGCATATATAGTTAGTTGCACTTACTATATATCGCGCACCCGCAATCCACTGCTGATCATGTCACATATTACATCATTCATGACATGGTCAGTGACATCACTGATGACATCACTGATGTCATCTCAAATGACATCACTGATGACATCACTGATGACATCTCAAATGATGGTTGCGCTTTATTGACGACCTCCTGTTAATATGGGATGGATCGGAGAAAGAATTCAAGAATTATTTCGAAATCCTAAATAACATATCAACAAATCGGTGCCGCTCGCAGCTGTGTGAGAGATCGTGACTCTGCGTTGGATTATTGCCGTCCGCCTGCTGAAGTGCGAGGAGAGGTGTACTTTGCTGAAAGGTGACTGAAAGGCTGCTGTAACAGGGGCTGGGACTGCGAGACCCAGGGTTCCGCGCAGGATCATTGTAGCGCACCTGGAGTCTCTTCCCGCCCCTGCTCCTCCCTGATTGCCTGACCTGCCCTTAAAACAGCTTGCGGCACCCGCTCCGCGGGTGCCGCTCGCAGCTGTGTGAGAGATCGTGACTCTGCGTTGGATTATTGCCGTCCACCTGCTGAAGTGCGAGGAGAGGTGTACTTTGCTGAAAGGTGACTGAAAGGCTGCTGTAACAGGGGCTGGGACTGCGAGACCCAGGGTTCCGCGCAGGATCATTGTAGCGCACCTGGAGTCTCTTCCCGCCCCTGCTCCTCCCTGATTGCCTGACCTGCCCTTAAAACAGCTCGCGGCCCCCGCTCCGCGGGAGCCGCTCGCAGCTGTGTGAGAGATCGTGACTCTGCGTTGGATTATTGCCGCCCGCCTGCTGAAGTGCGAGGAGAGATGTACTTTGCTGAAAGGTGACTGAAAGGCTGCTGTAACAGGGGCTGGGACTGCGAGACCCAGGGTTCCGCACAGGATCATCGTAGCGCACCTGGAGTCTCTTCCCGCCCCTGCTCCTCCCTGATTGCCTGACCTGCCCTTAAAACAGCTCGCGGCCCCCGCTCCGCGGGAGCCGCTCGCAGCTGTGTGAGAGATCGTGACTCTGCATTGGATTATTGCCGTCCGCCTGCTGAAGTGCGAGGAGAGGTGTACTTTGCTGAAAGGTGACTGAAAGGCTGCTGTAACAGGGGCTTGGACTGCGAGACCCAGGGTTCTGCGCAGGATCATCGTAGCGCACCTGGAGTCTCTTCCCGCCCCCTGCTCCTCCTACAAAAACGTACTACTGACGCACAGCGGGACGCGTGTGCGGGACGCCGGACGAAGCCCGGACAAAGGGCGGACAGTCTTAGACAGTCCGAGGCAGGCTGAGACTGGACTGGACACGCCACTCTGCCCCTGCTGAACCTGATCTGCATGGTTGCAGTAAGACTATATACCCTTGATTTTAACCTACATCTTGGACATATTTGTATTGTTTTTTTGTGTGCCCTCTTATATTTTTCGATTGTTAAAGACTGGGAATTAACATCAGCATAAACAAGAATGCCTAAAAAGAACCCAGTGGCGGGGGGTAACACTATAGAAAATTACTTGGTACATGTAGTGTCAAAGATTAATTACGAAAGGAGACAATCCTTAGGCCTTAGTCAATCCCCTAATCTATCCCCCTTAAGCCCATCACCAGACTCACCGTGGATAGATATACCTTCTCAGGTTGAGGGTAGTGTAATCTTAGATTCAGATACACAGGATAATGGTACCTCAAACCAGAGTATTCACATAACACAGGGTCAAGAGACAGCTCTGGTTAATGACTCGGATTCCCAGATAGTCGATATTGAACAAGATCATACTGTGCAGGAGAGTGAGCAGATAAATAATGGTGTTGACCCCCCTGCTCAAGTCCCTGCTACTCGCGCTATTAGAAAGTGTAGAAAACCCCAATTACATCGTGGTGGAGCTCACTCTGGGAGGAAGAGGGCTGCGTCACCTGTGAGAAGTAGGGAAAAAAGTAGGGGGAAAGTAGAAGATGCTGAGAAGTTAAATGTGGATGAAGAGCTATTATCTAGGATAGCAGATTTTCAGCCTCATTCATGTACAATCCGTTTTGCGTGTCCCTAATAGCGAATCATAGCGACTCGCTATTGAGGACACGCAAAACGGCATTCATGTAGGAATTGCTAATAAAATAGCGATTCCTACATGTTCTTTATTTGCGAGTAGCAATTTGCTACTCGCAAATACTCCCCATTCATTCCTATGGGCCAAGAGGCCCATAGAAATGAATGGGGAGTATCCCTTATTTGCGAGTAGCAATTTGCTACTCGCAAATGAGATAGCGACTGAAAGGGTGCCAGGGGTGTCCAAAGGACGCCCTGTAGCACCCCTAAAATGCACATTTGGACAGGTGTTGCGCACACACATGTCCAAAGGACATGTGTGTGTGCAACATGCAACTTAGAAAAATGCTTTTAAAAGCATTTTTCTGAGTTTCTGCTATTTACCGACAGGTCTGACCTCTCGGTAAATAGCGGCCCCAAAAGTGCTAACTCGCAATTTCAGGATGTGTCATGAATAGCATTTGAGGAATCTCTAATAGAGATTCCTTAAATGCTATTCCTCGCATATTTGCGACTTCTTAAATAGCGATTTTTGCATTTGGTATCATGAATACCAAATGCAAAAATCGCACTCGCAAAGGGCCAGATTCTCAGAATCTGGCCCTTTTGCGAGCGCTATTGCCTACATGAATCAGGCTGTTAATTGACATTAAATTCAAAGCTTTAATTAAACCAGTAGTGACTAAACTGGACAAGCTATCTGCAGATGTTAAGAAATTAGGCGCAGACCAGAAAAAGATAGTAGAAGAGGTGTCAAACATATCAGAAACAGTCACAAATTTGGTTTCACCCGTAAAAGAGGCCTTTGGACTTGGAACAGAGGGAGGCACAATTTCCAACATTGCACAAGTAAATCTATTGGAACAGACCCCAATTACTGCGTCTAATCATTTATTGCCAAGAGAGGTCCAGCCACCAAACCCTCCTGTAATACCCGTACCAAGTGTAGAAGAAGATACACTACACTTTATAGAAGACGCGGCACCATTAGTGCTGGTACTGGCAAATGCCCCCCCACTAGTTTCAGATCAATCAGAAACCCCCACGGCGTTATCAAGTAAGGCCCTGCATTGGTTATCTGGTAATATGCAGTTGGCCCCGAGGGGGAAAGAACAGCTAGCTGGAGACATTAAGTCAGCCAGAAGGGTTTCGTGGATAGGGAAAAACCCCCAAAAATTTAAAGGTGACTGTATAATTATAAATTTTGTAAACTCTGCTGTCTTACCAAACATCCTTCCAAATATCCTGCCGCCGCAGCGCAGGAGAGGTACCATCATTCCTCTCACCCTAGAATTTTTCGGCAAAAAACAACGGAGTATGACATATCCTAAGCCTGGTCACACCTATACTAGGCCAATATGGCCAGAAACAACTAATGGCTGGGGTTTTGGTGTACCAACTAATAACTGGGGCTATAGTCTGGATAGATGGGAACGCCCAATACGGCCACACCATCTAGATCAACAATACCCTAGCCACTTTAACAACTGCTTCAATATTCCCATTTCCAATAGGTATGATGTCTTTTCTGATGAGGGTGGGCTGGAAGGGGTGGAATGACTACCTGACACATTTTCTAACCATGCCCTCAATGATCGCCTGCTAGAAGATATAGACTTAGGAAATGACACTCAGGTCCTAGAATTGCAAGGTAGTAATGTCGTGGCATTGGGTGTTAAGAATCAGTTAACTGATATAACTGGTTCACATAACGACATAAACTCGGTTCTTCCCCCAGCTCATACTACGGCCAATCCTGGGATAGATCGGGTATGTAGCAGTACAGGTCTAATACCCATTAGCCTAGATGTATGTGAGAAAGTGGACATAACACAACGTGAACCTCAAAAATGTAAGGTGGGGCTATTATCATGGAATATAGCTGGACTCCATGATAAATTGAATGATAAAGATTGGTTGTCTTTTGTCAAAGAATACCCCATAATATGTCTCCAAGAAACTTGGGTAGTGGGGAAAGATGTACATATTGAAGGCTACCAGAGTTTTATAATTCCTGCAGTCCCATCAGCTAGTGGAAGAGCAAAAGGGGGTTTGGCAATCTTTGTTAATTTGACACTTATATGCCATAAAATCGAACACCATTCTGGTAACAGTAATATCCAGGTCTTAGAGCTCAAGAGGGGTAAAACAAATTTTGTATTGATTAACTTTTATAATGCAGTGAATCAGTCCGGAGATTGCAATATCGAGTCACTGCGTGAATTTCTAAGGGCTAATGATGGTTCTTTGTCTCGCCTCAAGATAATAGTGGGTGATTTTAACACACATCTATGTGGGAACCCTAGTTTGAGAACTGTTGGTCAAATGTGATGTAATAGTATGGAAGGAATTCATTTTGATCACTCGCGGAGGGGTACAGGTTTAAATGACTTATTGAATGAAAATAACTTTTTTACAGCAATGTCGATAGTATCGGAGCAAACTGTTTTTCCAACCCCTACTTTTAAAGGACATGCAACAGGGACTTACATAGACCATATTTTATTTTCGGCAGACTTTGTTAATATTGTTGAGGGTTTCTCGATTCATCTGAGCATTTATAGCGACCATAACCCTCTAAGCATCAAAATGGGTGTGAATACATTTGAAAAGCGCAATTCTCGTGAGGATCGTGGCCTTACAAGATGTACTAATGGCAAACGATGCTTAAAATGGTCAATGGTGGATTGTAAACAGTTTTATTCCTCTATTAATAATGTGTGTAACCACGAACTGACAGTATGTACATCTCCTGTATCAGCACCACTACAAATCTTTACATCTTTTAAGGAGATTGCCAAGAAGGTGGAGTCAATTTTAACGCTACCTACTAAAGGGAAAGTCAATCCAACTAGCAACCCAAAATGGTTTGACAGCGATTGTTCGAAGGCCAGTCGTGAGCTTAAGAAAGCCCTAAAAATAAAACCTAGAGACCCGTTGATTATCAGGGACTTGCGGGCTGGGTACAAGAAGTCACTTGCCAATCGCAAGCGAGCAGTGAAAAAAAGCCTATTGGACTCTCTGTTAGACCCTGAGACACTGAAAAACAGCTCGAAGTTCTGGGATATTATTAATAAGCCTATATTTGATTGTTCTAGTATTTCCAATGTGGGCACTAATATCCCAGAGGAAGAATGGATTACCCACTTCAGCACTATTTTTAAAAGCAATGAGTCGCAGGAAGAACGTAGTTTAAATGAAAGTAGAGAAAATGTATTGTTCTTCTCAATTGATGAGGTAATAAAGGGAATTGAAGGGCTATCAAACAACAAGGCCCCAGGTCCTGATGGTCTTCCTCCTGACCTCTTCAAATCCTGTATAACACTTTGGGCACCGGTCCTTACAGCAGTACTCAACGCGGCTGTGTCATGTGGATGTCCAAAATCATGGGGGGTATCTACCATTGTGCCCATATTTAAGAAAGGAGACAGTAACAGCCCTGTTTGTTATAGACCAATTTCATTAATAAACTCTGTGGTTAAAGTTGTGGGAGGAGTAATTTTGAATAGATTGGTCAGACGGTCAGAGGAAAACTAAATAATATCCCCAATCCAGTATGGATTTAGGCCTGGACACTCCACGATTTCTCAATGTTTAAATTTATACCTCATTATTGGGAAGTACACTAAGGCCCGAAGAGGAACGATCCACATGGCGTTCATGGATCTTTCCTCGGCTTTCGATTGCGTGAGACGGGGGAAGCTCTGGGGCGCCATGGCAAAAATGGGTGTGGACCAAAACTTAGTTAATTTGCTAGAAGATATGCATTCTGACACCAAAGCGAATGTTAGATACACCCAAGATCTAAATGTGACTAAAGACTTTGGAGTGTATCGGGGTGTTCGACAAGAATGCATTCTGGCCCCGTTCCTTTTTAACCTCTACATAAACGATTTGGAAGAGCTCCTTTTAAGTACCAACACAGACTACCCGTACATTGGCCGAAAGGGCCTGCCAGTTCTGCTATATGCGGATGACGCAGTCCTTTTATCTAGGACTGCCAACGGACTTCAAATTTTATTAGACGCCTTCTACTCTTTCATGAAGTCAAGAGAGTTAAGTATTAATAACTCTAAATCCTACATAATGAAGGTTGGCCAAGGAAACAAAAAACCAAATCGCTTAAATGTAAATGGAGTACAAATCCCTGTAACACACACATTCTCTTACCTTGGGGTCCTCTTTGATAGTCAATTAAATTGGGGACACGTGATTCAAAAAAAGAAGGGAGAGGTCATCAGGGTAAATGCGGCTATACTGGACTTTTCCAGAAAAATGGGAAATAGCCCAGTTGCTGCACTACTACAACTCTATCAGGCCAAAAGTGTCACCACAGCATGCTACGGAAGTGAAATATGGGGATATGCTGCTCTGGAAGCCCTAGAGATAGTTGAAAATAACTTTCTAAAACAATTACTAAGGGTTCCCAGGGGTACGGCAAATTTTTCTGTGCATGAGGAATTGGGGGTTTCCTTTGTATGTGACAAAATTGCAGTGAATCCCTTATTATGCTGGATGAATTGCTGGTTAAATGACAACATACCACTCACCCAGCTTATTTTAAGAGAAACACTTACATGGGATAACAGGATGAAGGTTCCCTGGTTAAAGTACTTATATAAGTGCTTTACTGACTTAGGTCGCCCTGAACTTTTCTTATTTCCCGAATCCATTACTAAAATGGATGTTATTGCCGTCAAGAAGGCTTTTATCGATTCTAGACACCAGGATAGGGAGTCATGTGAACTAAAAAAAGAAAGTGTACGAAATCATGTATTAATTAAAAGCACTTTGCTCATGGAACCTTACCTAACATGGCAAATGTCTAGTTACGACCGTTTTTTATTGACAAGGTTCAGGTTCAACCTGTTTCATTTTCTGTTGGCTGTTCCTAGGGGATCTCATCGTGGGCAAGTGTTGCCGGCTTGCGGCTGCGACGATAAGTCTCCGCAAGACCTGGCACACTTTCTGTTCTTTTGTTCTTTTTATGTTATACCGAGGAAGTTATATTTAAAACCCTGCTTGAAAAAACTAAATTTTCTACAATTTCGTCCTGCACTACATTTTCTCCAGCTGCTAAGATGTGAATACACCTTGTATATATGTAGTTTTTTAAAATTGGCAGTGAAATTCAGAAACAGTATGGAAGGATAAAAATATTAATACATGAATTGCTATTTTTTCCTTTTAATGGATTCTTTTAAACTTTTTGAATGTACAATGTAGATCTGTCTTTTTTATGACTCTATAATAACTGAATTTTCCTTTTAATGTATAATTGTGTTGTGTTATTAATTGTAATGTAAATGCTTTTATGGTTGTTAACAAGAACAACCGAATAAAGTTTATTGACTTGACTTGACTTGACATCAACAAATCTCAAATTCACATATGAAATGAGTGAAAACAGAGTAGTATTTCTTGATACAGAAATCTACATAGAAGCAAAACAGATTCACACTACTTTATGTAGAAAAAAAACTGCAGCAAACTCAACCTTACAAACAAGCAGTTTTCATCAACAATGTCTATTTGAGAACATTCCCTATGGTGAATTTTTAAGAGTGCGAAGAATATGCTCAGAAGAGTCGGAATGGGAAGACACTGCTCTGTTTTTGAATTACAGAAATCTGTGCAATGAAACTCATTTTCAATCAAGAATTGATTCTCAGGTCTTTCTACTCTTGGGTCTCTGACTTCCTGGCAGATTTTCATAATCTGAAAACCCACACTTGGTAAACATCCGTCTGCAACGTACGCTTCCTTATGCAAACTTTGTATCTGTCAACACCTCACAAGAGATTGAACTGGTTCTTTAAAGGGCCAAGCATTTGATATTTGTGGCCTGAGTCAGTATAACATGATCCAAGAATCAATGATACAGCAACTTGTGTCAGTACTGTCATATTGATATGCGTTGCATATACACTGTGTTAAGTTAGCATGAGCTTATTAAGAGTTTAAACGCCATTTTACCTTTCTGCTGCTTTTTGCACATGACACATATCTGTTGCTTTAGCTTTGAGCCTAGAAGAGTGTTTTGATTCACGCTAGAATAATATGTTGTTACACTGATATCAGTCTTGCTTAGTGAGCTGTGTCTGTACAGTGAGTGCTGAAACCTTCAAGGACATCTCAACACAGTGGTTGTTGTGAGGTCTGATCTTCGCACGTTCCTAGACATAACATACATGCAGCTGCGGTCAAGCTCTGGCTTTAGGCGCGTTTTATATTGCTTTGCACAGAGCACACACACACTTGATGGTGCTTCGCATGCAGAGAGCTGGTGGAAGATGATGTGATCCCTTACCACTAGGATCTTGAGGTATGGGGCCGCCCTGCTAAAACCCAAAGAGACCTTCTTAGATATAATATAATATACTAGCAAGGGAGGGTGAGAATTAGGTGTGGTATAGCCTTCTTTATTCAAGCATTCTAACAATGCTCTCACCGTTTGTATTATATGGACTAGTAACTATGCTGATTACTTTATGCCTTGAGACCACGGCATTAGTAAATAAACATTTCAAATGTGCACGTGTCCTCATTTACTCCTTGTTCTGGATTGACATGATTATATAACAAAAGAGTGTTCATGTGTTCCACGTTACCTGAGGTGTACTAAGTCCATGTTCTGGTTTGTCTAAACATTGGGAGTCTGTAAGAACCAATGAGACACAATAGCTCGTCTGGTAAGGGTTTTGGGTACTAAGGTGAGTTTTGGGACACCCTAATTCACTGAGGTTCCAAGTCTCTATGCACAGTTCTGTATGAGAATGGAATCCCTGCGACAGTACCTCTGGTACAGTGTTTATGTGGTAAACTTGTATTACTTAATGTAGATGTCGATGGTAGAGGAAACTCTGGCAGAAAGTCAATGCTGGCCAATAAGTTTTTCAATTGATAACAAGAAAAAAATAGCCACCACTCTAGATATAAAGAGAACAGGGTAGTAATACCAATGCAACAACATAAATTCTCCTTAACTACTATTGCTATTCTCAGTAAAGCATATTGCATATTGTACATGCACAAAACTGTGCAATCTCCAAGATATTAGTAGTTTAATTTATTGAACCAACAAATATAACTTAAAAATGTCATATCACACTGTCACACATTTTGCCACTCCATCACCAAACTGAGGGTCTGATTTAGAACTTGGCAGATGGGATACTCCGTCACAAATTTGATGGATATCCTGTCATACAACTACTCACACACCCACTTATTTACCTAAAGTGACTTACACACCCACTAAACTCACCCGTACAGCCTCTCAACACAGCCACTCACTCACACATCTAGACAACCACTTACATACCCATTCACACATCCATACAAGCACTCACACATTGCTTAACTCACCCACGCAGCCACTTACACACTGAGTTCCACATACTGCCGCTCTATACCCGGACTTTGAGCGTGATTTGACTCTGTTACAAATGTGATGGATATTTGTTATACAGCTACTCACATACCCACTTACTTACCTACAGTGACTCACTCACCCATACAGCTTCTCAGCACAGCCACTAACTCACTCACCCTCACAACCACTTACATACCCATTCATGCATCGATACAAGCACTCACACATTGCTTAACTCACCCGTGCAGCCACTTACACACTGAGTCATACATACAGCTTTTTTTTCAGTGAATATATATATGTATATATATATTCACTGAAAAAAACATAGGTTTCAGGCCTTCTATAGTTAGGAATTAGCATTTAAAAAAACTTTAAAATTCACTCAAAAAAACTATAAGTTTTAGGGGTGTTAGAGTTAACTGGACATTTCACTCATACAAAACCATTGAAATTGCTCCTGCATAGTTAGTTGTACTAACTATATTTCGCGCACCCACAATCCACTGCTGATGATGTCACATATTACATCATTCATGACATGGTCAGTGACATCACAGATGACATCTCACATGACATCACTGATGACATCACTGATGCCATCATCCAGTGAATGTGGTTTGCTTCGTTATTTAAATATACATTATATATATAGCAATTTGCATTGAAGAATGAGTGGATATATAAAAATAAATATTTGAATGGAGGATTTAGTAGCAGTGTAATTGCCTGTTTACTTGACCAATTTATAGTGTCTCACTAAATATAGTGGATAGTGACTAAACTGTTTGAATATCTGTATCACTTTGTCAGTTGTTGTGTAAACTGGTTCTCCAGTTAGTTACTAGCTATGTGAAAGTCTATATTAGTTATTGATTAGTTAACTGAGTATTTGTATGGGAGAGTGAATGTTTGTGTGGTTCGGTAGGGGGTGTGTGACTGCCCAAAGATGTGTGAATAGTTGATTCACTAGATATATGAAGTTAAAACTACATGTTCTAACAGTTGTTTGGGTGAGTGAACATCTTTATGGGTGTGGTGATGAGCAAATATATTTCTCAATTTTACATGTCCAACAAACTAGAAAAATAAAAGGCAGTGTATGTGTCAGTTGTTGTATATAAATAAGTATACATAAGACTCAATGATTGTGTGAGTGACTGTATGGATAACTTTATACTTGTAATAATGATTTTATAATTCACTAAGTATGACTTACTATCTAAATGAATAGATGAAGTTATGTTTGTATAAGTGTGTAGCTAAGTAAATATGTAAGTATGATCCATTGTTTGCATAAGTGAGTAGGAGGACTTCATATGTGAATAGGATGTGTGCTGGTGTGTAATGTCGATTTAGGTGTATAAGTATTTTTGATAGTGTTCTATTGTTCATTGACAGCATGTATGAGTGAATCTACAGGTAAGTGATTAGATGTGTGTATACATCTATGAATCACTGAGTGGGTTTTTAGATACTTGTATTGCTGTAACAATGTATTCAAATATGATACTCTGTATTTTACAAAGAGTGATGAAAGATTTTACTAGTGTACGAAAAGGTGTATGTGATTGTCACGTGGATGATGTCATCAGTGATGTCATCAGTGATGTCATTTGAGATGTCATCAGTGATGTCACTGACCATGTCATGAATGATGTAATATGTGACATCATCAGCAGTGGATTGCGGGTGCGCGAAATATAGTTAGTACAACTAACTATATAGGAGCAATTTCAATGGTTTTGTATGAGTGAAATGTCCAGCTAACTCTAACACCCCTAAAACTTATAGTTTTTTGAGTGAATTTTAAAGGTTTTTTAAATGCTAATTCCTAACTATATAAGGCTACGAAATGCACGGGGCAATTTGTTGATACAAGGTCATGTATCTCCGTAGCCGTCCTTGTAACTAGGAGATCATACGTCTCTTTTGATGACGTGATGGGCACTGTTGTCTGCAAAAGCACAGACTTCATTCTGCTTAAAGTATCAATTCGTATAGAAGAGAAATTCAAACGAGGCCAGATGGGAGTCTCCATGTCTCCAGGGCCGCTCGGAAACAATGCTTGCATACAGCATTTGACCATGGAAGTTACGCTTACGAGATAGGCATTTCCTGGCAAAAGACCACAACAGCTGTGATCCGTTATTAGAATGTAACTCCCATTTGCGAGTTGCATAAAGAAAGGCTCTATCTGCGTTGCAGGTGTGACATGTTGGTGGCATGAAAGGTTGTTAGAATTTCCTTCACAGGCTCCGTGTAAATTAATACCCTGGCACAAAAGTATACCGCTTAGTGAACGTTTACAGTTTTCACCACTAAGAAATACATTTTTGTTGCTGTCACTGTAGCATGTGTGTGTGTATGGTAATTTCCATGCTGATTTAACGTATCCTTTACCCAATCGTTCATACTGGCCAGTAGGTATGTATTCAAAGCAATTTTTAAATCGGAAAGTTGTTATCGGAATTGTGATAATCCCGTGTATTATCCATTCAATGACAGGACTTTCTGACATTGTCAAAGGTAATCTCTCAAGTTTTTCGATGCTCAGGATTGTATAGTCTGCTCCTTTCTGTGCCAAGCTGATTTGTTTATCAGTAAGGTTAAAGATGGAAAACAATGACGTTCTGTTGATTAAACGCCAAGGCACATAGCCTGAACGAAGATTTTGCAGCGTCCAGCCTAACTGTACAATAGAACGCAATTGTGACTGGCCATGCTGTAACATTAGCAAGTCTTTGTCTATTATATCTATGGCAGATGATACAATACTGTCCAACGAATATATTCTGGAGGACAGAGTCATTAACCCATTGTCCACAACAGAAAGTGATTTTTCCAAATTAATACGATCAATTTCTTGTATTTTTTCAGCTGTTTCAATTTGTGTGACTTTCCAAGCCTCGATGTATACCGCATATATACTGGTCGCTATGAAACGCTTTTGACGCTGTTTGCGAGGTCCCAGAATGAAATCGCGCAAATCAGCACCATCTTTAAGTAAAGATAAGTGTTGCTTAATTTCAGCCAGTGTGGATGATTCTAGCCATTCAAGGCACAGCTTCCCTACACTGTATGTTGTTACTATCCCTGTATGTTGTCTCTGGGAGTATCTAGGGTCTGGTCTGGACATTGTTAGCCCGTGTGTTTTATTCAGGAATCTATCTTGACAGTTGTTTGTATCAGTAGGCCAGATTAACCACTTTTTCCAATCAGGATGTGTTCTGTTTAGATGTAAAATTTTAGATACGTCTATCTCAATATCTGTTGTTGCATTATCAGGTATTGGCTTTGGAATAGACGGTTTGTTAAGGTCTTTTATCTTAGCTAGGCCAAGACAGGTTGTTTGTTGAATAGTTTCATTTAAAAACATTATTTGTTCTGGGATCATGCAGGCTCGAAATAATGCTTCTAGGCCTTGTACCTGCCACTCTTTTGTACCCCAGATTGTTTTTGTTTCAATGTTACTTTTCCAATAATCAAAACCAAATGTCATCATATTTTCATGAAATGCTTCTGAATATATCAATTTAGTATTTGTCAGAATTGTTTTCAACCCTGTTTTATCTAACAGTTTGTAATAAAACGTTTCTGCATCACTGGTGTTAAACCCTGAGAAGTACTGGAATTTCTCATAGAATGTTTTAGAACTGCTTTTAGGTGGTGTAGCACAATGTTCCCATTGATTATACTTAAAAACATTTCTAGGCTGTGCAGATTTGTGCAAGTAATGATCACCATAGTGTGTGAAGCAGAACATCTGTTCATAACTAGACGAACCTTGTAAATAATCATGATCTGTGAATCTAGCTGACATTACTAAATCAGACATCATATTATTAATAATATCAAAGTCCCAATCATCAGAGAATGTACTAGGTTTTACAAAGTCACTTAAGGAAACCTTGAATTGATGAGGATACTTCAGGATTTCGACCGGACCATATATTTCATAGTCAGTTTTCTCCCATACTACCCCACCGGGTATTGGAATGGCTGTGACATTTACTGTTGACAGTTCTCTTTTCTTCACGTGGGATGATCTGTGTGGTTTGAGGACTAAGTTGATGTTCTGACTTGCTGTGTCCATTGTACTATATTTTCCCTCAATGAATTTTCCCAAACAAAGTACCATGATGAGCCAAAGCAGGAGGAAAAATATACCTAGACCAAACTAGAACTCTAACCATGGTGAAATAAGGTAACTTTTCCTTCAGTTGATGAAAGAGTTCAGTTGCTTTTTCTTTAAAAGTCTTTTTTGCTTCTGGCATCACTTCGGGGTTGCTTTGATCCTCGAAGTTGATGAAATAGCCAGAGGCAGTTCTGTCAATTGTTGGGATTGTTCTTTCAATTTGTCTTTCGGTAGCACATTCAGATGCCACATCATTGTAGACCGGTGTTTCTTGACAAACTGTTTCAATCTGTGTTTCAAGAGGCACGAGTTCCATGGCATTATTGCATAGTCCCTCTCTGTGCACTGCAGGCTGATCGAATGTGATTAGTCTTTCAGTTTGAACCTCTTGGATTGTTGCAAGTTTGGGTATTCTGTTGTTTCTCGGGAGTCCACTGGGCCTACTGTTGATTATAGGCCACATGCTTGTGGTTTTACCAGGTCGATTGATACAACTCTGTTCTCCTTTTTACCAGCAAGGGGCGGTAGTACTACTGATCTTGTTCCATTGATTGCTAAGACAGGTACTGCTTTTCTGTAAGAAGGCCCAAATTCCTTCTTCACCGCTATTTTTTCTCTGACTAGATCCCCAATCTTTGGAATCCAGACAGGCCTTGCTGGGGCTGGTGCTGGTGGTGCCTCGTCAGTGGTAGCTGGCTGTTGCTTTAACTTTATGTTGCTTAAGGATTTTCTTGTTTCATTCAAGTCCTGTAAAACAGCCAAACGGCCTTTGATGTCAAAGTCTGTTTTCTTATCTTCTACCACTGATACCTGACTATCTAAGTCCTGAATTCGCATTCTAGTTCCGAACAATAGTTCGTATGGGCTGAAACCTTTTAGAGAATTTCTTGGCAAGTTGTTAAGACTTAACTGGACACTTATTAAATGTTTGACCCACCCAGCACCCAAACCTAATACCTTCGCTGTTATAGATTGCTTTATGTCCCGGTTTTTTCTTTCTACCACACTGTTCCCTTCGGGGTGTGACGGACAAGAATACTGCAACCCAACGCCCATGCTGGCCATGGCCTCCTTATAAGCTCGAGAGCTGAAAGCAGGACCCTGGTCAGAATGGAACATGGCAATTGCGTATGTGCCGATAAAGACTCGCAGATCTTTTATAACCGTTCTGGCGTCAGCCGAGCGCTGGGGCCTCATTTTTTAAGTGGATTTAGCCTTCATAATGTACAATGGGACGCGTTTCTCTTGTTTGATTGCGCGGATAGATCACCTTATGATTTCTATTAGGGCTTCTGACACTACACTGGCCGGTTCTCCACTGCGATCTCTATTGCAGTCTTCACAGTTTTTTGCAAATTCATGTACACCTTCACTCATTTCCGGCCACCAGCACTCTGATTCCAATTCTCTCAGAGAGTCCCTGATTGTTTGGTGTCTCAGACCCAACCCCATATGTGCTTCCTGTAATAGGAAACCTCTTCGGTTCCTGTTTGGAATTACCCTATCCCCCACTCCAGGGATTCGAGCAAAAGGAACGGAGTTTGCATCGATTACGTATGCATAATTGAGGGGATAGTTCACGGGTAGTGCTGCACAGTCACCTTTTACGGACGTTTTCATTGCCAGCATGGTTTCCCCGTCTATGTATTTTTCTGAACGCTTTTTTGTGGCTACGGAAGGCGGTTTAGTTGCTTCCGCTTTGGCTGCATTAGCCAATGAATTCCCTGCAACGTGAACGCCATCACGTTGATGACTCAGAGTGTGTATCACATGAGTCTTTTGTAGTTCTTTCTGTAAAAGAGCTACCTGGTTCCAGAGCAATTTATGCTTTATTGTGGCACCTGTGTCATCTTTGTAATAGTTTTCAATCCAGCTCTGCAGTTTATTATTGCAAGAGTTGACGCAAAAATGAGAATCGCACACAATTAGTGTCGGGAATTCACGTTCTGCATTTTCAAGCGCCATCTTTAAAGATCTGATTTCAGCTCTTTGAGCCGAACAGTACTTCACTGATTCAGTTTTTGTTATTTTCGGTCTGAATTTACCGCACAGCCAACGACCTTAAACAATCGCACATGCTGCATCGTAGGATTTGTTCTCTACGTTAAAATGCTGTACAAATCTATCGGTATAGATTATACAGGCGTACTGTGGGAGAGGCAGAAGTTCGATTGGCAGAGGATATTCTTCTTCATATGTCAAATCATTCAGTTTTTCGATTTGCGGGGCGAAATAGTATTTTACATCTTCCGCTCCAAGAGAATCTACACACTGTATCCATTTCGGATCCAGTGACACTGTAGGCAGTTTTACTGGGCTGAATAGCGCCTCGAAGGCGGATTCCGTTGTGAGGATATTGATCCTTCTACCATGTGCTAGCTCTCGTTCATTCGCTATTGCAGTCTGCACTGCTTTCACAGTATTTTCTGTGGTACTGAATGTTTTTTCTGCTTGTGTGTACAAGTGAGATTTAATAGAAATTGGTACCTTTTCTCCCTCATTAGAGGTCAGGTACGTGAATCCGCATCTTCCTGGGATGACTCGGATTACAAGATTGCGTGTGTTGTCACGTGTATCTAATTTTGTTTTTGCTAACATGTCTGTTTGCAGTGATCTCAAAATTTCTGTGTGTTTTTGAGTCCAGGTGATTTGTTTAAAATCAGGTTTAATTAGTTCGTAGAGAGGTTTAACCCTCTCCGTGTAATTTAAAATGTAAGTTCTACCGAAATTCAGGAAGCCTAGAATCGATTGTAAATTCTTCAGCGTTTTTGGTGCTTAGAGTACAGTGCACTTCTCTAAGAAGTTGTCCGCTAGGCTTTTTCCTTCACTTGATAATTCGTATCCTAAAAATATTACTGTCAGATGGGCAATTCGAGACTTTTTAAAGTTGAATTTGTAACCCTCTGCTGCGAACCCAAGTATAATGGTGTTCACTCTTTTCAAGTGAGTATCCAAGTCGTCGTCTGTGAGATAGATATCATCTACGTAAGATAATGCCTCATCATCATATATTTGTAGTAACTCTGTTACTCTAGCTGAGAATAGTCCTGGGATGTTCTTGAACCCCTGTGGGAGCCTACAGAAATTTTTCTGAGACCCCATTACTGAGAAAGCAGTCAAGTATCTGCTTTCTGGTGCAATGTTTTGACAAAAGAAACCATTAGATATGTCTAATGTCGTTTTATATTTATTCCTAACTATGTTATTCATTAGTGCAGCACTATGCGAATTTTGTACTGCAAAAGTTTTGCAACATGCGTTAAGGTGTCTGTAGTCCAAAACTAGACGATATGAATTGTCTGGCTTGGAGACAGGAAACAAAGGATTGTTCATTTGAGAGGTGCATGTTTCAATCACCCCCTGGTATTCAAGTTGATCTAAAATCTCCCTGACTTGTTTTTTAGCTTCTTGCTTAATGGGATACTGCCTTTGTGCAGTTGGTTCACTTTTTAACTGGATTTTGTGAGGAGGAGAGTCCTCATCCCATCCTACATGATTTTTATATAATGCTGGTGCCTGGGCTACTGCCCATTTCCTTGCATAAGTATATTTTTTGTGAATCGGAATGTGATTCGAGAAGGCAGGCATAATCATTTCTTCGCCACGAGGGCACTCCCTGACAAACTCTGGGGGCCAATCTTTTTCAGCCAACAGAATATCATAGCCTTTTGAGAGTTTATCCCAAAATAGACCCCTTATTTTCCTAGTCTTATCACCCTCTATACGCAGTGTTATTTCGTATATCTTATGGGGCTCGCTAAGTCTGGTGTCGGCAGTTTCAACCTGAATGTATTCATTCGTGTCCACTGTCTCCAGATGACTCATCAGGATCTTGCGGGCTATACTGATTTCTGCTGCACTGTCTAACATTGTCTGTGCGCACTCCCCGTTTTTCAACTGTGTCCTCAGTATTCTCGACATGTTCGATTACTCTAATACTGGCTACCTTCTTTTTTGGAAATTGAGATTTTTTACTCTGAGCAGGTTCCTTGTCTTTGGACTTGGTGTGCTCTCCTGGGTCTGACCGTCCTCTTCTTTCCGATTTCTGTGAAAAAGATCGAGAGGGACGTGTATCAATACTTTGATATCTATCAGGCTTCTTCAAATTATCCCTATTTCTAAGGTTATATCTTTTCTCAGAGTGCTCCCTCTGGGGAGACTGGTGTTCTCGAGTCGGAGTTCTTTCCATCCGTCGAGGAGACCTTCCTCTGGACTGGAAAACTTTTTCCTTGGGAGTGGATTGTTTATTTCCATCCCAGCTCTTTTTAGGAGTGTTAGAATTATTTTTAATAAATATTTTTCAGGATTTTCAAGCAGTTGGGGCTTTACTGGTTTTCCACCCAAGCTGTCTCTACCTAGTTCTTCATAGCATTTCTCTATGATTCTGGCAAGCTCAATTGGTTGATCTGTTATATCTGTTTCCTTCAACTTCTGGCGGATCACCACAGATGCTGCTTCTCCTTTTATATTGGCTAATAATATAGCCGAGACCTGCTTGAAGTCTTTCAGTAATTTCATACCAAGAGTTAAAGCAGGTTCTGGACCGTATTCATTTTGAATCTGTTTTAGCACTTCTGGTATTACCGCCATTGACGGAACACCATGTGTTTTTGTGTAAATGGAAGCAAAGACTGTACCCCAAGTGTCACAGTCCTCCACATGTGGTGCGACCCCCATTGGATGGTCAGAATCCTGTGTTTCTCAATAGGGGTAGTATTCGGAAATACTGCCTCTATTTGAGTAATTTTCTGCGCTAACCAGAAAGGAATTTGTTCCCGTTTTACGAGTGTTTTACCAAGACATGATTGTATGTTCTGTGGTGTAATTTTATTTGTGTTCCCCTGATGAGGGGTCAGCTGTGGTGCATTAACAGCTGTTTGGACTGTAGCAGTCCGCATTACATATTGGACTAATTGCCTATGTATTTTAATTAATGTTTTTAGCTGTGCTAAAAGTTCTTCTCTAGACATTTTATCAATGTCCGGATGTGGTGTGTAGCTGGCTAGAACCGGCCACGTTGCTCCTGGTCTACCTAGTGGACCGAGCCTGGTAATATGATCATTGTGTTTTAGGGTGCCATTAAACCAGAGCAGGTGCTCTTGGAATTTTAATGGGATTTCCATCTCCTCGAAAGGAGCGTACTCTCCCGGTGGATCCTCTATTTTATAATAGTGGAACTCATGTGTTGCAGCGTTTGCCGCTTGAAATTTTATCCAAGAATAGAATACCTCTGTCTGCCGATATTCGTGTGCCTCTATCACGAAGACGACTATGCCACCTTGTGTGGTCAGTCCATTTTCTATAAGTTTTAACGTTATAGATTTTCTTAAATGTGCCGGGATGATTATTGCACCCGGTTCAGTAATACCGGCATCCCATTGATTTGCACCTGCTGCTGTTTCAACGGTCCCATTTTCTAACACTGACATTTTATTGTCAGGAAAGTTTTTGCAGAGCAGGTCTCCAAGGAGACAAAGATTAAGTGCACAATATTTTGGAACACTGTATCCTTCAATGTTGAATAAACCAGAGCTTTACATAGGAATCTCTTCCTACTAAGGTCGGGTGGATTTTAACCTTTCACCCACTCCAGACGTCTATTGGAGTATTTACGGGAGAAAGGGGTCTGTGTGAAAAATGCACGACTGAGTTACTCTAACGTCTTGCGTTAGTTTATCGCCTTACCAAACGTTGGGCGCCATTTAGTGTAGTTCCTATTTTCCCAATAGGCCCTGCGCATTGGAATAACATAAACAGTAGTATCGACGTGGAAGTGCGGATCTTCCAGGCCTCTACTGACTATGCTAAACTTAATTGGGTTTGTTACCAACTAGCTCAGAGGTCACTGGAAACTTTCTTGACTGAATAGGAAGTGATCAGCTTCTCAGGCACAGTCAAGAAGGGATTCAGTTTTCCAACAACCGTGCAACATGACAACTTTGCTCCTCAGATAAGAGTCAATCTCTAGAGTCGTGTGAAACAATAGACAGTTATTTTACTCAGTCAGTTGTTGTGCAGATTACTTTCACAATATGTAGAGAATAGAGAGACGGGCGTTTTCAATAAAAGGTATCATTTATTGAACAGTCTTTTTTCTCATACAAGAGAAATGAATTGCCACAATTGCAAGACTTGTTATTATAAAAAGTGTGTACAGTAAGATGAGTATTGCGAAATAATCCTGTAAAAGCATTGACATGGTTTCTTAGCCATACAATCGTTTAAAATGAATAAAACATATATACATTCATATATACATTAGCTAACGTACTCAACTGGTGCTTCTAACTACGCCTACCCCAGTGCACCTGGCCTAAGCCTAACACGTGGAAGGGGAGTAAGTAAGTAGCTTTAAGTTAAGTTGGTTTTGCCAAGGTTTGCTTCACGAATTCTCTCTAAGGGTTTAGTCAACACCATACCTCTGGAATAGAATGTTGGAGGTCTGGTATCTCCTTCCAGGGACTCGATATCCCAGTCACTCGCAAGAGTAGGCTGGAAACGCTGGAGCTGGATTTCTCGGCATGAGAAAAGACAGCGTCTCTCTCAGCGCGTCGAGGACGAGCAGGGGCAGCGTCCGCGGGCAGCTTGCATCTGCTGGGCTCTTGCAGGGGGACAGCTGTTCAGCTCCTGTGTTCACCACACCATCGCTCGCTCGTTCGCAGCGATAGCATCAGCAGCGATAATGGCAGCGATGTCTATGAGGCAGCTAGCATAAGCTTCAGCGAGGCAGCGTTTGCTTAAGGCAATGTTGGTAATATTTATACCTGAAAGGTGCCTTGTTTGAGGTAAGTTTTTGGACATAAGACGTCAATAAAGATGTCACTAGGAAGTGATCGTCTCTTAGTGCTCATTAGAGTTCTATTACTAATCAAAACATAGCAAGCGGGGCTTTCCCAGGTTGCTGAGTTTTTATCTTGTTGAAGAACTCGGAGTGTAATCTAGGAATCTTAGATAGTGGCTTCTGCTGTGTCATTTGCGCTAATGAGCTGCACAGGAAGCTACAGAGGAAGAGATTCTGAAATGTGGCTCTGATCGTGTGAGGCCAGAGACAAGTTTCTGAATATTGCATTTGATCGGTTATGCCAATATAGGGGTACAAAGGGATTATAGCCGTATAGGGGCATAAGGTCACAGTATTGATCAGGGTCCTAGATTAGAACGCAACAACTCCACTACTCTAATACTCACTCTCTACTACTCATTCTCTACTACTCTACTACTCTCTACTACTTTCTCTCTACTACTCACTCCCTACTACTCACTATCTACTACTCTCTACTACTCACTCTCTACTACTCTCTACTCTCTACTACTCATTCTCTACTACTCTCTCTCTACTTCTCACTCTTTACTACTCACTCTCTACTACTCACTCTCTACTACTCTCTCTACTACTCACTCTCTACTACTCACTCTACTACTCACTCTCTACTACTCTCTACTATTCTCTCTCTCTGCTACTCACTCTCTACTACTCTCTCTCTACTACTCACTCTCTACTACTCTCTACTACTCACTCTTTACTACTCTCTACTACTCACTCTCTACTGCTCTCTACTACTCACTTTACTACTTACTCTCTACTACTCTCTACTACTCACTCTCTACTACTCTCTACTATTCACTACTATTCACTCTACTACTCTCTACTACTCACTCTCTGCTATTCTCTCTACTGCTCTCTACTACTCTCTACTACTCACTCTCAACTCTATTACTCCCTCTCTACTCTCTACCTCTCTACCTCTCTCTACTTCTCTCTCTACTAGTCCATACCTCCCTACCTCTACCTCTCTACCTCTACCTCTCCCTCTCTACCTCTACCTCTCTACCTCTCTCTGCACGCACACATATACACATATATATATATGCATATGCATTTATATATGTATGTGTATATATATACATACATATATAAACATATATATTCTGCATATCTATATAAATACAAATATAAATGCATGCATACATATACATTTATGCATACATATGCATGTTATTTACATGAAAGTTTTAAAAACACTAATAAAAGCAAAGATAAAAAGCCACCTCATTACAAACAGAATGGCTTTAACTTAAACGAGGGCGAGATCGATTGCATTTTCAATGCTTGTTTACTTTGGTTCCGTCAAGAAGGCATTCAGATGTGTCACACATTTGCCATAAATTCTGAATGTTAGCACTCTAGTTGTTTATTAGATCACTGTAGTAAAGCTACTGCTCACCAGGGAATTATGCTGCTGGTATTCAAAGTGCATGTTTCAGTCTGCATGTCAGACTTTGTTTAATGAAATAGAAGAGGATTTGAAAAGTCACTCAAAATGTGCCCTAATTTTTCTTTCTGAAGCACTAATCATACTTTCTATGGCAAAATGAACCCCCTCATTTTGTTCCTTTTTAAATTAAATGTTTTCAGACGTACCACTTCATTTCAATCAAGATGGCTTCTGGTGTGCCATACTTTTGTCATAAGTAAGACTGTTAGCGCTCTAGTTGTATGGCTGAGATACCCGCCACCCCCTCTCAACACAATCCCCAAGAATTGGGAAACCGGAAACAGTTCTGAACTTTTGGAAGGCGGGAGGGAGTTACCCTCCCGGCCGTATTTATTAAAAATATGAAACAAAATTAAAACATTAAAATAACAGTTTCATATCATGTACAATGTCATATCCACATTACGATGTTTTGGCTAACCTTAACACATTTCTAATACAAAGGTTCTCCTAGCCGATACTAACATCCTTACAAATGCATTTCAAATTGAAATTGTACATCCTAACGTTAAGGGCCAACGGCAAGGTCGTAACCGGTGTCAGATCCCTAAACCAGAACTCCCCCCTCACTTGTGAGGGGCGGCCGCACAGAGGACTGCACCTCATGTGCCATACCAATTTCCCTTGTCTTGACGGGGGCCCCTGTTAACTCGACGCCATCTTCGTGGTCGTCCGAGGACTCGTGTGAGGTGTCTAGAAGGTAGCGTAGACCCCCCTCCCCACCCCACACAACTTACCACATCTGCCGTCGCAGATGTCCTGGCCCCGGGAAATTCCCAGGAGGGGCCCGTAGCCCCTCCTATCCAGGGAGGGGCCTTGACCGCCTTCCCTTTCCTTTAGGCGTCCCGTCCTTTAGAAGGGACCGCCTCCCCGTTGAGGGGCCAATGGCCACCTCCCCCCGGGCGCTCCCATCCGTAATGGGTGACGCCCCCCCTAGGGATCTTCCAATGACTGCTCACCGATCATGACCTTACCGCCCGACCAAACAATAAATACGACAAGATTAATTACTAAAGAGAGAAAAGACATTTATACCTTAAGCAGTTCAAGTATAAACTCTCTAAAAACATTACTGCTCCCTCTGATGCAAGTATTTAATAAAGCATGCTGCGAAGAATTATCCACTTTATTGCAAACCGAATCACAAACTTTATTCAGAACAACCTTTAAGAAAACAACTACTACGTCAAATGACTTTATTCCAAAACAACTTGCTGTCTTCAGGGGCTGGTGGGTGGGTCAAAATTGGCTCTTCGTTCCGTCTCGAGCTCACGTGCAGCGAGGAGGTGCAGCTTCAGAGCACAGGAACAAGAGGATGCTTCCTTGGCTTATCGCTCCTTTTATTCTTCTTTGGGCGGGCGTAAACCCGCCTCCTCCCGCCTCCGGGGGCGTGGCTGACGGCTTCAGTGTCTAGGACAACCCACTCTTGGGCGGGAAAAAGCGCGCCCCGGCTATGCCGCTTTGGGCATACCAGCCGAGACGCGCCTCCCGCCCAAGATGGCTTCCCGGGGGGATTGGGGTACTCCACCATACGTTCGGGGGGACCGAGTGGTCGCCCCTTTCCATATGGCTGAGATACCCGCCACCCCCTCTCAACACAATCCCCAAGAATTGGGAAACCGGAAACAGTTCTGAACTTTTGGAAGGCGGGAGGGAGTTACCCTCCCGGCCGTATTTATTAAAAATATGAAACAAAATTAAAACATTAAAATAACAGTTTCATATCATGTACAATTTCATATCCACATTACGATGTTTTGGCTAACCTTAACACATTTCTATTACAAAGGTTCTCCTAGCCGATACTAACATCCTTACAAATGCATTTCAAATTGAAATTGTACATCCTAACGTTAAGGGCCAACGGCAAGGTCGTAACCGGTGTCAGATCCCTAAACCAGAACTCCCCCCTCACTTGTGAGGGGCGGCCGCACAGAGGACTGCACCTCATGTGCCATACCAATTTCCCTTGTCTTGACGGGGGCCCCTGTTAACTCGACGCCATCTTCGTGGTCGTCCGAGGACTCGTGTGAGGTGTCTAGAAGGTAGCGTAGACCCCCCTCCCCACCCCACACAACTTACCACATCTGCCGTCGCAGATGTCCTGGCCCCGGGAAATTCCCAGGAGGGGCCCGTAGCCCCTCCTATCCAGGGAGGGGCCTTGACCACCTTCCCTTTCCTTTAGGCGTCCCGTCCTTTAGAAGGGACCGCCTCCCCGTTGAGGGGCCAATGGCCACCTCCCCCCGGGCGCTCCCATCCGTAATGGGTGACGCCCCCCCCTAGGGATCTTCCAATGACTGCTCACCGATCATGACCTTACCGCCACAGGCCGGATAGTTGACCGGCTATCCGGACCCCCCACAAAAACTCCTACCTAAAGGTCATGCTGTAAACTCTTTAACCAGGCTACGAGGTCTCCTATGAGTAAAGAATTCCCCACCCGGGACAAATGGACCCCATCCTCTAGATACATATTGTCCCCCCTGATACAACCATGAGGAATCGAATGCAATGTACTTGTACGGAACAGTCTACCAAGCTTGTTATTCACCTTTTTCACAGAATGATTTATAGCAGACACTGAATTAGCCCCCCGCCACACCTTTCGTGGAATCATATGGAACCATGCAATCGTGCACCCTGGAACCCTTCTCGCCAACCAACTTACTGTGGATAGTATCGCCTCGAGAAGTAGTCGTCTACCAGTGGTCACCAAATCATTGCCCCCAAGATGCACTATGATTATAGATGGCGGTGACCTTGTCCGCCCTAACAAACCCTCAAGAAAAGGTTGAAACTGGTCAATACAGAGCCCGCCCCTTCCGTAGAAGGTCACCCTGTACCCGTATTCCCCAGCCGTGTGAATCATGTCACCTGCCTTGAATACGTCCGCGGCACGCCTCACGTATGAGTGGCCCACGACCCACACCACTCTTTCATCAGCCGGTGATCTCTGACCGCTGGTTCCCAGGTGTCGGGTCGACTGCACCGTCCGCCCCGCCTCGTAGGTTTGCGAAACTGTAACCAAACAAAAACAAGAAGCGTGAGTACATGATATCAGCTTCACAACATGTGCAACCGCACATACCTTTTGTAACAATTCGAGGACCAACGCCCCAACTGTTTCACTTTTTCCACACTCAGACCCCTGGCTGTAGCCTCTGTAGCAGCCCCTATCCGGAAGGAATGGGTCCCAAACTCGCCCGGGTTCAAGCCCGCGGCCGAAATTGCCATTGCAAGCACCCGCTGGAACTGAAACCTCGTCAGTGGGGTGGCATCAGCGTGCCTCAGCAAGGTCCCCCTCCATGATGCCGCCCTCTGCGCCAAATACTCCTCAACGCATGCAACCGGGCACATGGGAGATCCGGGAATCCGCTGGACTACTACACTGTCCCCGATCGCTCCCTGATCGGTCTTGGACCTGGCAAACGAGACAATCATCGTCTCCCCCTTAACTTGAATGTGCTCTCGGCACAGTCCCCCCCGTATCCTGCTTGTTTTTTGCCACCAGTTCGCTTACCCGCATAGCCCCATGGAATGCTAATGCAAAAGCGGCCCGGAATAACACTGTTTCCGACTGGGATGAACATGTCGCAGGGAGTACGGACAGTAACAGGGCCAACCTTTCCAGACCTATTGGGTGCCTTTCATCTACTCTGCGACCCTCAAGGCGTTGCCACCCACGCAGCGCTTTCTGCACTACGAAAGACGCTGTAGGGTCCTGGATACCATGAGCCCGTGCCATGAATGAAATGGCGGCCCGATGCCTCTGGGCCGTGGCCACCGATTTGCCTGCCTTATGTAATGACAGCAAAAACTTTATGACAGATTCTTCCTGGCCCCAAAGCTCCCCCCTAGCAGAACCCAAAAAGGACCAATAGGAACGGAACGCCCCTTCATATGCCTTCCTTGTCCTGGGTGCTAAACTCTCTCCCATGAGGTTTTGTAGTTCGGGGCACCGAGAGACCAGAGAGCTTCGGGAAATGGTGCCGCCACCGGGTCCGCTGTGGGCAGAAAACCCCAGAAGGCCTGCATACGGAAACGAGAAAGCGCATCAGCAGCCTGATTCAGCACCCCTGGCACATGCCTCGCCCTAAAGAGCACGTTCAATTGCATACATAGTAAAACAATTTCTTTGAGCAATCTCAGAATCCATTTGCATCGTGCTGCCTGACTATTGATACATTCAACCACGGTCATGTTATCAGACCAGAACACCACAGAGTGATCCCGAAACCCCTCAGGCCATGTTTTCAATGCCACCAGAATAGGGAACAGTTCGAGAAACGCAATGTTACTTGTAAGCCCACACTCGTGCCACCATGACGGCCACGTTTGAGCCGACCAGTGATTACCAAATATGGCGCCAAAGCCTATACTCCCCGCCGAATCTGTCCACAGCCCCAACTCCTCGGAGGACACCGCCGGCTTGGTCCAGACAACCCGACCATTGAAATCCGCCAGGAATGCCAACCAAATGCGCATGTCCTGGCGAATCTCTGCCGAGAGCCTCGTGCGGTGGTGCCCCTCTTTAAGACCGACCATGGCTTGTGCAATCGAGTGGGAAAAAGGGCGGGCCATTGGCATTATTCTAAGGGCAAAATTCAACTGACCCACAGTCTGCTGCAATTGATGCAAGTTCACCTTAGTTTCCCTAATGCATGCTTCAAGCGAGGCCCTGAATTTCCGCACCTTTTCTTTGGGCAACCGGAAGCAACCTTCTTCGGAATCGAGCTCTATTCCAAGAAACTCGAGCGAAGTTGATGGCCCCACAGTCTTACCTGGCGCCAATGGCACACCAAACTGACTCATCAGACCACAAAATTCTTTTAAAGCCTGTGCACATTCTGGGTCCCCGGCTGCCCCCAGGAACAGAAAATCGTCAAGATAATGCATAACATGCTGAAACCCCGTCATTCTTGTGAATGCCCATTGCAGGAAACAACTGAATTTCTCAAAATAAGCACAAGATATGGAACAGCCCATTGGCATACATTTATCCATGTAATAGCGCCCCTGAAACATAAAACCCAGGAGACGCTGATCGTCTGGGTGTACCGGGAGCAACCGGAACGCTGACTCGATGTCTGATTTGGCCATCAGCGCTCCGGGCCCCAGGCGATTCAACATGGCGACGGCATCATCGAAAGATGCGTACCGCACCAAACACACCTCCGGGTCTATCGCATCATTCACCGAAAGACCTCTCGGAGCTGACAAGTTATGTATCAATCTAAACTCACCTGGGTCCTTCTTGGGGACCACTCCCAAGGGCGAACAAACAAAATTAGGAACTGGTGGCATGTCGAATGGTCCGGCAACCCGACCCCGGGTCACCTCTTTCCCAATCTTCGCTTGCACCACCGCCGTATTCTGCAGGACCGACAGTTGGTTCCTACAATGCGCTTTACCCTGAAAATTCCCCACCGGGATGCGGAAACCATACGAAAAACCGTCTCGCAACACCCCGGCGGAGACATGATCCGGGTATTCATTGAGCCAAGGAATCATTGCCATGGTGTCAACCGGTGTAGGTAAAGGCGCCCCTCGGACTATGTCAGACCTGTTTGGCGCTTCCCCTACTTCCGTTATCACCCGTTTTGGCTCTGCACATGGTCTCGGGATGCGAGGACTGTCCACACCCCCCACAGTCGTGCCTAAACTTGCATGACCCCTGGGGCCTCGTACACTTTCCCCTGTTAAAAATCCAGCAGACCCCTTTTTTACCTGTATTGCCATTCGACCTTGGGTGATGCTCATTACTTGCCCCCGCCCGAAAGGGCTCCCCAGATGAATGGCGGGAAAACTCGCCACCGTTCCCCCCCAACAATGGCGCCTTTAACATGCCTGAGTTCTCCATTTTTTGCCAAGAAATGGAGTCGTAACAATCCCACGTCAGACATGTGTCGAACTCCTTGGCCTTGCGAAAAATATTATCATAACAAAACCACTGATTGCCCTCATATGTCTGAGAAAACTCCATAATACGTGTCTGGTACACGGGTAACTCGGCCAACAGTTCAGGCCTCCGTTACCCCATAATTGAAGTGAATATGCCGAATGCTCTGCCCCAATTACCTATCGTCTCATCGACTCTAAAAGCGGCCATCTTGGCGCGCCAAACACTCGGGTGCATAAACTCTTTCTGAACTTTCACGTGCTCAATCTCGTAATGATCAGTTAGCAAGGAAAACATGTTTACATATTTCTCAGCCCATATCCGCTCTTTGATTTCCATCGGGATATGCTGAGCCAATTTCTCCCTTCTCGAGGGTACAGACCCCTTCCCCGCAATTGGCAGTAGCTGCTTACCTGAGCTAGAAGCTGTAACCGTAGTTGCTGCCGAACTCGTGCCCGCTGCGGGTTGACCCACTGGAGCCTGCGGGGGAACAAAAGGACAAGGTGGTTTCGCGGCCTCCCGTGACTGCCGCAACTGCCTCATTAATTGCTTGGCCTCCTCGGCCGTGTCCCCTGGAGCCACGGAACCCCCGCTGTTATTACCCAACCATGCCGCCAGCTGGGCGGCCAACTCCGGGGGCATGTCCCCCTCGTTCACCGGGGTAACCACCACAGGGATCCGTTGCCCCTCGACGGGAACCGGCGCGGGAGTCTCCGCTGGTCTGGGAGGGCTCGCCGTGGGAGCCTCCGGAACTGGGACCTCGTCCTCATTTGCCCCATTCCTGGCCCTCTTCCTTCTCCCGGCCGGGACCTCCGCCGGGATGGTTCTTTTTGGCCTTCCCGCACCGTCCCTGGCCGCCATTTTCCTCTTCATCTCCGCCATGTCTTTCACCAGCATCCGGAGCATTTGGTCGGTGCTGACCTTCTTTGCGACTCTTTTGCCCGGCATTTTCCTCACGTAGATGGAAGGTCCTGGACTATACTTGTAGTGCTAGAAGAGAAAAAGAGAAATTACAAATTTCAAAATTGGCTCTTCGTTCCGTCTCGAGCTCACGTGCAGCGAGGAGGTGCAGCTTCAGAGCACAGGAACAAGAGGATGCTTCCTTGGCTTATCGCTCCTTTTATTCTTCTTTGGGCGGGCGTGAACCCGCCTCCTCCCGCCTCCGGGGGCGTGGCTGACGGCTTCAGTGTCTAGGACAACCCACTCTTGGGCGGGAAAAAGCGCGCCCCGGCTACGCCGCTTTGGGCATACCAGCCGAGACGCGCCTCCCGCCCAAGATGGCTTCCCGGGGGGATCGGGGTACTCCACCATACGTTCGGGGGGACCGAGTGGTCGCCCCTTTCCATTCTTTAGAACACTCTGGGACATTCTGTCATTGGGCTGTACTTGGGCTACACCTGGGTGATATTTGGGCTACATTTGGGCTCTTTTGTCTCTGGTGGCCATCTTGGGAGACTGCATGTCAGAATTTTTTAATGAAATAGAAGAGGATTTGAGAAATCACTCAAAATGTGCCCTAATTTTGCTTTCTGCAGCACTAATCATACTTTCTATGGCAAAATATACCCCCTCATTTTGTTCCTTTTAAATTAAATGTTTTAAGAGTTACCACTTTATTCCAATCAAGATGGCTTCAGGTGTGCCATACCTTTTTAATAAGTAGGACTGTTAGCGCTCTAGTTGTTCTTTAGAACACTCTGGGACATTCTGTCATTGGGCTATACTTGGGCTACATCTGGGTGATATTTGGGCTACATTTGGGCTCTTTTTTCTCTGGTGGCCATCTTGGGAGACTGCATGTCAGAATTTTTTAATGAAATAGAAGAGGATTTGAGAAGTCACTCAAAATGTGCCCTAATTTTTCTTTCTAAAGCACTAATCATACTTTCTATGGCAAAATGAACCCACTCATTTTGTTCCTTTTTAAATTAAATGTTTTCAGACTTACCACTTCATTCCAATCAAGATGGCTTCTGGTGTGCCATACTTTTGTCATAAGTAAGACTGTTAGTGCTCTAATTGTTCTTTAGAACACTCTGGGACATTCTGTCATTGGGCTATACTTGGGCTACATCTGGGTGATATTTGGGCTACATTTGGGCTCTTCTGTCTCTGATGGCCATCTTGGGAGACTGCATGTCAGAATTTTTTAATGAAATAGAAGAGGATATGAGAAGTCACTCAAAATGTGCCCTCATTTTTCTTTCTGCAGCACTAATCATACTTTATATGGCAAAATATACCCCCTCAGGTTGTTCCTTTTTAAATTAAATGTTTTAAGAGTTACCACTTTATTTCAATCAAGATGGCTTCAGGTGTGCCATACCTTTTGAATAAGTAGGACTGTTAGCGCTCTAGTTGTTCTTTAGAACACTCTAGGAGGCTGCAGTAGAACACAAAGGAATCAACTGACAGTCTCTGTCCTTGTTGGATGTACATGTTTTACTGAGAATGTCAGACTTCATTTTCACATGACTGAGAAAGATAATGTGAATTTACAGAAAATATGCTTTCAGTTTAGCTTATAGATCCCCTTCCAAATCACTGTGGGAAAAGCATGAGATAATAGTTTTCTTTCAAACATGATTCATGATATCCCAGCAGAAGGATTTTTCACATGGTAAAATCACCTTAGAACACACCACAGTTCCTAAAATGAGTATGGTACCATCAACAAATGATTTATAATGTAAATAAAGTCCTAAAACCCTCTATTAACTACAATGCTTTTTAATGAGGTGCTATCATGTATATTGGTCCCAAGATGGCTGCCAACACTTCTTGGATGAAGTGCTGACAGCCAATCAGATCTCACAATGAGATGTGTGGTTAGGCTCCACCCAGATATATATGTGTTTTTGAAGTTAATTTTGGAAAAAACCACTGGAGCAAATTTTCACCAAATATAGCAAAGGCACATCTGCGTACCAGTCCCTACAATTTTGCAAAGATTGGCGTAATTCCGTTCAGCGGTTCAGGCTGTAGTTGTGTCAGAACATCCTATGGAAATTAACATGGGGAAAACACGTTTTGGGACCCCCCTTTTTTCTCAGCCCTCACTTCACGAATTCCCCCGAAACTTTCAGGGAGTGATTTGTCAAGTGGGGGCCGAGAAAAAAGGGTGTCCCAAAACGTGTTTTCCCCATGCAATTTTCCATGGGGGCCTTTAGCCAGGGCTACAGTCGGAACGGCTGAACGGAATTACACCAAATTTGGCAGAGAGGTAGAGTTCAGTTTGCAGATTGTTCTTTTTCTTAAATGGTGTAAATCCGTTCAGTAGTTTCTGAGAAAATTACAAGTAAATTCATAGCGATATCTAGAGACGGAGTACGGCACTTGTACGGAAATTCGTACAATCACGAGCAAGAGCTGAATGCTGATTGGCTGTCAACTGTCTGTCCATACTCCAAACCAGGAAGTTTTGGCAGCCCTCTTGTTCGTCACTAGAACCGAGTCACAAGAAAATAGTAAAACAAAGTTGAGAAATAAGGGAAAGGGGGCAGGGTAGAAACATCCTGACCCTCTAGGCTTGCTCAGGGGGTCGTACATGGATTTTTAGGGTCAATTTTTTTTTTAAATAAAAAACCGCGGCGTACGCGTATCGTACACGTACGCGGTGGTAAAGGGTCGGGGGGCAAATTCCGGGGGCAATTTTTAGAGCTATATTTCTATGACAGTATGTAAAACTTTCCGTTTTTTTCTGCACCAGTTGTACTCTCTACGCATGCGCAGCCTTGTTTACAAGTGCACTTTTTTTTCTTTTTCTTCAAGTTCGCCAAGCAAACCTCTCCTGATTTCAGGTTTTAAATTTGCCGCTTTCTTTTTCCGGGTCCTGTGTGTCATCCGCTGCTATACTTTTGTAATATATTAATAAACATATTGTATCTATATTTATTTGAAATGAAATGTAGTGTTGAGGCGCCAAATGTTGATTAAATACTCCGTCCATCGACATTTTAGTAGTTTTCCTCCGTTATTTTTATTACACCTGTTACTTTCATTTTACCCTCCGTATATTTTGTCTGTGATCGATGAGATTTTGTGCCACAGACATCACTGTGTTTGTCCTTGGCCTCCGATCTTATCAGACTTGGTCAAACGTATACCTAGAAACTAATTTGAAGGACGTAAGCCACAGCCATTACAACGTGTGTTCGTCAACACCAAGACATTATTAAGATTATGCTTTTATCATGCGTGGTAAATGCATACTAGTTGTAAAAGCATGTGTGGTAAAGCGATATGCTTGCTAATGGTTTCGTGGTGACGATCACGCATGACTATGAACCGGGTCTGGGCGTGGTGGACTCCAGGGCACCAGGCGGAGGGCCACGCAGCTTCTCTCATACAATAAAGAAGTAAAATAGGATTTTTGAAACTTAAAAAAAAATGATTTCATAATTATCCTAGATAATGTCTTCTGTTAGTATGTTCATCAAATACATGAATATATGTTTTTAAACAATTAAAAACATTTGCGTCTTTTGAGTACGGGGCACCGTACATGACGTCACACGGAAGCTTCGATGCGATGCGTAATGTGAAAGCGTATTCGTAGCGTATGCTGAGAATGATTAGCAGTACAAACTATGGTGCGATCACTCTCTCACTGTCAAATCAGAGCACAGGGCGCGCTATGAGAATAGTTAGAAGTTGTCACTCATTGGAGATCCGATTCAGCTGTGTGGCTTATCCACGGTATCAAAGCGTTACTTTTTAACCTGTTTAAGTTTGAGGTTTGCAAGAAATACTATGCTATAAGCAGATATGTATCTTTAGCCAGCGCTTATCTCCATGAAGCTTGGTTATTACCATTTACATATAGGTGCCTGAGGGAGGGAAAAGAAGTCTATCTGAATGGCGAGAATTGCACAATAGCACCAGATCACTCTTTAATTTGTAGACACATACAATTGCATGGCTCTTGTAAACAAGATGCGCCTAGCTTGGACTGAGTTTTGAAAGGCACTCCGACACCTGCTATCATACCAACGTTCAGTTTACTGGAAACAGGAGTTATTTACTTTGAAATAATGCAGATTGTTGTGAAATGTTAGCAGCCATCGCTAACATGATTACGGTAACTGAGCGTGTGGTTGGCTATAAAAAGTTGTGTTTACTCCTCTGCATGGGAAGCTGGATGTTTCCATCTGGCTTTCGATTCTGACCTTGAAAGCAGAGTCAACCAAATGAGTCATATAAGAGCGCTATTGTTTCAAAAAGAGGTCGCTCTTAAATCTGGTAGAGAAACATTTATCCTTCATGTAGCAAACACCCACACAGAAGTGAATGCTTTATTAAATACAGACGTGCTCTTGAATTTTGGGGAATTAATTTAGAGTATCTTTAATGCATCCTTGATTACGGGGTTACCTTACTTTTTTAAAATTAGAAGCAGTGACCTTGTGACTTCTTTTCAAACTATATTTGGTGTCTTTTCGGGATTTTTTCATTCGATTTTTTCCAGCATCTTTGGTGGATTGCGGTTAATACTCGCATTATTTGCCGGTGTGCTTTTATTAATTTGTGTACATAAATATGGATGCACATCCTGCAGCAGACGACAATATGTCCCGGCTGTTGTTGGTCCGCCCATCGAATGCTTAGTTATTACGGAGCGCTGCCTCTGGCTAAATTGAGTGCAGTTTATGGATTATCGTTTCGATTCTCCTTTTTCACATGCGTTTAACCTGTGTTCCATTGCCTGAGCTGCGATTTTGACTGGGCCCAGGATTTGTGTCTCTGCAGTACGGTTTCTCCCAATGATGAGCCCTTAGTGGTTCATGACTTGCTCTGTTCTGGCGGAGGGATTATGGTTTTAGCAGCAATACATGAAATAATGGGACGTTGGAATGTTTTTGCAGCGGCGCTTGAGTTCTTGGCACACAGTTACATTGAAGTTGACCCGAGTTTTCCTCCGATGTTGATAGAGGCTCCGGTCATTGAGGAACATGTATGTTCATTCTCACTATTGAATTGGATGGCTGAAATGTTTTCAGATGAGAACAATGACTTCCTGTTGGAGGCTGTTGCTACATACAGTGCTTACACGCTGTTGGATTAAGACTGTTTGATTTTGCTACGTATTCTTTATTATTTAGCTACTGTTTTCTATCAAACAGCGAATCATTTTTTGGGGAAATGTGAACTTGACTCTGCTTTTTAGGCTTGGACTCTGCGTTCCTAATTCGCCCACGTTTATATTCAATGCTTCGATCGAGGGAGGGTGTCATGGGCTGAGCCTTGCACTCACACCCTGTTAAGTTAGCATGGGTTTATTAGAAGCTTAAACACCATTTTTGCTTTCCTGCTCTGCTTTGCACACGACACGCGCTTGTGATATTGTTTGGAGACGGCTGAGTATTTTGCTTTATATGAGAATAATTTGGTATGCTAGATTTGTAGACTGCCTCGCTAGTTTTGTGTGTATAGTGAGAGCATGGAACATCAAGGTTATCTTGAATTCTGTGTCTGTTATTCAGAATGATCCTCGCACGTTCGAGCCATTACACATATGCAGCTGTGGCCACCTCTGATACTGGCGCGTTTCATAATGCATTGTTCAGAACTGAATGTGATCCACTACTGCTGAGTACCAGAGGTATGGGTCTGCCCATGTAATACAATGAGACTTTCTGTAGTTATAAACTAACCTGCTAGGTAGGGAGGGTGAAATGTAGGTATATTTTAAATGTGTTTACCTTCAGCATTATAGGATGCTTTTTTCCCTTTGTATTTTATAGAATAGTAACAATGCTGACAGCCTTGTTTCTGATAATATGTTTGGTTGTATTATCTAAGGTACTGTGTATGAGATTATGGCATGAGAAATAAACATTTCAAAGTTGCATGTGTCTTTATTTACTTTTTGTTTTGGACTGGTGTAAGACTATAATGAAAGAGTGCTCTTGTTATCCACCTTACTTGATGTAATCTAAGTCGCATGTTATGCGCTGACTAGTCATTGGTGTTTTTGCTCTAGGGCGAAGAACCAATGAGTCACTGATTGCTAGTCTGGTAGGGGGTTTGTGTAGTTAGGTGGGTTTTGGTACACCGCAATTCACTGAGGTCCTACGTCTTTATGCACAGTTCTGTGTAGGAGCAGAATTCCTGGAACAGTAGTTACAACAAAAAGGCTTGATAAAGGGCGCGCACTTTGAATATGAATATAAAATAGAAGAATAGTTGATAATCACAGCTAAGGAATGCAGCAAGTAGATGTGCATATGTGTGGATGATGTGTAGATTGAGTGGAAGATGAAAAACGTGAAAAATAAGAAAGGCTGGAGAGACGCAAACTACCCACTGCATTGTCAGTGAAGTGGGAGCAAGATAAACAAGTACCACATCTAAGGAAGAAAGCTAGTGCATAAAGTACACACAGTTGGGCAGATTTACAAGCTCGTGGGAAAAATGAAGCAAAAGTGGCACAAGGGATTTGTAAATCTGCCCTAGTGTGTGGTAGAAAAGAAGCAAGAAAGGACGGAAGTGTGCAAATTACCCACTGCTATTCATGGGTAGTAGTTACCAAGAAGGCTGAATAAAGGGCCTGCTCTTTGAATTTGAATTAAAGAAGAATAATTGATAAGCTCAGCCAAGAATGGTAGCAAGTAGGTGTGTGTATTTGTGGATGTTGTGTTGATTGAGCGGAAGATGACTAAGGTGAAAAATAAGAGAGGCTGCAGAGATGCAAACTTTCCAAAGGAAGTGGCTGTTTAGTTTTCCAGTGTATATATATATTCACTGAAAAAACCATAGGTTTCACACATGTTATAGTTAGGAATTAGTATTTAAAAAACCTTAGAAATTCAATGAAAAGATCATAGGTTTCACACATGTTATAGTTAGCTGGACATTTCACTCATACAAAACCTTTGAAATTCCCCCGTTATAGTTAGTTCAGCTAACTATAACTCGCCTGCCCGCAATGCACTGCTGATGACGTCACATATTACATCACTCATGACATGGTCAGTGAATTCCCTGATGACATCACTGATGATATCTCAAAGGATATCACTGAAACATTAATGTGGAACATACGTGATGGATCGAGGGGAGTTGCCACATTCGGGGCTCATGTGAGAGCCTTTTATTGAGCAAAAACTTTGGGTGCATCCATATAGGAGTAAAGAAAGGACTCAGTTTCCCAACATGCAACGTGTTGAGTCATATGACCCGCCCATCCAGGATGCGCGATATTGCTGTAATGGGGTTAACGAGTTACCATCATGCACTTGTTCTGACGGCTGCTGAGGAAGCTAATTGCGAAACTCGTCAGGCCAATCAGATGCTTTTAAAGACACAAATTCACGGAGCTCCCCATACCAGATAAAATGCTTAGGGGAAGGCACACGCACGTTTAAGTGCGGCTCGATCTTTGGACACCCCAAGAGCGTGATGTAACAAGTGGCTGTCCTGCCGCTGGGCCGCACCACCCAGGAAAAGAAAATGGGGGGCTACGGGACTCTGAGAGAAGCGGAGTCCTTGATGTGGAACATGCGTGATGGATCGAGGGGAGTTGCCGCATTCGGGGCTCATGTGAGAGCCTTTTATTGAGCAAAAACTTTGGGTGCATCCATATAGGAGAAAAGAAAGGACTCAGTTTCCCAACATGCAACGTGTTGAGTCATATGACCCGCCTATCCAGGATGCATGATATTGCTGTACTGGGGTTAACGAGTTACCATCATGCACTTATTCTGACGGCCGCTGAGGAAGCTAATTGCGAAATGCGTCAGGCCAATCAGATGCTTTTAAAGACACAAATTCACGGAGCTCCCCATACCAGATAAAATGCTTAGGGGAAGGCACACGCATGTTTGAGTGCGGCTCGACCTTTGGACACCCCAAAAGCATGATGTAACAAGCGGCCATCCTGCCGCTGGGCCGCACTAACCCGGAAAAGAAAATGGGGGGCTACGGGACTCTGAGAGAAGTGGAGTCCTTGATGTGGAACATGCGTGATGGATCGAGGGGAGTTGCCGCATTCGGGCCGCATGTGAGAGCCTTTTATTGAGCAAAACCTTTGGGTGCATGAATACAGGAGTAAAGAAAGGACTCAGTTTCCCAACATGCAACGTGTTGAGTCATATGACCCGCCCATCCAGGACGCACGATATTGCTGTAATGGGGTTAACGAGTTACCATCTTGCACTCGTTCTGACGGCCCCTGAGGAAGCTACTTGCGAAACGCGTCAGGCCAATCAGATGCTTTTAAAGACACGAATTCACGGAGCTCACCATACCAGATAAAATGCTTAGGGGAAGGCACACGCACGTTTGAGTGCGGCTCGATCTTTGGACACCCCAAGAGCGTGATATATATATATATATATATATATATATAGAGAGAGAGAGAGAAAGAAAGGGAGAGGGAGGGAGATTATTTACACAATTCAGAGAGAGTCCATACATTTTCCAAGATAAATCCAGTTTCCTTGGACTACTGTGTTGCCCTATATTTTATTTTTATATTAAAAATATTAGCCGGAACACCATTGAGTGCAATATGCAACACTTGAACATTAATACGTGCACTATATAGATTAAGATTGAAAATATTTAAAGTTTTATCATCACATCAATCGGAAATAAAGACTAGCATTGACCTGGTATACCTGTTACAGATACAGCACCACAGCAGACGTTCCTTGCTGCCAGGTACAGCAACCACACACTGCTCTGTTTTTGAATCACAGAAATCTGTACAATGAAACTCATTTTCAATCTAGAATTGACTCTCAGATCTTTCTACACTTGGGTCTCTGACTTCCTGGCAGATTTTCATGATCTGAAAACCCACACTTGGTAAACATCAGTCTGCAACGTACGCTTCCTTATGCAAACTTTGTATCTGTCAACACCTCACAAGAGATAGAACTGGTTCTTTAAAGGGCCAAGCATTTGATATTTGTTGCCTGAGTCAGTATAACATGATCCAAGAATCAATTATACAGCAACTCGCGTCAGTACCTCTTGTACAGTGTTTATGTAGTAAACTTGTATTACTTAATGTAGATGTCGATGGTAGAGGAAACTCTGGCAGAAAGTTAATGCTGGCCAATAATTTTTAAATTGATAACAAGAAAAAAATAGCCACCACTCTAGATGTAAAGAGAACAGGGTAGTAATACCAATGCAACAACATAAATTCTCCTTAACTTCTATTGCTATTCTCAGTAAAGCATATTGCATATTGTACATGCACAAAACTGTGCAATCTCAAAGATATTAGTAGTTTAATTTATTGAACCAACAAATATAACTTAAGAATGTCATATCACACTTTCACACATTTTGCCACTCCATCACCAAACTCAGGGTCTGATTTAGAACTTGGCAGACTGAAGACTCTGTTACAAATGCGATTGATATTTTGTTATACAGCTACTCACATACCCACTTATTTACCTACAGGGAATTACACACCCACTCACTCACCCATACAGCCTCGCAGCACAGCCACTAACTCACACAACCCCCACAACCACTTACATACCCATTCATGCATCAACACAATCACTCACACATTGCTTAACTCACCCGTGCAGCCACTTACATACTGAGTCCCACATACTGCCGCTCTATACCCGGACTTTGGGTCTGATTTAGATCTTAACAGACAAGATACTCTGTCACAAATGTGATGGATATCCTGTCATACAGCTACTCACATACCCACTTATTAACCTACACAGTCACTCAGACACCCACTCACTCACCCATACAGCCTCTCAACACAGCCCCTCACCCTTACAGGCATTCATGCACTCACTCACATAACCATCTACACATCCATACAAGCACTCACACATCCACTCACTCACACATACAGTCATTCACACTGACACTTACTCTCTAACACAGCCACTCACTCACCAACTCACTTAACCAAACATTTACTCAAATGGCCACTCACCCATACAGCCACTTGCATACTGAGTCAATCGGTCATACAGCCATTGAGACACCCCCTCACTCCCTCATACGGTCACTACATACCCATGTATTCACCCATAGAACCACTCACATGCCACTCACTCACCAATGCAGCCACTGACACACCCACTCACCAATGCAGCCACTTACATATCATCTCACTCAACCATACAGATACTCATACACCCAATTATACACCCATGCAGCTACTTTCACACTGATACACAGAAGAATACAGTCACACAGCCACTCACATAACATATGTTAGAAGTAGTTTGACTCTGTAGTTTCGCTCAGTAGTGATGCAACTAGTAAACTAATTTAACTTTTGTAGTAGGTTAATATATATGTCTAACACCCATAAACTCTTAAAAACACACTCACTTGATGATGTCATCAGTGATGTCACTGACTATATTATTATGTCATGAGCGATGTAATATGTGAGGTCAAAAGCAGTGCAGGTGGGAGTAATAGTTAGCTCAGGTAACTATCGTTGCTGAATTTCACTGAGTAAAATCTTAGCCTAACTATAATGTCCCTGTAACCTTGTTTTTTTAGGTATATATATATATATATATATATATATATATATATATATATATATATATATTCACAGATAAAACCATAGGTTATAGACCATATATAGTTAGGAATTTGCATTTACAAAACCTTGAAAATTCACTGAAAAAACCATAGGTTATAGACCATATATAGTTAGGGATTAGCATTTAAAAAACCTTATTTTATTTGCAAAAAACCATTGAAATTCCATATATAGTTAGTTGCACTAACTATATATCGCGGACCCGCAATCCACTGCTAATGATGTCACATATTACATCATTCATGACATGGTCAGTGACATCACTGATGACATCACTGATGACATCTCAAATGACATCACTGATGACATCACTGATGACATCACTGATGACAACACCCAGTGACTGTATGTTTCTGTAAAGTTAAAATATGTCTTACATATTGAAGAATGAGTGGATGTATAAGTGTCTGGATGAAGGATTTAGTAGGTGCATGACTGACTGTATGAGAGAATGATTAAATGTGTCTCACTGAGTGTATGGGTTAGTGATTAAAGTGTCTTAATTTGGCAATCATTATTTATGTTGTTCTGTAAACTGCTGCATGTTTAAATCAGTAGCTATATCAGTAACTATATGGGTTATTGAATGGTTGCCCAAGTATTTGTATGAGAGACTGAGTATGTGTGTGGGTGGCTGGGAGGTGTATAACTCTGTGCATAGATGTGTGAGCAGTTGATTCCCTAGGTGTATGGGTTCAAAAGTGCATGTAGAAACCGCTGTATGGACAGTTGACTGTGTGCATGAGTATATTGGTGAGTGAATGGATATCTCAGTGCTACATGTCAAAGTAAGTACATATGTAAAACACACTCCATGTGAGAGTTGACATATATAAATAACTGAACATAAGAGCCAGTGAATGTGTGAGTGGCTGTATGAATCATTGTGAACTTGTATCAAGGATTGTATAAGAGAGTAAATATGTGTTACTATATGTTTGAATAAGTAAGGTGTGTATAACTGTATAGTTGAGGAAATGGAGATGTGATTGATTCTTTCCATGACTGACTAGGTGTGTGAGTAACTCCATGGATGTGTGACAGTCTGTGAGTGCCTGTTTACACTGAGTGTATCTAAGGTTATATTAGAGTCTGAAGATGTATTATCACATAAATGATATCATCAGTGATGTAATCAGTAATGTCAAATGAGATGTCAGTGATGTCATCAGTGATGTCATTTGAGATGTCATCAGTGATGTCATCAGTGATGTCATTTGAGATGTCATCAGTGATGTCATCAGTGATGTCACTGACCATGTCATGAATGATGTAATATGTGACATCATTAGCAGTGGATTGCGGGTCCGCGATATATAGTTAGTGCAACTAACTATATATGGAATTTCAATGGTTTTTTGCAAATAAAATAAGGTTTTTTAAATGCTAATCCCTAACTATATATGGTCTATAACCTATGGTTTTTTCAGTGAATTTTCAAGGTTTTGTAAATGCAAATTCCTAACTATATATGGTCTATAACCTATGGTTTTTTCTGTGAATTTCATTGGTTTTTTAAAAGCTAATATCTATAGCTGTAAAATATATTCTTTATTAAGTGACGTATCACGTAGCCCGTGAGACGCCTCATGATGCATCGCATAACCGTGACGTATCGTCTCTGCAGCGCAAACCAAACCCAAAACGTAAGCGCGCCAGAACACGCTTAAAGATATATATATATTTTTTTAACCTTAATTAGACAAAATCCACACGTGCACATATCACAAACGTTCAAAAAACACAATATGTCGGACTCCCGTTACGCTGCCGGTTAGCTGCCCGGTTAACGTACCAGGAAGCACCTTTACCGCGAAAAATCGCAATTTTTTTTTTCTTTTGCCCCGCAGGGAACTTCAATAGCCCCCTCATCAATCCTAGGGGTTCAGGAGGGGTCTGCCTTACCCCTTTCATTCATTTACACCTTTTTTTTTCCACCTCTTGTCTCTCGATCCCACAGAGAGACAAGATGGCGGCCGCTCCAGACTGTTTACAATGATAACAGCCAATCAGCTTCTCCTCAGACTCCTGTTACACTGCCGGTTAGCTTCCCGGTTAGCTGCCCGGTTCGCGTACCAAGACGCGTCTCTACGGCGAAAAAATCGTTTTTTTTTTCTTTTGGCCCCGCGTGGCTTTATAATATCCCCCTCATCAATCCTATGGGGTCAGAAGGGGTCTACCTTGCCCTCTTTCCTTCATTTCCCTCTTTGTTTTGGTCTCCTCTTGTCTCTCGATCCTACCGAGAGACAAGATGGCGGCCGCTCCGGACTGTTTACAATGTTGACAGCCAATCAGCTACTCCTCAGACTCCCGTTACACTGCCGGTTAGCTTCCCGGTTAGCTGCCCGGTTAGCTGCCCGGTTCGCGTACCAAGACGCGTCTCTACGGCGAAAAAATCGGAATTTTTTTTTTTTTTTTTTGGGGCCCCGCGTGGCTCTATAATATCCCCCTCATCAATCCTAGGGGGTCAGAAGGGGTCTACCTTGCCCCCTTTCCTTCATTTCCCCCTTTGTTTTGGCCTCCTCTTGTCTCTCGATCCTACCGAGAGACAAGATGGCGGCCGCTACGGACTGTTTAGAATGTTGACAGACACCGGAGAGCCAATCAGCTTCGCTTCGCAAAGTTCCGATACGCGAAAAGTTCGCGAACCGGAGCGCTACCCGGAGCGCTGTTACAGATATATATCTTGTTTTAAACGTTAATTTCTCAAAATCCACTGAAGCACATATATTGAGACCTAGCAAAGGCACATCGGGCTAACAGTCCCTACAATTTTGCCAAGTTTCGTGGAAATCCATTCAGCCGTTCGGGCTAAAAGTGAGGCCAACCGCCCTATGGAAATTAACATGGGAAAAACGCGTTTTGGGACCCCCCTTTTTTCTCGGCCCCCCCTTGACAAACGCCCCCCAAATTTCCAGGAGCTGCTCAGAAACAAAATGTGCCATTTTCCTGAAAATTTCAGCCAATTCCGTCCACAAACGCCAAAGTTATTAGGCATAGAATTTTCAAAAGTTCCATAGAGAAAAAATCCTAACTATATATACCTACTGGCTATCGCCAGTAGGTAATATATATATATATATATATATATATATATATATATATATATATATATATATATATATATATATATATATATATATATGTATATATATATATATATGTATATATATATATATATATTCACACACAACAGGAAACCCCTTTCGAAGAACAAAGCTCCGGTTTGCAGCCTCCAAGCAGGGCAGGTCCCGCCTGGAGATGTGCTTATGATTAATTATGGACACTTCAAACTGCGGCAAGAGCACCCACTTGGAAACACTTTGGGATTGACTACATCACCCACAAGTCTATGTAGATGGCCACGCCCACATGAACAGGTGGTGGAAACAAAAGTACACTCCCAACAGCGCTTGCAGTCGTTTGGTATGAGAAGCCACTGAAGAAAGGCTAAACCTGAAACGCGTCTGGCTTGCATCAACGTTTTATTTTGCTGCTCTTCGATGGGTCCTGCTGGCAGGCTGTTTGCCTAATAAAGTGAGCTGCAACAAATATCTTTGTGTGGCGAAGTTCTTCGAAAGGGTTTCCTGTTGTGTGTGAATTAAAGGCGGCCTTCCCTGGTCGCGAAGAACGGCCCACACGGTGAGCGAGTCAGCTAAGGCGCTACTGCAGTGTCTAGCGTGAATGAACGAAGGCGAATTGGTGACTTTACAGGGGGACACCAATTTACAAAAGCTCCGGTTTGCAGCCACAAAGCAGGGCAGGTCCCACCTGGAGATGTGCTTATGATTAATTATGGACACTTCAAACTGCGGTAAGAGCACCCACTTGGAAACACTTTGGGATGGACTACATCACCCACAAGTGTATGTAGATTGCCACGCCCACATGAACAGGTGGTGGAAACAAAAGTACACTCCCAACAGCGCTTGCAGTCCTTTGGTATGAGAAGCCACTGAAGAAAGGGTAAACCTGAAACGCGTCTGGCTCGCATCAACGTTTTATTTTGCTGCTCTTCGATGGGTCCTGCTGGCAGGCTGTTTGCCTAATAAAGTGAGCTGCAACAAATATCTTCGTGTGGCGAAGTTCTTCGAAAGGGGTTTCCTTTTGTGTGTGAATATATATATATATATATATATATATATATATATATATATATATATATATATATATATATCACATTTTCAAATTGCTGTGTACAGCGAATGCGCACTCGGAGGCAGGTATGCTTGAAAAATGTATTTATTCCCAAAATTACGCTACGCGTTTCGACAATAACTTGTGTCTTGATCACACGAAATGCTTCGACATAACCGGCATGTTTAAATAAACACAAACAAAGGTTGGCTGCATGATTTACAAGTCACATGACAAGATACATTTGCCGATCCGCCATTACTAAGTGGTGAAGTACCTCAATACATTGTAACACCATTGTTCTCTAAATTATAATTGTACTTCAAAACAATTTGCTGAGAAGTACTAATTAAGTATTTACTTCTACTTATTTGTAAAACCGCAAGCAATAATCCATAAGCAGGTGGTTATTGCTTTTCACTCGTTATAGTACCTTACATCAACAAACCAATAAATGCACATGATTATTACATTCCACTCGGTATAGTACCTCGAAAAGCCCTGTCGTCCCAATTCTGAGAGTAAGTTATCGCTGGGCATACGGCCCCGCCCTGGAGAGTCTGATCTTCAACCCCAGGCTACTACTCCCAATGTACATATTGTATAAGTATTTCCCATCTTCAGGAAAAACCAATAGAACGAAAAAAGTTTCTGGGCGAAAAAACGGTTTCCCAACAAAACGAAAACAACTTAAGGACAATTTCAAATGAGATAAGATGAAGCCACCTAAAACAGGTTGTGTAGATCTATTCTCATGCCAGGATACTTACGAAGACTAGTGCAAGAAATTAGTGCATGAAATTGTGAAGTCTATAGCCTTACGGTGGTGTCTTCGATCCCCAAAGTAAAAGAGAAGAAGGAGACAGTGAGGTGCACAGGACAGTGAATTGATTGTCTCTCCTAAAAAAAGTAACATAAAACATAATTAAAAACATCATACGTTAAAATTCTGTGATCATATTATGCAGTTATTCACAGTATTCAGCAGAGTATTAGAAATCTTAATATGCCAGTCTCATATTCAGTCTCATATTCAGTCGATATCTCCATCTCACTCCTAGTCTATTCATGCAAGTGAGTTGATAATTCCTCATCAAGGTTATGGCCCCCCTGTAACTTGGTCTCGAGGTTCATAATCCACCTTGATTCACGTTTTCTCAATGCCAACAACCTATTGCCCCCTCTTCTTCCGATGTTAACCTGTTCTACCACAAAAAATCTCAATAGGGAGGTATCAGATTGATGGCATTCTTAGAAATGTCTTGCAATGGGGTAGAGTACATCTACATGGGTAATGGCTCTGAGATGTTCCTGTACCCTTTTCTTAGCCATGCAGATCGTGCTTCCCACGTATCTCTTAAGACATGGACATTCCAAGACATACACAACATACGTGGAGATGCATGTCAAAAATTGTTTGATCTTTCTAGGATGAGGGTATCCTGGGATATCGACTTGTTTTACCATATAGCTTTGTTTGCATGCTCGGCAGTGACCACAGAGGTAGAAACCTGTCAAACCTTGTATGTGTTGTTTATTGTTATCGCTAATGTCTCCTTTCATGAGGATATCTCGTAGGTTTCTCCCTCTCCTATATGTAATGAGAGGCCTTTCCCCTCTATGTTGGCCTATGATGTTATCTGCATGTCATGAGTGATGTTGATAGAGCGCGCAGTTCACCCGGGTCACCAATTTCTTACACGCACTGGGCCCCGGCGTGCATTTAGTTTCAATCAGTGATTCTCGTGAACCGGGTGAGATCCTGGCACGCTCCTATGAGTAATCAATGGTTCAGAATTACCTCTGCTTACCATGCACCTGACTTACCACAGGCACAAACTTTCGATGGACCTAGAGCTAAAAGGGAAAATAGTAGACAGGACCTTAAAACATTTCTTTACGTCCATATATTTTATCCACTTTCTGTAAAATGACCACAGACACCTGATGAAGTTTTGATACTTTATATGAAATTCAAAAGGAAGATGCCAAGACAATAAGCGATATGCCGAACACTATGTCAAACATTAATATCAACATCAAAAGGTAGCTTTGCACAAAGAAAATTACGACCATTAAGATATATGGGAAAACTAGAGGTAGGGTTCGAAACAGAACTAATCACGGCAACGTTATACTAGGACACGAGGTATAAGGTTGGGACCTAAACATGTACTTAATCCTTAAACTATTCTTTCTAAGTTCACTGCAATCAACTAAAGGAAAGGGAAAAACGGGAACATACTATTATTTATGGTAAACACAATGAGCTCCTAAAGGGAGGGGGAGAGAGAAGGAACCAAACTAAATCAGCAACGGCAATAGAGCAATATCACAGGTAATAGTGCTTTAATAGATCATACGAAAGAGAGAAAGGAGAGAGAGAAAACAGGTTATAGAAACTACGCAAACCCACAAGCAATATTTACCTAATTCAGATTTGAAGTCTAACCCTGGCCACGGGTCAGATGGGAAGACGGGGACAAGGACCCTCGGAAAAGGAACACCAGAATGCGAACAGGTACAACCCACGGACAGATCAGGACAGGATACCCCTCAGGTTCGGGTCAAAGGACTGGGCCTCCCAGGGAACGACCAACACCCACAGCTTCGGACAGCAACGCCTGCGTTACCCCTCTCTGCAAGTAATCCGCCAGAAACCCCGATTGGATTTTCGAATCTCCCAGCAAAGTGCTTCGCCAGCACTTAGGAATTTCCACCCCTTAGGAGCTTGTGGAAAATATGGACAAAGTGCTCCGCAGCACTTTCAGATTGGACACCTATTGAGATCGTAGGGTCAGTGACAGGTCTGCTACTCGGACAAGTCGGACAATTTTCCTAAGCTAAACTAGGGCAATTATACTGTTTTGGGGACCCTCAGACCACCCACTAATGTTGCCAGTGACAGTTTCCCATATTATGATTGGTCAGGAGAGGTGGTGCGGTCATTACCACCTCCTAGAATTCCACTTTCTCATACTTAATATGCAATTTTATACACCCGCCCCCCGGGTTCACGTTCCCATCCATAGAGTACAACAGAAAATATGAGCGCATAAGACAGTTGCAACAAGTTTGTTAAATTCAAGGTGATTGTCCACACTGGGTGCTGGATTCCCAGGCGCATTTTGCTTCAGGAGCCAGCTGGCTTTGTTCAGCTTCTGCGCAGTTTGGATTTTTCCCAGTCACGTGACGGGGTTCAGAGGAGCCTCAGCATGGCGTCGCTCATGTATGCCCCAGCCCACAAAGACGCGGTACATGAAAAGTAAGCGAAAACAAATTAAAATCACATATAAAATGATCACACTGTATACCATGAAAAAATCTTATCCCACCCTTACTTTATAATGACTATAGCATTAAGGTTTTTAGTGCGAAAAGATAGATAGGCTGAAGCAGCAGCAATAGCAGAGAGCGTGGTGAGAGTCAAGCGGCCATTTTAGCAACAATGCGCATGTGCACAGAACTCCCTCCAGAATGCGAGTGCGTCACATCACATGGGTATGACCGACGCATGCGCAGACTGAATTTTAGCGAAGCAGCCATTTTCCTTAGCGCAAGCTTCGTTAATATGGAAAAAAACATACAGGCAAGCATCCGGGGACACCCGCGTTTTTGGAAAAACGTGTAATAAACTACAATAATGATTTTTAGTAAGGTTATACATTTGGCGAGGTTCTTGCACGGGGCAAGGCGCTTCACGTGCAAATCCTTGCTCCATCAATCCCCTCTTTGATGATATTTACTATCATCACTACATAATGGAAACAGATGCCAACTTTTTCTCATTCATCCACATCACTCATGTCAATTTCAATAAATTTATTGTTCAGTTTTCTTTCAGCTTCTCTATGAGAGTGGTGATTTTTCGCCTTTTTATAGATGGAATTCTTCACCTCTTCTAATTCCAGTTCATCAATATTTCTTTTCACCCCTCTCTGATTTACTGTGTATTTCCTTTTGCACTTCTGACATTTGCAGCAGATAAAAATAATCAATATAATTACACCTATCATAATTATTGGCATCACTATTTTCCACAACAGGTTTCTACCTAGGTTAGCAAACCAACTACCTATAGAGGAGAGACCTCCAGTCAGTCTCGTCCAGGCACTGTCAACCTCCAATGGTTTGAGTTCCTTTTCCAAATTAGTTATGTTCTTCACATATTGCTTTAATTCGATACTTTTGTCAGGAATGTAAGTGCAACAATGTTGCGCTTTCAGCATTCTACAGACTCCGCCCTCTTTTGCTAATAGGGTGTCAAGGGCAAGACGGTTTTGTAAAACCATTGATCTGATCGCAACCATTTCAGTATTGACCAGCAGGAATCCAGCAGCAGTGTCCGTTGATAACCGGTCCACTACTGTAGACAATTTGCAGATTCTATGGGTGTTCAGAACTACCCCCATTCCAGGTATCAGTGCACTGAAAATATCACCTATAACTTCACCTACACTTTCGCGCTTACTACGCACTAAGCCATTAGTTTCTTCATCGCTTCCAGCTGCATTATTCACATGGTATATTTTCGGGAAAACAATGCCAAAGTAGCAGCTTCCATACCAGTGATCCGGCAATTTGAAATACGCCTTGTTCCCACATATATAATATATTCCGGGAAACACAGGTTCTGACCCATTTTTGAAACCCCAACCTCCAATTACCTTGTAATTATGTTCACATTCGCTGGAACCGATGAATTCATTGTTATAGTACTCTGTCTTTTCCCTATGGATACAAAGTTTCCCTTTTCGTTCAAAATCCAGCAACAAGGCAGGATTAGCTTCGCCTTGCGAGGTGTTGTCCATGTGTTCAGCCCACCTAGGGACTCTATCTTTCTCGTCATTTGCTTTCTTTTGAAACTTTTCTCTCCTTCTGTCTGCCATCTTTATGAACATCTTTTCCTGCTCTTGCAGAGAACAGGTCAGATTAGATTCTCTTGCTTCATTTAAATCTATATTACCTATAGTCAGAAAATATTCTCCCATATAACGGGTCACGTCACTTGTAGTATGTACACGGTTCAAGTGTTTTCTAACAGGAAGTTCAGAAAAAACTACGTCATCATTGGAATAATAATATTGCAAGGTGCTTCTATAGAACAAGCTAGCTAAAATACTACAGGAAATTCCATAGGTTAACGGTAGGTGATGATATGTCACACCTTCAGCTACTGAGGTAGGTAGCTTCATGCAGACATAGCAGTCCTCTATTTCCATAGCTTCTACGTAATGCACTAACAAGTTAGCAAAGACATTTAGATGTGTCCTGTTTTTCATTTTGTGAAAATGTAGTCCATCCTCATCTGATGCTTCTAATTTAGGTCGTGTGTGTGTCAAGCCTACTAGCTTGTCGCGTCTTTCTAAGCTTCGTGGTGTTTCTGCAGTCGGGTCAGCCCCTACATCTACTGCCTCAGGTTCAGTAGGGGAAAGGTTAGGATTCTTACTTATCATAAATGGTAAGAAGATTGTTAGTCCTATCCATATTACTATTAGCACAGCTACGCTACATAAGCATACTTTACAGCAAGTTTTTAGACACCCACATCTGGATCTCACAGAGACACTCGGATCAGACATTTTAGCTTACAGGTGGCTTTCGCTACCCCTCTTTGTTTCCTTGTACCAGAGGTTTACTTCTGGGCTCTCTCAAGGAGGGTCTTCGTCAGAGCTCCGATCAGCAATGGACTCGTCTTCACTGTTGCCACTGTGGTGTGGTTCGTCTATTTCTTCCAACACATAGTAAGTCCACTCAGGGCTTCGATATTGTTTGCTCTGTTTCTTTATTCTGTCGCTCTTTCTCAGCGATTTTCCTTGGGCTGTCCTTCTTTCACTTTGAGCCCTTTTTCGGTCTTTGTCGTGGTCTGCGGCTGTCTTTAGCCTGAGCCTCAGTCTTTTTACGTATCGAGGTGCACTTCTGCCTCCTTTCCTTCCAGTAGTTGAGGAAACTTGCCCTTCTTCGTGCACTCTTTTTACTTTTTGTTGTGGCACTTCTGTTTCCCTACCTGACTGGCTAGTTCCAGGTCTTTCATCTATCTCTTCTGCCTGGTCCCTAGTCTGACCCTGCTCAGATTCAAACCGCACTTTCTTTTTCTGTTTAGTTGATTTTATTTCAGATGTCTGAGCACATTGATCTATTTCTATCTGTTCCTGTTCATGCGCTTCGATCTCTTCGTTTTCTTCTGCATGAACGTCAGCTCTAATTACTATTTGTCCCTTTCCAGACTCCGGAGTTCCAGGAGGAGTCTCGATGCCTTGATCTGACCCTACTTGGCCTACTTCCTGATCAGGTGTGATGTGATTCTCGCGGACCTGATCTGCTTCGTCTATTTCTAGCTCACCTGGACTATCCCACTCACTGTCTAAATAGGAATACTTCCTGGTTCGTATTGGATCATGAACCGGGTCGTCGGCGGGCTACCATTCAACGTCTCGACTGGTGCTCGGCAGTTCGATGTCAGCTAGTTCTGGACTCTCCTCTTCGGAAGCCTCCTCAGCTGAGCTGCCTTCAGCTACAGTCGCATCTTCTCCAGCTACCCGCTTCGTGTGGCTGGCGTGGATCCACTTCGGTACACCAGCACACTTTACAGCAGTGGTAGTGACGAGGATCACTTGTCGTGGCTTTCCCCACCTGGGTTTCAGGCAACTGCTCCGGGTGTGTTTCTTTAACGCCACCCAATCTCCTGGTCGCAAGTTGTGTGCTGGAGTCTTTGGCCACTCGTCTTCTGTCTCTCCAATCTGCTGAGAGAGAGAACGCACTTGGTCACCCAGCTGCTTGCAGTATTCTAGCACCATATCATCAGAAATGCTTAGCAGTTTGTGTCCGGGTACCCATGCCTGCCGCATCACTCTTCCCATCAACACTTCATGGGGACTCAGGCCAGTCTTTCGGTTCGGGATACTTCTCAAACTCATCAGCACAAGGGGTAAAGCCTCTATCCAGTTCATTTTTGTGGAATCACACATTTTTCCCAACCTGGACTTCAGGGTGCCGTTTATTTGTTCCACTACTCCAGAAGCCTCTGGATGGTAGGCACAATGTATTCTTTTCTTCATTTTGAATGCTTTACAGAGTTCTTCTAGTACATCGTTGGCAAAATGCCCACCTTGGTCCGTTTCGATAGTCTCTGGGATTCCGTACCTAGGTATCAATTCCCTAAGCAATAGCTTAGCTGTAGTTAAGGCATCAATTTTCTTTGCTGGGTAAGCCTCCACCCACCTGGAGAACAGACAAACTATGACTAGGATATATCTATATCCCTTGCAATTTGGCATTGTTACAAAGTCTGCCTGCATTCTTACAAAGGGACCTACTGCCTTCCCAATGGTACTCTGTTTTACTACAGTCTTCTTTCCTGCATTAAATTGCTGACACACTAGGCACCTCTGGCAAAACCTTTCCGCCTGGTTCCTGAACTTTGAGTTACAGAACACTTGTTCAAACACCCGACACATAGCGTCTCTTCCCATATGTGTTGGTTCATGTATCATTCTGACCATGGGGTCCACCAAGCTATCAGGCAGTACAGGCACCCCAGCCGAATTTACCACCACACCATCCTCTCTCAACTCGCATTCATTTGCTGCCCACCTTCCTTTTTCTTGCCTGTCTGTAGCCTGTTGCAACTCCTTTAGTTCCTCCCACGTAGACACATTCTCAAACAACATAAGTTGGCAGCTGTTTCCACTCCACAATGCAATTTGGAGAGACATGTGATGTCGTGCACAAAACTGTGCCATTTGGTCAGCGTATCTATTACCGGCGGTCACATCATCATTTCCTGATCTGTGAGCCGCACACTTGACCACAGCCAATTCTTTGGGCAATTGGATAGCTTCCAGTAAGTTATGCACCACTTTTCCATTTCTGATAGGGGTGCCGGAGGAAGTCATGAATTCTCTTTGCAACCACAACTGGCCGAAGTCATGAACAACCCCGTAACAATACTGGCTGTCGGTGTATACAGTTATTCTTTTGTTCTTCCCCCTCTTACAGGCTCTAGTTAACGCGATGAGCTCTGCCACCTGTGCAGATTTCACCGCGCTCAGGTATGATGCCTCTATGGTCTTTGTCAATGTAACCACAGCATAGGCAGCACTCAGGCCCCCATTCTCATGTCTTAAACATGAGCCATCCACGAACATTGTCACCTCCCCATCAAGCAATGCTATTTCACGAATGTCTGGACGGGGCTTTGTACTGAACTCAGTCAGATCAACGCAATTATGGTCCCCTTCTTCTTCTGATTCTACATCCAGGGGGACAGGTAACAGTGTCGCTGGGTTTAGGACATTGCACCGGGAGATGGTGACGTTTTCAGCACCAATCAGGATTCTTTCATACTTAGTCAGCCGACTAGGTGTGAGGTACTGGGTCTTGGTTCTAGTTAGCAGGATTACAACAGAATGAGGAACATATACAGTGACGTGATGTCCCATGACAATGTTCTCACTCTGTTCCAGGCTGACACAAGTAGCAGCAACTGCCTTCAGACACCCCGGTAGTCCAGCAGCCACTGGATCTAGGGTGGCCGAAAAGTAGGCCACTGGGCGTCTAACTAAACCGTGCTCCTGAGTCAGAACTGAAAGAGCACAATTTTCTCTGGTGTCACAGAACAGTTCAAAAGATTTAGAGTAGTCCGGCATACCTAATGCAGGAGCGGTACATAGGCAATTTCTCAATGTTACCCACGCATTCATGCTTTCACTGTCCCAGCTGACGGGGTCTTCTACTCCTTTCTTGGTCATGTTTATCAGGGGCCTGGCCAGTGCAGCAAATCCTACAATCCATTGTCTACAGTAACCCACAACTCCTAGAAACATTCTCACTTCTTTCTGAGTTTTGGGCAGTTCCATTGCTCTAATTATTTTGATTCTTTCAGTAGTTACTTTCCTGATTCCTTTTTCTATCTGGTGCCCCAGATACTTCACGGAGTTTTTACAAAACTGCAACTTGTCAGGCGACACTTTATGTCCTCCCTTTCCTAGGTGATTCAGCAAGGCAATGGTGTCAGTGACACAGTCAGTTTGGGTTTTAGATGCCACTAACAGGTCATCTATGTACTGCACCAGAACAGACTCTCTTGGTAGCACTAGGGATTCAAGGCACTTTTTCAGTATCTGGTTAAAAATCGAGGGACTTTCGGTGTACCCCTGAGGGACACGATTCCAGACATAGATATGGCTGTCGAATTCAAAACTGAAAAGGAATTTGCTTTCTGGATGCAATGGGATAGAAAAGAATGCATGGCACAGATCAATGACAGTGAACCATTCTGCATTCCAGGGAATCTGGTAGAGAATGACTGCAGGGTTGGGTACAATAGGACAGCAAGGTACGACAATTTGGTTTACCTTGCGCAGATCTTGCACTACCCTGTACTTCCCACTAGGCTTTTTGATCCCAATGATAGGCGAGTTACAGGGGCTGCTCATCACTTCTTCTATGATTTCGGCTTCGAGCAGCCGGGTAATTTCAGTCGCCACTCCTGCTTTCACTTCTGCACTCATCTTATACTGTCTGGTTTTGGGGTATATAGCATTCGTTTTTATTGCTATTTTAACTGGGTCCACATTTGCCATCAGGCCTACATCTTTTCCTGTGAAATCCCACACTTCTGGTACTACTCTTAATTGGAGCTCTTCAGGTAAATCTTCAATTGTCAAAGTCTTTATATCCGCATCTTGTCTAACTAACATCAGTTTGTATAGGCCATCTTCATCGGGGGTCTGAATTTCGACACCATTTGGTGTGCAATAGATGGTACAACGCATCTTGCACAACAAATCACGTCCTAGCAGGTTTACAGGACTGGAATCACAGACCACAAATCTGTGCATTTCCTTGAAATTCCCTATAGAAATTTCCATGGGTTCAGTTACTGGAGTACTTATTATTTGATTTGAGACTCCCACTACTTGGATTGCTTCTCCCGAGAGGGGTAGGTTAGGAACATCCACTGTTCTCACAGTAGATCGGGTAGCACCAGTGTCCAACAGAAAGGTGACATCTTTTCCTTCAACCTTTCCTTCAATGTATGGTCCAGTCTGGTCTACCGGTAAGGAGGCGCCAAGCACACACTCCTCATCCTCCCCTCTCAGGCCCCGTCAATCTTGATCTCCACAAAGGAATGTATCATTTAGCAAATACTGTGGAATGACTGCGTTTCTTTCACTCTCGACTTCCCATACTTCCGCCCTTTCATTCTGCTGACCCTGATTCTTAAAATTCTGTCTAGGAGCGCGAGGCACTGGGGGTAGCTTTACCTGTTGCTGGTTCTTTCTCGTCCCCTCTCTCGGCACCTGTGGATTTAAACCATTTACAGGGGCATTACCGGCCTGCAGGTGTGGACACTCGTCTCTCCAATGCCCTATCTGGCCGCACCCATGGCACGGGAATTTCTTCATGGCTTCTTCTCTACTCATCTTAGTGCGGGGCTTCCCTCCTCCCCCAGCAGTGGCATTCTGAGTATTATTATCAGAAGTTAATCTACTTAACTGTTTTACTTGCTGTTCGGCTAATTTCACCTGTGCCCACATAACTTTCTCTTTGAGGGCCTTCCTTTTGTTTTCGATTTCATCTTCACAATATTTTGCATATTTCAGGACAGCGTCTATTGGTTCTCCCTGCCAACTGATTTTATTGTCCCTAATCCATTGGGAAATTTCAGGCCTTAATCCTAGCACAAACCTGTAACTGAAATGGGTCATGTCTTTCAGGTCCACATTGTCGATACCGCTGTATGTTTTAAACACTTGCAGTAACCTTTCATAGTAGGAGTGAACAGTTTCATCACGTTCTTGGGTGGTTCTATCTATTCGGGTCCAGTCTGTTTCCTTTGCGGGAACCTTTTTCTTGAGATATTGTATGACTTGATCATACTTCCTCATTACTTCAGGTGCAGGCGCACCTGTTTTCTCATCTCTGGGAAATTCCTCACTGGGCCAATCAATTTCAATTTTACAGTCGGTCCACAGATCTACAGGGACCACAATGTCGAAAAACCCATCCAAGTCTTTCAGCAGACATTTCTGAACTTTTATGAAGCGCTCTACCTGCCTGTACCAATCAACAGGCTTCTCCCGTAATTTCGGGAAGTCATTTGTAAATGACACAATATCCTGTCGGGACCAAGGGACATGGACATATTTTCCTCCCGGGACCTCCCTCATGGGGCACAATTTTTCGGCTGGTGTTACTTCCTTTAATAAGAGTTCCGAAGTCACTGACCCAGCCCTGCTGCTTTCCTTTTTCTTTGCCCACCGGGTTCTCCACTTCCCCACCTCGCCCCATTTCTGCAGGAGTTTCAACAATTCTTTTACTTGGATCTGTTTTCCCATTACATTCAGGCTTTCTAAATCTTTGTCTGAAAAATCCACTCTGTAAGGTTTCTGAAGGATTTTGGAGCGACTAACATCTATTCCCATTTCTTCCGCTGTATCCATTATCCTTTCATGGAGCGACCTAGCGTTCCGGGTCAGATATTTACTGATAAACAGCAACTCTTCTTCGTTATACGAGCTTAGGCGCTCAACCCCTAAGTTCCCAGCCATCATTTCTTCTATTTCTATTCTCAATTTATATATTTCCAAGGCTTTAGGTTGGGGAGTGGCCTCCTTCTCTAGCTCCTTTGTCCATCTATCTAGTTCTTCAGGGGAAACTAAAGTAGCACTCCTAATTCCCGTTGCACTTTCAATTCCCACCTCCTTTGGTCTGGGTTGACTTCTAGTCCCTATTATGCTGGCCCTTGATTCCCTTATGGGCAGATCCATCAAGCTCCCCGATTCACACTCACTCTCTTGATCTTCATCTATGAATATCTCCTTTTTCGAAGTCAAAATGCTAGAAGTAGGCAGCATCGAGGGGAAAACAGGAGGCTGGGGACCGGTCATGTCATTTTTATACAAAGGAATAGCTGGACCAATGGTTACAGGAATAGTCAAGGAATCAGGATGGGGCTGCATTTGGGTAATGGTTCGAATTAATTCATCTCGCTGTTTAGTCAGGACCTCTCTCTCTTTTTCTCCCAATACCTTTCCAGTAGATTTGTCATGCAATACCTGGGGTACTAGGGACGGATAAATATTCGGAGCGGTCGGAGTGACCAGCCGCGGAGGATCTTCTCCGAACGGCTGATAATTCGGAACTGTAGGTTTGGGTCTGCAAAACCCGTCCTTTTCACTGGCCTTACTGTCTGTCCCGGTTCCATCTGTATCACTATCCCTCCTACATCTGGGATACTTTGCAAAGGGATTTCGAGAGGGCACAGGTTCTGAGTCTGCATCATAGGGAGGTGGATTTTTCATTAGTAAATCTTCCAAGTGGTCATCATCCAAGTCCCCCATAGGAGCTAGGTGATGGATCTTTTCTTTGCATTTTCCTTTCCTTTCCTCAACCACCCCCATCATCGGGAACAGCCCTTCAGTTATCATAGACTGCCTCCACTGTTTCATTTTCTGCTCTTTAGTTGGCGTTGGAAGCTTAGGATACCATTTACTCACTCCCTTATCCATCCTGGGTTTATCTCGCTCTGCAGCCTCAATCTCCCATTCCTCCAGAGCTTCGTACTGGGTCAACCTAGGTCTAGGGTGCAATTCATTCATGCGGGTCCTTAGGTTAAACAGGATCCGACCATTAAAAGTACCTTCAACAGGGAATGCTAGAACTCCGTCATCTACTGTATATTTTGCCCAATTTTCTAACCAAACACAAGTATGATACCCTTTATCAAACATCATGAAAGAAGCAGGGGTATTTGGTGGGGGAATGAGCACACCCTCCCTCGTTCTAATGGGCTTGTCGGTTTTGAAAAAATTCTTTATTTTGTCAGAAAAAGACAATTTCCTCTTTATTCCGTACATCATGTGTGGTCTACCTCGCATAAGCTGATCCTTATAAAATCCTAGGTACTTTGGATTCGGTATAAAATCTGGATACCACATATAATCTTCGGGACTCTCTTCGAACTCGGCTTGATTAATTTTGTTTACCTTTGTGCTTCCAATGCTAGCGCGACTTCTATTTCTCACTACCCAATCAGGTCAGAGAATACAAAACTCTTGGCCAATGGGTGCGCGGCCTTTTCGCGAGACAGAGTCTCACTCTGCGGCACTCACCCCTCCTTTACAAATTCAGCTTCACTACACGCCCGCTGTCTTGACCAATACCAGCGCGGCACGGAGTGACGTCAGAGCAGCTCTCCGACTGACTCCCTCCTTTACAAGGTAACGGAAACTTTTAACTTTTCCTAAAGTGCGATTGTAAAACTTAGTTACCAACACACAACGTCTGCCACTATGTCTGAGTGTTCTAAAAAGATAGAAAGACTTCCTCTCACTGCAAGTAAACCACTTCTGTCTACTTCTCATTCACTCCGGGTAGACTTCTTTGCCTATCCTCACACTCGAGTAATATAGAACCCGTTATTCTTCCGACTCATCCACTGTCGTCAGGGATATGTACTGAGCCGGGATTTCACCAGTGAACTATTTTACTTACCAGACAAGCCTCGGAGACCCTACTACTCCTTCCGTATGCGACCCTTACTAGGTGATATCGCAATGAAAGTTTTATACCGGACTCGTAGCTATCAATTATTCAGATATAACAAAGATCCTAATTAGTGCTTCCAGTTATTCATTTAACCCTGCACTAATGTTTCAGACCCTAGTGACTTCAACAGCTAACCGGATTCTACTCACCGTTAGCTAAAATACTTCCCCGGGGATTCGGACTACACTGAACATTTCACAAACAATTCTGGGTTAATTCAACATTTATAGCAGCAATGTAAAATCATATACATTTACATATAAAAACATTTCAAAAATTTCAAACAATATAGTAAAAGTCAGCAGCGCATTAATTTTCACGGTTTGTTCCCTGTCTACCTAATCTAACTAGTCCAAACCATCCTCTGGCTGCCAGAAAATTACTGATAGAGCGCGCAGTTCACCCGGGTCACCAATTTCTTACACGCACTGGGCCCCGGCGTGCATTTAGTTTCAATCAGTGATTCTCGTGAACCGGGTGAGATCCTGGCACGCTCCTATGAGTAATCAATGGTTCAGAATTACCTCTGCTTACCATGCACCTGACTTACCACAGGCACAAACTTTCGATGGACCTAGAGCTAAAAGGGAAAATAGTAGACAGGACCTTAAAACATTTCTTTACGTCCATATATTTTATCCACTTTCTGTAAAATGACCACAGACACCTGATGAAGTTTTGATACTTTATATGAAATTCAAAAGGAAGATGCCAAGACAATAAGCGATATGCCGAACACTATGTCAAACATTAATATCAACATCAAAAGGTAGCTTTGCACAAAGAAAATCACGACCATTAAGATATATGGGAAAACTAGAGGTAGGGTTCGAAACAGAACTAATCACGGCAACGTTATACTAGGACACGAGGTATAAGGTTGGGACCTAAACATGTACTTAATCCTTAAACTATTCTTTCTAAGTTCACTGCAATCAACTAAAGGAAAGGGAAAAACGGGAACATACTATTATTTATGGTAAACACAATGAGCTCCTAAAGGGAGGGGGAGAGAGAAGGAACCAAACTAAATCAGCAACGGCAATAGAGCAATATCACAGGTAATAGTGCTTTAATAGATCATACGAAAGAGAGAAAGGAGAGAGAGAAAACAGGTTATAGAAACTACGCAAACCCACAAGCAATATTTACCTAATTCAGATTTGAAGTCTAACCCTGGCCACGGGTCAGATGGGAAGACGGGGACAAGGACCCTCGGAAAAGGAACACCAGAATGCGAACAGGTACAACCCACGGACAGATCAGGACAGGATACCCCTCAGGTTCGGGTCAAAGGACTGGGCCTCCCAGGGAACGACCAACACCCACAGCTTCGGACAGCAACGCCTGCGTTACCCCTCTCTGCAAGTAATCCGCCAGAAACCCCGATTGGATTTTCGAATCTCCCAGCAAAGTGCTTCGCCAGCACTTAGGAATTTCCACCCCTTAGGAGCTTGTGGAAAATATGGACAAAGTGCTCCGCAGCACTTTCAGATTGGACACCTATTGAGATCGTAGGGTCAGTGACAGGTCTGCTACTCGGACAAGTCGGACAATTTTCCTAAGCTAAACTAGGGCAATTATACTGTTTTGGGGACCCTCAGACCACCCACTAATGTTGCCAGTGACAGTTTCCCATATTATGATTGGTCAGGAGAGGTGGTGCGGTCATTACCACCTCCTAGAATTCCACTTTCTCATACTTAATATGCAATTTTATACACCCGCCCCCCGGGTTCACGTTCCCATCCATAGAGTACAACAGAAAATATGAGCGCATAAGACAGTTGCAACAAGTTTGTTAAATTCAAGGTGATTGTCCACACTGGGTGCTGGATTCCCAGGCGCATTTTGCTTCAGGAGCCAGCTGGCTTTGTTCAGCTTCTGCGCAGTTTGGATTTTTCCCAGTCACGTGACGGGGTTCAGAGGAGCCTCAGCATGGCGTCGCTCATGTATGCCCCAGCCCACAAAGACGCGGTACATGAAAAGTAAGCGAAAACAAATTAAAATCACATATAAAATGATCACACTGTATACCATGAAAAAATCTTATCCCACCCTTACTTTATAATGACTATAGCATTAAGGTTTTTAGTGCGAAAAGATAGATAGGCTGAAGCAGCAGCAATAGCAGAGAGCGTGGTGAGAGTCAAGCGGCCATTTTAGCAACAATGCGCATGTGCACAGAACTCCCTCCAGAATGCGAGTGTGTCACATCACATGGGTATGACCGACGCATGCGCAGACTGAATTTTAGTGAAGCAGCCATTTTCCTTAGCGCAAGCTTCGTTAATATGGAAAAAAACATACAGGCAAGCATCCGGGGACACCCGCGTTTTTGGAAAAACGTGTAATAAACTACAATAATGATTTTTAGTAAGGTTATACATTTGGCGAGGTTCTTGCACGGGGCAAGGCGCTTCACGTGCAAATCCTTGCTCCATCAATGTAATATGTGATGTCATCAGCAGTGCATTACACGCGCAAGTTATAGTGAGTCCAGCTAACTATAACGTGGGAATTTCAATGGTTTTATGTCAGTAAAATTTCCAGGTAACTATAACTGGTGTGAAACCTATGGTTTTTTCAGTGAATTTATTAGGTTTATTTAATGCTAGTTCCTAACTATAACTGGTGTGAAACCTATGGTTTTTTCAGTGAACATGGCATTAGTCAGTAGGTATATATAGTTAGGACCTAGCTACCATAGGAAATCCGCAACATTCTTTTGGGAATAACTTTTGCGCCGGTTGAGGAATTTGCGTGTAATTTTCCAAAATTTTGGCCAGCTCCGCTGCTCTCCTTCCCTGAAAGTTTCGGGGGGATTCGTGAAGTGGGGGCTGAGAAAAAAAGGGAGTCCCAAAACGTGTTTTCCCCATGTTAATTTCCATTGGACGGTCTGACAAGCCTACAGCCCGAACCGCTGAACGGAATTACACCAAACTTGGCAAAATTGTAGGGACTGGTACGCAAACGTGCCTTTGCTATGTTTGGTGAAAATTGCTCGAGTGGTTTTTATGAAAATTTACTTCAAAAACACATATATATCTGGGCGGAGCCTAACCACACATCTCATCGTGAGATCTGATTGGCTGTCAGCACTTCATCCAAGAAGTGTTGGCAGCCATCTTGGGACCAATATACATGATAGCACCTCATTAAAAAGCATTGTAGTTAATAGAGGGTTTTAGGACTTTAGTTACATTATAAATCATTTGTTGATGGTACCATGCTCATTTTAGGAATTGTGGTGTGTTCTAAGGTGATTTTACCATGTGAAAAAGCCTTCTGTTGGGATATCATGAATCATGTTTGAAAGAAAACTATTATCTCATGCTTTTCCCACAGTGGTTTGGAAGGGGATCTATAAGCTAAACTGAAAGCATATTTTCTGTAAATTCACATTATCTTTCTCAGTCACGTGAGAATGAAGTCTGACATTCTCAGTAAAACATGGACATCCAACAAGGACAGAGACTGTCAGTTGATTCCTTTGTGTTCTACTGCAGCCTCCTAGAGTGTTCTAAAGAACAACTAGAGCGCTGACAGTCCTACTTATTACAAAGGTATGGCACACCTGATCTTGATTGGAATAAAGTGGTTACTCTTAAAACATTTAATTTAAAAAGTAACAAAATTAGGGGGTATATTTTGCCATAGAAAGTATGATTAGTGCTGCAGAAAGAAAAATTAGGGCACATTTTGAGTGACTTCTCAAATCCTCTTCAATTTCATTAAAATATTCTGACATGCAGTCTCCCAAGATGGCCACCAGAGACAAAAGAGCCCAAATGTAGCCCAAATATCACCCAGGTGTAGCCCAAGTATAGCCCAATGACAGAATGTCCCAGAGTGTTCTAAAGAACAACTAGAGCGCTAACAGTCTTACTTATGACAAAAGTATGGCACACCAGAAGCCGTCTTGATTGGAATGAAGTGGTAAGTCTGAAAACATTTAATTTAAAAAGGAACAAAATGAGGGGGTTCATTTTGCCATAGAAAGTATGATTAGTGCTTCAGAAAGAAAAATTAGGGCACATTTTGAGTGACTTCTCAAATCCTCTTCTATTTCATTAAAAAAATTCTGACATGCAGACTGAAACATGCACTTTGAATACCAGCAGCAGACTTCCCTGGTGAGCAGTAGCTTTACTACAGTGATCTAATGAGCAACTAGAGTGCTAACATTCAGTATTTATGGCAAATGTGTGACACATCTGAATGCCTTCTTGATGGAATCAAAGTAAACAAGCATTGAAAATTCAATAGATCTCGACCTCGTTTAAGTTAAAGCCATTCTGTTTGTAATGAGGTGGCTTTTTAGCTTTGCTTTTATTAGTGTTTTTAAAACTTTCATGTAAATAACATGCATATTTATGTATATATGTATATGTATGCATGCATGTATATTTGTATTTATATAGATATGCAGATTATATATGTTTATATATGTATGTATATATATATGTACACATACATATATATAAATGCATATGCATATATATGCATATATATATGTATATGTGTGCGTGTAGAGAGAGGTAGAGAGGTAGAGGTAGAGAGGTAGAGACTAGTAGAGAGAGATGTAGAGAGAGGTAAAGAGGTAGAGAGTAGAAAGTGAGTAATAGAGAGTTGAGAGTGAGTAGTAGAGAGTAGTAGAGAGCAGTAGAGAGAGTAGCAGAGAGTGAGTAGTAGAGAGTAGTAGAGTGAGTAGTAGAGAGTGAGTAGTAGAGAGTGAGTAGAGAGTAAGTAGTAGAGTGAGTAGTAGAGAGTGAGTAGTAGAGAGTAGTAGAGAGTGAGTAGTAGAGAGTGAGTAGTAGAGAGTGAGTAGTAGAGTAGTAGAGAGTGAGTAATAGAGAGTTGAGAGTGAGTAGTAGAGAGTAGTAGAGAGCAGTAGAGAGAGTAGCAGAGAGTGAGTAGTAGAGTGAGTAGTAGAGAGTGAGTAGTAGAGAGTGAGTAGTAGAGAGTGAGTAGAGAGTAAGTAGTAGAGTGAGTAGTAGAGAGCAGTAGAGAGTGAGTAGTAGAGAGTAGTAAAGAGTGACTAGTAGAGATTAGTAGAGAGTGAGTAGTAGAGAGTGAGTAGTAGAGAGTAGTAGAGAGTGAGTAGCAGAGAGAGACAAGTAGTGAGTAGTAGAGAGTGAGAAGTAGAGAGTAGTAGAGAGAGAGTAGTAGAGAGGGAGTAGTAGAGAGTAGTAGAGAGTGAGTAGTAGAGTGAGTAGTAGAGAGTGAGTAGTAGAGAGTAGTAGAGAGAGAGTAGTAGAGAGTGAGTAGTAGAGAGTAGTAGAGAGTGAGAAGCAGAGAGTGAGTAGTAGAGAGTAGTAGAGAGTGAGTAGTAAAGAGTGAGTAGTAGAGAGAGAGTAGTAGAGAGTGAGTAGTACAGAGTAGAGAGTAGTAGAGAGTGAGTAGTAGAGAGTAGTAGATAGTGAGTAGTAGGGAGTGAGTAGTAGAGAGAGAGTAGTAGAGAGTAGTAGAGTAGTTGAGAATGAGTAGTAGAGAGTGAGTATTAGAGAGTAGTGGAGTAGTAGAGAGTAAGTGGTAGAGAGTAGTGGAGAATATTCCAAAGTTTGGAACAGCACCACTTGCACAATAAGTCCAATCAAATCATATCACTTAGAGTCCTTATTGAAGCGCTGAATCTTGGAGTATATTCAAATGCTTTTATTTTCCTTAAGTTTATGTACCACAGCTGTCAGTGACGCCAACTCAGGAGTCCAGGTTTCTTCCGTCTTGTAGTTGACTAGTCCCAATACCTTCAAGAACCAGCAAATGTGACAAGGATTTAAACACTTGGCACAACCTGCTGATCCCCAAAGGGACAGGGAAGTGGGGGACGGGAAGGGTAGTGGATGGGGGAAAGGAAAGCGAAAGAGAGAAACAAACAACACTGGATCTCTTCTTTGAGATGACTGTCTCTCTCTTGTTTTGAAACACTCTGGACTTTCTTTTGCAGTCTTGATTCTTAGATTGCAGTGCTGCGTTAAGAGTTTACATATATCACTACCGTTTCCTTAATAACCTGCAGTTTTCTTTTCTACTATATACAATGAGAAGTATTTGTACATACCCACTTGTAGAAAGCCCAATCCTGTGCTTCTTATATTAGTACGTGAACATCATCTAGTATGCCCCGCACTTTTTGTAAATAGCACCTTCAAAACATAAACACATTGAGTCAACAATTGCTTGGCTTAACTGCTTTCACCAACAACTCAGTGAACTGGTTAGTCAAACTGTAACCGCACTCAACATGCAACCTGTCTTACCTTACACTGTTAGGTGTGCATCAGTATTTGGGGTTCTGTGGAAAAGGAAATAAAAAAGAACAAAGACAGGCCCCCTAACGACTACTGTAGTGAACCATCACTCTGGCTGCTAACTTACAATTAGTCTTATGCAGTTTTAATCACTGCATTATCACAATGTGCATATACAGTTCAATTACTGTTTTAAAATAATCCAAAACCTTACTAGTGATAGGCAAATAAACTGTTACAATGTTCATCAAGCGAAAACATTACTAGTGATAGGCAAATAAACTGTTACAATGTTCATCAAGCGAAAACCCTATTTTTACATTAGTCAAGGTTCGTTTTCAGTGCTCTTGCCAAGGTTTGTTTTTATACATTTGCCAAGGTTTGTCTTTTCAAGGTTCTACAATCTACTATGGAATAGTCTTACTTCTAATCAGTGCTTGGCCGGAAATCCGAATACTGAGACCGGAAAGGCTGAGCGGGTCCCACAAGAAACGAGCTCCGACTCGAAAACCGGAAGTAACTGAGTCGGCGTTCCACGGAGCTTGAAGGAACAGTCAGGTCGCTCCGAGGGTCGGGAAATGCTTCGGAGTTGTTCCTGGTCCGAAAAAGGAAGCTGGAGAGTCAGGCGAGTTGCGCTGCGATCTGCAGAGCGGGCGGGGCCGGGTGCTGGGAGACGGGTCCTGGAGGCTCCTGATCGGCGCTGAGGCTGAGAAGCGAAGCGCTTAGACTTGGAACCGGCAAGCTTTTGTAGGCTTTTGACACGTGTGGGGAAATGTCTGTTGAGCACACCTGCTCAACGTGCCTGACTCATGAATATGCATAAGCAGCTATCGAGCTGAAGGAAAAAACATTGTACAATACCAATACTACTTTCTAGGAAATAATAAACAAACATTGCTACCTCCAAGCATAATTCTGCATGAACATGATTCTTTCTGCGCATTTACATGACTTTTTCTGGAACCATGATCTATGCTTAAGTTTTCCTGACAGTTCCCCCCCCTAAAGGCCTTCTCAGAGGTCGTGGTTTGCTGGGATTCAAAGCGTGAAAAGAGCGGATCAAACGAGGGGCGTGAACGTTATTCTCAGGTTCCCAGGATCTTTCTGCACTATCATAGCCCTTCCAGTCGATTAAATAATACCAACGCCCTCGAAATCTTTTTGAATCTAGTATTTTCCTGACCTCGTACTCAACGTGATCTCCTATGATAAGAGGAGGGGGAGGAGTATCGGGACGGGTTTTAGGCTGCACAGGTTTAATCAGGGACACATGGAATACTGGATGGATTTTATAGTCTTGAGGAAGGATCAGTCTTACTGAAACTGGATTTATCATCTTGTCTATGAAAAATGGACCAATGAATCTTGGTTTTAATTTCTTAGGTCCTTCCATCTGTATGTTCTTGGTTGACAACCAAATCTGATCCCCAGGTTTATAAGTTGGGGCAGGAGTTCTGTGTTGATCAGCATAGTGTTTCATCCTTTCTTTCTGTTTAGCTAAAGTTAGTTTTACATTCTCCTGAAATTTGCGTAAACTAGCTAGCCTCTCTGTAACTGCTGGCATATCGTGCTGTGTTTCTGGGAAGATAACTGGCAAGGTTCTAGGATGTTGGCCAGTGAGAAAATAGAACGGGGAACAACCTAGGGCTGAGTGCATTGTGTTATTGTAGGTGAATTCAGCTAAGGGCAGAGCGTCTACCCATTCTGTGGTTAAAGTGGTGGTTAAGCAACGCAAACTTTGTTCTAGGTATTGATTCACTTTCTCGGTTTGTCCATCAGTCTGAGGATGGAAAGCTGATGATAAAGCTAAATCAATCCCTAGATGACTGCTCAATTGTTTCCAAAAGTTAGACAGGAATTGTGGCCCTCTGTCAGAAATAATTTTTTGTGGAAGACCATGTAATTTCACTATGTTAGCTATAAACACCTTACTGAATTCAGCTGAAGATGGAAGTTTGGGTAGAGGAATAAAATGACCCATTTTAGATAGTAAATCCACTACTACTAAAATAGTAGTCATACCTGATGATGTTGGTAAATCTGTTACAAAATCTAAACTAATGGTATGCCAGGGTGTTGGTGGTATCTCCATAGGTTGCAACAAGCCAACCGGGAATGAGTGTGAAGGCTTTTGTCGGGCACACACTGGACAAGTCTGGACATACTGCTGGATGTCTGATTTCATACCTTTCCACCAAAAGTGTCTTTGGCACAACTCCGTAGTCTTGTTAATTCCCGGATGAGCGGCCATAGCCAAATCATGGTTCCACTTAATCACTTGTTTCCTTAAATCTTCTTTTGGAAGGAATATTTTATTCTTGAAATAGAATATACCATCTAACACAGAAGTTTGTTTTTGTTCAAGCCAATGTTTTGAATTCAGAACTTTATGTTGATCCCTGAGTAAAGATAGGAAGTCGAGTTGAGTGATTTCTGCACAAATCTTTTCTACTGGTATTATACTTTGTTCCCCTTCTTTTGTTTTCTTGTCTTTTTCGCAAACTAAACGTGAAAGAGTATCCGACAACAATTGTTTGGTCCCAGGCCTATAAGTGATTATGAAATCGAATTCGCTAAAGAACTGCAACCATCTCATCTGTCGCGGTGTGAAGGCTTTCACAGTTGAGTAAAACTGTAAGTCCTTGTGATCAGAGAATATGGTTATAGTGTGCTTGGCCCCTAGAAGGTGGTGTCTCCATTCCTGGAAGACAGCCTTGATTGCCAAAAGTTCCCGTTCGGCAATCGTGTAATTCTGCTCTGCCGGCAACAACTTTCTGGAAAAGAAAGCTATAGGATGGAAACTTCCTGATTCAGCATCTTTCTGTAGCAGAACTCCCCCTATCGCTGTTTGGGAAGCATCTGCTTCAACAAAGAAGGGTCTGTCAGGATCTGGGTGTGTTAAGATGGGAGCAGACGTGAAGGCCTTTTTCAAAAGATCAAAGGCTTGTTCAGCTTTTTCATTCCATTGGAATTTCCTTCCTTTTTGAAGAAGGCTGGTTATAGGTACCACAATTTCAGAAAACTTCGAGATAAATCTCCTATAGAAATTCGCAAACCCCAGAATCCTTTGAACTTCTTTGACAGAAGTAGGAGTTGGCCAATCCAAAATCGCTTTTACCTTTTTGGGGTCCATGACTATGCCCTCAGGGGACAACCAGTAACCTAGGAATTCCACTTTTGTTGTGTTAAAAACACATTTTTCAAGTTTGACAAACAATGAGTTATCTCGCAGTTTCTGTAAAACCGATTTAACATGTGAATCATGCTCCTCTGGAGTTTTGGAAAAGATTAGAATGTCATCGATATATACAATGACGCAAACGTCCAACAGTTCATGCAACACCTCATTTATGAAGTATTGGAAGGCTGCCGGAGCGTTGCAGAGACCGAAAGGCATCACTGTATATTCGAACAGGCCAAATTTAGTACGAAAGGCAGTCTTCCATTCGTCGCCTTCTTTCACTCTGATCAAATGGTATGCCCCACGAAGATCCAGCTTGGTGTAAATTGTTGAACCTTTAACCTGGTTTAACAGTACAGGAATCAACGGGAGCGGATATCGATTTTTTATGGTAGCCTTATTGATTGCACGATAGTCGATGCAGGCCCTCAAATCACCTGTCTTTTTAGCAACAAAAAACAGGGGGGATGAGACTGGCGAGGTTGAGTGTCGTATAAAGCCTAATTCCAACAACTCATCTAAGTAAGTACGTAGATATTGGTTTTCCGGTTCAGTGAGGGCATAGACTCGACTACATGGTAACACTGCTCCTGGGATCAAATCGATTCTGCAGTCGTAAACCCTGTGGGGGGGCAACTTAGTTGCTTTTACCGGATCAAATACATCCGAAAAGTCTTGGAATTCAGTTGGTAATACTACCGGCTCTGATTGCGTAACAGCACAGACCAGAGGTAGGTTGGGGTCTCTATTCTCCTGATAACAATGTGTTTTACAATGCATAGAGTCCAGAGTTACTGTACGCTTCACCCAATCAATTTTTGGGTTGTGAAGTTCCAACCATGGAATACCTAGGATAACTCCAAAAGCGGGAGTGTCAATCAGATCAAAAACTGTCAATTCTGTATGCCCATTGTCTGATAGAAGAAGTAATGGAGGAGTGTGAAATCTGATCAAACCAGATGAAAGGGCTGAACCATCAACTGCCCTCACGGGTTCTGGTTCCTTTTTTGGGATTTTAGGCAGATCTAACTTTTTAGCAAATTCTAAATCAAAAAAGTTTCCCGTGGCACCAGAATCGATCAACACAGGAATACTATGTCTTTGTTGTTTTTCCAAAACCAAAATTAGCCTTATTGTGAAGTGACGGGGTATGTGGTGGGCTATGCTAGTAATATATCTTGAGACCTCCATAGTCCTATTTCCCGAGGGATCGGCCTCTCTTTCCCTCGAGATTTCTAGTTTTCCGATTCCAAAAGAGGATCCTGAATTGTAGCCAGGAGCTTCTTTTTAACTGGTCGAATCGGACACTCTTTGGCGAAATGACCTGATTTTCCACAATAAAGGCATAGGTTTGCCTTCCTTCTCCTATCTTTCTCCTCTTGTGATAGAGGTCCTTTAATTCCCCCTATCTGCATTGGTTCTACTTGAGCATTCTTATCTTCCGCATTTTTCCTTTCAGACTTAAAATGTAAGGTCCTAAAATCTGACTTAGGTCTTTCTGTTCTCCTCTCACCCAGTCTGTGATCTAACTTAACTACAAGATCTTGAAATTCTGTGAAATCATCAGGGAGGTCTACAATATGAGCCAAAGAGTCCTTTAATTCCTCCCTAAGACCCCGATAAAACAAGGATATCCTTTTATCTTCTGGCCACTGGGTTTCAGCTAACAAACGATTAAAAGTGGTCACATATGCAATCAGGTCTCGAGAGCCCTGGCGTAGATTTAACAACTCATTATCAGATGCTTGCAGAAAGACGTGCTTGGCAAATAACCTAGACATGGCTGTTCTGAAATGTGTTAGGTTATGTAATAAGGGATCATTCCTGTCCACTAAAGGCATGGCCCAGTTCGCCGCTACACCTCCCAAATAAGAAATAATGAAAGCCACCTTGGAGGTGTCTGAAGTGAACACTTGAGGCTTGCATAAAAAGTGTAATTGACACTGACTCATAAAGGTTGTAAAGTGAGAGCTGTCGCCAGAAAAGCGTTCCGGGTTAGCTAAAGGAATAGGCTGTGGAGAGACTACTGTGATTTGAGCCGGGTGACCTTGACCTATTCCTGTACTAGGTGTTGGACTCTGGAAAGGGACCCCGAATTTAGGAGGTGACAAAACTGGCTTCTTAGATTCCCCTTTCTCTCTCCAAGAAGTGAAGCCTTCTCTGGTGTGATCTAATTCTTGCCTAAGGGATTGGTTTTCTAACCTTAAGTCCTGTATCTCGTCATTCATTTTTCGTACTAAATCTACCAGCTGGGTAACATCCATGTCTTCCATGAGAATAGTCAATTACAAGAGGGAATATGGACGGTTTTTTTTTTTTGGCTTCGCTTTCTGTCAGTGACGCCAACTCAGGAGTCCAGGTTTCTTCCGTCTTGTAGTTGACTAGTCCCAATACCTTCAAGAACCAGCAAATGTGACAAGGATTTAAACACTTGGCACAACCTGCTGATCCCCAAAGGGACAGGGAAGTGGGGGACGGGAAGGGTAGTGGATGGGGGAAAGGAAAGCGAAAGAGAGAAACAAACAACACTGGATCTCTTCTTTGAGATGACTGTCTCTCTCTTGTTTTGAAACACTCTGGACTTTCTTTTGCAGTCTTGATTCTTAGATTGCAGTGCTGCGTTAAGAGTTTACATATATCACTACCGTTTCCTTAATAACCTGCAGTTTTCTTTTCTACTATATACAATGAGAAGTATTTGTACATACCCACTTGTAGAAAGCCCAATCCTGTGCTTCTTATATTAGTACGTGAACATCATCTAGTATGCCCCGCACTTTTTGTAAATAGCACCTTCAAAACATAAACACATTGAGTCAACAATTGCTTGGCTTAACTGCTTTCACCAACAACTCAGTGAACTGGTTAGTCAAACTGTAACCGCACTCAACATGCAACCTGTCTTACCTTACACTGTTAGGTGTGCATCAGTATTTGGGGTTCTGTGGAAAAGGAAATAAAAAAGAACAAAGACAGGCCCCCTAACGACTACTGTAGTGAACCATCACTCTGGCTGCTAACTTACAATTAGTCTTATGCAGTTTTAATCACTGCATTATCACAATGTGCATATACAGTTCAATTACTGTTTTAAAATAATCCAAAACCTTACTAGTGATAGGCAAATAAACTGTTACAATGTTCATCAAGCGAAAACATTACTAGTGATAGGCAAATAAACTGTTACAATGTTCATCAAGCGAAAACCCTATTTTTACATTAGTCAAGGTTCGTTTTCAGTGCTCTTGCCAAGGTTTGTTTTTATACATTTGCCAAGGTTTGTCTTTTCAAGGTTCTACAATCTACTATGGAATAGTCTTACTTCTAATCAGTGCTTGGCCGGAAATCCGAATACTGAGACCGGAAAGGCTGAGCGGGTCCCACAAGAAACGAGCTCCGACTCGAAAACCGGAAGTAACTGAGTCGGCGTTCCACGGAGCTTGAAGGAACAGTCAGGTCGCTCCGAGGGTCGGGAAATGCTTCGGAGTTGTTCCTGGTCCGAAAAAGGAAGCTGGAGAGTCAGGCGAGTTGCGCTGCGATCTGCAGAGCGGGCGGGGCCGGGTGCTGGGAGACGGGTCCTGGAGGCTCCTGATCGGCGCTGAGGCTGAGAAGCGAAGCGCTTAGACTTGGAACCGGCAAGCTTTTGTAGGCTTTTGACACGTGTGGGGAAATGTCTGTTGAGCACACCTGCTCAACGTGCCTGACTCATGAATATGCATAAGCAGCTATCGAGCTGAAGGAAAAAACATTGTACAATACCAATACTACTTTCTAGGAAATAATAAACAAACATTGCTACCTCCAAGCATAATTCTGCATGAACATGATTCTTTCTGCGCATTTACATGACTTTTTCTGGAACCATGATCTATGCTTAAGTTTTCCTGACAACAGCCAGCCGAGGCGTTTCGTTCTGTACAACAGAACTTCTTCAGGGCGCTCTTATTTCCTTCAAGTTAAGTCGGTATCCTGTTGTCATATAACTAGATATTTCTTCCAAATGTTAGACGAGACGTAAGTACATTCTTATTCAAAGTGACCAGGTATCAATTTTACCCACACAATTCGGCCAGACTTGAGTATTTTATAGCATCCTCAAAGTCAGTCTTTCAAAAATTCCAAAGTATAAGACATGATAATCCAAATCCAAATGTTTCTCAAGAAAAGTCATTTTCAATCGTTCGGAATATCGGCGTTTGGGCAGATATGACCCAGGGACCCCCAGTATGCAAGGGGAATTAGTCCCCTCTCTGCAAACGCGCCAGTGGCCTGCGTTGCAGAAAGGTGTAAAAAGGGGCATAGCCTCATTACACCTCTGTGCAATGCAGCCCCCTGGCGCATACTGGAGGTTCCCGGTGGGCTAGTTGGCCCCCAGGGACCCCTAGTATGCAAGGGGAATTAGTTCCCCCTCTTCAAACATGCACAGGGGCTGCATTGCAGAGAGGTGTAAAAAAGGGTGTGGCCTCATTACACCTCTCTGCAATGCAGCCCCCTGGTGCATACTGGAGGCTCCTGGTGGGCTAGTTGGCCCCCAGGGACCCCCAGTATGCAAGGGGAATTAGTTCCCCCTCTGCAAACGTGCCAGGGGGATGCGTTGTGGAGAGGTGTAACAAGGGGCATAGCCTCATTACACCTCTGCAATGCAGCCCCCTGGCGCATACTGGAGGTTCCAGGTGGGCTAGTTGACCCCCAGGGGCCCCCAGTATGCAAGAAATTAGTTCCCTCTCTTTAAACATGCACGGGGGCTGCGTTGCAGAGAGTTGTAAAAATGGGCGTGGCTTCATTACACCTCTCTGCAATGCAGTCCCCTGGCGCATACTGGAGATTCCTGGTGGGCTTTCAGGTCTTATATAGTTAGGGATTAGCATTGAAAAAACCTTTGAAATTCACTGAAAAAAACATAGGTTTCAGGCCTTATATGGTTAGGAATTAGCATTTAAAAAACCTTGAAATTCACTGAAAAAACCATAGGTTTCATGCCTTATATAGTTAGGAATTAGCATTTAAAAAACCTTTAAAATTCACTCAAAAAACTATAAGTTTTAGGGGTGTTAGAGTTAGCTGGACATTTCACTCATACAAAACCATTGACATTGCTCCTATATAGTTAGTTGTACTAACTATATTTTGCGCACCCGCAATCCACTGCTGATAATGTCACATATAACATCATTCATGACATGGTCAGTGACATCACTGATGAAATTTCGCTCAGTAGTGATGCAACTAGTAAACTAATTTAACTTTTGTATTAGGTTAATATATATGTCTAACACCCATAAACTCTTAAAAACACACTCACTTGATGATGTCATCAGTGATGTCACCGACTATATCATTATGTCATGAGCAATGTAATATGTGAGGTCAAAAGCAGTGCGGGTGGGAGTAATAGTTAGCTCAGGTAACAATCATTGCTGAATTTCACTGAGTAAAATCTTAGCCTAACTATAATGTCCCTGTAACCTTGTTTTTTTTAGTATATATATATATATATATATATATATATATATATATATATATATATATATATATATATATATATATATATATATATATATATATATATATGTATATATATATATATGTATATTACCTACTGGCGGTCGCCAGTAGGTATATATAGTTAGGATTTTTTTAAATAGGGATTTCTGAAAATTCTATGTTGAATAACTTTGGCGTTGATGGACGGAATTGGTTGAAAGTTTCAGGAAAATGGCACATTTAGTTTCTGAGCGTCCCCTGAAAGTTTGGGGGGGTTTCTTGAAGTGCGGGCCGAGAAAAAAGGGCGGTCCCAAAACATGTTTTTAACATTGAGTTTTCCATAGAGCGGTTGGACTCACTTTTAGTTTGAACGGCAGAATGGATTTCTATGAAACTTGGCAAAATTGGAGGGACTGGTAGTCCGATGTGCCTTTGCTAGGTCTCAAGATATGTGCTCTAGTGGATTTTGAGTAATTTAGGTTAAAAAAAATATATATATATCTGTAAGCGCGCCCCGGTACGCGCACCGGAGAGCGCTCCGGGCGCGCTACGCGACTTGCACGCGGGTAGCTGATTGGCTCTCGGGTGTCTGTAAACATTCTAAACAGTCCGGAGCGGCCGCCATCTTGTGTCTCGGTAGGATCGAGACACAAGACGTGGCCAAAACATAGGGGGAAATGACCATATGGGGGCAGAGTAGATCCTCCCTGACCCCCTAGGTTTGATGTGGGGGCTTTAAAAGGGCCCCGCGGGGCAAAAAAGAATATATATTTTTTTTGTTTTGCGGGGGGAGCACCAGGTACGCGCACCGGGAAGCGGTCCGGGGAGCGTATTATGGCGAAAAAAGAATGATAGACTTTTCAAATATTGCATGTTTATTGATTGTTCTTTTTGTTGTTTTTTTTGTTGTTTTTTTTATTTAAGTAGCAACATGTAGGTACCAATGCAGAGTCTAAAAATTAATATACACCGTCTCCTTTGTAGATATCTTGCATGTTGTTTCAGAAGTTCATGTGGTATATGGAATTCATACCATAGTCTGTCAGGAAAGCAGAAACAATATGGAGGCAGGAGATGATAAAGAGATGTTAAATACACATTGGAGATAATATAGTTGGAGAAAGGAAGTATCTATGAGCAAACTTACTATGTAACACAAAAAAGTTGCACAGTATATTTTAAGTCTCACTTTATATTATATCTTTTTGGGTACTATTTCATAATTTTCATATAAAAAAGAATAATGTCTCAAACAATTTTAACTTTCAAAATTTTAATTTATTGTTCTGATTTTTCAAAAATCTAAAAGAATTTGCAACATTAATTCATCTGGTATGTCCTCCTTTTCATTCCATGATTCACATTCTTCAACACATTTAATTACTTCTTGGTCTACAGTGTCATCCAAAAAGTATATTTCTTCTTTTTCTTCCTTAGGATTGTTTTCAATCTTAATTTGAAATGAAATACTATTTTCTTTTTGTTGTGCTTCCATTTTCTTGCTGTAAATTGCATAAAAAATAATATGGCTGAGATACCCGCCACCCCCTCTCAACACAATCCCCAAGAATTGGGAAACCGGAAACAGTTCTTGAACTTTTGGAAGGCGGGAAGGGAGTTACCCTTCCCGGCCGTATTTATTAAAATATGAAACAAAATCAAAACATTAAATTAACAGTTTCATATCATGTACAATTTCATATCCACATTACGATGTTTGGCTAACCTTAACATATATCTAATACAAAGGTTCTCCTAGCCGATACTAACATCCTTACAAAAATGCATTTCAAATTGAAATTGTACATCCTAACGTTAAGGGCCAACGGCAAGGTCGTAACCGGTGTCAGATCCCTAAACCAGAACTCCCCCCTCACTTGTGAGGGGCGGCCGCACAGAGGACTGCACCTCGTGTGCCATACCAATTTCCCTTGTCTTGACGGGGGCCCCTGTTAACTCGACGCCATGTACGTGGTCGTTCGAGGACTCGTGTGAGGTGTCTAGAAGGTAGCGTAGACCCCCCTCCCCACCCCACACAACTTACCACATCTGCCGTCGCAGATGTCCTGGCCCCGGGAAGGGCCTTGACCGCCTTCCCTTTCCTTTAGGCGTCCCGTCCTTTAGAAGGGACCGCCTCCCCGTTGAGGGGCCAATGGCCACCTCCCCCCAGGCGCTCCCATCCGTAATGGGTGACGCCCCCCCCTAGGGATCTTCCAATGACTGCTCACCGATCATGACCTGACCGCCACAGGCCGGATAGTTGACCGGCTATCCGGACCCCCCACAAAACTCCTACCTAAAGGTCATGTTGCAAACTCCTTAACCAGGCTACGAGGTCTCCTATGAGTAAAGAATTCCCCACCTGGGACAAATGGACCCCATCCTCTAGATACATATTGTCCCCCCTGATACAACCATGAGGAATCGAATGCAAAGTACTGGTACGGAACAGTCTACCAAGCTTGTTATTAATCTTTTTCACAGAATGATTTATAGCAGACACTGAATTAGCCCCCCGCCACACCTTTCGTGGAATCATATGGGACCATGCAATTGTGCACCCTGGAACCCTCCTCGCCAACCAACTTACTGTGGATAGTATTTCCTTGAGAAGTAGTCGTCTACCAGTGGTCACCAAATCATTGCCCCCAAGATGTACTATGATTATAGCTGGCGGTGACCTTGTCCGCCCTAACAAACCCTCAAGAAAAGGTTGAAACTGGTCAATACAGAGCCCGCCCCTTCCGTAGAAGGTCACCCTGTACCCGTATTCCCCAGCTGTGTGAATCATGTCACCTGCTTTGAATACGTCCCCGGCACGCCTCACGTATGAGTGGCCCATGACCCACACCACTCTTTCCTCAGCCGGTGATCTCTGACCGCTGGTTCCCAGGTGTCGGGCCGACTGCACAGTCCGCCCCGCCTCGTAGGTTTGCGAAACTGTAACCAAACAAAAACAAGAAGCGTGAGTACATGATATCAGCTTCACAACATGTGCAACCGCACATACCTTTTGTAACAATTGGAGGACCAACGCCCCAACTGTTTCACTTTTTCAACACTCAGACCCCTGGCTGTAGCCTCTGTAGCAGCCCCTATCCAGAAGGAATGAGTCCCAAACTCGCCCGGGTTCAGGCCCGCGGCCGAGATTGCCATTGCAAGCACCCGCTGGAACTGAAACTTCGTCAGTGGGGTGGCATCTGCATGCCTCAGCAAGGTCCCTCCCCATGATGCCGCCCTCTGCGCCAAATACTCCTCAACGCATGCAACCAGGCACATGGGAGATCCGGGGATCCGCTGGACTACTATACTATCCCCGATCGCACCTTGATCGGTCTTGGACCTGACAAACGAGACAATCATCGTCTCCCCCTTTACTTGAATGTGCTCTCGGCACAGTCCACCCCCCGTATCCTGCTTATTTTTTGCCACCAGTTCGCTTACCCGCATAGCTCCATGAAATGCTAATGCAAAAGCGGCCCGGAATAACACTGTTTCCGCCTGGGATGAACAAGTAGCAGGGAGTACGGACAGTAACAGGGCCAACCTATCCAGACCTATCGGGTGCCTTTCATCTACTCTGCGACCCTCAAGGCGTTGCCACCCACGCAGCGCTTTCTGTACCACGAAAGACGCTGTAGGGTCCTGGATACCATGAGCCCGCGCCATGAAGGAAATGGCGGCCCGATGCCTCTGGGCTGTGGCCACCGATTTGCCTGCCCTGCGCAGAGACAGTAAAAATGTTATGACAAATTCTTCCTGACCCCAGAGCTCTCCCCTAGCAGAACCCAAAAAGGACCAATAGGAACGGAACGCCCCTTCATATGCTTTCCTTGTCTTGGGTGCTAAACCCCCGAGGTTTTGTAGTTCGGGGCACCGAGAGACCAGAGAGCTTCGGGAAATGGTGTCGCCACCGGGTCCGCTGTGGGCAGAAAACCCCAGAAGGCCTGCATACGGAAACGAGAAAGCGCATCAGCAGCTTGATTCAGTACCCCTGGCACATGCCTCGCTCTAAAGAGCACGTTCAATTGCATACATAGTAAAACAATTTCCTTGAGCAACCTCAGGATCCACTTGCATCGTGCTGCCTGACTATTGATACACTCGACGACGGTCATGTTATCAGACCAGAACACCACAGAGTGATCCCTAAACCCCTCAGGCCATGTTTTCAAAGCCACCAAAATAGGGAACAGTTCAAGAAAAGCAATGTTACTTGTAAGTCCACACTCGTGCCACCATGACGGCCACGTTTGAGCCGACCAGTGATTGCCAAAGATGGCGCCAAAACCTATACTCCCCGCCGAATCTGTCCACAGCCCCAATTCATCGGAGGACACCGCCGGCTTCGTCCAGACAACCCGACCATTGAAGTCCGCCAGAAATGCCAACCAAATGCGCATGTCCTGGCGAATCTCGCCGAGAGCCTCGTGCGGTGATGCCCTTCTTTCAGACCGACCATGGCTTGTGCAATCGAGCGGGAAAAGGGGCGGGCCATTGGTATCACTCTAAGGGCGAAATTCAACTGCCCCACAGTCTGCTGTAATTGATGCAAGTTCACCTTAGTTACTCTAATACATGCTTCAAGCGAAGCCATGAATTTCTCCCACTTTTTCGTCTGGCAAGCGGAAGCAACCTTCTTCGGAATCGAGCTCTATTCCAAGAAACTCGAGCGAAGTTGAGGGCCCCACTGTCTTACCTGGCGCCAATGGCACACCAAACTGTCTCATCAAATCACAAAATTCATTTAGAGCCTGAGCACATTCTGTGTCCCCGGCTGCCCCCAGAAACAGAAAATCGTCTAGATAATGCATGACATGCTGAAAACCCGTAATCCTTGTGAATACCCATTGCAGAAAACAACTGAATTTTTCAAAATAAGCACACGATATGGAACAGCCCATTGGCATACATTTATCCATGTAATAGCGCCCCTGAAACATGAAGCCCAGGAGACGCTGATCGTCCGGGTGCACCGGGAGCAACCGGAAAGCGGACTCGATGTCGGCTTTGGCCATCAGCGCTCCGGGCCCCAGGCGATTCAACATGGCGACTGCATCATCGAATGATGCGTACTTCACCGAACAAAGCCCTGGGTCTATTGCATCATTAACTGACAAATCCCTCGGGGCTGACAAATTATGTATCAGTCTAAACTCACCCGGGTCCTTCTTGGGGACCACTCCCAAAGGTGAACAAACGAAATTAGGAACTGGTGGCGTGTTGAATGGTCCTGCCACCCAACCCCGAGCTACTTCTTTCCCAATCTTTGCTTGCACCACTGCCGTATTATGCAGGACCGAGAGTTGGTTCCTACACTGTGCTTTTCCCTGAAAATTCCCCACCGGGATGCGGAAACCGTAAGAAAACCCGTCTCGCAGCACCCCAGCGGAGACATGATCAGGGTATTCGCTGAGCCAAGGAATCATTGCCATGGTATCAACCGGTGTAGGTAAAGCCGCCCCTTGGCCTATGTCAGACCTGTTTGGCGCTTCCCCTACTGCCGTTATCACCCGTTTTGGCTCTGCACATGGTCTCGGGATGCGAAGACTGTCCACACCCCCCACATTCATGTCTAAACTTGCATGACCCGTGGGGCCTCGTACACTTTCCCCTGTTAAAGTTCCAGCATACCCCTTTTTTACCTGTATTGCCGTTCGGCTTTGGGTGATGCTCATTACTTGCTCCTGTCTGAAAGGGCGCCCCGGATGGTTGGCGGGAAAGTTCACCCCTGCACCCCCCAACAATGGTGCCTTTAACATGCCTGATTGTTCCATCTTTTGCCAAGAAATGGAGTCATAACAATCCCACGTCAGGGACACATCGAACTCTTTAGCCTTACGAAAAATATTATCATAACAAAACCACTCATTGCCACCATATGTCTGCGAATATTCCATAATACGTGACTGGTACACAGGTAACTCGGTCAACAAATCGGGTCTCCGTTCCCCCATAATTGAAGTGAATATGCCAAATGCTCTACCCCAGTTACCTATCGTCTCATCGACTCTAAATGCGGCCATTTTTGCGCGCCAAACACTCGGATGCATGAGTTCCTTCTGAACTTTCACATGCTCGATCTCATAATGGTCGGTTAGTAAGGAGAACATGTTTACGTATTTCTCAGCCCATATCCGTTCTTTGACCTCCATCGGGATATGCTGAGCCAATTTCTCCCTTCTCGAGGGTACAGACCCCTTCCCCGCAATCGGCATTAGCTGCTTACCTGAGCTAGAAGCTGTAACCGCCGTTGCTGTTGAACTCGTGCCCGCTGCGGGTTGCTCCACTGGAGCCTGCGGGGAAACAAACGGACAAGGAGGTTTCGCGGCCTCTCGAGACTGCCGCAACTGCCTCATTAATTGCTTGGCCTCCTCAGCCGTGTCCCCCGGAGCCACGGAACGCCCGCTGCTATTACCCAGCCATGCCGCCAACTGGGCGGCCAACTCCAGGGGCATGTCCCCTTCGTCCACTGGGGTAACCACAACGGGGATCCGCTGGCCCTCAGCAGGAGCCGGCGCGGGAATCTCCGCTGGTCTAGGAGGGCTCATCGGGGGAGCCTCCGGAACTGGGACCTCGTCCTCGTTTGACCCCTTCCTGGCCCTCTTCCTTCTGCCGGCCGGGGCTTCCGTCGGGTTGGGTCTTTTTGGCCTTCCCGCACCGTCCCTGGCCGCCATTTTCCTCTTCATCTCTGCCATGTCCTTCACCAACATCCGGAGCATCTGGTCGGTGCTGACCTTCTTTGCGACTCTCTTGCCCGGCATGATTTGTAGTGCTAGAAGAGAAAAGAGAGAAATTACAAATTCCAAAATTGGCTCTTCGTTCCGTCTCGAGCTCACGTGCAGCGAGGAGGTGCAGCTTCAGAGCACAGGAACAAGAGGATGCTTCCTTGGCTTGTGGCTCCTTTTATTCTTCTCTGGGCGGGCGTGAACCCGCCTCGTCCCGCCTCCCTGGGCGTGGCGGACGGCTTCGGTGTCTACGACAACCCACTCTTGGGCGGGAAAAAAGCGCGCCCCGGCTACGCCGCTTCGGGCATACCAGCCGAGACGCGCCTCCCGCCCAAAATGGCTTCCCGGGGGGATCGGGGTACTCCACCATACGTTCGGGGGGACCGATTGGTCGCCCCTTTCCAATATATCAGTAGAGATAGGGCACTGTTGGGTTTAAGTTCAGACAGGTACTTGTGAGTTTTTAACAGTGAAGTTATCTTTGGGCACTGTATGGTTTCAGGCAGGAAGTAGAACTATTAAAAAGTGCCTGTGATGAAGCCTAAGTAAATTCATAATTATACCACAGAAGCCTAACTCAATCAATAATTTAAATAATTAAGCCTTTCTCAATGACTAACTCTTATAGAGGGACAGTATATAACTATCTGAAAACGTTTTCCTAAATTAATTTAAAGTGCGTAACATAGTTCTCCTTTCAAAATTTTAAAATAACATCTTACCTTTCAAAAAGAAGTTTAAGTTGTCAGTGAAAATGCTCTTGAAATGTACTTCAGGAAGTAGTAGTCAAAATGGCTGTGTTTCTCTATCTTTCTTTATATATATTCAGGTACATAACCAATCAAATGTCATGAAATAATAGTAGAAAATGAAAGTAACATTTTAATTGGTTGTCAATTCTAACACTTCATATGTTTTTTTGTCATGTAATTTACCTCAGGATATTTAGTCAGGCCTACAGCATAAATGTCTCAATGGAATTCCATCAAATTTGGGTAAATGGTAGGGACTGCTATGTAGTAGGGCCTATTCTATATTTGTCTCCAGTGGTTTTTCTGTAAATTACTTTCCCACCTTTTTTTAGTGAGCGCTTACCGGTGCGCGCCCCGGTACGTGTACCGGCAGCGTTACGGGAGTCCTCCATTTTGTGTTTCGGTAGAATTGAGACACAAGATGGAGGGCAAACAATGTTCGGAATGGGTAGAAGGGGGCACGGTAGACACTTCCTGACCCTCTAGGTTTTCTGAGGGGGGCTTAGAACGCTCATATAGGCAAAAAAAAAAAATCGCGTGGGGAGCGCCCGGTACGCGCACCGGTAAGCGTACCGGGGAGCGTACTTTGGTGAAAAATAGTGAAAAAAGTTAGAAAAAGATAAACGTTTTGAATGATCAGAGGTAGGGTAGCTCTGAAAAGAGCTATTGGGTTCTGTGGCTGATTTAGGTTCCTACAAGTAGGTTCCAATGCACAGCCTTAAATTCAGGAGGAATATTCTATTACCCTAATCTGAGAAGTGCACACCATCTCCTCTGTAGATGTCTTGCATGTTGTAACGCAAGTTATTGTTGTATATTGAACACATTCTAAAGTCTCTCATGTAAGCAGAAACAAATTTATTCACATGTTTTCGTGCTTTCTCAAATTGTGGACAAAATTGGTTGGACCAGTTCCATTTCTGTTTTTGGCATATATTGGAATATACCAAGGCAGTTTGGGGAAAAAGTGTCATCAATTGATGAAAGGTGTCCTTTAAAAGCATTTCCAGACCAACCCCAGTCATAGTGTCCAAATCATTTCCACCACAGTGCACTATGAAGAGGTCAGGGTTTGTCAGATGCATAAAAAAATAATATTAAAAACATACAAAATATATTTTTCCTTTAAAAGAAGAATACATTTTACAGCTTTTGATATTTGCTATTAAAAAACCATTGAAATTCACTGAAAAAACCATAGGTTATAGACCATATATAGTTAGGAATCAGCATTTACAAAACCTTGAAAATTCACTGAAAAAACCATAGGTTATAGACCATATATAGTTAGGGATTAGCATTTACAAAACCTTATTTTACTCACACAAAACCATTGAAATTCGCATATATAGTTAGTTGCACTAACTATATATCGCGCACCTGCAATCCACTGCTGATGATGTCACATATTACATCATTCATGACATGGTCAGTGACATCACTGATGACATCTCTGTTGACAACTCAAATGACTTCACTGACAACATCACTGATGACATCATTCATGTGATAATACGATGAACCTCTTCAGACTCTAATATAACCTTGGATACACTCAGTGTAAACAGACACTCACAGATTGTCACTCATCCATGGAGTTACTCATACACCTAGTCAGTCATGCAAAGAATCAATCACATCTCCATTTCCTCAACTATACAGTTATACACACCTTACTTATTCAAACATATTCTTACACATATTTACTCTCTTATACAATCACTAATACAAGTTTTCAATGATCCATGCAGCCACTCACACATTCACTGGCTCTTATACACAGTAATTTATATATGTCAACTCTCACATGTACTGTGTTTTACATATGTACTCACTTTGACATGTAGCACTGAGATATCAATTCACTCACCAATACACTCATACACACAGTCAACCGCCCATGCAGCTGTTTCCACATGCACCTTTGAACCCATACATCTAGTGAATCAACGGCCCACACCTCTATGCACAGAGTCATACACCTCCCAGCCACCCCCACACACACTCAGTCTCCCATACAAATACTTGGGCAACCAATCAAAAACCCATATAGTTACTCATATAGCTACTGATCAACACATGCAGCAGTTTACAGAACAACAGACATAATGATGCACAAATTAAGACAGTTTAGTCACTAACCCATGCACTCAGTGAGACACATTTAATCACTCAATCATACAGTCAGTCAGGCACCTACTAAATCCTTCATCCAGACACTTATACATCCACTCATTCATCAATATGTAAGACATATTTTAACTTTACAGAAACATACACTCACTGGATGTTGTCATCAGTGATGTCATCAGTGATGTCATTTGAGATGTCATCAGTGATGTCATCAGTGATGTCACTGACCAAGTCATGAATGATGTAATATGTGACATCATCAGCAGTGGATTGCGGGTGCGCGATATATAGTTAGTGCAACTAACTATATATGAGAATTTCAATGGTTTTGTGCAAGTAAAATAAGGTTTTGTAAATGCTAATCCCTAGCTATATATGGTCTATAACCTATGGTTTTTTCAGTGAATATATATATATATATATATATATATATATATATATATATATATACTAGCAGCCCGCCCCAGCGTTGCCTGGGGCAGAAAGGGGCTGGGGCAGTACACCCGCTCCCGCCCGACCCCCTCCCGCACCGACGCCCTCCCGCCCCGACTCACTCGCGCCCCCCTCCCGCTCAGACTCACTTGCGCCACCCTCCCGCCCAGACTCACTCGCGCCCCCTCCCGCCCCGACATTTTCATTTACTGCTGCCTCCTTCTTTCCTCCCCCTGCATCACAGTCTCACTTTCCCTTTCCTTACCTGTGCCGCCGCTCCTCACTGCACAGCCGCTCGTCACTGCACCGTCCTCCTCCTTCGTCGTCATCACGCACGTCGCGTCGCGGGCAGCTCTAGGTCCCGGCTGGCGCTACTTTCAGGGGACTACTTTGTTTACAAACGTTATTTTTTTAATTTAATTTTTTTTAAAATTTATATAGCCTATGTCCATCTACACACCCTGACGTTTTCATAGATGTATCGGGTGTGTAGATTGGCACTGTGGTTCCCGAGTTTACCTGGCCAAAAGGTGCAAGTTCTCTCTTTATAATATTATTAGTATAGATATATATATATATATATATCGAGAGAGAGAGAGAGAGAGAGAGAGAGAGGGAGAGAGAGAGAGAGAGAGTGAGAGAGAGAAAGAGAAAGAAAGAGAGAGAGGGAGGGAGATTATTTGCAAAATTCAGAGGGAGTCCATACATTTTCTAAGATACATCCAGTTTCCTTGGACTACTGTGTTGCCCTATGTTTTATTTTTTTTATTAAAAATATTAGCCGGAACACCATTGTGTGCAAAATGAAACACTTGAACATTAATACCTGCACTATGTAGATTAAGATTGAAAATATTTAAAGTTTTATCATCGCATCAATCATATAATTTAAACAACAACAGACTCTTTCTTCCTCCATCGGCCCCTCCTCACTTCAGAGGGATTAAAGACTAGCATTGACCTGGTATACCTGTTACAGATACAGCACCACAGCAGACGTTCCTTGCTGCCAGGTACAGCAACCACACACTGCTCTGTTTTTGAATTACAGAAATCTGTACAATGAAACTCATTTTCAATCTAGAATTGATTCTCAGATCTTTCTACACTTGGGTCTCTGACTTCCTGGCAGATTTTCATAATCTGAAAACCCACACTTGGTAAACATCCGTCTGCAATGTACGCTTCCTTATTCAAACTTTGTATCTGTCAACACCTCACAAGAGATTGAACTGGTTCTTTAAAGAACCAAGCATTTGATATTTGAGGCCTGAGTCAGTATAACATGATCCAAGAATCAATGATACAGAAACTTGTGTCAGTGCTTCTGGTACAGTGTTTATGGCAGAAAGTCAATGCTGGCCAATAATTTTTAAATTGCTAACAAGAAAAAAATAGTCACCACTCTAGATGTAAAGAGAACAGGGTAGTAATACCAATGCCACAACATAAATTCTCCTTAACTACTATTGCTATTCTCAGTAAAGCATATTGCATATTGTACATGCACAAAACTGTGCAATCTCCAAGATATTAGTAGTTTAATTTATTGAACCAACAAATATAACTTAAAAATGTCATATCACATTGTCACACATTTTGCCACTCCATCACCAAACTCAGGGTCTGAATAAAGAACTTGGCAGATGGGATACTCCGTCACAAATGTGATGGATATCCTGTCATACAACTACTCACACACCCACTTATTTACCTAAAGTGACTTACACACCCTCTCACTCACCCATACAGCCTCTCAACACAACCACTCACTCACACATCCAGACAACCACTTACATACCCATTCATGCATTCATACAAGCACTCACACATTGCTTAACTCACCCGTGCAGCCGCTTACACACTGAGTCCCACATACTGCCGCTCTATACCCGGTCTTTGAGCGTGATTTAGATCTTGGCAGACTGGAGACTCTGTTACAAATGAGATGGATATTCTGTTATACAGCTACTCACATGCCCACTTATTTACCTACAGTGACTTACACATCCACTCACTCACCCATACAGCCTCTCAGCACAGCCACTAACTCACACACCCCTACAACCACTTACATACCCATTCATGCACCGATACAAGCACTCACACATTGCTTAACTCACTCGTGCAGCCACTTACACTCTGAGTCATACATACAGCCACTCTATACCCAGACTTTGGGTCTGATTTAGATCTTGGCAGACAAGATACTCTGTCACAAATGTGATGGAAATCCTGTCATACAACTACTAACTCACCCATTTATTTATCTAAACAGTCACTCACATACCCATTCCCCAATATAGCCTCTCAACACAGACACTCACTCACACCTACCTAACCACTTACATACCCATTCATGCATCCGTACAAGCACTCAAGTCAAAAGTCAAGTCAAAAAGGCTTTATTTCGATAAAATTCATCATAAAAGCTTTACAATAAAAACAACACGAAAGAACAAATGTGCAAAAAAGTTTGTGTCCAGATACTTTAAAAAAGAATTAAACAGTTAATTTAAGCCTTTTGGCTCTGATGGACCAGGCCCATGCTAAAAACTTGGCTAGAACACAAGCATACAAGGTGCGGCTATCAGACATTAGTATACGTAGGGCCTCCACATGACGTCTAGTGCCCAATTGGCGACACAAATGTTTGAGCCATTTCTTCCTAGGCAGGGCATACTCTCCACACTCAAACATGAAGTGCGCCACTGTCTCTGGTCTATTTGTACATACTGGGCAAAATTCAGTTGTTTGCGCAGGTGATTTCCACCGTGATGAAAAGGCATGCAAGGGGAGAGTTCAGCTCTAAATTTAAAATAAAGGGCCCTATCAAAAGGTTTTTCGATAATGTCCAAATACAATTCCCGTTTCGGTAGGTCCTTAAATTTCAAAAAGTCCTCGGTGAGTCTGCCCAGGGATTCATTGGAGTTCCTTTGTGATGTAACCCAATTCCAGTAAAGAGTTTTGAGGGTTGCTTTTGGGGGAGAGGATCTATCTGTCCAGGCTTCCTTCAGGCCCAAATTAAATAGCAAAGTCTTCATGTCTCTCAGCCATTTGATTTTGTGCCACCCGGGTAGAGACATGATTTCTGCGAGGCCCTCCGCATATTTATCAAGTTCCTGGACTCTCCAGAGGCGTGCCCATAACAGAAGTGGACGTAATTTTGCTAGATCGTTGATGGGGCGAGAGCCTAGATCCAGCATTAGTGGGGACATGGGAGTGCCTTGCGGGAGTGACATAATCGCCCTGCAGAATTTCCTCTCGGACTTTGGCAATTCGTTGGTGATAGAAGAACCCCATAGCTCCGCCCCGTAGAGAGCAGAGCTCACCCCTTTAGCTGCGTAGATTTCGAGGACCGCAGCTATAGGTCTAATAACACAAGATCGTTGTTCTTTCAGCAGGGCTCCCGTTATTCTCTTATGGTTCAGCAACATCTTGTCGAGGTGTGGGCCCCAATGCATTTTGTGTGACAAGCGAATGCCCAAGTAGTCAAAAACTTCTACCCTCCCCAGAGGTTCTGCATTCAGGGTAGGCGGGTGGACTGTTTTCGATGGTGGGTTCAACACAAGGTATTTAGTCTTATCAGTGTTGATTACCAGGCCTCGCTTGGAACAGAAAGATTGGAAGTTGTTTAGTAATCTTTGTAATCCTATTGGAGTTTTGTATATTAACATTGTATCATCCGCAAAGAGGAGGGTCGGTATGCGCTCTCCAGCCAGGGATGGTTCATCTGAGGGATGTTTCCGAAGGTGCTCGACCACTCCATTGATGTAAAGGGAGAAGAGGGTGGGAGCTAGAACACATCCCTGGCGGACCCCTCTCTCAACCGGGATACTGCTAGTTTTTTCGCCTTCTCGTCCCCACCTTATCTGGGCAAAGCTTTTCTCATGTAGCCTAACAAGTAATGAGAGAATATTGTGTGGCATCCCCATGTCATCAAGGACCCTCCTTAGAGTTTCCCTCGATACTAGGTCAAAGGCAGTCTTTAGATCGATAAACGCGAGGTAAAGACTGCCCTTGCCTATGACCACAACCTTCCAATACACCATCAACAACCTGAAGGCTTGCTCAATTGTGCCTGTTCCCACTCTGAATCCTGCCTGGTAGTCTGAAAGGATTTTGTTTTCGTCTATCCAGTCTAAGATTCTAATCAGTAGAACCTTACCAACTACTTTTTGGCTAATATCAAGTAGGCTGATAGGTCTATAGTTAGACGGGTCTTCCCTGGCACCTTTTTTATAGATGGGAACAACCTCCGCCCCCCTCCAGGATGAGGGAATCGGAGCTCCCCTGCAAATGGCATTAAGTAAGCAGTGTATAAGTTTGCCCCACCTTGGGATATCTGATCTCAAAAGATCCCCAGGAATGCCATCCGGGCCAGCAGCTTTTTGGGGAATGATGGTACTTATGGCATACTCGACTTCCTTTAAAGTGAAGTCGAGTTTTTCAAATTGGGGCTCCCCTTCCAGTTGGCACCTAATTGGAGCCCATTCCTTCCATTCAGCAGCGTGAGGGGCAAGAGTGTCAGTGGGGTCAGCTGGACGAGTGTATAGTTTTGAAAAGTGGCTAACCCATGCCTGACTCGGGATGCTACAGGTTATAAGATCACTGTCTGGTCTATTTCTGGCTCTGATTGTGTCCCAGAAACATTTTGGATCTTTTTTAGAGCTGGCCTCTTTAAGTACACGCCAGTACTCTTCTTCCCATTCTCTTTTTGCAAGTGTCAATATTCTCTTATGATCTTTTCTAGCCAACTGGATCAGGGGTTGAGATTTACTTTTAACAGCCTCTATTAGAAGAGACTTTGCCTGCCTACATGAAGACGTGTACCAGTCGTGCTTTCCCCTAGGTTTGTGGTTGGGCAGGTTCCTCCCTGCGGAGCCTTTTACCAAAAATACCTCTCCAATGGATTTTACGACCGCTTCAAAAATGGGTGTGGCTTTTTCAGCTAACAAATCCGAGTTGGTGGTGTCTAATTCTATTTGTGAGGCCTTTAGTAAATCTTTTATAGTAGAGAGTTTAAATGCGTCAGCAGAGATTTTGCACCACTTTAGGCGTCTGCCGCAGGAGGAAACCGTTGTGCTATGTGCACATTTGGATGGGGCCACGGTTGTTTTGGCTGACCAGGGATTAGATAGAGTTAGGGATAGCGAGTTATGGTCGCTTTCGACTGTAGGTATAACTATCATGTCTTGCAGAAGTCCCCACAGTTTTAGATCAAATAGGATATAGTCAATCCTAGAGGTTTGGTTAACTCGGTTGAATGTGGGAGCACCCAGGCGATCTGACAAAGTGCGGCCATTGGTAGCTCTTAGGCCAAACTCTAAGGTCATCGCATTTAGCTGAAAAGCATTTCTAGACCATCTTTTTATCGGAGGGATGGTTAGTGGTGGAATACCCCATTTGCTGTCATCCTCATCTAGGTCTGGAATATCGACCATAGGGAGAGGCTCATAGGTACAATTAAAATCGCCCGCTACTGGGGTATGGTCACCTTCAGCATGGTCTCTAAGTTGTGCCTCTAGATTAGTTATTACTAGTGATGGGGCCCCATTTTTGGTACCTCTGGCGTAAACATTATACAGGATAAAGGTTAAGCCCCTATTGGGGTTTCTCAATGTGATTCCATGTATATCTGGGCTATTGACCTGCTTGGGTGATATGCAGCAGTTGAGGGAAGTGCTTACCCAGATAAGGAGACCCCGTATTGCTTTCTCTGCGGGTATAAAGTAAGTTACAAAACCTACCCTATGGAGTGGTTCGACGCTCCAAGTCTCCTGAAACAGGCAAATTTTGTGCGCATCGACCAAGTCATTCCATTCTGGCAGACCCAATTTCCTATGGATCCCTGCAAGGTTCCAGCTAAGGATTTTCATAGGGTTCTTATCAAGGTTACGATTATTTTTGATATTAATATTAGATAGAGGTCTTAGTCTGTTACTTTTGTGATTATAGGAAATTGGCTGGGTGTTACTGGGAGCTATGAAAGTTATAGGATTAGAGCACTTGGTGTGTGCACTATCTATCGTGGATGTCGCCTCCCCCCTATTCTGGTCCAAGGATGGAGTGTTGGTTGCTTCAGGAGTGAGTCAGTCTACATCTTCAAGGGCACAGAACCTATTCCAGTGTGCAAACTGGAATAAGAAGGGGTCAGCTACAGGAGGGCCCTGCCAGGGTGATTGCCATTGGTGGAAACTGTGGTGTGGAGCTTGTGAGTATGCTCTATTGATAGGTAAATCTAGCCTCGGAATATGTTGTCTAGGAGCCAATGGATAGAAGAAGGAAAGGGGGAGTGGGTGGATTTTGGTGCTGCCTCCATTGTTGTGTGCACTGCAGATATAATTCACTACTACTGGGTTCTTGAAATTAATAATTATAATATCCCCTGCTATTGTTTTGATGTTCCTACCTATCCACTCTCCTCTTCTGACTGCTAGTATTTCTCCAGTCATATGTGGGGGTAGAGGTCGGTGTATCTGTAGCCATTGAGCGCATTTGTTTCTAAGCTCAACAAAGGATTCCCTTCTCCCTTCCTTCAGCGGTGGTACACCCGACAGTACCACCACAAAGGGTGATGCTTCTGGTGGTAGATTGAGTGTCCTAAAGCGAGTTGGTTTAGGCGTTGCATCTTTGTTTGTAGAAGGTATGGGGACTGGTGTAGTGTGTTTCCTAGTACTTTGTTCATCCTTGCCTCCTTGTTTGGGAGATTTGCTTATGCTAGTAGCTTGCTGAGGCTGTGGGGTAGAAGGGGTAGTAGAACTTGAGACAGCATTCAAAGCTTTCTTCCCAGTGTGGGTCGGATGTTGCGTAGTTGGCACTAAGTTGGCTGGGGCTGGTTTGGGTTTAGAAGGAACATCCTTTGTTGGTTTACTGGGAGGTCCCCCCGATGTCCCCACTTTGGCACCCACTTGCGATGCCGTGCCCGCATTTCCGCTTTGCTTATTTGACCCAAATCCTTTAGTATTGAATAATGATGTCAGTCTGTCAATTTTTGACATAAGGGGCTTGATATGTGCTATGATCGTATCTTCAAGATCGGCTTTCCGGTCAGCTACCATGTTTGCCACCCAACAAGGTATGCCTGGTGAGGAGTTGGAAGTTGGAGTCACTAAGTTATGATTACGTACATTAGCTTTGGATTTTTTCTTGCTCTCGTGGGCACTACTTGGGATGCCTATGCTCTCTTTTCCTGCAGTTGGATTATTTGGCATTTCAAAATCCCTTGTGGGGGTATCAGGGAGAGTGTTTTCAGTAGGCCCTGAGAACTCGGTAGGAGGTTGGCCGCAAGGGAGCTCAGCAAAAGAGGCAGTGACTCCAAGGCTTAAGTCCAGATCATCAGTAGCATCAAGAGGTAAAGCCGAAATATCGACTGCTACCTCCTGAGAGTCATGCACAAGTATTGTTGGGGGCAAAGATAACCTCTTTTCTGTGCTGGCTATAACAGAAGATACTGCCCCTATAGTCTGTTGTAACATAATGTCAATTGCAGTAAGGGTAGGGACCGGTTGAGGGTTGGACTCCTTTTTTTTGGTTTTCGATTGGAGAACAGGCATTCTTCCAGGTTTCACACCCCTCCTCATACTGTAACGATTCACCTGACCGATGTAAGAGAGGTGGCCCGGCCCGGCCTCTTCTGGCCTCTGAGGGCCACAGAGGGCCCGCCCTTTGCCCGGGCTTAGCTCCGGGCATCCCGCGGAGCGGTCTCTGCTCCTTCTTAAGTAGCCCGGAAGGCGGCCGGGGGGCGGGGCTAGCAGGGGGCGCTGGCCGGATGTTGATAGGCCACGCAGGGACTCCTGGTAGAGCGAGTCCCTGCCGCGCTTCACCCCTGCCGATGACTCACCGCCTCAGCCCCCAAGTCCGCCAGGCGCGCTCTCCCAGCGAGAGAGACACGCAGCGGCACCCGCGCAGCGGGTGCGGCAAGGAGCAGCGTCCGTGGCAGCCTGGTATGAGGGACAGGCTCAGGGCTCCAGCTACGAAGATTTCAGCAGCAAAGATTAGGTAGGCACTCCTGTGCTAAGAAAGTGTGTTCACACATTGCTTAACTCACTTATGCAGTCACTTACATACTGAGTATCACATACGGCTGCTCTATCCCCAGTCTATAGGTCTGATTTAGATCTTGGCAGATGGGATACTCCATCACAGATGTAATGGATATCCTGTAATACAGCTACTCACACACCTACTTATTCATCTGCAATGTCACTCACATACTCACTCACTCACTCACCCATACAGCCTCTCAACAAAGCCACTCACTCACCCATACAAGCACTCATAAAACCACTTACATACCCATTCACACATCAGTACAAACACTCACACATTGCTTAACTCACCTGTGCAGCCACTTACACACCAAATCACACATACAGCCACTATATCGCCAGACTCCAGCTCTGATTTAGATCTTGGCAGATACGATACTCTTGTCACAAATTCCTTTCAACAAAGGAAGGTCAAATACAATCCTTGGAAGAACAAAAAGACTTTCTATTGTGTCCACTTGTTTCATTTTCTACCTATTGTGTTCTTTTGATTAAGCATGATACATGTATACACCTCGCTTAACGTGTGCACAGGATTCTTGTCACAAATGTGATGGATATCCTCTCATACAGCTACTCACACACCCACTCACTCACCCACACAGCCCCTCAGTACAGCCACTCACTCACCCATACAAGCACTCACACAACAACTTACATACCAATTCACACATCCATACAAGTTCTCACACATTGCTTAACTCACCCGTGCAGCCACTTATACACTGAGTCACACATGTAGCCGCTCTATCCCAAGACTCTGGGTCTCATTTGGATCTTGACAGTCTGTCACAGATGTAATGGATATCCTGTCAGCTGAACTACAAATGCATTTTATATCTTACTGCACTTGCAATACTCTGCGCAAGTTGTCTGTTATGTTTATGACAGAGTATCCCATCTACCAAGATCAACATCAGCCCTACTGTCTATTAACATCGATGTATCCTTGTTTCATCGTTGAAGTGTTAATAAACACAGAAATTTTCACTTCTGTAATCATTGCTGTATTTCAGTGGTTCACACAATATTGCTCCATCTTCTTCTGGACAGCAAATGTATAATAGTATTGGCTAACAGGAGTTTATTTCATTAAACAATTGATGTCATCAATTAATTCATTTAGCATGTCATGAGTTATGTACTATGTGAGGACATAAGCAGACAGCTAATCCCCCTGTGGTGACCAACTCTCCTTCTGCATGCATCCAACCCTCTGCCAAATCCCTATCCCGAAGGACCCCAACCTAAATTTTATTGATATCTTTTTACCATTGTTTTACAGTAAATGTAAAATGTAAATGTATTGGCATTTATATAGCGCACTACTTACCCGTAGGGTCCCAAGGCGCTTCGACCGCTGCAAAACCCTTCCTGGCTTCCCTGAGAGATGGTCCCTTAATGGGTATCTCCAGGGTGAGACCAGGCATCCCCGGCGGGGCCGTTAGTGAAGATGAGGCAAGCTAATGCCCAGAGTTGCCGAGTGTGATCGCTGATCAGAGTGGGCACCGAGGCGAGAGAATTATCGAGTCCGCTGACCCTGGTCCAGAAACCTGCCGCGCCGGGAATCGAACCCTGGTCCCGGGCCGTCCTCTGCTCTCGGGTCTGCCGCCTCTAACCAGTGAGCCACACCACTTCAGTACCTCAGTGCACCTTAAAGCTTCACCTCTACTGTGCCCAACCCCCCTGGATGGCCAAATCCTGCTGCGTACAGCCGGGTGGCATACATTTCAGGGGTTTGGCTGCAAGGTCAGACCTCTGGCCAGGCTCCCTGCCCAATCCCTTACGGGTGCCCACACCCATTGAGCACAGCCGTAAACCATACACAATGTGTGGTTGACCACAGGGAGTGTTTATTTTTCCTAATACCTTTGGTACCATTCGACAAATCTGCACAGAGCAGAACATCCAATCTGGGTCCTTGGCGTTTTCAGTCACGACAGTGGTGCGGGGGCCAAGAAGATGAATAAGTCCTAAATATGCCATTTCTCTTTTTAATTCCAATTATTTTCCCCCCAATACAGAAAAACTGGAGTTCACCAAATTTGGCATAGAGTTAGAAGTTTACTCATGGAAGTATATGTTTTAAGACTGATGTGAACTGGTTCACTACTTTTTGGAAAGTTTTGATTTAAAGACTGGCTTATGAAGGGAATAAGCAATAGAATGTAGGCAGATCCTCAAATGGATCTGGTTGGCAGAAACAATATTGAATGAAAATGTTAAGGCAGCTATAACAGGCCTTAAGAGGGCACATAAGGGGGAAGGGTCAGTATACACTGACCCCTAAATACATGTCAATAAAGACCCTGTGTCCTTAATATTTTTTTAATGTTCTTTTCTTGTAGGATTCACGTATCCTTGAAGTGATTTTGAGTCACTGTGAGGCCCTCCCATGTGGATTTTGGGATGCTCTGTGGCTTTGAGGATCCGCAGAGGATCAGCGAACCACGGGACCTTGGGTGGTTCTACAGCCCCATGGCAGGGAAGGTTGCTCTGGATCTGTAGGTCCAATTTTGGGTCAGCAGACGCAAAGACATATTTGTTTTAAGGAAGGATCTGGTCATAAAACAAACCTTGATGCCTACTTCCATTGCTCAGGGGATTGCAGTGCGCTTGGCCACCAGTGAGAAAGCGCTTCACACAACCCTCCAGAAGGAGGGCACCATGCCAGCTATGTCTCAGACAGGGAATCCCACATTGCTCCTGCCCATCAGGAGCAAAGGAAAGGTGCAGGCTCCCGCCAGCACCCACTATAGTACTAGCAGGGGGATCCGACTGAGGCCGCCTGGGCCCTTGGGCTCTCCCCATTGCTCCAATGAAGTAATTTGTGGGTGCTCCTGGTGGGCAAATAGGCACCCACTAGTGGCTCTGGCAGATGTAGTCCCCTAGGCTGTAAAGGCTCATAAAGGGGGCTGCACATCCTCTCCCCTTATTATAATTTGAAATGCCTTGGGATAGGGTGCCTAGAGCCATAGGTGGCTCAGGGAGGGGGCAGCACAGCTCCTCCCCTTAGTTCTTAACAAATCCCCAGGGCTGAAGTCCTGAGGCCACTTGTAGGCTGGGGAGAGGAGGGACCAAACCCCTTTACCCTTATTAGAAAAGTATGGCCCCAGGGCAATAATATGGGTTACCCAGGGGGCACGGTAGACCCAAAGTAAATTTAAATTTAAAAAATGAATAATAATTGAGCAGCAGAAGCTATTCAGTTATAATTCACTGCTCGTTTGAAGGAGTGCCCCCCAGTGCCCGGCTAGGCCTTTATTTTTTTTATTATTTTTTGAGCTTGGTGGGGCCCCTAGAATAGGGAGGGGTGCCACCAAGTCTTTTCTTTAATGTTGTTGGGGCTTTAAGGGAATCCAGCAGCTTCCAGACAACAAAAACTAAATTGTAATTCTATTTTGCTTTTAAATAGATGACCCGAGGGGACGTTACCATATTTTCTTAAAACACTCTGAACTGGAGCTCTATGCCCTTCAATGTGCCTACAAAGCCCTCTTGTGGTAGATTTTATTATTGAATTTTCTGTTTGAAAAGTGTTAAAAAAAAGTCTCAGAGACATGTTTTTATTTTCCTTCAAAATATGTCTCGGTGTTTAAAAAAAATATTCAGTTCAAAAAAATGTACTATTTGAAGCTATATTAATTGAAAGCATGTAGCCAACCCTCAGCCTTGCACAGCCTTTGCCAACCCTCCCCCACTCACGACCTTCATGCGCAGCTGGGGTCCGTGGCAGGGCATGACAGCCAAATACCGGCTGTGCATGTACAACGGGGTGGGGGGGGCTGACTTTACTTATGGTCATTTTAAAAATCCTAGAAATTCACTGACAAAAACAAAGGTTAAAGTTACGCTATAGTTAGGTGAACATTTAAGTGACAACATGAGGTTTTAAACCAAAAAAACACTGAAATGAATCAGTTATGGTTCCCTATAGTAACTATAACTCGTGTCCTAAGGTAACTATATCTTTCTCAGTTGCCATGCATTGCTAACTATCCCACATATTGTATCAACAACATGCTCGCGTTCTGATTGACTGGCCACAACAGCTCATAAAAGTGTTCCAGTGGCCATGACAGAATTTTGTTTCCGAATTTTGTTTCCGAAAAGGGCATAATGGGGAAGGGTACCGGCACCTGGCCCCCAGGAGGTTGGGGAGGAATGTAAGGAGAATAGCTCAGTGAATAAAAGTAAAAATAACAGATGCAGCTGCAGGTCCCACAGTACCTTCAGACGTAGCACTGCCTATCTATGAGTTTCCATTTTACTCTTGCAGGAGATGCTGTACAAGCTTCCACCCTGTGGTACTGCAGCACTGGGCAATCTTCTCAGGGAATACTCACACACACACTTACAAAGACACACACATTTAAAGAAGAAGGATAGGGTGTCGATGATCATATCATTCATCAACCATCTTTTTTTTTCTTTTTCGTTTGCACGTGACGTGGTCCAGATGGTTGATGGGTGATACTATTACTCACAAAATTCCAAGCTTTGGGTAAAAAAATCACTTTCCCTTTTTCTTTTCTTGTCATGAAAGTTACAGATGATGACAACGTGAGCCAACTGGTGATACCAACCAGTATTAGCTCTATGGGTGGTGCTTACATGTGGTACTCTCTGACTTTTCACACCTTTCTTCTTTTTTGTACTTGATGTGAGTATGTGTGTGGAGGGTTGACAAACTTAAAATTTTTGAACAAAGAACACTTGGAGTTGGACATGACTGATAAACAAGTGGAACCTGACTTAGGGGTGCATGTATATATATATATATATATATATATATATATATATATATATATATATATATATATATATATATATATATATATATATATATATATATATATATATATATATATATATATATATATATATATATATATATATATATATACATGTACATGTATGTATGTGTGCATATATACATATATATAGATAAGATTTTTTTGAATAGGGGTTTCTGAAAATTCTATGTTGAATAACTTTGGCGTTGATGGACGGAATTGGCTGAAATTTTCATGAAAATGGCACATTTTGTTTCTGAGCATCCCCTTAAAGTTTGGGGGGGTTTCGTCAAGCGGGGGCCAAGAAAAAAGGGGGTCCCAAAACGTGTTTTTAACATTGAGTTTTCCATAGGGCGGTTGGACTCACTTTTAGCTCGAACGGCTGAATGGATTTCTATGAAACTTGGCAAAATTGTAGAGACTGTTTGCCCAATGTGCCTTTGCTAGGTCTCAAGATATATGCTCCAGTGGATTTTGAGAAATTAACTTTAAAAAAATATATATATATCTGTGACAGCGTCCCGGTTAGCGCCCCGGTTCGCGTACCAGACGCGTAACGGAACTTCGCGAGGAGAAGCGGATTGGCTCTCCGGTGACTCTCAACATTCTAAACAGTCCGGAGCGGCCGCCATCTTGTCTCTCGGTAGGATCGAGAGACAAGAGGTGGAAATAAACGAAAGGGGAAATGAATGAAAGGCGCAAGGTAGACCCCTCCTGACCCCCTAGGATTGATGTGGGGGCTATTAAAGGGCCCCGCGGGGCAAAAAAATAAAATTTTACTTTTTTTCGATTTTTCGCGGTGGAAGCGCTACCCGGTACGCGAACCGGGTAGCTCACCGGTAGCGTAACGGGAGTCCGCCATCTTGTGTTTCGGACGAATTTAGTCACAAGATGGAGGATAAACAATGTTGGGAATGGGTATAAGGGGGCACGGGAGACATATCCTGACCTCCTAGGTTTTCTGAGGGTGCTGAGGAGGCCCATATATGTATATATATGTATATATATATACATGTATATGTATATGTATATATTACCTACTTGCGGTCGCCAGTAGGTAGTTATAATTAGGATCAAGTTTCCATAGGAAGAACATTTTTTGTTTTGCTTATAACTTTGGAGTTGTTTGATGAATCTTCATGAAATTTTTCAAACTAATTCTTTGTTCATATCAGCTCCTATGTTTGGGGGTGCTTCGTCAAGGGAGGTTTAGAAAAAAGGGGGTCCCAAAACGTATTTTCTCCATGTTAATTCCCATAGGAAAATTAGAAAAGGCTACAGGTCAAACGAGTGAGCGGAATTACACCAAATTTGGCAGGGAGAAGGGTCTTGATCCAGTAAGCACGCTTTTGTTTATTTGGTGTAAATTCGTTCAGTAGTGTTGGAGAAATATCAAAATTTAAAGATATCGATATTTGGGAATTCTGCCATTTGATTGGCTGAGGCATTACAGGCACAAGCTTGCTGCTTATTGGCTGTGAGCAGTGCGAGCGGTTGCAACTAGGAAGTGTTGGCAGCCATTTTGTGATTCTGTTGAAGCAAGTAAGTGGAAAAAAGGGCAAAAAAAATAGGAAAGAGGGGGTTGGAGTACTGTAACCTCTGTGGGGTGTTTAGGGTGTGCTATATAGGGGGTGTGAATTGGACTACTCATACCTTCTGGTCTGAAAGTGCTGGGCTACGGAAATTAAGTGAGGTATTGCCTAGAGTCTGATGCTGCTAAGGTGAGCTGCTGCGGGACTCGGGGATTAAAACGTGAGCCCAAATTGTGTGTCTTGTGCTGTGAAGTCATGTGCCCTGGCCACTGCACCACACCTGTGGAAGTATGTCAGCATGTGTTTATACCTACTAGGATGAACTACTGACCCCTACTGGTCTGAAAGTCCTGGGGTAAGGAAAATATGTGCAGTATTGTCTAGAGGCTCATGCTGCTAAGCTGAGCTGCTGCCGGACTCGGGGATGAAAGCGTGAGTCCAAACTGTGTGTCATATGCTGTTAAGTCATATGCTCTGGCCGCTGTGCCACATCTGTCCAAGTAGTGTCAGCATGTAGTAATACCTACTTGGAGGAACTTTTGTTTTGAACATTGTAACTTGTGTATGGTGCTTAGGGGGTGTTATACAGGGAGTGCAAATGTAAATTTGCGCGTATCAAATCAATTCGGTATTTGTAAAGTGCAAACTACTCACTCCTACGGGTCTGAGGGTGCTGGGGGCATAAGCTGAGCTGCTGCCGGATTCGGGGATAAAGCTGCTGAACTACTGACCGCTACCGGTATGAAAGTGCGTGGTATGGAAATTAAGTGAGGTATTGCCTAGAGTGTCATGCTGCTAAATTGAGCTGCTGCTGGACTCAGTGATAAAACCGTGAGCCCAAACTGTGTGTTCTATACTGGGAAGTCATGTGCTCTGGGTGCTGTGCCACACCAGTCCAAGCAGTGTCAGCAATATATTATACGTAGTAGGAGGAAGCTTTGTTTGGAACACGGTAACTTGTATACGGTGCTTAGGTGGTGTTATACAGGGAGTGCTAAGGTAAATCAATACAGTATTTGTAAAGCGCAAACAACTCACACCGGCCGGCGTGGAAATTATGTGAACTATTAAGTGAGCTATTGCCCAGAGTCACATGGTGCTGAGCTGAGCTGCTACTGGAGCAGGGGATTAAACTGTGAGCCCTGTGCTCTGAATTCATGTTTTCTGGCCGCTGCGGCACACCTGACCAAGTAGTGTCAGCATGTGTGCATACGTAGTAGGAGGAAGTTTTGTTTTAAACAGTGTGACATCTCTAGGGTGATTCGGGGGTGCTACAGAGGAAGTTTGCAGTTCAATTCTGCTGTTTCTAGTCAACCTAGTATATGTAAAGTGTAAACTACTCACTCGTACGGGTCTGCAGGCTCTGGGGGCCGTAGTGGAAATGAAGTGAGCTATTGCCCGTAGTCATATGGTGCTATCCTGAGCTGTTGCTAGAGCCGGTGATCAAAGCGTGAGCTCTGTGTTGCAAAGTCAGATGGTTGAGCCGCTGCGCCACAGCTGTGTGGAGAATACATTTTGACGAGGGTCCGGGAGTTGCCTTTACCTGGCCCTAAAATAGCTGGCCTAAGTTGTCCGTTATAGGGTGGCTTTAAAAAGAGCCCTTGTGTTCATTAGTTGGAGCTACATGTAGGTGCGGATGCAGAACTTCAGGTTATTCAGAAAAACTCTGTTTCCTTGATCTGAGAAGTGTACTCCATCACTTCTGTAGATATCAGTCATATCAAAACGTATGTTGTTGTTGTAGATCGACCCAATTCTATGGTCTCTGAGGTATGCAGACACAACTTTGTTGACATTCTTCCTAGATTTTTCAATCTAAGGACAAAATTGGTTTGACCATTTCCACTTCTGTCTTTGGCAGATATTGAAATATTCAAAGATAGTTTGAGGCAAAAGTAACATCAATTGTTCAAAGGTGTCCTTCATACGCATTTCCAAACCTACCCCAGTCAATGTGCCTAGGTCATTTCCACCACAATGCACAATCATGAGGTCCCGGTGTGGAAGATGCATAAAGGTTTTAACCAAAGGTAGCAATTGGTGCCTCTTCAATCCTCTCTGTGAAAACCATTTAATGTCCACATTTTGTAAACCTAGGTCCAAGTCAATACGTCTCTGTTCTGCATACCTCTTGCACCAGAAAACATAGCTATGTCCTACAATCCACACTAGTATTTTGAAGGTATGGCTGGAAGGTATGGAAATATGTCTGCAGCTAATGCAGTTCCTTCGTAGAGTTTAAAGATGGGGAAAAATCTTTTTTTTTTCCACAGAAAACGATATTTGATTGGAAGACAAAAAGCATTGGGTACTAAAAACTAGGGTGCATATTAGTTGTGTGAAAAAGCATGTTTGTCATTGGTTAATAAAGAGCAGTCTAAACGTGGAGTACATATGATAGGATGAAATGTGCTCAGCTCAACCAGACATGCTCCTTGCATTTGGAAGGTACATTTGGAACTTAAAACAATGGTGAACTTTTAACCCACAGGTGCTGTTAAATGTTTGAGAATGTGCTGAAAAACTTTACGTTTATAAAAATATGAACTTTTAACCTATAGGTGTTGTAGACTGTTCCAGAAAGTGTGGTGATAAAATAGGTTGAACTTCTGACCTGTATGTGGCGCAGAACATGAAGAAGCTTTTCAAATGGAAAAGTTTTCAAAAACCAATGGAGATAAGTTTTGGAATGTCGATGAAGGAATGAAGTATTCTGATTTGTTCTTTACATGTATTTATATGTGGAGCGACAGAGAAATTGTGCCATTACTGGTTCCATTCTTGATGAAAGCTGTGCATTACATGTACTGTGTGACAAAGAAAGAATTGCATGTGTGTTTGACATTTGAAATCTGCATACCAACTACAAAGGTGAGGTAGAAATGAACAAGGTGTGTTATGTGTTCTGTAGTAGTGATTAAGTATTTGTGGTGATATTTTTAAGTTTGAAAGTATTTTTTATTTCAAAATAATATACTGTTAGTAAAGTGTGGTGTTTCATATTGGCTATACAATATGCATAAAGTTTGACCTGTTTTTAAATAAGTACTTTATATATGTTTAGGAATTTTTTACAAAGAAGAAGTGTAGTTTGTCATCTTTAAAGGACTGTATGGTCTTGAAAATGTCCCATGTTAGCAAATTATACTTTTTGTGGAAATAGTGGGGAAAGGGGTGTAGGAGATGTATGTGTTGAGTTAAAAGCGATAAAACCAAACCCAGAAATGTTATGTTGGCAGGTTGTGGTCTCATTATTGACAGTGAGAGGTAGATTTGAATATAAGTCGAGGTAGGTTGTACTGTGAGGCTGTCTCCAGTGTTTGGAGATTACATGGAGAGAAGATGGAGATAGTAAAAGTGACATGTTCCTTTAATATGTACGCATAGTTTGAATCATAGGTTGAGATATAATATGAACATTGTTTCTGGTTTGCATTTGGGTATAGTTAATAGTTTTAGTAGTTTTTGACTAGTGAAAAATAAAAAGGTAGATATACTAAAATATATGGTAGTAAACGTATTAATAATTGTCTGTTCTTATGAAATAAAAGTGGTTGGGGAGTGTTTCTTCAGAAGAGATGTTTTATAAATGTGTGAGAGATAAAAAAAGAAATGAAAATGTGTGATATATTTTCTGTTTGACTTTTTTGACATTAGTAAACTACATGTAATTATAAGTGATACTAATTGTCAAGCTGGGTCCCTGTGCAGAATATACGTAGGTGTATAAGTGTTCTCGTAAATTTTTTCATTCCATTTAATGTCATTAATAAACATACAGTAAAGGGACAGTATATCAAAAGTTTGGGAATTACAACTTTGTTTACTCTCCCCGTCCCCTGCTATACACTCCACAGAGTGTTTAAACGACTTGAGTAACATACAGATGTCTAGTTAGTAAAGGTGGTGTAGTGGCACTGGGCCCATTTATAAATCGTGCTATGGGATGGTTTATGTTTTACCCGCCAATTTGCATGTTTGAATACTTTTTGCTGATAAGCGTTCCGGCCGACACCTGTTAAAATTAACCCCTTGTATGGGTATAGTGGCACTAATAGAAATGGTGAGGCTCTCTGTTTGATTTCGTACGGTTAAGCAAGGGCGGGGGTGGGGGGGTGGGTATGTTGGTGATTAAAACACAAATTTTAGTAATGTGCAGATGTCTAGCTACTAAAGGTGATGTAGTACCTCTGGGACTATTTATAAAGCACCCTAAGGCATGGTATACATTTTACCCGCAATTTTGCATGTTTTAATACGTTTTGCTGATGAGCGTTTCTGATGAAATTAAGCCTCTGTGTGGCTATAGTGGAGCTTCCAGGTTTGCTGGGGTTCTTTGTTTTATTGCGTAAAGTTAAGCAAGGGCGGGTATGGAGGTGGTGTAGTGGTACTGGGACTATTTATAAACCGCTTAATGGTATGGTGTATGTTTTACTTGCAAAATTGCAGGTTTTAATACCTTTTGCTGATGAGTGTTCCGGCAGACACCTGTTGAAATTAAGTCTATGTATGGCTATAGTGGCGCTAACGGGAGTGCTGGGGATCGTTGTTTTATTTCGTAAGGTTAAGCAAGGGCAAGGCGGGTGGGGAGGTGGATATGTTGCTGATTATAAGACTGACATTTGTAACGTGCACATGTGTAGCTAGTAAAGGTGATGTAGTGCCACTGGGTCCATTTATAAAGCGCTTTATGGCATGGTATATGTTTTATCCGGAAATTTGCATGTTTTAATACCTTTTGTTGCTGAGCCTTCCGGCAGACACTTGTTGAAATTAAGTCCCTGTATTACTATAGTGGCTCTACCAGGTTTGCTGTGGCTCTTTCTTTGATTTTGTAAGGTTTAGCAAGGATGGGGATGAGGGTGGTGTAGTGGCAGTGGGCCCATTTATAAACCGCTTTATGGTATGGTATAAGTTTTACTCGCAAATTTGCATGTTTTAGTACCTTTTGGTGATGAGTGTTCCATCAGACAGCTATGCAAATCACACAACATTTCTGTGGATAACAAATCTTTGTGCTGATAGACACTCTTGCACTGTGGTAGAAGGCTGCTAGCGTTGATGGCAAATTATGAAACTTGGTTCCATTGTACATTTAAATGGAAGCTTGAGCCATTTGTTTGTTACTATGGTGCAGTCAGGACTTTAAGTGGGAAAAAACTGGGGGTGCTCTAAAAGGGGTGTGGCAAACCTCTTAAAGGGGTGTGGGCTATCCAAGTAGGGGTGTGGTCTAAATCAAGATAACTAGCATTGTGTGCTTAAGAAAATCCCCTCCAATTATCCTACCTTCGGTAAACACACTCTTTAAAGGATTTCCTTTCCTCCTACAACGTGGCTCACCTAGCATGATGTCTCCACTTCTCAGTAGTGAGCAAAACGAGCATGCGCACGTCGATGTGCATGCTCTCACTGCAGTCCAATAAAAAAAAAGAAGAAAACTGACTACCCTTGCGAGGGCCGGAAATGGATCCCGTTAGAGAGCCGTTTCGAGGCCCCCTGAAAATACCATAACGAGCTTGACATGGACTACATAATCGATACCATACGATCTCAACCAATCCTTCTATGGCATCGCATATGGACAAAAGCCGAATGCCAGTTAACACATTCTTTGATTAAAGATTGCATGAACTTAACAAATTGGCGAAGGATTCCATGGCTAGTCTACGTGGGGAATTTCTTCAAAGATCTGGGACGTAGCTCCTTCTTCGACGACCCACCTAGTGTGGAGGACATCTCGAGAAAGGACCTACAAAGGATCTGTTTGAGCCACCTTAGAGAACTTTGTGGCTCAATTAAGATTTTAAAACACTCTAACTCTCAAATTCGCGTAATCCAGATTGATAAAGATATCCAGTCACATCTGTCATATCATCTGTCCAACTATGAGAAATATCTCTTGACAAGATTCCGTTTCAATTCTTTTTTTCGTTTAGTTTCCTTTCCCCAAATACAGAACTGGTCGAATTCCATCATGAACTGCCCATGTGACGGTATATCTAACCAGTCAACAATCCACGTTGTCTTCTTTTGTAAATTCTATAAATTACCCCGTAAAACCTGGATTTTGCCACTTCTTCGCGCAATTGGCCAAAGGTCATGTTATACAGCATTCACTTCTTTACAGCTTTTGGACTCAGTACATTTTGCAAAGTGCATAGCTATATTCTTAAAAACTAGTATCAAGATACTTCATGCTCTTGTTTGATTTACTCTTTTTATGATCACGCATTCTACTTCTATGTATGAGACTGTACTTATTATTTTAGTTTCAAGTTTTTGCTGTGGCATATATTTTATTCAATTAATTTGTATTTCTCTGTTTTTAGTCTAGTTAACATCACTGCTCCCGCCCCTTTTCTATAGCGGGTAGATTACTTTTTATTTATTCCTTTTTACATCTTATTTTTAATTTTGTCATAAATGATTGTCTTATTGTTGTACTTTTTATGGTTTCAACAAGTGGTAACAGAATAAAACATTATGAACTGAACTGAAACTTGGTTCAATTGTACATTTAAATGGAAGCTTGAGCCATTTGTTTGTTACTATGGTGCAGTCAGGACTTTAAGTGGGAAAAAAACTGGGGGTGCTCTAAAAGGGGTGTGGCAAACCTCTTTAAGGGGTGTGGGCTATCCAAATAGGGGTGTGGTCTAAATCAAGATAACTAGCATTGTGTGCTTAAGAAAATCCCCTCCAATTATCCTACCTTCGGTAAACACACTCTTTAAAGGATTTCCCTTTCTCCTACAAAGTGGCTCACCTTGCATGATGTCTCCACTTCTCAGTAGTGAGCAAAATGAGCATGCGCACATTGATGTGCATGCTCTTACTGCAGTCCAATAAAAAGAGAAGAAAACTGACTACCCTTGCGAGAGCCGAAAATGGAGCCCGTTAGAGAGCCGTTTCGAGGCCCCCTGAAAATAACTGCTAGTGCTCATTCGTGGCCCACCTAAAGCCCTGTGTCCATCCATCCTATGCACTGCGCCATCCAAACATCTTTCAATTCATTCATACATTCCTACCTACATACATACGTATGTCTGTCCCTGCACTTATCCTAAGCATCTATCAGCCCACTCGCCTATGGTAAGCACTGTGCCATCCATCCAGCCATACACCCATATATCCATACATACATCTGTACCAGAACCAATACTAAGCATCTATCAGCCCACCCATCTATCCTAAGTACAGGTCCATGCATCCATTCATCCTTCCATCCATCCATCCATCCATCTAGCTATCCATTCATCCATCTGGCCATCCATACACTTGCCCTTTATTCACTATCCCTCCTTATTTCCATGCACCCTCTGCCCCGATCCTAAATACTGCATATTAAACTCATCCACCCAGCCTCTTAAGGGGCCGAAAAGGCTGGCGATAAGCATGGACAGGCAGATGTTTCTGATAAAGAACAAGAAAGCTTTGAGTTGCTCTTTGTGGACCCTAGTTCACCACCCTTTTCTGGTGGTGTTTTAAACAAAGGTTGATCCAGCGAAAGAAATGTAAAGCAGCTTTTCCATGTAAGACGTTAATTTAGAAACATAACGTTTTGTCCATTTCTATAGAGGAACACTGCTTTAAACTGGCCGTGACTAACAGATACTGAATACCTGTAGTTCTTACATTTGAGAGAGTATACCAGACAGCTAATTTGGGGTGGTGAGAACCTGCACTTCTTTATTTCCATCTGAAGCACAGTATAGGGAAATAAAGGTAATTCCAAAGCTACTATCTTCATATAAAAGAGGGGGTGTGAGAACTAAGTGAGCCAGGCAGAGCGTGTGTTTTCGTAGCACTAAAACAAGACACTGTGAAAGGTCAGAGCAGGGTTGTGCTGGAGTTGGCCACCTGTGGTCGTCTCCAGAGGCGTAACCAGAGCAAAATTTCGGGGGAGGCTAATTCTTTCAGCAATAAGCAGAGTGGGGATGTAGGGGCTCTAAAAAGGGGTGAAAAAGAACAGAGCCCCATTTACAAGCAAATGGTCTTTTGTAGACCTGTGAAGTACTCTGGTGGGGCTCTGTGTGAGCACCCAGGAACCTGTCTCAGGGAGTCCGGGACAATGGGCCTTCCGCGCCTGGTGGTCTCTCTGCTAATCACCCCACGATGATTTTGCTCCTGGGCTGCCAAAAAAAAGGAAATCCTGAGAGAAAATGGCTCTTTTTATAGGATTTCCCTTCTCCTACAACGGGACTCACCTGGCATGATGTCTCCATTTCTTAGTAGTGAGCAATGTACATGCTCTCACAGTCTCACTGCAGTCCAATAAAAAAAAAAACAACTGACTACCTTTGCGAGGCCCGATAATAGAGCCCCATTGAGACCCGTTTCGAGACCCCCAAAAATAAACTGCCAGTGCTGGGACCCCCACAAAATAACTTAAAGCTTTGGGTACAGTGTTATGTTTGCGAATTTGTAGATAAAATTGCTAGGCTAATAATGGTAATTTTTGTGTGTGTGGTGTTTGGTTGATAATATCATCCTAAGTACATAGATTATAGATTACAATTTTTTAAAATGCTATCTATAAAGTTGTCTGCGGTGGGTTGTAGATGGAGTGCTGTGGGGTGGTGGGGTGCGGCGGAGAGGTGAAAAGTACGAGGTAGTTACATATAAATGGTAAAGGTGTATGTAAATAATTAAATAAATACTTACTGTATGTTCTAATTTTTCAAGTAAGGAGAAGCCGACTTCAATTTCAAATACCTGGAAAAGAAAACATGATAAAGAAACAGTATCTGTTACCCGGAGACAAAAACAATATCAAGAAATTCGTCAGAGACTTTTTCAAACTAGAGTAATTCAAGAATTTAATGAAAACATGCTGCAAATATAAAAAGAAAGTGATGCAATTCAAACAGAAGCAGCGTATTGAAAGTATAGCGGATACTGCTTTCAATTTCAAACAGAAGTTATTCATTGTGATTTTGAAGAGGAACAAAGTGTTGTGTTGTAATTTGGCAGCGATTAGGTTAGCATTAGCAGAAGTCATCCTGCATTTAGAGACTATCTTGTCCATTTTGTGGAATCCATTTTGTATTTCTGTCAGCCATTTTGTTTGCCATGTGCTACCATGTGCTCGCCAGGTGCTCTGTCCTACGTTTCTGTTAACTGCTCTTCAAATCTGCCTAGAGACGAACTATATTTAGCATCTTCCACCTTCGCACATGCTCAGTTGAGCTTGCAGCTGTCCATGCAGCATCTGTAGTCTGTAACTGTCAGGATGTGTTCACCAGAATTAGCAACTGTTAGCTCCTCCCACTTGTTGACTGTGCATTTTCTGTATGACCTTATATGTACCTAAAACCAGCATTTTGTACTTGTACCGCCTTCATTTGAGCCCCTGTGTAGATATAAAAGGAATTTTGGTACAACAAATTAGAAGAGAACAAAATGCCTGCTCATGCTACGGAAGATCTTCTGGTGGATCCCCACGGAGTCCAGGAAGACCGTCACCCAGGCCCTCGTCACCAGCCGTCTGGACTACGGCAACGCCCTCTACGCCGGAACCACCGCCAAGCTCCAGAAGAGACTTCAGCGGATCCAGAACGCTTCAGCCAGGCTCATCCTCGACATCCCACGAAACAGCCACATCTCCGGACACCTGAGAGACCTGCATTGGCTCCCCGTCAACAAAAGAATCACCTTCCGCCTCCTCACCCACGCACACAAAGCCCTACACGATCAAGGCCCGAGCTACCTCAACAACCGAATCAACTTCTACGCTCCCAAACGCCAACTCCGATCAGCCAGCCACGCCCTCGCCGCCGTCCCACGCATCCGTAGAGCGACAACAGGAAGAAGGTCCTTCTCCTACCTGGCCGCCAAGACCTGGAACTCCCTCACGACCGACCTGCGCCTGACCCAAGACCACCTCTCCTTCAGGAAGAAGCTCAAGACCTGGCTGTTCGAGCAGTAACGGCACCCCCCTCCCCTAAGCGCCTTGAGACCCTACGGGTAAGTAGTGCTCTCTATAAATGTCTTGATTGATTGATTGATAGAGTAGTAGCTATTCCGGAGGAACTGGCAGAATTAAATACACATGAGTCGGTTCTAATTCAATCTGTTCATCCTTTTTAAACTATAATTCAGATGGAGCCTAAACCCAGTAAACTGTGACCAAAAGACTTGCAAAGAGGGCTGAAAGGAAGAGTGGTGTACTTACCATTGGATTTTAAGAAAAATATTGAAACTATTGCTGGAGAGAAAGAGGAAAATGAGTAAATGGTGTACCAACAAAGAGTCAGATAATATGGCAAGAATTTGTGGATGCTAATAAAGTTGAATTCTCTTATAGAGATCAATATTTATTACAAAACTGTAAATGTGGATGAACAGGTAATAAGTTTAGAATATGAATCTGCAATTTCAAGTGGTCAAATAGAGAAAGTGGACAAGTGAAGGACTGAAGAGATTTCTGAACGTTACACAATATGTGAATATGTAAATATATATATTCACTGGAAAATATATATATTTATATATATTCAATGAAAAAAACATAGGTTTCAGGGGTTTTATAGTTGGTCAATCAATCAGTCATTTGTTAAGCGCACTACATACCCGCGAGGGTCTCAAGGCGCTGGGGGGGAGGTGTTGGCCACTACTGATCGAACAGCCAGGTCTTTGGTATCCTCCTAAAGGTCAGCAGGTCTTAGGTCTGCCGTAGGCTCAGTGGGAGGGTGTTCCATGTCTTGGCGGCGAAGAGGGAGAAGGATCTCCCACCGGTGGTTGTTCTTCGGATGCGCAGGACGGTGGCGAGTGAGAGGTCGGCGGAGCGGAGCGGAGCTGGCGATTGGGGGTGTAGAAGGAGAGCCGTCTGTTGAGGTAGGCTGGGCCGTTCTTGTGGAGTGCCTTGTGGAGTGCCTTGTGTGCGTGGATGAGGAGCTTGAAGGATATCCTCTTGTTGACGGGGAGCCAGTGCAGGTTTCTCAGGTGGGGGCTGATGTGGCCGTGTTGTGGTACATTGAGGATCAGTCGTGCCGAGGCGTTTTGGATGCGTTGTAGTCGATTGATGAGCTTGGTCGGGGCTCCAGCGTAGAGGGCGTTCCCGTAGTCGAGTCTGCTGCTGATGAGGGCCTGGGTGACTGTCTTTCTTGTATCTGTCAGGATCCATTGGTAGATCTTGCGGAGCATGCGGAGGATGTTGAAGCAGGAGGAGCCGACGGCGTTGACTTGCTTGGTCATTGAGAGTGTTGAGTCGAAGATGATTCCCAGGTTGGGTGCGTGGTCGAAAGGGGTCGGGGATGCCCCTAATGCTGTTGGACACCAGGAGTCACCCCAGGCTGACGGGTTGGAGCCAAGGATGAGGACCTCCGTCTTGTCCAAGTTCAGCTTCAGACGGCTGATCATCCAGTCGGCGATGGGCTTCATTCCTTCATGGAGGTTGGCTTTGGTGGTGATGGGGTCCTTGGTGAGGGAGAGGATCATCTGAGTGTCGTCAGCGTAGGAGATTATGTTGAGGTCGTGCTGTCGGGCGACGTGTGCGAGCGGAGCCATGTAAATGTTGAACAGTGTCAGGCTGAGGGAGGATCCTTGGGGTACGCCGATGATCTCGGAGGCTTCAGAACGGAACGGGGGAGGCGGACGCTCTGGGTTCTGCCGGAGAGGAAGGAGGTGGTCCATTCCAGAGCCTTGTCTCGGATCCCTGCGGCGTGGAGGCATGTGCGTAGTGTGCAGTGGCAGACAGTGTTGAAGGCGGCGGAGAGGTCTAGGAGGATGAGGGCTGCAGTCTCCCCATTGTCTAGCAGGGTCCTGATGTCGTCGGTGGCAGCGATGAGGGCGGTCTCGGTAATGTGGTTGCTGCGGAACCCTGACTGGGAAGGGTCCAGGATTCTGTTATCTTCGAGGTATCGGGTTAGCTGTCTGTTAACGATTTTCTCAATGACCTTGGCCGAGAAGGGGAGCAGAGAGATGGGTCGGAGTTTCTTGAGGTCTCTTGGGTCTGCCTTGGGCTTTTTGAGTAGGGCGTTGATCTCGGCGTGTTTCCAGCTCTCTCAGAAGGTAGCAGTCTCAAGGGAGAGATTGATGACATTGCATAGCTGGGGTGCGAGGGAGCTGCTTGCATTGTTGAAGACATGGTGCGGGAACGGGTCTGATGGACAGCTGGACTGGATTGTGCTCATGGCCTTGATGGTGTCATCGATGCTCACGCTAGTCCAGGCTAGGAAGGGGACGTGGTTGATGGTGTGCGGAGGGTCTGTTGTGTTGCTGTCTGTTGGGGCTGTCTGGGTGTTGAAGCTATTGCATAGGGCTTGCGACGGCGGGATGTCGTTGGGGATGGAGAGTTCCTTCACAATGTTGAAGAACTCCTTGCTGTCGTGTGCGTTATTGTTGAGGCGGTCTTTGAAGGCGGTCTTCTTGGCAGCCCTGATGAGGTGGTGGTGGTTGCGGCCAGCGTCCTTGTGTGCTGCATGGCTGTCCGGAGTTTAATCACTGTGCCATTTCTTCTCTAGTTTCCGACAGTCTTGCTTGGAATCTAGGAGTTCTGGGGTGAACCAGCTGGCCCTCTTGCTGGTGTCTCTGTGGGGGGGGGGTTTCTTCAGTGGGGCGAGGGTGTTGGCGCAGTCCTCCATCCAGCGTCTGAGGTTCTGGGCAGCAACGTCGGTGGTGGAGGGTTCGGTGGATGGGCTGAGAGTGAGGTTTGCATGGAGTTGGTCTTCGGTGATTTGCTCCAGCGGCGGCGGAGGATCTGTTGGGTGCGGTGGTGGGTTTCTGGAAGGTGAAGTGGATGCAGTGGTGGTCGGTCCAGAGGAGCTCGATAGAGTGGCTGACGGAGACGTGCGGGCTTGAGGAGAAGACGGGGTCGAGCGTGTGGCCGGCGGAGTGGGTGGCCGTTGTGACAAGTTGCCTCAGTCCAAGGTTGGCAAGGTTGTCAATCAGTGTGGTGGAGTTGCTGATGTTGTTGTTCTCAAGGTGAAAGTTCAGGTCTCCGAGGAGGATGTAGTCAGTGGAGGTCATGGTGTGCGTGCTGATGAAGTCGGCGATGGAGTCGCTGAACTGGGGGCGGGATCCAGGGGTTGGTAGACTAGGGTGCCTCTTAGGGTGGAGTTGGGGTCAGTGTGGATCTGGAAATGCATGTGTTCAGCCGTACTGAGCACGTCGTCGGTGCTAGTCGAGACCCTGATGCTGCTCTTGTGGATGATAGTGATTCCTCCTCCGACTCCGTTGGTGCGGTCTCTGTGGGTGATCTTGTGGCCGTCTGGGATGGCTATGGCAATGTCGGGTGCGGAGGAGTTGTTCAACTAGGCGACGTCTGGGGAGGTTGTGTTGAGCAGGTCCCAGAGCTCGACAGCATGTTTTCATGCGGAGCGGGTGTTCAGTAGTATGCATCGGAGGTGGTTGAGATCTTTTTTGGCGAGTGGATCGTCGGCTCTGTGACTGGTGTAGCTGCAGTTCCGGCAGGTGAAAGGACCGTGTGTGCGTTTCGGGGTGGCCTTGAAGCAGTTGTGGGTCCGTCCGGAGTTGAGAGCATGCAGATTGCTGGTGTCGTAGTGGCGGCAGTCCTCGTGGGGGCCAGGGGTCCTGGCGCTGGGTCGGTCCAGGCGCAAACGGGCTTGCCGCGCGTCAGCGGCGCGACCGCTCAGCGGCCGGCATGTATGGGGAGGTGGGAGTGAAGAGCAGCGAATGGCCAGTCAGGAGGGCGGAGCCACAGGGGACGCAGCGGCGTGGGCGGTGAGGGGCGACAAAGGAAACAGAAGGCAAAAGGGCAAAACAATTGAGGAGGAAACAAGTGGCACAGAGGGCAGAAAGGTCACAAAAGGGCAAAAAGGTCACAAGAATACAGGGGGAAATGAGTGGCACAGAAGGCAAAAAGGTCACAAGAAGGGCAAAAAGGTCACAAAACGGGGGGAAACGAGTGGCACAGAAGGCAGAAAGGTCCCAAGAAAGGGCAGAAAGGTCACAAAAAACAGGAGGAAACAGGTGGCACAGAGGCAGAAAGGTCCCAGGAAAGTGCAGAAAGGTCACAAAAAAACGGGGAAACGAGTGGCACAGAGGGCACAAAGGTCACAAGAAAGGGCAGAAAAGTCACGAAAATGCAGGGACAGCTAAGCAACAGAAGGCAAAAATGGGCAGAGAGGCACGGGGGCCGTGAGGGGAGCAGAAGGGAAACCGGGCAGAGAGACACAGGGGCAGCGAGGGGAACAGAGGGAGAGAACAGGCACAGACCACAGACAGGCAGCGGGGTAGACAGACAACAGCAGTCACAGACACAATGAAAATGCAGTCACTACGTCTGGTAGCCTGCGGGTGAAGGAGGGTCATAATAGTTAGTTCAGCTAACTATAACTCGCGAGCCCGCAATGCACTGCTGATGACATCACATATTACATCACTCATGACATGGTCAGTGACATCACTCATGACATCACTCATGACATCTCAAATGGCATCACTGATGACATCACTGATGACATCATCCAGTGAATGTGTGCTTTTCTGAAAATTAAATATGTTTTATATATATATATCTCAAGGTCGATGGAAGAATAAATGGGTATATAAGTGTCTAAATGGATGATTTTATTTTTTAAATTGATTGTATAACTGACTGATTAAGTGTATCTTAGTGAATACATGGGTTAGTGAGTAATGTTTAAATATGTAAATATCTGTATCAGTCTTTCACTTTGTGTATAAGTAGCTGCATGGGTTGGTGAGTAGATACATGAGTGTCTATAAAGGTTATTAGTTTGTTTTTTGAGTATCAGTATGAGTGTCTGTATGGTTTGGTGGGGTGTATTATGTAGTGCATAGATGCATGAAAGAGTGACTCAGAGTTTGTATGTGTTGAAGACCGCATGTGTGGAGGACTGTATAGGTGGATGAGTGTGTGTATGGGTGTGTTAGTGAGTGAATGACTGTCTCAATAGTGTTGTTATGAGTAACTACATATGTTTTAAACTAGTATATGTGAGTATTGGTGTATATAAATGAGTATATGTGAGAGTGAGAGATTGGAAGAGTTCCTGTATAAAGTAGTATGTGTTTCTATAAGTGATTGCTTAAGAGAGTAAGTATATGTAGGTTTCTGTAGAAGTAAGTGTGGTGGTGTGTGTATAACTGTATATGCAAGTAAATGGATGTTTGATACTTTGTTTACATGTGTGACTATGTGTGTGAGTAACTATAGATGAGTGTCGGTGTGTAACAGGATGTATTGGTGTATGAGTACATTTGATGAGTGTGTACATGTATGAGTGACTGTATAGAACTGTTGGTGAATGAGTGGATGTGTGTGTATCTTGGAATTAATATAGGTGTGTTGTAAGTGGTGTTGGTATGTCCATTGTTTTGAAAATGTTATTTTCTATTTTTGAGTGTGTGTATCATAGGTTTTATTAGGGTGAGAGGAGGGCTGCCACTCTATCACAAGGATGATGTAATCAGTGATGTCATCAGTGATGTCATTTGAGATGTCATCATTGATGTAATATGTGACGTCATCATTAGTGCATTGCGGGCACTCAAGTTATAGTTAGCTGAACTAACTATAAAGGGGCAATTTCACTGGTTTTGTACGAGTGAAATGTCCAACTAACTATAACGCCCCTGAAGCCTTTGGTTTTTTCAGTGAATTCAATAGGTTTTTTAAATGCTAATTTCAAACTATAACATGCCTGAAACCTATGTTTTTTCAGTGAATTTGAAAGGTTTCTTAAATGCTAATTTCTAACTATAATGTGGCTGAAACCTATGGTTTTTTCAGTGAAATTTTTAAATGCTAGTTTCTAACTCTGCCTACAGAGGTAGGACATGTGAAGAAAGAAGACAAAACGCACAGAAAGAAAAAAAAAAGAAATGCAGAAAGAAGCAACAGAAGTCCACAAAGACGAAGAAAAGTGCAGGAAGAAGAATAGATGTACTGAAAGAACCAACAGAGGTCAGAAAGTCCTCCTGTAAACACAACTTTTTTTGACGGGTATTGATGGTAACTGAATCTGACTAACGAGGCCTAGAGCCAGTTCTATGCTAAAAGACACTTAGAATACAGTGAAACCACCTACACACACTAGGGAACACTATGCGTTGGGGTACCTCTGTGATTACTATGTCCTCCTCTGTGAGACACTAGTACATAATAGGGCCTGGGGATGAAAACTGCCTCTTAAAATGCACCACAGGGCACGTTTGCACACTGGTGAATGGAGGGTGGTGCCTGAGGTGACATGTGTCCAAACACACCCTGTGGCTGTTTTAGTTTGGGGTATAAAGTCCCCTTGAATCATAAGTGTCCCTTGGGTCCAACTAGCCCACCAGGTATCTCCAGTAAGTGTCACAGAGCTGCGTTGCAGAGAGGTGTAAAAAGGGGCACAGCCAGGACCTCCTCTCTGCAATGCAGCGCAGTGGCGCTTACTGGAAGCACCTGGTGGGCTAGTTGGCCCCCAGGGGCCCTCAGGATTGAAGAGTAATTATTTCCCCAACTTAAAACACGCCCCAGGGCGTGTTTACACATGTCACCGCGGGCCCCGTCCCCTCCCTTCCACACTGTGTAAACACGCCCTGTGACCGTTTTAAGTTGGGCAATTAAGTCCCCTTGAATGCTGAGGGTCCCTAGGGTCAAACTATCCTACTAGGTACCTCCAGTAAGCGCTGTTTCAGAGAGGTGTAAAAAGGGGCACAACCTGGACCACCTGTCTGCAACGCAGCACAGTGGCGCTTACTGGAAGCACCTGGTTGGCAAGTTGGCCCACAGGGGTTCTCAGGTTTGAAGAGGAATTATTTCCCCAACTTAAAACGCACCACAGGGCGTGTTTGCACAAGTCACCTCAGACCCAGTCCCCTCCCTTCCCCACTGTGTAAACATGCCCTGTGACCGTTTTAAGTTGGGAGATTTAGTCCCCTTGAATCCTGAGGGTCCCTAAGGTCAAACTAGCCCACTAGGTACCTCCAGAAAGCGCTGTTGCAGAGAGGTGTAAAAAGGGGCACGGCCTTGACCACCTCTCTGCAACGCATCACAGTGGTGCTTACTGGAAGCACCTGGTGGGCTAGTTGGCCCTCAGGGGCTCCCAGATTTTAAGAGGAATTATTTACCCAACTTAAAACGTGCCACAGGGTGTGTTTGCACACGTCAACTCAGGCCCCGTCCCCTCCCTTCACCACTGTGTAAACATGTCCTGTGGCCGTTTTAAGTTGGCAGATTAAGTCCCCTTGAATCCTGAAGGTCCCTAGGGTCCAACTTGCCCACTAGGTACCTCCAGTAAGCGCCACAGAGCTGTGTTGCAGAGAGGTGTATAAAGGGGCACAGCCTGGACCACCTCTCTGCAATGCAGCGCAGTGGCGCTTACTGGAAGCACTTGGTGGGCTAGCTGGCCCCCAGGGGCTCTCAGGTTTGAAGAGGAATTATTTCCCCAACTTAAAACGCACCAAAGGGCGTTTTTGCACACGTCAACTCAGGCCCCATCCCCTCCCTTCACCACTGTGTAAACATGCCCTGTGGCCGTTTTAAGTTGGGAGATTAAGTCCCCTTGAATCCTGAGGGTCCCTAGGGTCCAACTTGCCCACTAGGTACCTCCAATAAGCACCACAGAGCTGTGTTGCAGAGAGGTGTAAAATGGGGCATAGCCTCTGAACACCTCTCTGCAACGCAGCTCCCTGGCACTTACTGGAGGTACCGGGTGGGCTAGTTGGCCCTCAGGGACCCTCAGTATTGAAGGGGATTTGCTATGACGCGTTTCGGCACACCTTCCTTGTTCAGACTGGCAGTCGCCACTGACAGAATGCATTTTGAAACAGAGTGCTGCGGTCACATGACCCAGTTTTTTAGTGGCTATGGAAGACAGACTCATACATTGGCTTGGAACGCTGCATATTATCAAAGCCTAGGCTTTCTCCTTAAGCATTAATTCTAAAAAGATTGTTACCACAATTTCCTCATTGTTGTTAACATTGAAAAATGACGATATCAAACATATAAAATTCTTTAACATTTTAGGAACCTACAGACGCCAATACAGGGCTAATTTGTCTTGACATGTTAGGCCAAAGGTCTTCAAACTGTGGGGCGCGCCCCCCTGGGGGGGCACGGATGGGTTACCAGGGGGGCGCAAATGCCTCTGCCAGCACATGTAAATGAAGATGGCCTGGAAGTGCAGCGATATTTATTGGCTGCATTTGCAGGCTGTCTTCATGCACTTGGAACCCTTGTGAGAGCGGTGATCAGAGTGCTGTGGGGGTGGGGTCAGGAAGTATGCTGGCTGGGTCAAAGAGGTTGCTAAAAAACACAGGGGCATATTACCAAGCAATAGCGATAATTATCGCTATTGCTTGGTTAGCGAGAAAAAGTTATCGCCGAGCTACCAAGGTTTATCGCAAATGCGATAAAAATCGGAAATAATGCATGAATATCGCTGAAAAGTCAGCGATATTCAGGCATTACCGAGCTAATGCTCTTAGCCATGTTATCCACCTACCATTGGATAACATGGCTAAGAACTGCTCAGGGGCAGGTGTTAGCTTTTGGAAATATTCGCGCTTAGCGCCAATATCTCCAAAAGTTGGTAATAGGAGATAGCGATATTAGCGACTGTTTCCAGTCACTAACATCTTGGCACGCCCACTTTGCATGTCATTAGTGATAAATATCACTGACATGCAAAGTGGGGCCCAAGATGGTCGCTATCTTCTACTAGCTGGCGCTAACTGGTGTTAGCGACAGCTAGGTAATAGGGAGATAATTTTATCTCCGCTTTCTTGGCTTTTAAAGCCAAAAAAGCGGAGATAAACCCCCTTGATAATATCCCCCAGAATCCTTTGCAGTGCAATAGTTCTCCCATTTGTGAGTTAGAGCTATTGCATTGTAAATGATGTTTCTTGACGAATTGCTTAAAGCAAAGACATTTATGTACTTTTATTTTTGCCCCATTTAAATTCCTGACTTATGTGAGGATGGCTCAAGAATGTATTTAACTAACAACCTGATAACAGCAAGCATACCAAAATAAGTGCTTCAAAACACATTGAATATCATTGAGTTAACAATTGGCTGTTTTTACTGTGATGGATAAACACCAATGTAAGGCCTTTATTGTGGAAATATCTGTAGTCTTAATTCCGGTAGAAGCAGTTTTTGCTGCTTGAATCATGTTTATAAGATATGCAGTAATTACAGAACCACACAGTATTAGAAAATTCTATTATGGTATTTCCTATGAAGTTTACACACACACCACAAACTGAGGGACTTGCAGGGCACTGTGTGGATTGGAAGGTACTGCCCTCTTCACCCCTGGAGATTTGGAAGTGGCAATTGCTTCCCAGCACTGAATTTGTGACCGAGCAATTGCTTCAGGGAAGCACTAAGCCTCCCAACCCACCCTGGTAGAGGAACAATATGCTTCAGCAGCAGGTTGGGCACTGGGAAAGAGATGCAATCAGAGGAACGGATATTAGTCATTCGGATCACGCTCACCGAAAGGATGAGTTTAGAGGTAAGAGGGAAATGAACAACGAAAATTAAGAGAAGAATGGGGGAATGAAAGGAAGGCAGGCTTGGTCCAGCGGCAGACAGGCCAGTTCATCGCAAAGAAACATTGGAGTCAGGAGAAAGAGCAAAAGTGCACGTTACTAATGGAAGTTGTCAAGTTGAAGTTAAATAAGAAATTGTTAAAGGGGGTGGGAATTGTTTAGCTGCAATGGGAATAGTTAATGTTTGTTAGAGTGCTGTGAGGACATATTAATCTGTGCAGCAATAAGCAGATGATTGGTTTTATGTATACCTAGCTCAAACCGCCTTATGACAACAGCAACGTGTGTGTGGTGATCTCGTCCCAAACTAGGTTTGGGACACAAAATGGCTGCTGAATCCACGCTCAACATATTTAAAAAAACATGGCAGAAGTCCACAAAAGAAGTGAATTGTGCAGCAAACTAAACAGCAACATACATAGACCTAGGTTCACATAAAAGCGTGTGTGCAACAAGAACACATTTGTCTTCCTATACCGCACAATAAAGCACAATTATCGAAAATACTATAAATCTGCATCACTATGCAGCAGATGTGGCCGTTTTAAGTTGGCAGATTAAGTCCCCTTGAATCCTGAAGGGCCCTAGGGTCCAACTTGCCCACTAGGTACCTCCAGTAAGCGCCACAGAGCTGTGCTGCAGAGAGGTGTATAAAGGGGCACAGCCTGGACCACCTCTCTGCAATGCAGCGCAGTGGCGCTTACTGGAAGCACTTGGTGGGCTAGCTGGCCCCCAGGGGCTCTCAGGTTTGAAGAGGAATTATTTCCCCAACTTAAAACGCACCAAAGGGCGTTTTTGCACACGTCAACTCAGGCCCCATCCCCTCCCTTCACCACTGTGTAAACATGCCCTGTGGCCGTTTTAAGTTGGGAGATTAAGTCCCCTTGAATCCTGAGGGTCCCTAGGGTCCAACTTGCCCACTAGGTACCTCCAATAAGCACCACAGAGCTGTGTTGCAGAGAGGTGTAAAATGGGGCATAGCCTCTGAACACCTCTCTGCAACGCAGCTCCCTGGCACTTACTGGAGGTACCGGGTGGGCTAGTTGGCCCTCAGGGACCCTCAGTATTGAAGGGGATTTGCTATGACGCATTTCGGCACACCTTCCTTGTTCAGACTGGCAGTCGCCACTGACAGAATGCATTTTGAAACAGAGTGCTGCGGTCACATGACCCAGTTTTTTAGTGGCTATGGAAGACAGACTCATACATTGGCTTGGAACGCTGCATATTATCAAAGCCTAGGCTTTCTCCTTAAGCATTAATTCTAAAAAGATTGTTACCACAATTTCCTCATTGTTGTTAACATTGAAAAATGACGATATCAAACATATAAAATTCTTTAACATTTTAGGAACCTACAGACGCCAATACAGGGCTAATTTGTCTTGACATGTTAGGCCAAAGGTCTTCAAACTGTGGGGCGCGCCCCCCTGGGGGGGCACGGATGGGTTACCAGGGGGGCGCAAATGCCTCTGCCAGCACATGTAAATGAAGATGGCCTGGAAGTGCAGCAATATTTATTGGCTGCATTTGCAGGCTGTCTTCATGCACTTGGAACCCTTGTGAGAGCGGTGATCAGAGTGCTGTGGGGGTGGGGTCAGGAAGTATGCTGGCTGGGTCAAAGAGGTTGCTAAAAAACACAGGGGCATATTACCAAGCAATAGCGATAATTATCGCTATTGCTTGGTTAGCGAGAAAAAGTTATCGCCGAGCTACCAAGGTTTATCGCAAATGCGATAAAAATCGGAAATAATGCATGAATATCGCTGAAAAGTCAGCGATATTCAGGCATTACCGAGCTAATGCTCTTAGCCATGTTATCCACCTACCATTGGATAACATGGCTAAGAACTGCTCAGGGGCAGGTGTTAGCTTTTGGAAATATTCGCCCTTAGCGCGAATATCTCCAAAAGTTGGTAATAGGAGATAGCGATGTTAGCGACTGTTTCCAGTCACTAACATCTTGGCACGCCCACTTTGCATGTCATTAGTGATAAATATCACTGACATGCAAAGTGGGGCCCAAGATGGTCGCTATCTCCTACTAGCTGGCGCTAACTGGTGTTAGCGACAGCTAGGTAATAGGGAGATAATTTTATCTCCGCTTTCTTGGCTTTTAAAGCCAAAAAAGCGGAGATAAACCCCCTTGATAATATCCCCCAGAATCCTTTGCAGTGCAATAGTTCTCCCATTTGTGAGTTAGAGCTATTGCATTGTAAATGATGTTTCTTGACGAATTGCTTAAAGCAAAGACATTTATGTACTTTTATTTTTGCCCCATTTAAATTCCTGACTTATGTGAGGATGGCTCAAGAATGTATTTAACTAACAACCTGATAACAGCAAGCATACCAAAATAAGTGCTTCAAAACACATTGAATATCATTGAGTTAACAATTGGCTGTTTTTACTGTGATGGATAAACACCAATGTAAGGCCTTTATTGTGGAAATATCTGTAGTCTCAATTCCGGTAGAAGCAGTTTTTGCTGCTTGAATCATGTTTATAAGATATGCAGTAATTACAGAACCACACAGTATTAGAAAATTCTATTATGGTATTTCCTATGAAGTTTACACACACACCACAAACTGAGGGACTTGCAGGGCACTGTGTGGATTGGAAGGTACTGCCCTCTTCACCCCTGGAGATTTGGAAGTGGCAATTGCTTCCCAGCACTGAATTTGTGACCGAGCAATTGCTTCAGGGAAGCACTAAGCCTCCCAACCCACCCTGGTAGAGGAACAATATGCTTCAGCAGCAGGTTGGGCACTGGGAAAGAGATGCAATCAGAGGAACGGATATTAGTCATTCGGATCACGCTCACCGAAAGGATGAGTTTAGAGGTAAGAGGGAAATGAACAACGAAAAGTAAGAGAAGAATGGGGGAATGAAAGGAAGGCAGGCTTGGTCCAGCGGCAGACAGGCCAGTTCATCGCAAAGAAACATTGGAGTCAGGAGAAAGAGCAAAAGTGCACGTTACTAATGGAAGTTGTCAAGTTGAAGTTAAATAAGAAATTGTTAAAGGGGGTGGGAATTGTTTAGCTGCAATGGGAATAGTTAATGTTTGTTAGAGTGCTGTGAGGACATATTAATCTGTGCAGCAATAAGCAGATGATTGGTTTTATGTATACCTAGCTCAAACCGCCTTATGACAACAGCAACGTGTGTGTGGTGATCTCGTCCCAAACTAGGTTTGGGACACAAAATGGCTGCTGAATCCACGCTCAACATATTTAAAAAAACATGGCAGAAGTCCACAAAAGAAGTGAATTGTGCAGCAAACTAAACAGCAACATACATAGACCTAGGTTCACTTAAAAGCGTGTGTGCAACAAGAACACATTTGTCTTCCTATACCGCACAATAAAGCACAATTATCGAAAATACTATAAATCTGCATCACTATGCAGCAGATGTGGCCGTTTTAAGTTGGCAGATTAAGTCCCCTTGAATCCTGAAGGTCCCTAGGGTCCAACTTGCCCACTAGGTACCTCCAGTAAGCGCCACAGAGCTGTGTTGCAGAGAGGTGTATAAAGGGGCACAGCCTGGACCACCTTTCTGCAATGCAGCGCAGTGGCGCTTACTGGAAGCACTTGGTGGGCTAGCTGGCCCCCAGGGGCTCTCAGGTTTGAAGAGGAATTATTTCCCCAACTTAAAACGCACCAAAGGGCGTTTTTGCACACGTCAACTCAGGCCCCATCCCCTCCCTTCACCACTGTGTAAACATGCCCTGTGGCCGTTTTAAGTTGGGAGATTAAGTCCCCTTGAATCCTGAGGGTCCCTAGGGTCCAACTTGCCCACTAGGTACCTCCAATAAGCACCACAGAGCTGTGTTGCAGAGAGGTGTAAAATGGGGCATAGCCTCTGAACACCTCTCTGCAACGCAGCTCCCTGGCACTTACTGGAGGTACCGGGTGGGCTAGTTGGCCCTCAGGGACCCTCAGTATTGAAGGGGATTTGCTATGACGCGTTTCGGCACACCTTCCTTGTTCAGACTGGCAGTCGCCACTGACAGAATGCATTTTGAAACAGAGTGCTGCGGTCACATGACCCAGTTTTTTAGTGGCTATGGAAGACAGACTCATACATTGGCTTGGAACGCTGCATATTATCAAAGCCTAGGCTTTCTCCTTAAGCATTAATTCTAAAAAGATTGTTACCACAATTTCCTCATTGTTGTTAACATTGAAAAATGACGATATCAAACATATAAAATTCTTTAACATTTTAGGAACCTACAGACGCCAATACAGGGCTAATTTGTCTTGACATGTTAGGCCAAAGGTCTTCAAACTGTGGGGCGCGCCCCCCTGGGGGGGCACGGATGGGTTACCAGGGGGGCGCAAATGCCTCTGCCAGCACATGTAAATGAAGATGGCCTGGAAGTGCAGCGATATTTATTGGCTGCATTTGCAGGCTGTCTTCATGCACTTGGAACCCTTGTGAGAGCGGTGATCAGAGTGCTGTGGGGGTGGGGTCAGGAAGTATGCTGGCTGGGTCAAAGAGGTTGCTAAAAAACACAGGGGCATATTACCAAGCAATAGCGATAATTATCGCTATTGCTTGGTTAGCGAGAAAAAGTTATCGCCGAGCTACCAAGGTTTATCGCAAATGCGATAAAAATCGGAAATAATGCATGAATATCGCTGAAAAGTCAGCGATATTCAGGCATTACCGAGCTAATGCTCTTAGCCATGTTATCCACCTACCATTGGATAACATGGCTAAGAACTGCTCAGGGGCAGGTGTTAGCTTTTGGAAATATTCGCCCTTAGCGCGAATATCTCCAAAAGTTGGTAATAGGAGATAGCGATGTTAGCGACTGTTTCCAGTCACTAACATCTTGGCACGCCCACTTTGCATGTCATTAGTGATAAATATCACTGACATGCAAAGTGGGGCCCAAGATGGTCGCTATCTCCTACTAGCTGGCGCTAACTGGTGTTAGCGACAGCTAGGTAATAGGGAGATAATTTTATCTCCGCTTTCTTGGCTTTTAAAGCCAAAAAAGCGGAGATAAACCCCCTTGATAATATCCCCCAGAATCCTTTGCAGTGCAATAGTTCTCCCATTTGTGAGTTAGAGCTATTGCATTGTAAATGATGTTTCTTGACGAATTGCTTAAAGCAAAGACATTTATGTACTTTTATTTTTGCCCCATTTAAATTCCTGACTTATGTGAGGATGGCTCAAGAATGTATTTAACTAACAACCTGATAACAGCAAGCATACCAAAATAAGTGCTTCAAAACACATTGAATATCATTGAGTTAACAATTGGCTGTTTTTACTGTGATGGATAAACACCAATGTAAGGCCTTTATTGTGGAAATATCTGTAGTCTCAATTCCGGTAGAAGCAGTTTTTGCTGCTTGAATCATGTTTATAAGATATGCAGTAATTACAGAACCACACAGTATTAGAAAATTCTATTATGGTATTTCCTATGAAGTTTACACACACACCACAAACTGAGGGACTTGCAGGGCACTGTGTGGATTGGAAGGTACTGCCCTCTTCACCCCTGGAGATTTGGAAGTGGCAATTGCTTCCCAGCACTGAATTTGTGACCGAGCAATTGCTTCAGGGAAGCACTAAGCCTCCCAACCCACCCTGGTAGAGGAACAATATGCTTCAGCAGCAGGTTGGGCACTGGGAAAGAGATGCAATCAGAGGAACGGATATTAGTCATTCGGATCACGCTCACCGAAAGGATGAGTTTAGAGGTAAGAGGGAAATGAACAACGAAAAGTAAGAGAAGAATGGGGGAATGAAAGGAAGGCAGGCTTGGTCCAGCGGCAGACAGGCCAGTTCATCGCAAAGAAACATTGGAGTCAGGAGAAAGAGCAAAAGTGCACGTTACTAATGGAAGTTGTCAAGTTGAAGTTAAATAAGAAATTGTTAAAGGGGGTGGGAATTGTTTAGCTGCAATGGGAATAGTTAATGTTTGTTAGAGTGCTGTGAGGACATATTAATCTGTGCAGCAATAAGCAGATGATTGGTTTTATGTATACCTAGCTCAAACCGCCTTATGACAACAGCAACGTGTGTGTGGTGATCTCGTCCCAAACTAGGTTTGGGACACAAAATGGCTGCTGAATCCACGCTCAACATATTTAAAAAAACATGGCAGAAGTCCACAAAAGAAGTGAATTGTGCAGCAAACTAAACAGCAACATACATAGACCTAGGTTCACTTAAAAGCGTGTGTGCAACAAGAACACATTTGTCTTCCTATACCGCACAATAAAGCACAATTATCGAAAATACTATAAATCTGCATCACTATGCAGCAGATGTGGCCGTTTTAAGTTGGCAGATTAAGTCCCCTTGAATCCTGAAGGTCCCTAGGGTCCAACTTGCCCACTAGGTACCTCCAGTAAGCGCCACAGAGCTGTGTTGCAGAGAGGTGTATAAAGGGGCACAGCCTGGACCACCTTTCTGCAATGCAGCGCAGTGGCGCTTACTGGAAGCACTTGGTGGGCTAGCTGGCCCCCAGGGGCTCTCAGGTTTGAAGAGGAATTATTTCCCCAACTTAAAACGCACCAAAGGGCGTTTTTGCACACGTCAACTCAGGCCCCATCCCCTCCCTTCACCACTGTGTAAACATGCCCTGTGGCCGTTTTAAGTTGGGAGATTAAGTCCCCTTGAATCCTGAGGGTCCCTAGGGTCCAACTTGCCCACTAGGTACCTCCAATAAGCACCACAGAGCTGTGTTGCAGAGAGGTGTAAAATGGGGCATAGCCTCTGAACACCTCTCTGCAACGCAGCTCCCTGGCACTTACTGGAGGTACCGGGTGGGCTAGTTGGCCCTCAGGGACCCTCAGTATTGAAGGGGATTTGCTATGACGCGTTTCGGCACACCTTCCTTGTTCAGACTGGCAGTCGCCACTGACAGAATGCATTTTGAAACAGAGTGCTGCGGTCACATGACCCAGTTTTTTAGTGGCTATGGAAGACAGACTCATACATTGGCTTGGAACGCTGCATATTATCAAAGCCTAGGCTTTCTCCTTAAGCATTAATTCTAAAAAGATTGTTACCACAATTTCCTCATTGTTGTTAACATTGAAAAATGACGATATCAAACATATAAAATTCTTTAACATTTTAGGAACCTACAGACGCCAATACAGGGCTAATTTGTCTTGACATGTTAGGCCAAAGGTCTTCAAACTGTGGGGCGCGCCCCCCTGGGGGGGCACGGATGGGTTACCAGGGGGGCGCAAATGCCTCTGCCAGCACATGTAAATGAAGATGGCCTGGAAGTGCAGCGATATTTATTGGCTGCATTTGCAGGCTGTCTTCATGCACTTGGAACCCTTGTGAGAGCGGTGATCAGAGTGCTGTGGGGGTGGGGTCAGGAAGTATGCTGGCTGGGTCAAAGAGGTTGCTAAAAAACACAGGGGCATATTACCAAGCAATAGCGATAATTATCGCTATTGCTTGGTTAGCGAGAAAAAGTTATCGCCGAGCTACCAAGGTTTATCGCAAATGCGATAAAAATCGGAAATAATGCATGAATATCGCTGAAAAGTCCGCGATATTCAGGCATTACCGAGCTAATGCTCTTAGCCATGTTATCCACCTACCATTGGATAACATGGCTAAGAACTGCTCAGGGGCAGGTGTTAGCTTTTGGAAATATTCGCGCTTAGCGCGAATATCTCCAAAAGTTGGTAATAGGAGATAGCGATGTTAGCGACTGTTTCCAGTCACTAACATCTTGGCACGCCCACTTTGCATGTCATTAGTGATAAATATCACTGACATGCAAAGTGGGGCCCAAGATGGTCGCTATCTCCTACTAGCTGGCGCTAACTGGTGTTAGCGACAGCTAGGTAATAGGGAGATAATTTTATCTCCGCTTTCTTGGCTTTTGAAGCCAAAAAAGCGGAGATAAACCTCTTGATAATATCCCCCAGAATCCTTTGCAGTGCAATAGTTCTCCCATTTGTGAGTTAGAGCTATTGCATTGTAAATGATGTTTCTTGACGAATTGCTTAAAGCAAAGACATTTATGTACTTTTATTTTTGCCCCATTTAAATTCCTGACTTATGTGAGGATGGCTCAAGAATGTATTTAACTAACAACCTGATAACAGCAAGCATACCAAAATAAGTGCTTCAAAACACATTGAATATCATTGAGTTAACAATTGGCTGTTTTTACTGTGATGGATAAACACCAATGTAAGGCCTTTATTGTGGAAATATCTGTAGTCTCAATTCCGGTAGAAGCAGTTTTTGCTGCTTGAATCATGTTTATAAGATATGCAGTAATTACAGAACCACACAGTATTAGAAAATTCTATTATGGTATTTCCTATGAAGTTTACACACACACCACAAACTGAGGGACTTGCAGGGCACTGTGTGGATTGGAAGGTACTGCCCTCTTCACCCCTGGAGATTTGGAAGTGGCAATTGCTTCCCAGCACTGAATTTGTGACCGAGCAATTGCTTCAGGGAAGCACTAAGCCTCCCAACCCACCCTGGTAGAGGAACAATATGCTTCAGCAGCAGGTTGGGCACTGGGAAAGAGATGCAATCAGAGGAATGGATATTAGTCATTCGGATCACGCTCACCGAAAGGATGAGTTTAGAGGTAAGAGGGAAATGAACAACGAAAAGTAAGAGAAGAATGGGGGAATGAAAGGAAGGCAGGCTTGGTCCAGCGGCAGACAGGCCAGTTCATCGCAAAGAAACATTGGAGTTAGGAGAAAGAGCAAAAGTGCACGTTACTAATGGAAGTTGTCAAGTTGAAGTTAAATAAGAAATTGTTAAAGGGGGTGGGAATTGTTTAGCTGCAATGGGAATAGTTAATGTTTGTTAGAGTGCTGTGAGGACATATTAATCTGTGCAGCAATAAGCAGATGATTGGTTTTATGTATACCTAGCTCAAACCGCCTTATGACAACAGCAACGTGTGTGTGGTGATCTCGTCCCAAACCAGGTTTGGGACACAAAATGGCTGCTGAATCCACGCTCAACATATTTAAAAAAACATGGCAGAAGTCCACAAAAGAAGTGAATTGTGCAGCAAACTAAACAGCAACATACATAGACCTAGGTTCACTTAAAAGCGTGTGTGCAACAAGAACACATTTGTCTTCCTATACCGCACAATAAAGCACAATTATCGAAAATACTATAAATCTGCATCACTATGCAGCAGATGATGGATTAAGTAGCAAACACAGAAACATAAGAGACCTTTCCCCCCCCTTTTTTCTTTAAAAAGGGCCATTCATTAGTGCAGCTGGTACTGCTGCCAAATGTGTAAGTGGCCTCTGCTGATTATCAATAATTAAGCAAATGCAGCATGACTGGGTCCCATGGGTTTGAGGGGCCCATTACATCACAACCATCACTGTCTACCTGCTATTCTTAATGCAACAGGTGTAGTTGCATTGGGGTCCAATAGTGTGAGGGGCTCAAAACACCCCAATTATGGGGAGCAGAACTTTTGGGACCATACATGATTTTGTTTGATGCATTTGCTGTTCTATAAGTATCATACTTAGTATGGTTTATGAGCTGTAGAAAAAGTACTCCTGAAATCATCTCATAAGCCCCACCCCCTGCACACAGCTATGTCCCTCACGCTGCCCCAATCATTGCCTTGAGGTTTTGGAGGGGGGCCCAACCTCAAAACATTTTGCTTAGGTGGGGCTCAGAGCACAAAAGTTTGAAGACCTCTGTGTTAGGCCATGTACTTTCAGATCAAAGGCCCTGTAATCCAAAGCTCCACTCCTTGATTTGTCGCATAGATAGTGTACAATGTTTGGGTTCCTCACAATAAATATCAAAACATTTTTCAAAATTTCAACAGTTTCAATGTATAAAATCAGGATCACAAAAATTGTGTGCAAAAGGAGTCAAAATTCAATTCAGCAGTATTAATGTCATTGTGCAATCATTGTGTAAAGTGCAAGTGCCATCGATTGGTTTATCATTAGAGTTCAATTAATTCAGTCAATTTCAGTTATTTCTGGGAATATCTTCCATTTCAATCCACCACTGCATCTGCCAATAAACCAAATACATCACATTTAGACATATATTTAATTGTATTTATGGTGCAACTATTATGCATTACTTGACAAAATAAATAAGGTAGTTTAAATAAAGTGCAAGTGCTTTACAGTACCTAAACTACAATTCCATGTTTTACCTATGTGCAAAAATGCTATTTAAAGTGCAAGTGCTTCACAGTGCAAATAAACATGAATTTTATTCCTCTACTAGTATTGTCCGTTGCATAAAAAGATTCATTATTGGTTCATGGTGGATTGTCATAAGAACTCTTAAAACTGACTCTAAAATATCCAACTGTTAATTTTAAAAAACAATACTCCAATTTATTACTAAATGTTACTGGTCTGTCTTCCTGTCTCTGTTCCGTGTTAAAATCTAAATTTTTAAATCATACTGCAGTGGATAGCTTATTTACATAAAATAGAAGTGCAAATCTTCTTCAGCGTTTAATCCAGATGGATTCTTGGAATTTAATAACATTATGTATTTTGACTCAAGCTGGCGGAGTTTGCTTTGTCGGTTACCACTTCTTCTTAACTTTTGTACTTGGTCAATGGCAAAATATGATAATTCATTAATGTCTCCTTTGTGCACCTCATTGATATGGCATGCTACCACGTAGCTTTTGTCATTATTTTTTACCCCTCTGAGGTGTTGCAAAATGCGGACAGGCACCATGTGAATTGTACTCCCAACATATATTTTAGGACATGTACATTGTAGGATGTAGACCACAAAATCACTCTTTTTTTTGTCTTCATTCACCTCAGAAAAAAACAAATCAAGGTGTCCCTTATTTCTGCTCTTCTTTTTTGATGGGGAGGGGGGGCTCTGGCCATTAATGGGCTTACTACAATAGGCACCTGCCTTTCTGCAGCTTTTTCTCTAACACGGTGTAAACACCGGAACTGCTTGTGATTTTCAAAGTGTGACCAGACCCTGTAGCAGTCAAAGAGTTTGCCAGGTGTAATCATTGGGCATTTTTTAAGATCCTATTGAAACGCTTTAAAATAAAGAGACTTTATAGTAACCCTTCTGTGCTCTCCAACCATAGCTGCAACAGGTTCCAGAAGGCTTTCTTCTTTGACTTTTTTTTCTGATAAGTCCATTCTAGACATATATATATAAGAGACTTCAACCATTCTGCACACTTTGGTGATGTTACTCACCCATTTTCAACATATCTCTCTCCTGGCTAATAAAATTGTTTAAAACCACATATCTCTAACATTACTCGTGTGTTCTTCAGTAACACCAAAAATAACTAGGGGGAGGCTTGCCTTTATTTGCTGCCCCAAAATACCTGATATTGTCCTTTCCACTCTGTTCCAGAAATCGCTGGTTGCGGGACATTGATAGAACATGTGCACATCCGTAGCACCTTCAAGCCCGCATTTAGCACAACAGGTTCGGCCTCCTTTCCCCATCTTAGATAACTTCTCAAGTGATATATACGCCCTATGGAGTGAGAAGAGATGGTTTATTCTTAAAAAAGCAGGTTTAACTGTGTGGTGAAGTGTACGCATAGATACTTGCCAAATGTTCTGCAGATTCTCTCTCTGCAAGTAGTTCCCCCACAATTTCTCAGCCAACTTGAACTCTCCGTCCATAATGTTGTGTAGGTGCCAGTACCATAGTGCTACTTCCTTGTTTCCTGGCGGTTTAGTTACCAGTTGATCTTCTAGGGAATTACCCATTCCCAGTGTCAATTTCTTACTTTGCTCCCAGCTTTTTAGTTGTAAATATTTGAACTTAGATAAAGTGCCTGCCATCAACCCATTTAAGTTGAGCCAAGGTAATAATTTACCTTTGCTTGTCAAATCGCCCCAGACTTTAATTCCAGCGACTTTAATAGGTCTTGCCATTTTGTCGTTGAGACATTCTGGGGTACCTGGTGACTCCCATATGGGAGCAAAGTATGAATAGTGGTCCAGTTTCATTAGACGTCTAATTTGATACCATATTCTTGCCATTGACTGTAGTATCTTCAGCTTAACTTTTTTGAAAGATTTGGGATCCCCAAATTTGAAGAGAAAACCATTTAAGTCTATTTGGCACTCTTTTAGCATTGCTGTATACATAAGACCTATCATGGATCCATCATGGAACCCCCTTTTTGTCCCCGATAAATTACTTTATAGCCTGTTGGATTTTTTGTATGGTCACTTTTTCAAAATAAAGAGGTATGGAATCAAATATGAAACTGATTTTTGGTAGGATGGTCATTTTAACCAGACTTACTCTACCCAAGATGGTTAATGGGAGATGTACCCAACTCTTCATTAATTTAACAACTTCTTTGAACACCCTCCTCAGATTATTTTCTGCGATTGTACTGATTTCCTGAAATATCCAGATACCTAGATATTGTATCTCCTTTTTTATTAGGGGGTTACTTCCTGCATGATTCCATACCATCACTTCTGTCTTATTTTCATTCACTGAATGCCCCAACGCTTCTCCAAATTTTGTTGCTATACTTAGAATTATTAGTAAAGCAATATCTAAGTCAGATGAGTACACCATACGATCATCCGCATAGAGTGCAACTTTCCTAACCCAGTCCCCCTGATGAAATGGAGGTATGTCAGTTGTATGTCTAATTTTAAAAGCAAAAGGTTCCATATCAAAGTTAAACAAAAGAGGGGAACGTGGACAGCCCTGTCTTGTACCCCTGAAAATGTTAAAAGGTGCGGATAATCTTCCATTTACCAGGACCCTTGCAACCGGTTCTTCATAGATTAACCTAATTGCTCTACAAAAATTATCCCTCAGGTTGTATCTCTCCAGCACTGTAAATAGGTAGGACCATCTCACCTTATCGAATGCTTTTGAGGCATCTAATGTTATTATAGCTAAAGGGGTATTAAAAGTTGTAGCAAAATCGATGGCCCCTATAAGTTCATGTAAATATCTTTCTTTAACAAAGCCTCTCTGATCTTCATGAATTGTAATACTTGCAATTTTTGCTACTCTATTTGATAACATTTTTGTGAAGATTTTATAATCCGAGTTTAAGAGAGAAATTGGTCTGTACGATTCACATATTGTAGGATATTTTCCCGGTTTCAGAATAAGGGAGAATGTAGCCTCATTCCATGACTTTGGTAATTTTTTACCCTGTCCCAATACCTCATTCATCACCAAAGTCAATAAAGGGGACACTACCACTACTAAGATTTTATATAGCTGCGTTGGTGTACCATCAGGTCCGCCCGCTTTACCCCCTTTACTCGTTAGAATGGTCTTAACAACTTCCTCCTGCACGATTTCTTGTTTGAGACTAATTTGTTGATTAACATTTATAGGTTTGGTAAATTCCGTAAGCCAGCCCTCTTTATCTTCATATACAACTTCGACTTTTCCCTCCATATAAAGATCACTAAAAAACTCTTAAAAGACCTCAATAATCTCGTCTTCACTACTCAATAAATTTCCGGACTGATCTTCTCTAATTTCTTTAATTCTATTCTTATTTCGTTCTGCATTAACTTTCCAGGCTAGGAGTTTGTCTGCCCCGTCCCCATATTCAAAATGTGCTAGTTTACTCGCATCCCATCTTTTTTTTATCCGTACTTGGAGGGTCTCTGATAAATGATTTTTGTTAATGACAGTTTTTTCTCTAACTCTGTTTTTTTCTCCTCTAAATCTGTACTTTTGATTTCTACATATATTCTCTTCAACTCCTCCTCCAGTTGTGATATTTCTTTTTTATATTTTTTATTTCTGTAACAGGTGAACCCTGTGATCTTGCCTCTAAAAAAGGCCTTTAAGGTGTCGCACACTGTTCTATTTGAAGCTGTGTCTCTATTGACCTCAATAAATTCCCGAACCTCTTCTGTAAGATTTTTCATTATTTCACTGTCTGTCAATATGGTACGTTCCATCTTACATCTTTATTACTGTTTTCCAGTCTTAACAAAAGTGCTGAGTGATCTGATAAGTGGGCCGCCTTATATTCTATATTAGAAATGTTTTCTCTCATACTCCAATCTACCAGAAAGTAGTCAAGTAGTCATTCTGGACCTGCTCCCATATTTCCTGTTATGAAAAGATGTGCCCTGTGAGGTTCCTGCTCTTTCTCTCCAGAGGCCACACAGGGTATGCTGGGTCATCATAGCTTTTAATAAAGTACGTGAATTAGGAGTTGGTGTTGTTCTAGTTTTGCTTGATTTGTCTAGATTAAGATTTAACAAGCCGTTGAAGTTCCCGCCCATGATTATAGGGACAGGGAATTCCAAGAGGTTTTCAAAGAGAATTGTTAGTGGCGCGCAATAGTCGTGGTTTGGACCATAGTAACCTACAAGTGTCAATGGGCGATCATTTACCTTGACTTCTGCTATAAACCATCTTCCCCCTTTGTCCACTTTTGTTTAAGTAGCCTATATATTTGCTCCTTTTTCACTATTATTGCAACCCCTCTTACATTACAACTCTGATTTGTACAGAAGACTTGTTCTACTCATCTTTGTTTTTCAAAGAGGTCAGCGCGTCCTTTTTTAACAAATATGTCTCCTGCAAAACTAAGATATGTGCCGGGGAATCTCTCAAGTACTGAAGTATTTTATCTCTTCGACCCTTCACTCGTAAACCATTCCAGGTTAAGATCTGAATGGACATGTCTTTTTTATTTTAAGTAGCACTAAGGATCTTGGGGATTTTTCAAACATTTTTCCCACATGCTCCCCACCCTGTGCCCCCCACCACCTCCCCACCCATCTTACCCTGGAGAACCCACTCCTGCTTCTTCTCCTTGGACATGATGTTAGTCCAAGTGTATCTTGCTCCGATTTCCCTCAGCCCCGTTTTTAATAGTCCTGTTTGCTATATAGACCATAAAATAGATTTCAACCTATTACCTTAGATACAAAGTTACTTCCTTAACTCCTCCCACCACCCTTTATGCTTTCTAGCTGATCTTCTGCTTCCTTTATATTTTTTCTGACCATATACATTTTGTTGTTATACATGATACGTAATGATGCGGGGAATTTTAATTGGACATTGGTTCCAACTTTCTTAAAATCGTCCATACGTTTTCCTAGCTCCCATTGTCTATCCAGAGTCACTCTTGTTAGGTCTGACCTTACTTCAAAAGAGAAATCAGGGCCTTGTAAGAACTTAAGTTTTAGTGCTGATAACAGAATTTTCTTTTTAATTGTATATGTCTGGAAGTTTATAAGGATTTATCTCGGTTTTGTTTTTCCTGGATTTTTTCAAAAGGGATCCCTGTGTATTCTTTGTATGTCTTTGGCAATTTCTTCTTCACTCTCCTCTATCTGTAACGGATTTTATGAGGGCTACCACAAACAATTTTAGATCCACTCTTTCTTTTCCTTCGGGTACATTTAATAATCTCAGATTATTTTTTCTCGAGTTATTTTCAAGTTGTTCAACTTTTTCCTGCAAGCCCTGTTCGTCCTTATGCAGTATCTGGATTTCCGCTCTACTGCTGGCGAGATCCTTTTTTAGCTCCTCCACGGTGCTTTTGAGGATTTATGTCCGGTCGGATAGTGAATCTAATTTTTTTCCAGGGTCTCACAGAACCCCCGAATTTCCCACTGGTTTGTCTCCGATACCGAAAAGCTGTTCCTAATCTCTGTGGTTAATTTCTCCATCATTGCCTCCAAGGAGCAGGGTATTGGGTTAACTGAATCCCTGACCCCCGGGATAGTTGTATTGCTAGTTGTGTTCTTATTCGGTAAATCCGGGTTATCTGGGATTTCTACCATGTGCCTCCCACACCCACTGCTCTCCATATCTCTCTTATCTTTAATAGTTTGGGACTCCTGAGTGTTTTGGGTGCTACCCCCTTCGCTCCTGTTAACCTGGCAGCCTTTTCCATATATATGGAAACTGTGGAATCTACTACGGTTGTTTGTTCCTCATTGTTTTTCTACCCGCAACCTTTCTGTCCTTCTACTTCAATTAAGGATGGCCTTTTTAAATTAAGGACAGATGGTTGAATTTTGAAAAAAGAACGCAAAGATGGAGTAAATTTCAGCTTAGAGTCTATGGGCTCTTTTGTCTTTTGCTTTCTACCTCGATTTATTTTACTTCTAATCTTTGTCTCTCCCTAAGCGTGCGGATTTGTGTTTTTTTTTACTGTTTCTTCATAGGAGACCAAATCAGAGACCAAATCAACCCAAGCAGCTAAACTCTGGGTGGGGGCCTGCTTTTTGCTGTATTTAACGCCCCTCGGTAGCACCTCTCTTCCGTCTCGGAGCTCCTGGAGCTCTCCTATTGTTTGCCCTTTGGGGTCCCCATCCAGACAACCCCCATTTTCAGCCCCCCTACCTCTTGGAGTTTGCGGTCCATGAAGTCCTCCGTCTGGCTGTGTCTCTGGCGTCCAAACCCCCAGGGTGTGCAGGTACAGCGCATGTATTGAAGCTGCCTACACTCACCATGAGGAAGCCTTGTGCTGCTGCCCTGCGTCTCTTCCTGAGCTCCAGGCCAGCTGTAATGCCATGCGGACCGGTAGGTGAGGACAAACAACCCGGAGTCATAAGCCGCTGAGCTGGAGTTATGTTATGTTATGTTATGTTATGTTATTTATTTATTTATATAGCGCTCGGCTACTCAAAAAGAGTGTCCTGGCGCTTTATTGGAGAAAGGAAAACTGCAACATAATAACATAACACCAGATAAAAGTGATTTTGGTTACCAGGCACATCGAAGAGAAAACGTTACAGCGGTAAGTGCACTGTCCGTATCAGGTCTATGTACAACATGTATTTAAAGAATTAAACAGGATTAGTGTGATTGCGATTCCCATTCCATAGCTATAGGAAGCTGACAGTCTTCAGAGCCGCGAACGGCATGCTACAGGGCAGCCATGTTCTCCCTCGCTAACCTTCTCCTTTCCAAAATCACTCTTACAGTTCAACAAACATCTTATTTTCCATGGGCTACTCATTAATGAAGATATGACCTGTCGTTCATTCTTACCAAATATACATGCTTTGCATTTAAAACACTTGTGGAAGCCGGGACGGACTTTTAGCAACCCTCCCCCTCTTGTAGCTTCGGGCTGGTATTGAACCGGTCATTTCTCATTGACTTTGCTTTATTAAAAGTCACCATGGGTCTGCGTGACAACATCCCATGTAGAATTGGGTCTTGTTTCACTAGATAGCAATGCCTACACAGGTTATCTCTCACTTTAGCCTGGTAGGCATTGTATCCAGTGATCATCCTAATCTGATTTCCAGTCCTCTTTTTCTTCTCCTTCACCTTTTCTGTATCAGGTTTCAGTAATGCATCCCATTCAATTTTGTCCACTTAGTTTTTTGCATGCTTTAATGTGTCATACTTGTACCCTCTTTGCAGAAACCTTTTGGTGAGGGCGTCTTGTGCCTCTTGTAAAGCCACAGGCTCACTATAATTTTGTTTCATCCTAAAATGTTCTCCATATGGGATAATTACAGGTTTGCAACACGCAGTTTTCGTTTCACGAAAGAGTTGCACAGCTTGCTACATGTTTGTGATCAAAGTATACACGTACTCGAAATTTTACTCAAATTCATCCTGTTTATTTCAAAGTTTATCCATCTTAATCTATCACGTCAAGGACACAAAGTTTTCATGTTTTCACGCATTTTAAATTGCACAAGAATTGCCTATATGGGCCTATTCGTAGGCCCATAAACAAACTTGATTCCTTGTCACATTTAATCTTCACCCAATGCATTTCAGTCATATTAATAACCTTCTTCAGGGGTATCTACAATGATTGAAAAGTCAGTCCCACATGATTAGCAGCTAACAAAACTCCAATCAATCACTTTGTCTTTTAATCCCATATTCTAATTCATGCGAATTAGTATATGGGATTAAAAGACAAAGTGAGTGGTTGGGGTTTTGTTACCTGCTAATCATGTGGGACTGATGTATACATTTTTCAATCATTGTAGATACCCCTGAAGAAGGTTATTAATATGACCAAAATGCATTGGGTGAAGATTAACCTTTAGCTGCGGCGGCTATTCCGCCGCAGCGCTAGTGGGGAGGGGGGGCTGCACGGCGCTCCCATGCTCGTGATGGAACCGCTCCGTCACGAGCCTTGGGTGGGCTGTGCTTGTGACGGAGCGGTTCTGTCACGGCACCGCCCGCTCAATGAAATGCACCGCACAGGCGCAAAATCAGCGCCGCACAGGTACGCCGAGCGGGCCGTGATGGAACCGCTCTGTCACCAGCACAGCCCACCCGAGGCTCGTGATGGAGCGGTTCCATCATGAGCATGGAACGGGTTAAATGTGACAAGGAATCAAGTTTGTTTACATGCCTACGAATAGGCTTAGATGGGCAATTCTTGTTTTACATATACTTCAACATCTAAATAAGTAATACTCAATTCACTAATGTGTTCTGTAAATGTTAGATTTAGATCCTTCGCATTGATGTCATGTACAAACGCCTTGGCTGTATCTTTTGATCCTTCCCACAACATGAAAAGATCATCAATGAATCAAATTCACTTTACATGTGGTCATTCCATTCTTTGTTGTGTCTGGTTCTGAGCACCTGCTCCTCACACCAGCCCATATGCAAATTAGCATAGCTGGGGGCAAAGCGGATGCCTATTGCCGTGCCCAGCAGCTGTCTGTACGTGTCTCCCCCAAACATGAAGTGATTATTTGTCAAACATAATCTACACATTTCTACTATCATATTTGTATGTTGGTATAGATTGATGGGTCTTGTGTTTAAAAAATTACGTATTGCTTGCAAGCCATCCTCGTGAGCAATGCTGGTATATAGACTCACGACGTCCAAGGTAATCAAGGTAATCAAGAGGTATGTCTATTTCCAACCCATAGTGGCAATCTTTTTCAGGAAATCTCATGTATCCTGAATGTATGCAGGTAATGCTCGTACACTACACATACCTGCAAGAACAAATCTAGATATCTTGAGGACGGCTCAGATAAACTTAAATATATACATTTATAAACAATGCATTTGTTGGGGAGACCCCGCACCCAAAACTTACCTTAAATGTGTGGTAAATGCATATGTTGTAAAAGCATATGCATTCGAAAAGCATGTATGGTAAAAATTGAGTGGTACAGGTCAAACCTGGCAAAAACCACATTGTAAAGGCTGTTTTCCACTCTCAGCAGACCTCGCAACCATTAAGACCAACTTCTGCAGCTTCATTAAGAATGTCATTGACTAGATGAAGAAAAACCGACATAAAGCTGGACACGGAAAAAACAGAAGTGCAGATCGTTGGCACCCATGCCTCCTTCTGGAGAGACACCTGGTAGCCCTCTGAACTTGAACCCACTCTCACACCAAAAGACCAGGCCTGCAACCTCAACATCATCCTGGAGAGCAAAGTCACCATGAAATGACAGATCAACACAGTCTCCTCCACCTGCTTTCAAACTCTTCACATGCTCCGAATAATTTCAAATGGCTCCCTATCAGCACAAGAAAAACAGTCATGCAAGTCTTAATCACCAGCTAGCTGGACTACGGAATGAATGAATGAATGAATGAATGAATGAATGAATGAATGAATGAATGAATGAATGAATGAATGAATGAATGAATGAAACTGTTTTTATATTGCGCAAACTTAGCCCGGTGGGCGTCAAGGCGCCTAAATCAAATGCAGAAGCTAGGAGCCCCCTCTGCCCTATTCTCTCATAGGTAGGCCCTCTTAAAGAAGCAGGTTTTGAGGGCCTTTTTAAATGACTCGATTGAAGGAAGAGTTTTTATTTCAATAGGGATGGAATTCCAAAGCTGCGGGGCAACCACGGAGAAAGCTCTGGCTCCCCATCTAGTAAGTTTGATGCGGGGCACAACAAGTTGACAGAGTCCCGCAGAGCGAAGGCTTCTTGCAGGGACATAACGCATTAGAAGAGAGCCAATAGCACTTGAGGGACCTTCTTTCAATGCTCTGTAGGCCAGACAGAGAATTTTAAAAGAAATTCTGTGCTGCACAGGAAGCCAATGAAGGTTTTTCTTGGCCAGAGTGGCGGAAGACGTTTTCGGGAGATCCAGGACAAAGCGCGCTGCAGCATTCTGCACAATCTGTAGTCGGTGTATCAGGCTTTTATTGGCTTCCATATAAAGAGAGTTACAGTAATCTAACCTCGAGCCCACCAGGGCGACTGCAACTTGTTTACGCGCCTGGGGGGAAAGATACCCGCGGATTTTATTCAGTATCCTGATCACACCCCAGCAGGTGGCCAAGGTCCTGTTGACTTGTAGGGACATAGAAAGCGAGGTGTCAAATATTACACCAAGATTTCTGGCAGATTGGGAGGGAGTGGGGCAGATGCCAAGAGAAGAAGGCCACCACTCACTCAACCAGACGTCTTGGTCCTTCCCAAAGATCAACACCTCCGTTTTTTTGCCGTTCAGTTTGAGGGAGTTTATAGTCATCCAGTCTGCCACATACTGCATGCATACCCTGAAACTGGCGGCAGATGTACTGACAGACGTGTGAGCTAGTGACACCATAATCTGGGTGTCATCTGCGTAGGACACCACCTCCATCCCCTGAGATCTAACTAGTCTTGCCAGGGGGGCCACATAGATATTAAACAGGGTCGGACTTAAGGCCGACCCTTGTGGCACCCCACACTGCAATGACTTGGCAGGGGAGAGGTGGTTCCCAAGCATCACTATCTGTTCCCTTTCAGTCAGAAAGGAATTGAGGAGGCTCAGGGCCGGTCCCATAACACCAGCTTCCCTCAGCCGAGATGTAAGAATGGCGGGGGACAGGGTGTCGAACGCGGCCGTGAGGTCCAACAGAACCAGAACCGTAGTTTGGCCAGAGTCCACTTTGCGTCGGATGTTATCGACCACACAAGTGAGAGCGGACTCTGTGCTGTGGTGTTTTCTGAAACCATGTTGCGTGTTATCAAGGTATTCAGATGAATCGAGAAAGGAGGACAGATGAAAATTCAGATGCGCATCAAGCATCTTAGCGGGAGCTGGAAGAAGGGAGATCAGCCTAAAGTTTTTCAAAAGGGCCGGATCGAGGGACGGGTTCTTAAGAAGAGGTTTCACAATAGCCTTCTTCCACACAGGGCGGAAAGAACCCTGGGTAATAGCCTTGTTCATAACCTCAAGCGTAGGGGGAAGAAGGCTATTCCTACACTCTTTCAGTTTTTTCAGAGGTAGAGGATCAAGGGGGGAGGCCGATTTGGTCCTGTCGAGTAGTAGATTCAGTCCTTCCAGGGATAACGATGGGAATTCCATGAGTAGGCGGGAGGGATCTTTGCCTAAAGAGTCGAGACTGGATATGACAGTTGGGATGCTTTGGTCAAGAGCAAGGCAATGGGCTTCCAGAGACATGTATGTCGAGAATTTTATTATGAAAAAAGTCAGAGATGTTATTGCACAGTTCTTGCGAGCTGACTACGGGGTCAGGGAGTTGCAGGGAGCATAGGGTGTCGGCAATTTTAAAGAGCTCCCTAGAAGAGGAGAGAGAGCTGGTGAGATTGGAGAAGTATTCCTGCTTCTCTATTACCACTCTCCGTTTATATGCCCGTAGCGCAGCCTTGTGAGCCTCTCGATCATTAGAGTCCCAAGATTTCCTCCAATTTCTCTCACTGCTCCTACATCCTTGTCTCAGAAGTCTAAGCTGATCGGAAAACCAAGGTGCCGTAGGCTTTCGGCGGGCTACATAGCGCAGCGATGAGGGGGCAAGTTGTTCCACTGCATTAGAAATGGAGTCCGTCAGAGCTTGGGCTGCGTCTGCTGCGTCTTTTGAAGCTAAAGATACAGGGGTGGAAACCAGAGGGACGAGAACTTCATCTGAGATATTCCTAAGGTTTCTCCCAAGGGTGAATGGGGAGGTTGTCAAGTTGGCAGAACAGGTGACGGGAACAGAGAGTTCCAATGGCATGGCGAAGTGATCTGTCCAGACCAGTGGTAACGGGGGGCCGGTAGAGAGCTCCCTATCAGCACAAGAAAAACAGCCATGCAAGTCTTAATCACCAGCTAGCTGGACTACGGCAACTCACTGTATCACGAACCACCACCGAACTCATGAGAAAGCTCCAGGCGATACGAAACACAGTGGCCCGACTGATTCTCAACCTGCTTCAATGGACCCATATCACCTGAGGTAAATCCACTGGATACCCGTTAAAAAAAGATGCAAATTTAAGATACTGACTCACGCCTAAAAATTCCTCCACGACCAAGGGCCAGCATACATGTACCACTGCCTTAACTTCCACTAACTATCCAGAATCCTCTGCTCTGCCTCGCGCTCACACAGACTCTACACATCCACTGCAGCCACAGCAGAGGCCACTCCTCCGCCCGCCTCGCTAGCAAGTCCTGGGACGCCCTCCCTCTTCACCTCCGAACTTCACCCTCGCTGGGGGCCTTCAGGAAGAGACTCAAGACCTGGCTTTTCGACTAAACCCAGAGCCTAGATACCCTCTCAGATGATAAGCCAGCTCTACCAGTACCGAGTGAATGATTGATTGATTTCTTCAAAATTTGTGGGTTGGGGTTGTCACTAAGCATGGGCGATGTTAGAACTGGCTATTTCTGGTAGGCTAAGGCTGACGCCAAAGCCAGGCAGAAACCACCATTCTAGTCAGGGCAAGGAAGTCACACGCCAAGATAACCCCTGCTCACCCCCTTGGTAGCTTGGCTCAAGCAGTAAGGCTAAACTCGGAGGCAATGTGTAAAGCATTTGCGCCAGCGCACAACAGCAACAACATACTAGGCACACCACAAAAGACTCCACACAAGATTATTATAAAAATAACTTTTGTATTGTAAAAACACATCAGATAAAATCACACATACACATGGTGCCAACTGGCACGGGCAATATTCACAGGGATTATGTACACAAGACAGGGCCACATGGGCGCCTGTCAGAATCAGATATAGCACTTCTAGATAAAACGTAGAGTATAAAATCACTTCAAGAATAAATGTAACATAAAATAATAATCAAAGATAACAACCAGTAACCACTGGTAACAGGAACCCGGACCTTACTAGGACCACCTGTACTAAAAAAAGAAGAACCACCTAAGTATCACACAGCATTTAGGGGTCTAAGAAAGAATACATTACTCATGATGCAATAAACCTACATTCAGAGGAGTAGAAAAGACAACCACCTAAGAATAACCACATTTAGGGGTACACCAGAACACATTACCCATGATGCATGAACCACATTCAGAGGAGTAATAAAGAGAAACACATGATGCCATAAAATACATTCAGAGGTGTTAAGAATAGAGCACATGATGCAATAAAATACATTCAGGGGTGCAGCGCAAGAAGACACATGATGACTAAACATTCAGAGGTGCAGCGCATGGAAAGGAAGACACATGATGCCTAAAAACATTCAGAGGTGCCAAAACAACACAATAGCGCAAAACCACACAGTAGGCAATTACTATTAAAAACATAGGAATCACATTGCGCCAACACTACATAAGCCACTACCTGTGGCAGTCCCTAGGCCAACTGGCCTTGTGGGGCAAAGATGCCCGGAGTCCAATGTCAGGGCGCGCTGCCATGCAGCGCCAGTCCAAAAGTACAAAAAAGCCTAAACGTAGCAGCTGCCCACAAAGTGCTGGGCAGCTGGGAAGGCCTGGCACCACTGTGCCCTCTCTGTCCCACACAGGGACTCTCTCCTGAAATTGCGCTTAAACGGTGCAGCTGCCCGCTAATTGCTGGGCAGCTGGAGATCATTAAAACTGCGCCAGGGCCCCCTGGCCCCTTAGGTGCAAATTGCGCCAACTTGCTGGAGCCACACAGGCTTTTACACCACACTGCGGCCAAAAGCTGGAGCCACACAGGCTCTGGGCATAACACACATACCCCATGGTGCATAACATTGGAGCCACACAGGCTCTTAAACAATGGTGCCCCCTAGAGCCTCACTGGACTCTCCAACCGTTGGGGCGACCCACTGCCAACCGGGGCCGCCCTTGAAGCCCTCGTGGCTTCATACTGACCATGAGCGCGAGCTCACGCTACTGGGGAGGGGCGGACACCGACAATGTGTCCCAGCGCCCCTCCCTTCTCTTCTGCCCCCTCATTGGAGCCATCTGGGCTCGTGAAGAATGGCGGGGCGGCCCACTGCCATTCGGGGCCGCCCTAACTACCCCGAACATCCAGGGTAGTGCACTGGTGCCCTCACACGCCCCTACGGAGCCCCCCACCAGCCCGTTCACTCACCGGGCTGCTTCTTCTTGGGCAGGGCTCCTCCGGGCAGACAGCAGAACACCTACTGTGTTCGCGGTGGGGGCAGACACCGACAATGTGCCTCGCGCCCCCTCCGCTCTTCCCGCTGCAGCGCTCGCATACGCAGGGCTCCCTCATGAGACACGGGAGCCCTGCTCAAGACGACGCCTCTCCTTTCTTCTCCCAGGGCAGCCAGCACACGCGCTGGGTCAGGCGGAGGCGAGGTGGGCTCTCGTGCTCCTTCTTGATGGCGAGACCACATCCTCGGCAGCCGGCGGGGCTCTCCCCTCACATGGGAGCCCTGCTGCCGCCGCCATCTTCACTCTTCCCCTCGGCTCGCGGTCGCCATTCCTCGGCTCCCGGGCTGCGGGGGCCGGACTTCTGGCCGGCCGCGCTGTGATTGGCCGGCCGGCCAAGCACTTCCGGGTCGCCGCGGGCAGCGCGGCGGCCCGTTTCAGGGGCTCAGAGGCTGGGGAGTATTTACCGAGGAGTGGGCTCCCTCGAGTAAAATATAAAAAATTCGCAAATGAGCGAGGTGGGCACTCGCTAGAGCAACCATAAGCAGGGTGGGCACCTGCAAAGTAAATAAAGCGCTCCCAGCGCTAAATGACGATCCACAGCGCTCCCAGGAGCAGGAATAAAGCGCTCTTAAGCGCTAAAGGAAATTTAAAGTGCTCTCTGCGATAAGAAGGACAAATCCAGCGCTCCCAAGCGCTACAGCTTAGAAAAAGCACTTCCAGGTGCTTAGGGGAGCAGAAAGTCCAGCAAAGTCCCCCCCTCAGCCCAGGCAAGGCAGAGGGGTCCCCCCAGAAGTCCTCCAGGCATCCAGGGGCTGGGCAGCGCCCGCCCCTGGTAGATTCAAGTAAGAAACAAGAACATTTTGGAAGGGGACACAGCCCCTTTTTATACACAGAAACGTCTTTGAAGTCCTTTGAAGTCCTTTGAAGCAGGCAGTGTGAGAACTAGCCAGAACTGGTTACTGGGAAGTCCCTTCAGTATCAGGGACAGAGGTGAGAGTCGCCCAGCGGGAGGTGGAGCCAGCTTTGTAGTTAGGCTGGCACAGCCCTTCACTATCAGGTGCCATCTCCTCCCACTTCCCTGGCAGCAGATGCTGCCTTTCATCCATGGGCTGACTTCAGACAACCTCCTGGGCTCTCCAGCCCCTGTCACCCTCAAACCAGACAGTCAATCCACAAGCAGGCCCAGGCACTCTGGGCCAGGCTCACCAGCCAATCACACGCCAGCACCAACTTACACAAATATGCCAACTTCCAAAAGTAGTACTTCTAGACTAGACATAGTCATGCAGCATATATCATTTTGCAGCATTCATTCTCACGAGTTCATACATACCAAACTCGCCCCTGCACTCCCCACACATCAGGAAATACCATGGGCATACATATTCCCCATTCATTCCTATGGGAGGGCAGGTCACTCACCACTCATTCACAGAGAGCTCAAGCACTTTACACTGTACCACAGTGAAAAAGTACGCAGAGGCCTAAAATCACCAACACCAGGTTCCATAAACAGGCTAGGAAAAAGCAAAAAGTCTAGGGGTGAACCTGCCCAACGGGCCGGGTCCAACAGGCGAATATTGCGAATTCGCAATTCGCGAATTTGCAAATTCGCGATCCGCAAAATCCGCGAATTTGCGGATTCGCAGATTTTGCAGATTGTGTGGGTAATGGCCGGGCGGGAAAACGGTGCACATCGCTAGTGTGAGGGGCAGGGCCAAACGGGCGAGCCTTATATGCGAGTTCACATGCCTCTTGTGTGCATAAAAGGACAGGCACGGATCAGAGAAGCTCGTGGTCACAGGAACTGCACAGGGATTGAGCTCGTGAAAGTCAATAATGCAAAGGCCTCCATCAAGCATCATAGCTTATTTTCGACTATAGATATGGGGAGAACGCACACCTGCCCACCTCGACAAAACTCACATTTTTGTCCTGTAACTATTTTAGGATGGCGCCGGCAAGCTGCCAGCGCCATCCTAAAATAGTTACTAAATTAGCTTCATCAGGAAGCACTAATAGATAAAATAAAGCAGGTGCTCGAGCACCTGCTTTATTTGATCTATTAGTGCTTCCTGTTGAAGCTAACTAAGTAACTATTTTAGGATGGCGCTGGCAGCTTGCCGGCGCCATGCTAAAATAGTTACAAGTTCAACAGGCTTGAACTTTTGCCCCCCAAATCCGCCGCTCGCGGATTTCGCGGATTTTCAGTAAATTTGCGGGAGTTCGCGCATCGCGGATTTACCGAAAATCCGCGAAATCCGTGAGCGGAACGGATTTTGCGCACATGCTTAGTTGTCACAGCTGGGTGTAATCATAATTTTCAATCTCCTTGGCACTCTACCCACTTCAATAGAACGCTGCCGGTAGCACTTTCCCACCACTCTGCAAGTTCATATTTAGGTATTTTTTTAGTTTTGAAAGCTCGTTCTGTAGTGTCAATGAATCACCTCCTATGCTCAATTGTCCCACAACTATGAAAATTGGATTGTCAGGAGCATTTGCCTTACCCACATATGCATCTGTTGAGAAGTGCTTGTTGGACCTGGCCCTCTCTGCAGGATTGCCCCCAAACTTTTTGCCTTCACCTCTCTTTTTTTCTGAATTACTTTTTGTTGGCATTCTGACTCTGGGAATTTTACTGCTGCTAACCAGTGCTAACTGCTAACATGCTTGTTCTCTCGTTAAAACATAACATTGGCCTACAACCGATTGGCACAATTAATGTACTAGTAAGCCCCTAATATACAGTACAACATGTACCCAGGCCCCATAAAATGCTAATAGTAAACTTGCAGAACTCATAGTGCCATCCACTAAAGTAGTACTTTAAAACATCTCAGGCCTGCCACTGCAGCCAGTAGTGCTGCCAATTCGATCCGTCAAAAAAGACCTTTTGTCAGTCCTTTTAATACATATGAGTCACCCCTAAGGTATGTCCTAATTAACCTAGAGAGCAGCATGCACTGTATTTAAAAAGTAGGGCTTGTGTTTTTGGGTTTTACATGTCCTTGTAGTGAAAAACTCCTAAATTATTTTTTCACTACTGTAAGTCCTATCTCTCCAATTAGATAACATTAGGTTACATTATTACATTTAATAAGTGCTAAGGTTTGATTAGGAGCAGATGGAGATTTCAAGTTTGGACTCACATGAATTGTAATTTAAAAACGTATGTAATAATAAAGCTGGATTTTAAGACAGAATTCAGAAAATACCACTTTTAGAAGTTGACATTTGCTTGTCCTAACCATTCGTGGTTTGCTGCCAATGTCCTGGTCACATGAATGTGAATAGCTTAGCTGTTGGGATTTGTGTATTCCCCCCAGACAGTGAGACAAAAGGGGACTAGATGTTAGCAAAATGGCCATCCTGCCACAATGGCTGGGGACGGAGCTGTTCTATGCCACTTTTATCCTTCAAAGGGCTGCATTCAGCACACACACACACACAAAGGAACCTGACAGTGGCCTTTCATCACCACAGACTTCTTGGAGCCTTGGCAGGGGAAGGAAGGAACTTTCCAAAATCAGATGTGTGGGTAAGACAGGGTGTTTCCCACTTCAGAGGCTTACATCAGGTATACATATTGGCCCCTCAGAAAACCTCCTCTGTACACTCCTGGACCTGCGGAAGACTTCAGAAGTACTGCATTGGATCCCATAGGAATAATATCTGTTTGAAGCCTGCCTTGTTCTCCCACAGGACTGCCCTGTGGTTACCAGAGAACTACTCTGCTGCTTGAGGCCTGCCTTGCTACCTAAACCCAGGGCTACCAGGGACATCAAGGGCTAGTTGCCTGGCCTTCTGTGTGAGCTACTGGTACATAACAATCTCCAGGGTCCTTTAACCATGTACCTTGCATCTGCTGGAGTGAGTCCTAATTCCCCATTTGGTGACCCACAGATCCTTGACCCTTGGAAATGGTGTTAGAGGTGCTGCTCCTGCCTAAGTCTAAAAGTTGAGACTTGGAAAAATGTTCACCAAAAAGTGCCAGAAAAACAGACAAAAGACCCGGACCTCCCTGCCAATCAGTCCGCCCGAGGTGCATTGCCGGTTGGCCTGATTTTGCTGTAGCTCCTGATACATTCTTCTCTCCAGCAGCAAATCCAGTTCAGTGGGACCTCCAAGGATGTGGAGCCCTCTTTGGCTACAGCTTGCAGCTTTGTTCTGCTCTAAGTTTTTGACCTCCAAATTTCTTCACCGGGCTCGACAGCCACAGGCTCCCCATTGACTACGACAACCTCTTCAGCCTGTAATTTGGCTCCACCTGCTTAGACTTTTTGCCGCCATCATCGACGGCTTCACTGAAACTTCGTCCAGTGATCCCAAGTGACAGCGACTACACCTTGAACACAGCATGCTGCCTTGCCCTGCTGAACTGTACCTTCTCATGGAATTTTTATAAAAATTTCTTCTAAGTCCGAAGGTAAGCCGAGACCAGGCCCATTCCACCTGATGTATCCGAACCACGCACCATCATGATCGGCCTTACCTTTTGACTTTGACCCAGTCCTGTGCAAACAGATACCCATGGTTGGCACTTTGATCTTTTAGGCAGTATTTTTTCCCTAAAAACGTTTAAAATTCCTATCTCGGATTCTACAAATTGGATTTAATTCGTTTTGGTATAATTTTATTAATTAAACTGCACTTTAAGTTTCTACATTGGTTCAGGGATTTTCTTATGTTGTGTTTTCACGTTACTACTGTTTGTGTATGGCATAGCGTGGTAACATCGCAGTCGTTGTAACAACCGCGATGTAACGAAACGTGTAGTAATAACTAATGTTGTTCCATCATACATCCCCCAATTTCTTACATCTCAACAAAAGACAAGACTACAATGTTCCAACCCTGCACTCAACCATTAAAACAGATTCTGAAAACTTGGTGCAGCTCGAAAAAAGAGAGAGACTTTGGAGTGCAGATTGCGGAATGTGGAGTACGCCCTCCCCCAGCTGTCCTAAAAACGTGCACTTTATCCTTGCCAATATTTTGTGACTTAAAGAGGGCTGACTTTTAGGCTTCAACCCACTAATGAGGACATCATCTGAAATACTTTGGCCACTTTGGGACTATTCACAAGTTTGGGCAGAGCTATAGCTCATGTCTATGTTGTGTTCTGAGACAGAGAATAGTTACTCTCATATTATGGAGTGCAAAGGACCTTTTGTTTTGTATACTCTAATGGAAATGACATCACAGGAACTGTCACCAGAAGATGGCATTACACTGTGCCCCTATTACATGACGTGGAACTCACATGGCTCCTGGCCTGGATCATGACATTTTTAAGAAATGAATGATATCAGTGACTGACCTTTAAGCAGTGCCGCCAGTCTACAGCCCGCTAATGGACCACCTCACTCACACCATGTGTAGTGCAGGGTTGTGAGCAGTGGCTGCAAAGCAGGGGTTTTACAAGACAGCCTGGCCTTCAGAGTGTTCAGGGGCACACCTAGATTCAAACTTTGGGAGGGGCTAACAGGTCAAACAATTGAGGCAGGGCTAACACTACAACCAATGGAGGCAGAGCTAACACTTCAACCAATGGAGGCAGAGCTAACACTTCAACGAATGGAATGAAGCTATCCTTAGAGGCCGCTTCTTCTTGGAGGTTTTTGGGGATATGTTAGCCCTCCTGACCTGCTCCTTCCCGGAGTTAATTGCAAAAAAAACTAGAAGTCATTATATTCAACTTTGACAAAAGTTTTTGTGAAAAAGTTTCAAAGTGTCAAATTTGTTGAATTTGCCAACACTTGTTCGTAGTTATGTGAAAAGTTGTGATTTACTGCTTATTCAAGTAATTGTCACTCCGGAACTTTTTCATTTTTGTGTCTAAAATGTGTTAAAAATGTGTCTATTTTTATAAATTGGGGATGGATTTTTTGTCCAATTGTTTTGGTGTAGTTTAAATGCTTTGCCCTTGTTCCTTTGTCGACCTCTAACTGCTCAAAGCCACAGCTACCCAGGCGGGGTTGAGCTAAGGTTTGACAAACGAGCCTGACTGGACCCAAAACACGCTTGTGAGTTTATTACACTGTGACATCACACAAACACACCATACAATAAACCACAATTCCTCACATGTAAAGCTCTGGGGTGTAATGTAGTCCGACTCCTATGTCTACTGCATGGCCTTGGTTCTTGCTGTGTATGGCAAGACCTGTTAACTGTGGGCTGTAGCCTAAATTCTAAATAAATCTAGGTATGGGGCTGTAAGTAGACATCTAATTCTAGGTTATGACCAGGGCCACTAAAATGATGCAGCAGAGTTAAGTAAATTATGCAGCAAGAAAAGGCAAAGTATGTGGCGTAACGCTGCACATATTTTGATATTATTACTTTTATATTTTGTTATTTTCAAACTTGGTATTGCGTCTAGGTGTTTGTTGCACCTCATTAGTACCAGTTTGTGGTACTAATGTAGCATTAAGCAACAGAAAGGTGACCAGTCAACCTTTGCAAAGGGCCTTCCTCTGTTCAGAAATGTGTTGCTGGGTTTTCAGTAACATTTGAACCGTTTGAGCTAGAAACACATTTTTGTATGTTAAAAAACCTGCAGATTATGCGGAAGATGATGGATTATGTGTCAAACACAGCAAATCTATAATTATGTGAAAATTGCTGCGGCTGAATAAAAGCAGATTTACACTGGTCCTGGCTCTGGCCTTAAAAACATAGTGCTCCTATTGGTGCTTGTGCTGATGATCCAATTCTAGCCACTGGAGGGCGCTCTCGGCTTTCAGGACAAGGGGATGAGTTTTGCCAGAGTTACGGTCTTATGCCATCTTACAGAAGACACCGTTTCACGGGCACTCTTCCCGGCTACAACTTCCGCGCGCGCTGACACCACAAAAGGACCCTGAGGACCCCATTCTGCACGTGGCCGCCTCTGAATCATCACTAATTCAGCAGAAGATGGAGTCCCTGTCCTAAATAGGTTTGCAAGGAATGCCGGAATATTTCAACATCTGTATGACCCCGCCCCAGGCACCCCCATACTCTGCCCCAGGCACCGCCGTGACCCTGCCCAGATACCCCCGTGACTCTGCCCCAGATACCCCATATCCATGCCCCAAACTTCCTCGTGGCCCCACCTCAAACATCCCCCGTGACCCCACCACAGACATTTCACAACTAAAAGCTAGTGAAATCACTGGGTGGGAATGTTTATTTTTATTTATTTATTTTATTTTTGTGTTTTATAGAGTGCAAACTTGACCCGTGAGGGTATCAGAGCGCTTTACACGGTATACAGTGGTGAACAAACAACAAGTCTAAAGTGCAGAAATATACTAAATCACAAAAAGGATGGTGAGGGGCAGGGGTGCTGGAACCATAGGGAAAAAGGGGAAACAGGTGTATGGTTATAATCACAGTTAGAGTCAGTAAACAAAGGTCCCACATATTCTCGGCGGGGAGAATTGGAGATCTGGGGAAGAAGCAATAGTCTTAGATTCATCTGGCACAATGCGGTGGTTGAGGGCTCCTTAGACGAGGAATTTATCCATGAGGAAGGTTTTTGCCTCCTTCTTGAAACTTGCTAGAGAAGGGATTCTTCTAATGGCGGGTGGTAAAAAAAAGAGCACCAAATTCTTGGTGCTGCTCCGGTGAACGCCCTATTGTAGGTTCTTTTTTTCTGAAAGAAGGCAGGTTGGAGTAAGAGGTTTCTAGCGGACCAGGAGTTCCTGCTTCCTCCAGATACCACTAGTTTCTGTGCCAGATAAGCAGGGGTGTTTGTGTATAGAGCCTTGTGTGTAATACATGCCAGTTTCAGCTGAATTCTGGCCTCTAGAAGGAGCCAGTTCAGCGCTTTCATGTGTGGGGAGATGTGGTTGAATTTCCTGGTGCCGGTGAGCAGTCGGGCGGCTGCATTGAGGCAGGCTTTTAGAGGTGCTAAGGAAATTTTAGGTAATCCTGTAACGGTGGAACATCCATATTCGAGTCTAGAGATGACTAGTGCTTGAAATGCCATTTTTAGGTCAGGAGCATCGATGAAAGGTTTCGGCTTCCATAGGTAGCTCAGGTGGAATTTGGCTGCTTTAGCCATGGAGTTAATGTCGTCTCGCATGTTCAGGTTACAGTCGAGGATTATGCCCAGAGATTTGGTAGTCCACAATGGTCGACGGGCAGTTTAGGGCTGTGATGGCCTTGATTCACATCTGAATGTCCGGATTGGCTTTTGAAGGGGAGATTAGGAAAAATTCAGTTTTCTTTGCGTTAAGTTTGAGTTGGTTATCGGCTAGCCATTGGACAGTCAGTTTCAGGGTCTCATTTAGGGAGAAGATGTCCTCGAATGAAGAGATATTGATGTATATTTGGGTATTATCTGTGTACATATGGTAGGAGATGTTGGAGGTACAAAGAACTTCGGTGAGTGCCTATAAATAAAGATTAAAGAGGGTGGGGGACAGGTTTGAACCTTGGGGTACTCCAACCTAGACCGGAGTGGGAGCTGATAGGTTACCGTTGATGAGGAATCTCTGAGAACGATTGTGGAGGAAGGATCTGAACCATTCTAGGACCACACCATCCATACCCATCCTGAATTTGAGGCATTCAAGTAGTTTTTCATGGTTGACCGTATCGAAGGCAGAGGATAAATCTAGGAGAGTTAGAAGGCAGGTTTTGCCTTGGTCTAGGGCTTGCAGGGTGTTGTCCACGATGTGGAGCATAGTAGTTTCAGTGCCATGCCCTGGTCTGAATCCAGATTGGAAGTCATCAAGTAGGTGGAAGTTGCTGATGTGCTGACTTAGTTGCTGTTGTACACACTTCCCTAAAACTTTGGCTAATAGCGGGATATTTGAGATGGGTCTGAAATTGTCAGGGAAGGCTGGATCCAGTGATGATTTTTTCAAAATAGGGAGGACTTGGCTGGCTTTTAAGGGGTCTCGAATCGAACCCTGCTGGAAAGAGGTGTTGATTATTGCAGTCCAGAAAGGAACAACGGATTGGGAGGTGTTAGTGAGGCAGTTGGAAGGTAGCCGGTCAGTGGTTAAAAGGATTTAAGGTAGAGAGTCTTCATTATAGTATTCAAGGTCAGTCCAGCGGGATTGGTTTTTAGGTGAGACCAGAGGGGGTGGTGCGGAAAAAAGGGGGGAGGTCAAGAAGGGGTTGAGATTAGGTGGTGGTACTGAGTTAAATTCTTAATGCCATGATTTTATCAGTGAAGAAAGAGGAGAATTTCTCTGACGATATTAGAGATTTGGGGATCCTTTCAGTGTTTTAGCCAATTTGTTAGATTGGTGTTTGACCAGTTCAAAGAACTTGCGGGGTCTATTCTTGGTGTTCCCCAATTCCAATCTGAAATATTCTTTTTTGGAATTGAGGATGTGCTTGTTCTAGGCGTTTCTCACCTGGTGGAGAAGTTTTAGATGCGTAGCAGAAGGGTGTTGTCTCCAGATTCTTTCAGATTGCCATAGGGATCTCCTCTCCATGTTGAGGGAACCAGTGAACCAGGGGTTTCTGTCTTTGATTTGTGTTCTTTTTAGTTTTAGAGGGGCAAGTTCGTCCAGAATGTTTGATATGGACAACGAGTAATGTTTATTGAGGTTGCTGACCGTGGTTATGTGCGAGGGGGGGAGGTCAGATTTGCAGTGAGCCTCTAGTTTCATAAGGTCGAGGTTCTTAGTGTCTCTGGTCCAGCGTTTGGGAATCACCGGTTGCGGTGTCTTTGTATGGTGGGTCCCGGGTAAAATGAAGGCGATGGAGTGGTCGTCAGACCAGTCACATGGTTTTACAGAGATAAGCTTTACTGAGGATTCCTTAGAAATGATCCAGTCAAGGATGGCCCCTTTTGAGTGGGTTGGCAAAGAGCAGGCTTGAGTCAGGGCTTGGTCGGTTAGGAGGTCTTTGATGGCGTTGATGTAGGAATCTTTAGTGTCATTCCAGTGCAGGTTGAAATTACCCAGGAAAATCTCTGTGGCATTGGAGTAAATCTTAGTTGTGATGATTTCCAAGAGGAGATCAGTGAAAGAATCGTTAGAACTTGGAGGGTGGTAAAAAATGTGTAAGTTGCAAAGGTGTAATGCGTTGCTGCAAATGGAGAGTGCGAGGTATTTGCAGGAGTCAGTGGTGTCCGCCAAGAGTTCTGTGACAAGAAGGGAGGATCGGTAGATGCAGGCAATGCCTCCTCCTTTCCTGTTGGAATGTCTGTCCAGAATGGCGATTTTGCAATTGGTAGGGACTAATGAGTCCACGCAAGGGGAAGAGCATTCATTGAGCCAAGATTCTGTTAGTATAGCTAGGTCTAAGTTTATGTTCAGGATGAGGTCAGCAATATCAGCGGCATGCTTGACTGCTGAACGGCAATTGATTAAGAGACCAGATAGGAGGGGGTCTGGGGCAGTGTCAGGAGTCTGGACGGACAGAAATACAGGTGCGAGGTTGCTTTTTACCACACTTCTGTTATGGAGGTTAGCTAGCCTGTTGGGGTTGATGGTGACCGTGCTGATGGGGTGTTCAGTACTCATATCTAGTGGACGGGGGATGGCTTGGACAGAGTTGTAGTCTTGGAGGATGGCTAGAATTTCGTTTCACGTGAGGTCTAAAGGATTAGAGGTGGCGGTGGACGAGTTGTAAGAGAGTGCAAGAGCTTGGGATTCCTCCTCTGGGAGGTGGCAAGGTTGTTTGCATCGGCGAAGATGTCTCAGAGGTACCGGGAGTGGGTGTTTGGGAGGCTCGGTGTTCGGTGGGGGGGTATGAGGTGGCTTGAGGTTAGCAAGGGAGAGCTCGGCAAGGTGAAGGAGGTTCTTACGGTCCAGAATGGAGCTGTGTAAGCTCTGGGTGAGTTTAGCCGCTCTGGAGTTCAGAGTTTCAAGATCAATATAAGCTGGGGGTGCTAGAGGGCAGGAGGTCAAAGGTTCACGAGCAGTCCAGGGGGCATGTAAAGGTGGAAGGGGAGATAGATTGGTTTTAGCAGACTCCAGGGTCTTTGGAGAAGTAACTGGCTTGCGATTTTGGTGGATGGCTGGCGGGGAGGAGTTCGGAGGTCTGGGGACGGTTCTGTTAGAGGTGCCAGGGAATGAGTAACGGTAAGGGTGATCAGTGGTGGGAGCCATTGGTGGGCTAGTTTGAACTGAGTGCGGGGTCATTGGGAGCGTACCAGTCTCCCTGTTGGTGGGGGTGTTGGGAGGTATAGGGGAGTGTTCGTAATCCCGGTCAGTAGGCATGCTGGGGGCGATAGGAAGAACTGCAGTGGAAGCCAATGGGGGGTATGCGGGTGGCTGGGCACAATAGGCTGGCAGGACGGTGGATCATTGGTGCAGGTGTTGGTTACCCTATTTGTGTCGTACACTTGGTTTCTGAGGAGGATGAAAAGGTCTGCAAATTTATTAAGATTATTGGATGAGGCTTGGATCAGAACAATGCCATTTTTGTAGAGGGTGATGGTGTGTTCCACTCGCAGAGTGGAGGAGGGAGCAATTGTGAGTTTGGTGCCATAAGGAATGTTTTTAGTTGAGCGAATGTTAAGAAGGTGCGCCAAGGATTTGTGCCAGACAGCAGTTCTTCTGGAATAGAAAATAAGGTCATTTATGCAAATGCCACAGTCTGCGTTGAAGCACAGGTTGGATATCAGCATCTCAGGGTGGCTTTTTAGGGCGGTGTTTTTGAATGATTTAGCAGCAGTTTTGGAGAGGCTGGGCGTAGACAAGAGTATAGGAGTTTTCCCCTCACCACGTCAGGTCAGGACGTGACATGATCGTTAGGGAATGGCGCGGATGTGAAGAACCAGGTAAGAAGACTGCAAAGGGCTTAGCAAATAGGTCTCGCCTTTGGGACCTTATTAGTGTTTAGCCATTGATGTTGTTGCACCAAGGATATTGTGCTGGATAACTAAACACTTATAAGGTCCCGAAAGCGAGATCTATTGGCTATGCCAATACATGTTTTACTAGAGGTGTTGGCCTAATGGCTTTCATTCAGCCATCATACATCAGTTGGGGGGGGTACAATGTATTTGTGCTGCAATGCACCTGTCTTGTCTAAATGAAGAAAAGCTAACATTATCCACTCACGCATGCAGGTTGTGAAGGGCGTTCTACGGCTGGCTGCAGTGGACTTCAGAAAACGAGGGGTCGCAATCACCATCGTGCAGAGAGAGCCATGCTCTGGTCATCGGCATCCCCACACCTCCCGGGTAGGCACTGGTGCACTCCAACCTCATGAAGAGCACCTCAAAGCGGGAGCAGTTCCGTCCCACTGCTAGGCCATTCAGGGAGCAACAGAGGCTTGGGCAGCAGAGTCATGCAGACCCAATCCCTACACCATGCTGCTTGGTGGGTGCAGGTTGGAGGCGAGTTCAGTGAGCAGTTCATTACAAACACCACAGCCCCCCCTCCCATCCGCCAGCTGCCACAATTGGAGAGCAGACTCAGGCTTTAAGGTGCATGGGCCCATTGACTCCCTTTAGGCAGTCCGGTTGGGGTAAACCATTGTGCTCATGGAGCTCTTGCATGGATGGCCATCTTAGTCAGGTCAAAGCTCCGCCGCCCCTTCAGGCTTTTTTAATGGTAAGTAAATCAGTGCAATGCTTTGCCATACTTATCATCGCCCTTCACAATTAAAGTGCTCATGGAAAACATTAGCACATCCCTCCTCCTTAGTTTCAAGTTCTGTATGTCCGCCGCAGCACACAACATGGAAACATTAAATGGTTCATTTGAATAATCACTCATGTTCACCACATCACTCAAATCATGCAACATTCCACATTGTAACTTTCTATCCAGTTGGAGACCATCACATGGAAATATTCAGAGTCAGAAGCATCTCTGCGGTCTTTCTTACCACAACGTCATTAACACCAAAATATAATACATTTATGACGTTAGCCAAGCCCTTAAGTTTCCCATGGCCAGGAGTGAGTAGCTCATCCAGTCCAGGTTTATTCTTTACATGCCGAGAACTGAGGACCTCAAATATTGGGATAAAACAAAGACTAAAAATCCCATAATGCAAAGGAATAATATGGTCTAGATGAGCTACTCAAGCAGGGAGATGAGAATTTAGAGAGCTATGTATAGGTAAGAATAACCCCCCACTCCACTCCACTCCACTACCTGTCTCTGTAGAGAAAACTTGTTTGTTTTCTATTCTCTTTTCGTTTCATTTTTGGGGTTTGGGTGATTGCTCCCCCTAAGCAGTGGGACTAATTACACTGCCCTTATGAGGCTTGAGAGTGTTGGTGCCCCCTTTATTCTTAGGTATAAGGAGGATCATGAAAGAAAAGGACTGGTGTGACCTGACCTCCATGTACTTCCTCTCTTTGAATAACTGTCTACAATCTTGCAACTTGGAAGCTTTTGAAGTGTAAATCCTTGGATATGGCCTTAATAACTAAATAATTAAGTTAGCATTGGCTCAGGCTCCTCACACAACTCGAACACTGATCACGTCCTCCCGTCTGCTCCCCACTGGATTGTCCCAGGGCACACTGTGAAGATGGGGCATAATTGCAGCCAGCATTGCTTTACAAGTTCCCCAATCAGCTATTGGGCATCCATTGACCGGAAGCCAAGTGCAAATTGCTCCATTGGCAGCAGAGATCCAGGTTGTCATGTTATGGAGCCAGACACAAAAAAATTTGCAGTCGGGATCAGAGTAATTGCATACCAGTTTTCGTGGAGGAGAAAGTGATATAATTATCCCTGGCATCATGTCCCTTAGCACCACAGAAAACAGCGGCGTTTAGAGAGAAGTAATTGTGCAAAATGTAGCATTTCTACAAAATGCTGTGAGAATAGAGAATGAGTCCCCTGATAAGCAATCCATTCTTGCAGCTAATTAAAGAAACCTTAATTAAAGTATCTGCCGGGCCTCCGTTCCAACTCCGCCTGGCTGTGAAATAATTTGTGCCATTAAAGGGGCCCTGTGGTGAGGGAAGCGGCGGGAGCCATATCCTTGCCTGTCAAATATCCGCCAGGCCGAGTGAGCATCGCCTTGGTTGCACTGTATGACGGGAATTCTGCGACTCATTCACACACGCTGGGGACAAATGATTGGCAATCACTAGTACCCACGCGACGATGATTAAAAAAAATGGGTCTCCCTCTCGGCGTAGCCCGTAGGTTAACTGATGCTCGGTTAACAAGTGGGAGGGGTGGGGGGAGTGCGGCCGAGAACACACACAGCCTTTCCCTTGCGGGAGCCAGCAGGGGCACCATCTGTTTGCAAGATAATTACAAACAGATATCGCCAAAGCTCGCTCCCACAAAGAAAACGCCAAACGTGCATGCGTTGTAATTGAAAGCAATGCAAAGCGTGCACATTTTTGGGCAAAAAAAGCTGATTGATTCCAAGAGGTCCCCTCCGAGGCAGCGCATACACGCTGCATAGGCAAGACCTAATAACAGAATTCTGTGGGACTCAGGACTGGTATTTCAGATTCCTGTGGTATTTCAGATTTCCCTGAGAGGAAAAGCTCAGACTTTTCTTCAGTGTGTATGCATCTCAATATTAAAGCTAGAGTATTTGTAATTTTGGGTATGGCACTACAGATGTGGTGACAGTATACCAATGCAGTGCTCCAGTACACCTGGTGATGGAGTCCTTAAAGGAGAGATTACCTCCTTCAGCTAGAGGGGTCAGAACATACTCACTACCATGAGTGACTTCCCATGATCCTTTGCCCGGACATGGGATCTCTGCTAGAAGAGTCACAGCTGCCAAGTTGTCAGATTTCTCATGCGTGACATTTCCATGGTTTCAGTGTACTTAGGAATGACATTCTTCAGCCAAATGTGTGATACTTTCAGTGACACTTATCTATTACTGTCTGTAATACAGTCAATGACTTGCATAGTTGAAGTGCTTCCTCGGTCGTAGGACCTCGTAGCACTATTACTATTTTTTGTATCTCTCTCGTTACACACAGACAGACATCTGCAGAGAGATTGTATTAAGCAATGGGGTTTTCGCAATGTAAAACAGTGCATTTCCCACCCATTACTTGCATGTATTGTTTATTTAAAGTGTGTGTATTATTTTATATGTAGTTCATATCGTTTATTGATATTTCGAAACACTGTTTCATAATCAAAATTGCATACACCAATTAAGAACATTTTAAATCAACAAACACATAAAAACAATAATAAATTAAAACATTAAATACTCATAAAATCAATCAAGGGGGTAAAACCACAAGGGGACATTTGCAACCTGCTTTGTGTGCCTTTTAACAATTTACTCAAATTATCCAAGCTGCATACAAAGAATTTAGAAAGGGCCACCACCACAATCGAGGTCGTGTTGCATTGCATATTCTATATACCTCTCCTCTTGACAATAAACTGAGGGATCTACACATGGGGGCAATCCAGTTGAACCTTGGTTTTGCTTGGAGGGGCAAAAAAACAACAAATACTTGTCACTTCCGCGGGGAGTTTGGCAGCATGGACAACATCCAGTTTCCTGGTTCGCCTCCATCCATTTTGCCACAAAGGCTGCAACAGGTAAACACCCATATCTAAATTGTAGGTATATGGCTCACGCCTGCGGTGGAGCGTATAAAGTCCAGGAACACCTCTCCCTCATGCACAGACTTGTGGCAGATAAATGCACTTGTCAGACCCCTTAGCGATGCGTTGTGATCTCTAAGATGGCTACACACGTGTCACAACTTTGTAAAACTGTTTCAATTCGTGCACTGAAAGGAACGGAGTGCACAAACATGGAGTGGAGGCACGCTAAAACAGAGAAAAGAGATTACAGAACAAAAAAGCCAAAAAACAGGGAGTGCTGCAGATTCTCTTGCAATGCATCTTAATACTGCTGTTCCACCTCTGTTAGCACCCCCAAAGGAACAAGAGAGTGAAAAGAAGAAAAAAACTACAAGGTCACATCACAGGTTGTCCGAAGAAGACATTGATAAAATAATTATGAAAAACTCGTTCATTTACATCATAAAGGACATTGGTTTATTGGAATGGTTATCGTGGGAACACTTTTGACATCTCTTACAGATTTCTGATGCACAAATTTATTTTCACTGTGATAAGTTATATGCACACAGGGTTATTTAGGGGGCTGTTGGTGAGGAAAGACGGGGATGGTAATGTAGCGGTTTTGAATTACATTGGGAGGGAGGAGTAAGGGAGTCACGAGGTGGGAATGAGCACAGGTGGGAGAGAAGCGTTGTGCTTAAAACCGGATGCCGAGTTGAGTAGGAGTTTGAACATGGCGATTTGAGAGGGCGGTTTCACGGTGTCATATGGTTACTACGTTTCTATATATTGTGTTAAGTTAGCATGTGCTTATTAAATGTTTAAACGCCATATTTTCTTTCTGCTTCGGTTTGCACATGACACCTAATTGTTATTGCAGCTTTTAACCTAGACGAAAGATGTGATTTATTTGAGAATAATATGTTATTGCACTGGTATCAGTCGTGCTTGGTACACTTGGTACAACTGCCTGCACACTGAGAACTGCACACTCTCAGAATAACCTAACACAAGGTTGCTGCAGGCCTGATCCTCGCACCACGTTAGTCATAACACAAATAATGTTTGTGCCAACATTTGGCTCTACGTGGGTTTAAGATACAGTTACAGGGAATGAGAAAACACACTTGATGCTGAGCATGCTGAGAGCTGGTAGCTGTTGATGTGATCTCCTCCTACTGAGAATTAGAGGTATGGGTCCGCCCTGCTAAGAACCCAGATGAGACCTTCTTAGATATAATATAATATGCTAATTAGGGTGCGCGAAATATAGGTGATACAGAATTCTATAGATTTTTGCATCATAACATGTTATCACCTTTTGCTTACTATGGATTAGTGACTATGCTGCTGACTCTGATTTTTATAATATGTATGTTGATATTATACAAGATACTGCGTTTGAGAATGCTGCATTGAAAAATAAACATTTCAAACTTGCACGTGTTTTCTTTGCCTCCCAGTTTCGGTTTGGAATGATAATATAACGAAAGAGTGTTCATGTGTTCCACAATACCTGAGGTACTCTAAGTTCATGTTCTGGATTGTCTAAGTCATTGGGAAGTATTTACTACCGATGCGACACTGTAGCTAGCTTGGTAAGGGGATTTCTGAAACAAAGGTGAGTTGTGGGTCACCCTAACTCACCCAGGTTCTAGATCTCTGTGCACAGTTCTGTGAGAGAACGGAAACCCTGCGACATGGCGCCCATACGTTGATTGGCCTTATATCATGACACTCGAGTAGTATATCATTCAAACCTTAACGCCTACATTCCCGTTTCCGGAAAACGGCAGTGTCGGAAAAATCTACCTATTTTTGAAATAGGTCTTTTTCAAGCTTGAATCTATCTAAAACGGTTTCTTTGAATTACTACCCAGTTGTGCTACAAAGTATTATTTGTTTTTTCTCGTTCCTGTGCTGACATGGCTCAAGCCGTGGACATCCCGCAGCATAGTCGCATTGCGGTGCGTGACCATTTGCGGATGTATGATGTTCCTCTAGAGGGCTTGGCTGTGGTTCTGGTGGTGAGTGCGGAACATGCTTACCCGTACGAACTGTTTTATTCGTGGGTGACATTTCCGCCGGTGGACGCTAATTCTGGTGTGTTCCACTCATACACTGCTTCAGATGTACCGGCTGCGTACGCTCCGTACAGAGCACTGGAAGTTCCTATTGACGCTTGGCAGCATGGAGTTTGGTTTGGTGGCGCCCTACCGCACGCTTTAACCGCTTCGAGGTTAGGTCCATTGTCCATTCCGGGCACTCCTTGGCCCGCTTTGGCTGGATTTATTCCTCACCCCCGACGTGCCACTTGTAACGTGGGAGATCTGCGGCGGCTTCATGAGGTCGCGGTGGAAGTGATTAGAGCGCTTGTTCATTACACTAGCCGTAATGTTCAGGACGCGGCCCCTAGGGGCGCACAGCTTCGTGCAGAACATGCTGGTCTGAAAATCAATCCAGTCATGGTTAATTCCGTGATGGGTAAAAAGCCCCAGGACAAGGATGATTTTCCGTTCTGGCTTGCTGAGAAATTCGGTCAGCTGGAAGCTGTGTTTCCCAACACGAGTCCGGGTGATAAGCACCGGATTCTTACACTAAGTTTGCCGAAAGATTTGGCTCCTGAACTTGTTGACTGTGAGACCTGGGGCAAAACTTTTGCAGCGGTCTATGCGAGGTGCTATGGCTCCCCGTCTGTGACCAATCTAGGTGGGGTCCTTAAACATGTTCAAGACGAACACGGACCAGAGTCGGCTGTTGAGTTGGGTATGCGCCTGTGTGGCTCCTTTGATGTAGTTTGCGATCTGATCCTTGCGAATGTCAAGGGGGATGCAGTGAACTTTCAAGTTGCTAACGCGTTGGCATTGGTTCCCGAGGCCGAACGACCCCGACGGTTAGCAAGGATATTTGTAGCTGCGTACAAAATGGTTGGACGCAATGCAATGGGGGTTAAAGCTTTTCCTGATAAGGAGAAGAAACAGCCCCAGGGTCAGACATCGGACACTAGTGGTCAACAAAAGTCCAAGAAACAAAATTGGCCTAAAAAGCAGAATCAGGGTAAGCAACAACAACAACAAACACAGGTTTCTGCTCCTGCGTCTCCATTGCCTGCGCAGTCAGACCGAGTTTATGAATTGCGCGACCGCGCGATGATTAAATCGCCTGAGAGGTTTCAGGCTTCTGACCAACGCTCTCCTCGTTCCTTTCAGGACTCATCGGCTCCGTCAACCGGTGGTGAGGGGAGCGGTAAGGGCCGGGGTGGCCAGCAAGGACGTGGTCAGCCCCGCCCGCGTGCCAGTGGAGATCAGCAGGAAGGCTCTACGCCCAAGAGACCACAGTTTGCCACGAAGAAAGTCGCTGCCCTGACCGCGCATCGTTATGCCCCAGATAGTGAGAACGTGGCTTCGGAATCTGACGTGGGCTCTGACCTTGCTGGACAGCGCAGCAGAGATTACCATAGTGAGAGAGGGCCTCCGTCCACTGTTGAAGGTGACAGCGACTGATTCTTATGTTGTGATTGAAACTGCTGATACGCATGTTGCTCCCCCTGAACGTCTTTTTGAAATTGTCCTGTTAATTGAAGGTGACATGCAGCGAACTGTAAAAGGGGTATTTTGGGAAAATCTCTCGTCTACGTATGACATTTTGCTTTCGGAGGCTGACTGGCCCCCACCTTTTGTTCTCGCAGCTCCGCGAGGGGAGGAGGTAATCCTACCCAGCTTCGCGCACACTGTGCCGAGGGTGGAGGGGCTGCATTTTGCAGAAGAGTGGGCTCTGGCGCTTGCGCCGGCTGTGTACCGCAATCAGTGTGGCTGGGATAAATTGTCACCAAGCCACGAGATTCCTTTACGGCCGCAGCCACAGCCTCAACCTCAATATCCCATACGGCGTGAAGCGAAAGCTTCAGTCGCAGCTATCCTTGAACAATTGGAATATCAAGGTGTAATTGAAACGTGTGTGTCACCGATGAATAACCCCCTTTTTACTGTGAACAAGCCGGACGGCTCATATCGTTTGGTTTTGGATTATAGGCATTTGAACTCGCATTGCCGTAACTGTGCAGTACAGAATACGCATGGCTCTGCGTTAGTGAATAGTCTTGAGCGTAAACGGTTCAAAACCACGCTTGACATTTCCAATGGTTTTTATGCCCATAGATTAGACGGTCTAAGTTCCCAATGGACCAGTTTTACATGCGCCGGTGTGCAAAAAATGTTTAAACGACTCCCAATGGGATACAAGAACAGTCCTGGAGTTTTTTCCACACGCATTGTCTCTCTTTTGGAGAGCTTCGACCCAGTTGCTTGTTCGTATGTGGATGACATTTATCTCACAGACGACGATCTTTGGGAGCATCTGTGTCGAGTAAACAGCATCATTTGTAACTTTGCTGACATGGGTTACAAGTTTAACTTTGCAAAGTCGCACATTGCAGAGTACACAGTGTTGTTTCTAGGTTACGAGCTTAACAACGAAGGGAAGGGTTTAGCACCCCATTTCCTGGAGAAATGCGCACAATTGCGCTCTCCGACAACACTGAAAAAATTACAATCTCTTCTGGGCTTTCTGAATTTCGGGAGGACATACATTCCGGAATATGCCCAGCGTATCAAGCCTTTGTATGCTTTGATACAACCATCTTTTTCCAAATCATGCTGGCTGCCAGAGCATTCGGCCATTCTGCAGTCTTTGCAGGCTGATTTGCTCGCTTCTGAATACTTACAGACCCGCGATAACCAAACCAACCTGGTGATAAGAATTATCCCTGGGGCGGTGGGTTTCACGTACCTGACTTTTAATGAAGGAGACACAGTACCTATTGCTTACAAGTCACACTTGTACACTTTGGCTGAACTGCGTTTTTCCACTGTGGAGAAAGTTTTAACAGCTGTGCAGATGGCAATTCTTAAGGAACGTGCCCTGTCACAAGGAAAGCGCATGTTGGTTGTTACCCGTGTCCAGCCTTAGAGGCGGTTACGAAAGCCAGTGTACCTAATTCCAAAGCTTTGCACCCTCGGTGGATTCAATGGGCTGCTTCCTTGATGTCCCAGGATGTCACGTTTATCTTTGACGCCACTTTACGGTCACAGGAGTATTTACAGTATGAATTTGTTCATCCTGCTCCATTAGCAATGCGGCCGTTGGAGGATTTCCATTGCATCATTTACACTGATGGTTCGGCGCAGGTTGCGCATGGCTCTAAACATGCCTACGTTTCCGCTTGCGCCATTGTGGTCGGTGCCATGGTGAACGATGAGTTCGAGTCCAGTGTCGTGCACACGCAGACGCTTGGGGACTGCACCGCACAATTAGCAGAGCTTCGTGCTCTGATGCTTGCATTAGAGTACGCAGGTCCTAGTGTGACGACTTTGATCGTAAGTGACTCTTACTACTGTGTCCAGTCTTACAATGAAAACTTGTTCTTTTGGATTCAGAATGAATTTCGTGACTCCAAAGGTAGCACAATAAAACACAAGACGATCTGGGTACGAGTGGCGGAACTTAAAGAGAAACTGCCACTTGTCTATGTGATTCATACTCTCGGTCATCAGCGCGTGGGGGTCCACGCTGTTGGCAACTCACTTGCTGATGAAGCAGCGAAGTCAGCGGTATCAAAATACTTAGTTGCAGCAGTCACGAGGTCCAAAAGCAAAATAGGTGATGACATCTTGGCAGCTATTGCTGCAACGGAGAAGGGAAGTAAATATCCTGCGGGGTTCCCTTCTAAATACACATACCACTTAAGTCCCGATAAGGTTCCTTATGTGAAAATCCCTGAAGTTGGCGAACGTCTAGTTCCCAACTCGGATCGCAGGGCTGCTTTGATTACAGCGGCTCATGAAGATGTGGTGTCTGCGCATGCGGGCGTCTCGGCCACTGTAACTCAGCTACAACATAGGTTCTGGTGGCGGGGACTGTACAAACAGACGCGTGAATATGTTCTTCAATGTGACATTTGCCAGCAGATTAAGCCTTCAACTGCTGCGCGTCCGCCTCAGACACAGTTGTACATCTCGAATAAACCGCTTGGATGTGTTTATTTGGATCACTGCAGTCCATTTTCTTCTGATACTGCGTATAAATACATCTTAGTAGCAGTTGATTCATGCACACGCTTTGTGTGGGTATGGCCGCATCGGAGCGCTGATTCACGTACTGTCATTAAGGATTTGCGAGTCTTTGTGGGAATTTTTGCCTGTGGTACCTTCCATTCGGATCAGGGTCCGGCATTTGCCTCTAAGGCGTATAAGGATGCTATGGTTTCGATGGGGGTCCAAGTCAAATTTTCGAGTCCCTACAGACCCGAGGGTAATAGTGTAGTTGAACGAATGAACCGCGACTTAAAGCAATCTTTGACAGCTCGAGTTATAGGCACTGGCAGAAACTGGTTAGCCCACCTCATAGGCGTGCAGCGTGCGCTTAATAATCTCCCTAGAAGGTCTCTGGGTGGGCGGACCCCATACGAAATGCTCTTTGGTATCAAGATGTATGTACCTGACCTCGATGGGCTAGACAGCAAGGCCCAGGCCACGTCTTTTGACGTAGATGAACATTGCAATGTTTTACAGAATCTACAAAAGACCAGAGACAGTCTTGCAAAGGAACATTTGCCATCCACATAGGATGATGCGCTGCAGATCCCGGTAGTTGGCTGGCTACCCCAAGTTGGAGAACTGGTTCGAGAGAAGATCGATAACAAGAAAGAGTTTGGTCCCTCATATCGAGCACCGGTTCGAGTTCTTGGAGTGAAGGGCACAAGAACAGTCATTTTACCACCACTTCCAGGTCGTAAGGAAAACAGATTTATTTCTATTGACAATGTCAAGACACACAGGTTGGCCGATTCTTCATAGCATGACACCGGCTGTATCCTGTCCTTCCATGGTGAGGCATTCTGTGCTGGCTATTACATCTGGTGCAGAACAGGAGGTGTCCCTCGAGATGCCTGCCATATCCAGTCCTTTATTAAATACTATTCCTGATACTAACATTGATGAGCTAAACTACACTTATCCTGCTGATTTATCGATGCCCGATTTACAGACCCGTTTGGCAGGCCAGTCCAGATTCTCTTTTGACTCTGTTTCGGAACCTTCAAAGAAACCAACAAACATTGCAAGATATGCCACGTTGTTTAAAAAACATTTTTTAATTCCGCCTTGGACATACATTTGGTTGATCCTATTTTCATTCTATCTTTTTATGTCAATTGGTTTTGTGTTTTATTTTTTCCGCCTGATTGATGGTCACTACGTTAAAGAAAGAACAGGAATTCGGTACCTTAATGGAACATTGGCCCCTCTTTCCTCTTCACATTCTGCGCACAGACTGAAACGAAACTTAAATACAGTTAACATTACTGCTTGGCCTGTCCTTGATGGGATTGTGTGGGATGCGGTTAGGTTTCAGATACATGGGCCTACTGAAGTGATTAATGTTCCAAATGTGCTTAGAGTAAACATGGGAGATGTAAATAAACAAAATATACGTTCTGATGATTGGGATATTCAGGCCGTAGAAGCATTATTCTCTGATTTAAAGTATTATGCTGCCTTCGATGCTGAGGATCTGTACACAGATTCTATTAATTATGGTGATTTGTTTTGTTTTCAACACTATGGTAATCATTTTTTACATAAGACAAACTCCAGGAGGGTTGTTGTAAATTATACACAATGGGAACATTGCCCTACTCCATTTGGGGGCAGTTCCAATACGTTTCTGAAAAAATACACCTATTTTACAGACTTAATCAATCTAATCCCGAGTCATTTTATTTTAAAATGACACAAAAATCCATGTCCAAAGTTAGACTTACCGATACAAAATTGCTGTATTCAAAGTCCTTTCTAGACAGGTTGGCTGTAGACGGCTATGAGTTTTGGAAAGGAACAATTGACCTTAAATCGATTTGGGGTACCAAAGATTGGCAGGTACAAGGCACAGAGGCTTTGCACCGTGCATGTCTCATCCCGAATCACATGTTGTTTTTAAATTCATCCATTTTTCCAAACAACATGCTTTGGATTGGCTACTTCTAAAAAATTGAATACACCGAACATCCCAGATTTAGAGGAATTTACAGGTTGAGGTAATTTTACTGATTTGTCCATTCCTGAGTTGCAAACTCTTATACACAATTCGTCCTTTAACATATCCAGTTTGGATTCGAAGGGTTGGCTAATGTGGCATAGGAGTGCTGATTCTTGCCAACGCCGTTTTCTGGGTTTGGCTAAGGGGTTCACAAAAGTCAGACTCGATCCCCGTTTTGAAGAAGACTATACTGTCACGACTTATTCTGTAGGGAAGCTGTGTCAGAATTGGTTACAACATTCCACTTTAGCTGCAGTTAAACTACATCTGTCTCTATTAAATGATGATGTGGATTTGAACGATTTTATAAAAGGCCCAGCTAAAGGTAGATCTAAACGATGGCTGTATGCGATTTACAATGAAATTTGGAAAGTTACCCAGGTTGAAGCTGCTAAACGCCTGAGAGCTATTGATCAAGCAAATTTAGAGAAGGTGCTTGCAGTTGTTGATAACAGCATTAACACGCTTTCTTCCCGAATTTACACGTTAAACAATATTGTGTCTTCTGTGGTTGACATTGTACATGATGAAGTGTCCGTGTTATATCATGATCAAAATCAATTGCGTTCTGTGATGCAATTTGCGTGGACACTACAGACTCTTAAGTCTGGTCGAGTGCCATGGACTTTTATGAACGTCTCATCATTATTTGCCCCGTTTAATCTGACTGAAAAACAGCGCATGCTATCAATGAGAGATGCAACATTTTCTATGTTACATATTGAAAAATTAGAATCCCTGCCATTTTCTGTGGCTGAAGTGACTGCTGCTACATGGCTTATTCATGGTGTTATAACATTACCTTTTGCTTTGTATAAATTTACAAATTGTATGAAATATATAGCCATTGGGCGATATGAACCATTAGGCAGCGCTTTCCTCCATGAGACATGGTCTTTACCATACACTTACAGATGCCTTAAGGAGGGAAATGAAGTGAATCTGAATGGTGAAGAATGTACACAGTCGCCTGACCGCTCACTAATATGCAGACACATCCAGTTGCATGGTTCTTGTAATCAGGACAAACCTAATTTGGCCTGTGTTTTGAAAGGGACACCAGTTCCTGCAATAGTTCCCACGTTCACGTTGTTGTCCAACGGTAGTTATTTACTTTTGAATAACGAGTTTTGTTGTGGGTTAGAGGCTGGTATCGCTTATGTGGTTACCGTGTCAGAAAGGGTGGTTTGCTGCAAGAATGTGTTGTATCCACCCACGCATGGGAATTCAGAAGTTTTAATTTGGCCGAGAATACCAACCTTGAGAGCTGAGTTCAATGGTTTAGGCCGTATAGGAGCCCTTTTGTCTCAAAAACAGGTGGCCCTGAGCTCTGCCCGCGAAACTTATGTCCTTCACATAGCAAACACACGCACAGAAGTACAAGCACTTTTAAGTACTGATTTGCCGTTTCATTTTTGCAGCTGGTTCATCAAATCTTCAATGCCTCCTCCACAACGAGCCTGGCTCATTTTTTTAAAATGGTTAGCAGTGGTCTCGTGACTACATTTGAAAAAGTATTTGGTATTATCCCTGCTTTCTTTCATTCTATATTTGCTAGCCTGTTTGGCGGATTTCCTGTTTTGCTGGCTTTGGCTGCAGGCGTTCTGGTGATATTTTATTTTATAAAACATGGATGCCCATCCTGCGCAAAGAAACGCACAGCCCCTACTGATGCAGTTTCGCAACCGGATGCTTGATTACTATGGATCCTTGCCGCTTGCGACATTAAGCACGGCTTTTGGATTATCCTTCAGATTTTCCTATTTCACCTGTGTCCAGCCTGTGTTTCATTGCCTGAGCTGTGATTTCGACTGGGCCATTGATTTGTGTCTCTGTTTACCGACTTCTCCTGACGTCAACTTTGATCAGCTGATGTACCCCGTAGTGGCTCATGAGTTGGTCTGTTCTGGCGAAAGGGTTATGGCTGTGGCAGCGATGCATGGACTAATGGGTCAGTGGGACATATTTGCAGCGGCGCATGACTTTCTGGCACAGAGCGTTCTCGAGAACCCACTGAGTTGTCCTCTGATGTTGCTAGAGGAATCAGTGTTGGAGGAGCACGTATGTTCTTTCCCATTGCTTAATTGGATGGCTGAACTGTTTTCGGATGATGGCAGGGATTTCATGTTGGAAGCTGTAGCTACCTATTTTGCATATTCATTCAACGAGGAATGACTCTGAATACTTCCATCATTATGGCACGTGACTTTTTAGTAATTCTGAATGGTGCCTTTTTCAATACGAACATTCGATTTTTTCATATGTTCTAGGCCTATTAATTGAAATTAGGCCTCAAGTTCGACTTTTTCTATTTTGTGCGGCCACTATAGGCATTCATACATACATTTTTGTGTTTTTAAATTTTACATACATTTACATACATTTAGCTTGGCTCAATATCATTGAACTCTGCTTTCATGTCTTGCCTCTCATAGAGTATTGGCTTATATTTTTCTCTTTTAACCGTCCTCGGATCATTGGGGGGGGGGTCATATGGTTACTACGTTTCTATATATTGTGTTAAGTTAGCATGTGCTTATTAAATGTTTAAACGCCATATTTTCTTTCTGCTTCGGTTTGCACACGACACCTAATTGTTATTGCAGCTTTTAACCTAGACGAAAGATGTGATTTATTTGAGAATAATATGTTATTGCACTGGTATCAGTCGTGCTTGGTACACTTGGTACAACTGTCTGCACACTGATAACTGCACACTCTCAGAATAACCTAACACAAGGTTGCTGCAGGCCTGATCCTCGCACCACGTTGGTCATAACACAAATAATGTTTGTGCCAACATTTGGCTCTACGTGGGTTTAAGATACAGTTACAGGGAATGAGAAAACACACTTGATGCTGAGCATGCTGAGAGCTGGTAGCTGTTGATGTGATCTCCTCCTACTGAGAATTAGAGGTATGGGTCCGCCCTGCTAAGAACCCAGATGAGACCTTCTTAAATATAATATAATATGCTAATTAGGGTGCGCGAAATATAGGTGATACAGAATTCTATAGATTTTTGCATCATAACATGTTATCACCTTTTGCTTACTATGGATTAGTGACTATGCTGCTGACTCTGATTTTTATAATATGTATGTTGATATTATACAAGATACTGCGTTCGAGAATGCTGCATTGAAAAATAAACATTTCAAACTTGCACGTGTTTTCTTTGCCTCCCAGTTTCGGTTTGGAATGATAATATAACGAAAGAGTGTTCATGTGTTCCACGATACCTGAGGTACTCTAAGTTCATGTTCTGGATTGTCTAAGTCATTGGGAAGTATTTACTACCGATGCGACACTGTAGCTAGCTTGGTAAGGGGATTTCTGAAACAAAGGTGAGTTGTGGGTCACCCTAACTCACCCAGGTTCTAGATCTCTGTGCACAGTTCTGTGAGAGAACGGAAACCCTGCGACATGGCGCCCATACGTTGATTGGCCTTATATCATGACACTCGAGTAGTATATCATTCAAACCTTAACGCCTACATTCCCGTTTCCGGAAAACGGCAGTGTCGGAAAAATCTACCTATTTTTGAAATAGGTCTTTTTCAAGCTTGAATCTATCTAAAACGGTTTCTTTGAATTACTACCCAGTTGTGCTACAAAGTATTATTTGGTTTTTCTCGTTCCTGTGCTGACATGGCTCAAGCCGTGGACATCCCGCAGCATAGTCGCATTGCGGTGCGTGACCATTTGCGGATGTATGATGTTCCTCTAGAGGGCTTGGCTGTGGTTCTGGTGGTGAGTGCGGAACATGCTTACCCGTACGAACTGTTTTATTCGTGGGTGACATTTCCGCCGGTGGACGCTAATTCTGGTGTGTTCCACTCATACACTGCTTCAGATGTACCGGCTGCGTACGCTCCGTACAGAGCACTGGAAGTTCCTATTGACGCTTGGCAGCATGGAGTTTGGTTTGGTGGCGCCCTACCGCACGCTTTAACCGCTTCGAGGTTAGGTCCATTGTCCATTCCGGGCACTCCTTGGCCCGCTTTGGCTGGATTTACTCCTCACCCCCGACGTGCCACTTGTAACGTGGGAGATCTGCGGTGGCTTCATGAGGTCGCGGTGGAAGTGATTAGAGCGCTTGTTCATTACACTAGCCGTAATGTTCAGGACGCGGCCCCTAGGGGCGCACAGCTTCGTGCAGAACATGCTGGTCTGAAAATCAATCCAGTCATGGTTAATTCCGTGATGGGTAAAAAGCCCCAGGACAAGGATGATTTTCCGTTCTGGCTTGCTGAGAAATTCGGTCAGCTGGAAGCTGTGTTTCCCAACACGAGTCCGGGTGATAAGCACCGGATTCTTACACTAAGTTTGCCGAAAGATTTGGCTCCTGAACTTGTTGACTGTGAGACCTGGGGCAAAACTTTTGCAGCGGTCTATGCGAGGTGCTATGGCTCCCCGTCTGTGACCAATCTAGGTGGGGTCCTTAAACATGTTCAAGACGAACACGGACCAGAGTCGGCTGTTGAGTTGGGTATGCGCCTGTGTGGCTCCTTTGATGTAGTTTGCGATCTGATCCTTGCGAATGTCAAGGGGGATGCAGTGAACTTTCAAGTTGCTAACGCGTTGGCATTGGTTCCCGAGGCCGAACGACCCCGACGGTTAGCAAGGATAATTGTAGCTGCGTACAAAATGGTTGGACGCAATGCAATGGAGGTTAAAGCTTTTCCTGATAAGGAGAAGAAACAGCCCCAGGGTCAGACATCGGACACTAGTGGTCAACAAAAGTCCAAGAAACAAAATTGGCCTAAAAAGCAGAATCAGGGTAAGCAACAACAACAACAAACACAGGTTTCTGCTCCTGCGTCTCCATTGCCTGCGCAGTCAGACCGAGTTTATGAATTGCGCGACCGCGCGATGATTAAATCGCCTGAGAGGTTTCAGGCTTCTGACCAACGCTCTCCTCGTTCCTTTCAGGACTCATCGGCTCCGTCAACCGGTGGTGAGGGGAGCGGTAAGGGCCGGGGTGGCCAGCAAGGACGTGGTCAGCCCCGCCCGCGTGCCAGTGGAGATCAGCAGGAAGGCTCTACGCCCAAGAGACCACAGTTTGCCACGAAGAAAGTCGCTGCCCTGACCGCGCATCGTTATGCCCCAGATAGTGAGAACGTGGCTTCGGAATCTGACGTGGGCTCTGACCTTGCTGGACAGCGCAGCAGAGATTACCATAGTGAGAGAGGCCCTCCGTCCACTGTTGAAGGTGACAGCGACTGATTCTTATGTTGTGATTGAAACTGCTGATACGCATGTTGCTCCCCCTGAACGTCTTTTTGAAATTGTCCTGTTAATTGAAGGTGACATGCAGCGAACTGTAAAAGGGGTATTTTGGGAAAATCTCTCGTCTACGTATGACATTTTGCTTTCGGAGGCTGACTGGCCCCCACCTTTTGTTCTCGCAGCTCCGCGAGGGGAGGAGGTAATCCTACCCAGCTTCGCGCACACTGTGCCGAGGGTGGAGGGGCTGCATTTTGCAGAAGAGTGGGCTCTGGCGCTTGCGCCGGCTGTGTACCGCAATCAGTGTGGCTGGGATAAATTGTCACCAAGCCACGAGATTCCTTTACGGCCGCAGCCACAGCCTCAACCTCAATATCCCATACGGCGTGAAGCGAAAGCTTCAGTCGCAGCTATCCTTGAACAATTGGAATATCAAGGTGTAATTGAAACGTGTGTGTCACCGATGAATAACCCCCTTTTTACTGTGAACAAGCCGGACGGCTCATATCGTTTGGTTTTGGATTATAGGCATTTGAACTCGCATTGCCGTAACTGTGCAGTACAGAATACGCATGGCTCTGCGTTAGTGAATAGTCTTGAGCGTAAACGGTTCAAAACCACGCTTGACATTTCCAATGGTTTTTATGCCCATAGATTAGACGGTCTAAGTTCCCAATGGACCAGTTTTACATGCGCCGGTGTGCAAAAAATGTTTAAACGACTCCCAATGGGCTACAAGAACAGTCCTGGAGTTTTTTCCACACGCATTGTCTCTCTTTTGGAGAGCTTCGACCCAGTTGCTTGTTCGTATGTGGATGACATTTATCTCACAGACGACGATCTTTGGGAGCATCTGTGTCGAGTAAACAGCATCATTTGTAACTTTGCTGACATGGGTTACAAGTTTAACTTTGCAAAGTCGCACATTGCAGAGTACACAGTGTTGTTTCTAGGTTACGAGCTTAACAACGAAGGGAAGGGTTTAGCACCCCATTTCCTGGAGAAATGCGCACAATTGCGCTCTCCGACAACACTGAAAAAATTACAATCTCTTCTGGGCTTTCTGAATTTCGGGAGGACATACATTCCGGAATATGCCCAGCGTATCAAGCCTTTGTATGCTTTGATACAACCATCTTTTTCCAAATCATGCTGGCTGCCAGAGCATTCGGCCATTCTGCAGTCTTTGCAGGCTGATTTGCTCGCTTCTGAATACTTACAGACCCGCGATAACCAAACCAACCTGGTGATAAGAATTATCCCTGGGGCGGTGGGTTTCACGTACCTGACTTTTAATGAAGGAGACACAGTACCTATTGCTTACAAGTCACACTTGTACACTTCGGCTGAACTGCGTTTTTCCACTGTGGAGAAAGTTTTAACAGCTGTGCAGATGGCAATTCTTAAGGAACGTGCCCTGTCACAAGGAAAGCGCATGTTGGTTGTTACCCGTGTCCAGCCTTAGAGGCGGTTACGAAAGCCAGTGTACCTAATTCCAAAGCTTTGCACCCTCGGTGGATTCAATGGGCTGCTTCCTTGATGTCCCAGGATGTCACGTTTATCTTTGACGCCACTTTACGGTCACAGGAGTATTTACAGTATGAATTTGTTCATCCTGCTCCATTAGCAATGCGGCCGTTGGAGGATTTCCATTGCATCATTTACACTGATGGTTCGGCGCAGGTTGCGCATGGCTCTAAACATGCCTACGTTTCCGCTTGCGCCATTGTGGTCGGTGCCATGGTGAACGATGAGTTCGAGTCCAGTGTCGTGCACACGCAGACGCTTGGGGACTGCACCGCACAATTAGCAGAGCTTCGTGCTCTGATGCTTGCATTAGAGTACGCAGGTCCTAGTGTGACGACTTTGATCGTAAGTGACTCTTACTACTGTGTCCAGTCTTACAATGAAAACTTGTTCTTTTGAATTCAGAATGAATTTCGTGACTCCAAAGGTAGCACAATAAAACACAAGACGATCTGGGTACGAGTGGCGGAACTTAAAGAGAAACTGCCACTTGTCTATGTGATTCATACTCTCGGTCATCAGCGCGTGGGGGTCCACGCTGTTGGCAACTCGCTTGCTGATGAAGCAGCGAAGTCAGCGGTATCAAAATACTTAGTTGCAGCAGTCACGAGGTCCAAAAGCAAAATAGGTGATGACATCTTGGCAGCTATTGCTGCAACGGAGAAGGGAAGTAAATATCCTGCGGGGTTCCCTTCTAAATACACATACCACTTAAGTCCCGATAAGGTTCCTTATGTGAAAATCCCTGAAGTTGGCGAACGTCTAGTTCCCAACTCGGATCGCAGGGCTGCTTTGATTACAGCGGCTCATGAAGGTGTGGCGTCTGCGCATGCGGGCGTCTCGGCCACTGTAACTCAGCTACAACATAGGTTCTGGTGGCGGGGACTGTACAAACAGACGCGTGAATATGTTCTTCAATGTGACATTTGCCAGCAGATTAAGCCATCAACTGCTGCGCGTCCACCTCAGACACAGTTGTACATCTCGAATAAACCGCTTGGATGTGTTTATTTGGATCACTGCAGTCCATTTTCTTCTGATACTGCGTATAAATACATCTTAGTAGCAGTTGATTCATGCACACGCTTTGTGTGGGTATGGCCGCATCGGAGCGCTGATTCACGTACTGTCATTAAGGATTTGCGAGTCTTTGTGGGAATTTTTGCCTGTGGTACCTTCCATTCGGATCAGGGTCCGGCATTTGCCTCTAAGGCGTATAAGGATGCTATGGTTTCGATGGGGGTCCAAGTCAAATTTTCGAGTCCCTACAGACCCGAGGGTAATAGTGTAGTTGAACGAATGAACCGCGACTTAAAGCAATCTTTGACAGCTCGAGTTATAGGCACTGGCAGAAACTGGTTAGCCCACCTCATAGGCGTGCAGCGTGCGCTTAATAATCTCCCTAGAAGGTCTCTGGGTGGGCGGACCCCATACGAAATGCTCTTTGGTATCAAGATGTATGTACCTGACCTCGATGGGCTAGACAGCAAGGCCCAGGCCACGTCTTTTGACGTAGATGAACATTGCAATGTTTTACAGAATCTACAAAAGACCAGAGACAGTCTTGCAAAGGAACATTTGCCATCCACATAGGATGATGCGCTGCAGATCCCGGTAGTTGGCTGGCTACCCCAAGTTGGAGAACTGGTTCGAGAGAAGATCGATAACAAGAAAGAGTTTGGTCCCTCATATCGAGCACCGGTTCGAGTTCTTGGAGTGAAGGGCACAAGAACAGTCATTTTACCACCACTTCCAGGTCGTAAGGAAAACAGATTTATTTCTATTGACAATGTCAAGACACACAGGTTGGCCGATTCTTCATAGCATGACACCGGCTGTATCCTGTCCTTCCATGGTGAGGCATTCTGTGCTGGCTATTACATCTGGTGCAGAACAGGAGGTGTCCCTCGAGATGCCTGCCATATCCAGTCCTTTATTAAATACTATTCCTGATACTAACATTGATGAGCTAAACTACACTTATCCTGCTGATTTATCGATGCCTGATTTACAGACCCGTTTGGCAGGCCAGTCCAGATTCTCTTTTGACTCTGTTTCGGAACCTTCAAAGAAACCAACAAACATTGCAAGATATGCCACGTTGTTTAAAAAACATTTTTTAATTCCGCCTTGGACATACATTTGGTTGATCCTATTTTCATTCTATCTTTTTATGTCAATTGGTTTTGTGTTTTATTTTTTCCGCCTGATTGATGGTCACTACGTTAAAGAAAGAACAGGAATTCGGTACCTTAATGGAACATTGGCCCCTCTTTCCTCTTCACATTCTGCGCACAGACTGAAACGAAACTTAAATACAGTTAACATTACTGCTTGGCCTGTCCTTGATGGGATTGTGTGGGATGCGGTTAGGTTTCAGATACATGGGCCTACTGAAGTGATTAATGTTCAAAATGTGCTTAGAGTAAACATGGGAGATGTAAATAAACAAAATATACGTTCTGATGATTGGGATATTCAGGCCGTAGAAGCATTATTCTCTGATTTAAAGTATTATGCTGCCTTCGATGCTGAGGATCTGTACACAGATTCTATTAATTATGGTGATTTGTTTTGTTTTCAACACTATGGTAATCATTTTTTACATAAGACAAACTCCAGGAGGGTTGTTGTAAATTATACACAATGGGAACATTGCCCTACTCCATTTGGGGGCAGTTCCAATACGTTTCTGAAAAAATACACCTATTTTACAGACTTAATCAATCTAATCCCGAGTCATTTTATTTTAAAATGACACAAAAATCCATGTCCAAAGTTAGACTTACCGATACAAAATTGCTGTATTCAAAGTCCTTTCTAGACAGGTTGGCTGTAGACGGCTATGAGTTTTGGAAAGGAACAATTGACCTTAAATCGATTTGGGGTACCAAAGATTGGCAGGTACAAGGCACAGAGGCTTTGCACCGTGCATGTCTCATCCCGAATCACATGTTGTTTTTAAATTCATCCATTTTTCCAAACAACATGCTTTGGATTGGCTACTTCTAAAAAATTGAATACACCGAACATCCCAGATTTAGAGGAATTTACAGGTTGGGGTAATTTTACTGATTTGTCCATTCCTGAGTTGCAAACTCTTATACACAATTCGTCCTTTAACATATCCAGTTTGGATTCGAAGGGTTGGCTAATGTGGCATAGGAGTGCTGATTCTTGCCAACGCCGTTTTCTGGGTTTGGCTAAGGGGTTCACAAAAGTCAGACTCGATCCCCGTTTTGAAGAAGACTATACTGTCACGACTTATTCTGTAGGGAAGCTGTGTCAGAATTGGTTACAACATTCCACTTTAGCTGCAGTTAAACTACATCTGTCTCTATTAAATGATGATGTGGATTTGAACGATTTTATAAAAGGCCCAGCTAAAGGTAGATCTAAACGATGGCTGTATGCGATTTACAATGAAATTTGGAAAGTTACCCAGGTTGAGGCTGCTAAACGCCTGAGAGCTATTGATCAAGCAAATTTAGAGAAGGTGCTTGCAGTTGTTGATAACAGCATTAACACGCTTTCTTCCGGAATTTACACGTTAAACAATATTGTGTCTTCTGTGGTTGACATTGTACATGATGAAGTGTCCGTGTTATATCATGGTCAAAATCAATTGCGTTCTGTGATGCAATTTGCGTGGACACTACAGACTCTTAAGTCTGGTCGAGTGCCATGGACTTTTATGAACGTCTCATCATTATTTGCCCCGTTTAATCTGACTGAAAAACAGCGCATGCTATCAATGAGAGATGCAACATTTTCTATGTTACATATTGAAAAATTAGAATCCCTGCCATTTTCTGTGGCTGAAGTGACTGCTGCTACATGGCTTATTCATGGTGTTATAACATTACCTTTTGCTTTGTATAAATTTACAAATTGTATGAAATATATAGCCATTGGGCGATATGAACCATTAGGCAGCGCTTTCCTCCATGAGACATGGTCTTTACCATACACTTACAGATGCCCTTAAGGAGGGAAATGAAGTGAATCTGAATGGTGAAGAATGTACACAGTCGCCTGACCGCTCACTAATATGCAGACACATCCAGTTGCATGGTTCTTGTAATCAGGACAAACCTAATTTGGCCTGTGTTTTGAAAGGGACACCAGTTCCTGCAATAGTTCCCACGTTCACGTTGTTGTCCAACGGTAGTTATTTACTTTTGAATAACGAGTTTTGTTGTGGGTTAGAGGCTGGTATCGCTTATGTGGTTACCGTGTCAGAAAGGGTGGTTTGCTGCAAGAATGTGTTGTATCCACCCACGCATGGGAATTCAGAAGTTTTAATTTGGCCGAGAATACCAACCTTGAGAGCTGAGTTCAATGGTTTAGGCCGTATAGGAGCCCTTTTGTCTCAAAAACAGGTGGCCCTGAGCTCTGCCCGCAAAACTTATGTCCTTCACATAGCAAACACACGCACAGAAGTACAAGCACTTTTAAGTACTGATTTGCCGTTTCATTTTTGCAGCTGGTTCATCAAATCTTCAATGCCTCCTCCACAACGAGCCTGGCTCATTTTTTTAAAATGGTTAGCAGTGGTCTCGTGACTACATTTGAAAAAGTATTTGGTATTATCCCTGCGTTCTTTCATTCTATATTTGCTAGCCTGTTTGGCGGATTTCCTGTTTTGCTGGCTTTGGCTGCAGGCGTTCTGGTGATATTTTATTTTATAAAACATGGATGCCCATCCTGCGCAAAGAAACGCACAGCCCCTACTGATGCAGTTTCGCAACCGGATGCTTGATTACTATGGATCCTTGCCGCTTGCGACATTAAGCACGGCTTTTGGATTATCCTTCAGATTTTCCTATTTCACCTGTGTCCAGCCTGTGTTTCATTGCCTGAGCTGTGATTTCGACTGGGCCATTGATTTGTGTCTCTGTTTACCGACTTCTCCTGACGTCAACTTTGATCAGCTGATGTACCCCGTAGTGGCTCATGAGTTGGTCTGTTCTGGCGAAAGGGTTATGGCTGTGGCAGCGATGCATGGACTAATGGGTCAGTGGGACATATTCGCAGCGGCGCATGACTTTCTGGCACAGAGCGTTCTCGAGAACCCACTGAGTTGTCCTCTGATGTTGCTAGAGGAATCAGTGTTGGAGGAGCACGTATGTTCTTTCCCATTGCTTAATTGGATGGCTGAACTGTTTTCGGATGATGGCAGGGATTTCATGTTGGAAGCTGTAGCTACCTATTTTGCATATTCATTCAACGAGGAATGACTCTGAATACTTCCATCATTATGGCACGTGACTTTTTAGTAATTCTGAATGGTGCCTTTTTCAATACGAACATTCGATTTTTTCATATGTTCTAGGCCTATTAATTGAAATTAGGCCTCAAGTTCGACTTTTTCTATTTTGTGTGGCCACTATAGGCATTCATACATACATTTTTGTGTTTTTAAATTTTACATACATTTACATACATTTAGCTTGGCTCAATATCATTGAACTCTGCTTTCATGTCTTGCCTCTCATAGAGTATTGGCTTATATTTTTCTCTTTTAACCGTCCTCGGATCATTGGGGGGGGGGGTCATATGGTTACTACGTTTCTATATATTGTGTTAAGTTAGCATGTGCTTATTAAATGTTTAAACGCCATATTTTCTTTCTGCTTCGGTTTGCACACGACACCTAATTGTTATTGCAGCTTTTAACCTAGACGAAAGATGTGATTTATTTGAGAATAATATGTTATTGCACTGGTATCAGTCGTGCTTGGTACACTTGGTACAACTGTCTGCACACTGATAACTGCACACTCTCAGAATAACCTAACACAAGGTTGCTGCAGGCCTGATCCTCGCACCACGTTAGTCATAACACAAATAATGTTTGTGCCAACATTTGGCTCTACGTGGGTTTAAGATACAGTTACAGGGAATGAGAAAACACACTTGATGCTGAGCATGCTGAGCACTGGTAGCTGTTGATGTGATCTCCTCCTACTGAGAATTAGAGGTATGGGTCCGCCCTGCTAAGAACCCAGATGAGACCTTCTTAAATATAATATAATATGCTAATTAGGGTGCGCGAAATATAGGTGATACAGAATTCTATAGATTTTTGCATCATAACATGTTATCACCTTTTGCTTACTATGGATTAGTGACTATGCTGCTGACTCTGATTTTTATAATATGTATGTTGATATTATACAAGATACTGCGTTCGAGAATGCTGCATTGAAAAATAAACATTTCAAACTTGCACGTGTTTTCTTTGCCTCCCAGTTTCGGTTTGGAATGATAATATAACGAAAGAGTGTTCATGTGTTCCACGATACCTGAGGTACTCTAAGTTCATGTTCTGGATTGTCTAAGTCATTGGGAAGTATTTACTACCGATGCGACACTGTAGCTAGCTTGGTAAGGGGATTTCTGAAACAAAGGTGAGTTGTGGGTCACCCTAACTCACCCAGGTTCTAGATCTCTGTGCACAGTTCTGTGAGAGAACGGAAACCCTGCGACAACGGTCTTAGACAGCAGCAGAGGTGCACAGGTACAAACTGGGGAGAAAGGGAGGGTGCGATAGATGGTGTTATTGATGGGTTGAGTAAACGCGTCATGGGAGATAAGATCTGTGGATGGATAAGGGAAATGTTTTTGTTTTAAGGTTAAGGGGATAATACGAGACACTGCATATGTTTGTGGGGAATGATGAAAGGGAAACATATGAGCAGCAATTTTTGGGATCGGGGTGGTAATATTAATTTGGATTATTAATTTGGATTTCTGTATAGCACTAGTTGTTTTTTGTGATACACGCTTGTTATGGGGCTAATGGATGAATTTTCAATAAATTTTTTAACTATTGTAGATACCCCTGAGGAAGGTCGATATGACCGAAATGCATTGGGTGAAGCAAAACGATGGATTAATGAACTTTCTATATGTGCCTGTGGATAGGCCCGGATGGGCAATTCGTAAGCATTCAAAATGTGTGAAAATTTGGAGACTCATTGTCTGTGACGTGACGGAATAACCTGAATAAAATATTGGATTAAAATAAATGGAGTGAAATATGGATTAATATGGAGTACGTGTCGGAATTGGATACAAATAAGCATGAGGCTGTGCAACTCCTGTGACACGGCTACACACGTGTCACAACTTTGTAAAACTGACTTTCTCCAGCACCATCTTCTTTACTGCAACAACATCCCCTTCCCGAATGGCCTGTGGCTTGCTCCAGAATTTCCCAAGACCCACCAGGCTTCTCTGAGTGCCCTTAACCAGCCCACTCTGTCTACCCATCTTATCTTGAATCACATCCCTCAAGTACTTCTTTAGGTGACACAGTTCATCAGTACTCCACTCGAATCTTAAAATCTAACAAGGGTTTTAACAGAAGCACTCTCTCTAACTCAAGCAATTCCAGGTCTAAACTTGTCATCCGCAAAGAGGAAAGCTAGGACTTTTACCCCAACCAAGAAAGGGGAACCATTCACACAGCCCATTAAATAGGTAATACAATTGTTGATGTAAAGGAGAGAAGGAGCCGTACACTTTGGTTGACAGGAAAGGCATCAGTTAGCTCTAATTTTACCCCACATCTCACTTTCACAAAATTCCCCTCTTGCAAAAATCTGTTCAGGTGGAGAAGATCAGTTGGGATACCCATTTCCTGGAGGATTTCTCAAGCTTCTCCCTAGGTACAAGGTCGAAGGTAGCGTGCATGCCGATGAACGCCACATTAAGGTAACCCTTAGCCAGATCTACCACTTTCCACTTGGTCAAGAGAAACCACTAACCTCTGCCTAAAACCTGCCTGAAGGATGGAGAGGAGTTTAACATCACACCAATCTAATACTCTCTCCAGTACCTGCTTTCAAAATATTTTTGTGAGTATGTCTAGGATGCTAATAGTCCAATAGTTAGCGGGCGCACTAGGTTCCCCCTTTTTAAAAACTGCCGCAATTTCTGCCCCCTTCCAAGAGGGGGTTATTACCACCTCCACCGTAATGGCACTAGAGACCACATTGATGTCGGTCGCCCATACTCTAGGAATAGACTTAAAAGCATCAGCTCTGATTTTGTCAAGGCTTGGGACTTTCCCAAGCTCAAAGGAGGGCATTGCACGCTCCGTCTACTCCAATGCAAAGGTTGTTGGGTATTGTGTCACATTTGGTCTTCTACACACATCCCCACCTTCCTGTTTACTCCACCCATCCACACCCAAGGTATGCAATCTCCCAAAGTGGGAAACCCACTTTGGGCGGATTGCCTAAATCCCCCTCTCCCCTGAAATCTAGAGACCAACACATTTTTGGGCCATTAGTAACTTCACCATCCTAAAGGTCCGCCCACAAGTCCTCGTCCCATTCTTGTTTGGCTTCTCTCACAGTTTCCCTGTACAACGCCCTGAATTCCCTTATAACTTTAACATCTCCTCTTGTCCAATTGCTTTGGTGCAGTTTAAATGCTTTGCATTTGTTCCTTTGTTGAAGTCTAACTGATCAAAGCCACAGCTACCCATGTGGGTCTGAGCTAAGGTTTGACAAATGAGAGATTGAATTAACCAATTGAGTTTTCATAATGTAAAAAAGTGCATTTCCCACCCATTACTTGGAGTTATTGTTCATTTAAAGAGTGTGTATTATTTTATATGTAGTTCGTATCATTTAGTGATATTTTTAAACATTGTTTCATAATCAAAATTGAAGTTGAAATTACCTGAAGGGGAAAGACCAAAAAAAATATAGACAAAATATTTTTGTCCATTTTTAGGTTTCGCCTGCAAAGCGCTTGCGAAACCTCTTGCATTTAATGTATCTGAAAACTGAGCTCCTATCAGTTCCCAATACTGAATTACTGTGTTTGTTCGCTTTATTGTGGAACTTTTGGTTGACTTCCCTTGGCTCCACACATTTACAATACTTCTACTAAAGCTGTTCACACTGTTTATTCCCCTCACTGTCAAGATAACATCTCTTTCCATGAAAAGGCAGACAGCTTCTAACAGTATGTTGGAATGCTTGCATTTTAGGTGTCGCCTACGCAGCGCACATGCGCAGCATAGGAGGAGACCTTTAGCCATCGGTCACCTTTTTCACCCACAACCGTGCACGCGTTCCATTGCCTTCAATGGCAACGCGTGCATGTGTTGATATTTACTTGCAGGAGCGAGCGCCACCATATGATAGCAATTATCACTCCCGCAAGTGAACCGCGCAGGCCTCCCTCCTCCCCCCTGCTGCTGCGTGAGGCGCACATGCGCGCCTCCCCTCGCTGCCACGTGAGCTTGTCTCTGTTGTTGTTCCAGGATTGCTGTCTCCTTATTACACCGGCAAAACCTGATCATTCTAAAAAAAAAACCAATGCTTACATGTCCTGATGAAAGATACAGGGCTCTGCAAAAAAAATTTCGTTTCTCTAAAACACCTTAGCCTTTGGGAAAGGCCCTTCTTGTGTTTTGATTGCTTGGCATTCATATTCTCTCACATTTCGGCTTCCCCACATCAATGAAGCTTGTCTGCAGCATCATTGTTTCTTTGCGCTTGTGTTGTCTGCTCAGGCCTCACCTCATTTCCCCCGGGAGCCGCCTCTTCCCGGCAGCATCTGAATTCTTAAAGGCAGAGCCTTCCGTGGAGGTGTGAAGAAGCCCGCCTCCTTGTTTTATTCAGCTTGCACCTCCTTCACATGTCGTTGTTGTGCCAGCGGGAGGCTCTTTTTGTAGAGTTTGCTCATGTCCGCCCCGCCTGGGATTAAAGAAAAATTAGCGGGAAAGGTGCTGTGACGACGACGGCAATTTGTTACATCAAACACCGGCTCTTATCCTCAAAGCCTCTTCCCTGGGCGCTTGCGTCAGATCTGGGAGGAGAGTTACGAGAAACATTGACGCACCAGCATGAAAATAGCAAAAAACACAGCTGCATACCTAGGAGCAGTGACACTCATGCAGCCCACAAAGCAAACCATATGCCCTGCTAATGCTTCATTTAACATTATATTTGAGTCATAGGTTTTGTTTATCAGATCAGTCTATTCTTGGACTTCTAGTTTTGGTTTAGTGTGTTTATTTACTGATGTTAGGTTTTTATATTATGTGAGCTGGAAAACGCTTCAGCCTTTTTTTTTACATAGAGACATTGGTGCAAGATACAGGATAGTGCTATGGAAATCCATTTATACAAATGTAGTGTGGTGTAGTTACCTCTATAGAGCGCTCCATACCGCCAATAAAGCCCTGAAGCGCATTTACAGATGGGTACCCTGCTTTCTGTGGGAGTGCTATGGACGGAACCCTGTGTAATGTTTCTGGTGCCCTTGTAAAGCGCTCCATTAACTTCGGGTTGAGTTAGCTCTATATACAACTGAAAACAAGCATTTGCATAGCCAATAGGTCTTGTTTACTTTTACAGACTCGTGCTTGCCAACGCCTGCAGAGATAACCCGACTGCCTCAGTCTCACATGGATCCAATGGCAACCAACAGATCGAGGTCAAGACGTGAGGGGATGATAAAAAGATTAAATAGGTGCCTGTGAAGATGAAGCCACCGAGACATGCGCCACCGCCCTCGATTTTTGCAGAGAAAGAGAGTTTTACCTGTTTGTACGTAGGCTGCCACTGGTAAGACCTCTCCTCCATCAAACCACCTGTAACTAGACAGGTAGCAGTGGGGCTGGCTATGCTGCATGCTTTCTCAGCTGATATACTGCACATGAACTCACTCTTCTGTAATTCTGCCTGGTTAACAGCTGAGTTTTTTTTTTTTGCTGCCACTTGAGTGGCAAATATTAGAATACAACAACACACATCACAAAGAGCAAATGAGACATTGTAGGAAGACTAGGGCCAGCACTAGAGAAACTTTTTAAGATCCTAGCAACCCCAAAACCACAGGCTGTTTTTGTAATCTGAATAGAAGTATATTGCATCTGAGCATCGACCAAACTTTAGGCGTCAATTAAAAAAAACTGTAAGGTATGTACTCGCACAACCCCATGGTACCATGCTTCATCAGCGACCATCCGTGTGTGCCAAAGAATATTCTAATGGCTGGCAGGTTTCCCATGAACCCACAGGAAGCACTTGAGGATGAGGGAAGGGATCTAAGAACTACAGAATAAAAATCTAGGTGACCTACTAGGGGGCCAACCTATATTCTTTATAGGAGGCAACAAGATGATTAAAAACAGGGTGATGCCTTGGGGAAATTATTGCTCTTGCATCCAACAGGTCAACATGTCAGGACAAGGGATCCTATTTCCACATACTAATATTACAAACATGGTATATACACATATTATACCCAATTCTATATTTCTTCATCCTGCTGAAAAAAATGCTTCTTCAGCATTCCTTTAAATGGTCCCTAAACTGAACTAGGTAGGGATGGCGTCATGGAAGTATACAGCGAAAGCAGCATTTTAGTCGCGCATTCATCAAAGCATAGATCCTGCTATTGCACCTACTTTAGCATCTGTGTCCTCTTGATGGAAGTGCAAAATGTAATGACAGCCACTAGCTGTATCAGCTCCTTTTCAGCTCTCCTTGTGAACTTCTGAGGAAAAGAGACAAAGGGCATTGGCAACGACAAAAAAGTTGTGGATACAGCAGGGCCATATGTTGCAGGAGGGACATTTCAACTGAATGACAAGACTCATTTTCGCTGCAATTTATAGGTCTGTCTTACCAGCACCTCTGTCTGAAAGATATGTGTAATTGTTTTTTTTTAAATATACCTAGAGTGGGCTGACGAGTATTTCTGTCACCCTTCATGCTATTGGCTGAATGTTTTATCGTTTTGTCTCCAATTGAGTTCCAGCATTACAAAACTCGAGGCAATATTTCGCATCTCGAAGTACACCGAATCATGACACTTTAAATTCTTTATTTCATAGATGCACTATTACAGAAAACAATGGTGTTCATTTTTCTTTCATTTTAACATGCTTTAATATTTTATTATGAACTCACAATACAAGCCAGACCTATTGGCTTTAACGATACATGGTATTATTGATTTTTAATAGTTTTCCTGAAATTAGGTAGACCAAAGTGGGTGAAACTAAGACTTTATGTTAATGCATGGCGCTTGAAATGGTTCTGACACAATAGAATTTACAGAATGTCGAGCAAATAAATCAGGGTAGTGCCTGGATAAGTAGTTATCTTCATCTCAGGACCAATAATCAATACAATATACCCGCACCATAATCAGAGGCTGTGGCCCGAGACACGCAACAGAACGAAAGTTTACCAGCATCATTGTTAACAATTATACAATACGGTCTCGCTCACAATTGAAAGGAACACATTCTTCACGATTGGTTTACCCGTGGCAGCGCACACAACCACACACACAACCACACACACACAGACAAACACACAGCCACATACACACAACCTCAGAGACCCACAACCACATACATTCACACACACACACAACCACACACACACACAATCATACACACAACCACACACACACACAACCACATACACACAACCTCAGAGACCCACAACCACACACAACCACATACAATCACACACACAACCACACACACAAAGACACACACACAACCACACACACACACACACACAACCTCAGAGACCCACAACTGCACACACAAAACCACACACACAACCATACACATAACCACACACACACACAACCACACACACACAACCACACACACAACCACACACAACCTCAGAGACCCACAACTACACACAGCCACACAATCACACACACACAACCACATACAATCACACACACACAACCACACACACACACACACACACACACACAGCCACACACACACACACACAGCCACACACACATTAAACAGATGGCAGTTCTCCATAGCTACCACTACAGCACCTTTCAATAAAGGTTGTATAGAACCTATCACCTTAATTTAACTACCCCTCTACTACCACTATTCAAAACCTACACTAACCCTCTTCTACACCTATACTACCCCACTTCTGCACATCTTCTACAAATCTACTTCTTTACTACCCCTCTACCACAATAACACTCTACTAACCCTTCTCAAAAACTCTACTACCGCTCTACCCATCTTATACCCCTCACCTACACTTCTACCCCTATACCCATCTAATACCCATCTACCTATTTGCTACCCTTCTAGCCCTCTAATACCCCTCTGCCCCTCTACTAACCCTAAAGCCCTCTACTATCCCTCTTCTACCCCTCTACTAACACTATAACCCTTTACCCTTCTACCCTCTTCTACCCCTATACTACCCCTCTACCCTTCTACCACAACCATATAATTACATAACACATATTGATAAAACAATAAATACCACAGACACTACTCATAATACAACTCACTACAAAAAAAGAATTCTTATGAAAAATCACTTACATTCCAAAAAGCGAGACCTATTGGCTACGCCAATGATTGTTATTACTTAGTTGTGTAAAGCAGATGGTTTGTGTTATTCCTTTTGATGCACTTTGTAGGCATTGTCGTATTGATTTTTTCAACTTAATCTATGTGGTCATTATTAGCCAATTCTAGATGTTGCAATAAATATTGCACGTTAAAAATAAAGTTGAAATGCAAGAGCTAGGCTATATTTTACTACTAAACAGGTAGCCACGAGTGCAGTTTCCTTGTAGACAACAGGGTCATGTTTTGAATGGAGCAGCAGGTGCAGTGGCACTGGGCCCAAAAGTTGACAGAACTCCTCTACTATCAGGCTCTGAACGGAAACTGCCCTAAGTATTTGAAGGAAAGACTTTGTCCTTATAATCAAAACCGGGTGCTGCGGTCTAACTCCTTCAACATGCTACAAACACCGCGCTTTGAGAAAGCACGGCTATGTGGGAGACCATTCTCGGTTAAAACAGCCGTTCTGTGTAACTCCCTCCCTGCCCCTTTGCGCAGTGCCAAGTCAGAACCTTGTATTAAAAAAGCAGTGAAGACATGGCTGTTCAAGACAGCAGTACCGTAGACCTGAAATTATGCATGCCTGCCGCCGATGTCCCAATTACCTAGTGTTTTAGCGCCGGGACACCCCTGTGGTGGGGTAGCTGTCGAGCGTAAAAATTTACAGTATTATTATTATTATTATTAAGCTCTGCAGACTGGCTAGTAAACTTTAATTAGCTGCCTTGCATCCAAGCACCCAATGCCAGGAGGACGGTTCCCAGATTACAAGGACAGAGGACTCCACATGGAATCATTGGCAGATCAATACTTGAACTTTATAAGCTATCAAGGTACTGACTATTGTTGTTGTCCCCTCGATCCAACCTCATCTGTGCCCTGTATAATATAGGTCTGAAACGAGCCTGGTCTTCATAATCCCTAATATGAGCAAGTGTAAGATTACATCCTCAGGTGTGGGGGGGCGGAGTGAAGGGAACCCTTGATGCTTTTCTTACACGAGCGGAGTCGCTGTTAACACACGAAATCCAGCTGACAGAGAAGAGACTATCGCTGGACACAATTTTAAGACACAAGCGATCCTCTTTAGGAATTATAGCCACATGTAAATCGCCCAACGTCGGGATTCTTTCAGGTCAATCAAATCTTACAACCACTAACAGTACTAAGGCTCAAGTTCATGGCAACTCTTTAGCACAAGGGGTGTGTTGGACTTGGCCCTTCTGGCAGGTACACCCCTAAACTTTTTGCTTTAATATATGACTTGGTGCTAATGATTTTTGGCTTCTGCGCACTTTACCACTGTGTCCCAGTGTAAAGTGCGTGCGTGTGATGAGGTTGGCCGGCCCTCCCACAGGAATGCATGGGGAATGTATGTGTCCATGGTAGTTCCTGATGTGTGGGGAGTGCAGGGTCGGGTTTGGTATGTGCGAACTCGTGAGAGTGAATGCTGCGCGATGATGTGTGCGGTGTTAATGTGTCTAGTGTGGAAGTGCCACTTCTAGAAGTTGGCATGTCTGTGTAATAAAGGTGCAGTGACTGTCTGGCTTGTGATTGGCTGGAGCTGGCTGGTGAGACTGGCTCCAGGAGTTAGATGGGTCTGCCCTGGTGGTGAATATGGAGATAGACAGCCAGATGGGTGGGATGAGTGCACCTGGGACCTGAATAGGGCTGGGCTTTCCCTACACAATGCTGGCTCCGCCCCCTGTGGTGCGACTGATGACCCTAGCCTGGCCAGTAAATGGTGAGAGGGACTGAGCACAACAGAGTGCTCCAAAACCAGCTGCGTCTGGTTTTCCCCCCACCCTGCAGACACAGACAAAGGATTTATGTGTATAAAAGGGGGCTGTGACCCCTTGAAAAAATTTTCTTGCTGATCCTAACTTGAGGGGGGCCTGCTGCGCGCCAGGAGGACTGCCACTGGGTGCTGCCTCTGTGCCTGGAGGGCCCTGTGAGCTGGCCCCTGGGCCCAGCCTTTGTCCCCCCCTGCCTTCATTCCTGATCAGACCTTGGGAGTGCTGGCCTACCCCTCCAAAATAGCACGTTGTGCCGCTAGTGCGGCGATCCCGATCTCAAGGGATTCCCCGTCGTGGGGATACCCCCTTCCTTGATTTTCAGAGCAGGTCCCCACCCTGCAGAATTGCCGTTATTTTTATATGTCCAGCCCTGCGGGTGCTACCCCGCGATCTTGCCGAGTCTTTGTTGTACCCCTGGCAGGTGCCCACCCCACCAGGGACTTTATATTTAATTATTGAGGGTGCCTACCCCTTGTTTGCGCCAAGAAAGACAAGAGAATCGCCGCCGCCGGCCCGGAGATCGCCTGGAAGGCGCTGTGCCCGCCTCCATACCAAGGGCTGCGCTGCCATTGGCGGCCCTCAGTAGCAGAAAACCGGAAGCCAGGCACAAGACGCCCGGATGTGGGCGGGACCGGGCAATTCCTCCTTCTGCTTCCCCCGGTCTGGGGAAGCCGAGCAGCGCCTTACCGACCTCCCAAACAGAGGACCGGAACAGCAGCCCAGGACGCCCAGAGACAGTGGACCGGTAAGGAGGGGTCTCGGTGTTGTTCGTGCTGGTTCCTTGAGCGGCCCCACTTGATAGCGGGCCGCTCCGACGTCAAGGGGCACAGTTTGTTTTAGGGCACCGAGTCCCCAGAGGGGGACTCCAACGTGTGGAGGCATTTCTTTGGTGTTAGAGCGGCTCCGAGAGGCAGTGGGCCGCTCCAACATTAATCTCCACATTTGGGGGCATTTCTGAGGGTAGAGCGGCCCCGATTGGCAGCGGGCCGCTCCTCTAGTGGGCAGCATTTTTGGCGCGCCCCCGAGGCTCCAAGGGGGCCATGTTTGGTTATTCGAGCCCGAGAGGCTCCAACAAAGGGGACATTTGTGTAGTTAGAGCCCAGTGGCTCCAGCATCTTTGGGGGCATTTCGGGAGGTAGAGCGGCAGTGGGCCTCTCCCCCTAGTTGGCAGTAATTTAATCAGAGCCCACAAGGCTCCCCCGTTGTTCTGGCCCTATTGTATCTTCAGAGCCCCAGAAGAGAGCCAGGAGGCACGCTGGTGCCAGGCTCCGTTGCCCAGCTGCCCATCACTTAGTGGGCAGCTGCATCGTTTAGGCCTTGCGCAATCTTCTTTTGCTGCCTGCGCAGCCTGCCCTGACTTTGCTGGACACAGGGCGTTTCAGCCCCTGAGATGCCAGGTTGGCCTGGGACAGTTCATGGGTTGTGCCCTTGCGTGGGGAACATGTTTATGCCTTATGTGATTTTTGGCGCAAATGTGATACTTTCCTAATGTGATTTATGCAATGCTTTTTGCCTATACCTCTAAATGTTTTTGTGCTTAGGAGGTTGTGTTTCCTAGTATAGTCATGCTAGTGAGTTCCTGGTTCCCTGCGTGATAGTTGCTTATGGTGTTTAGGATTGCGTAGCGTGTTCCTACCTTCTACCAGTGGTTACTGGTTGTGTGCTACATTTGCTATTTGGTGCTACAATTATTCTATGTTCTAAGTTCTATGTTCTACAAAGTGCTATTTCTACAAAGTGCTAGTTCTACCAAGTGCTTATTCCTGACAGTGGTCCATGTGGCCCTGTCCCATGTATATAATCCCCTGTAAATTCTGCCTGTGCCAGTTGGCACAGTGTAAATTGTGTGTTTATTATCTAATGTGTTTGGTATAATACAAAGGCTATTTTTATATATAACCTTGTGTGGAGTTTTCTTTGTGGTGGGCCTTGGGTGTTGTTGCTGGGTGCGCGCGCAAAAGTTTTACACCTTGCCTCCGGGATAAGCCTGACTGCTCGTGCCAAGCTACCAAGGGGGTGAGCAGGGGTTATCTTGGCGGGTGACTTCCTTGCCCTGACCAGAGTGGTAGTTTCTGCCTGGCTTTGGCGCAAGCCTCAGCCAACCGGAAATCGCCATTTCTAACATTGGTTATCAGCGGTGGGAAAAGGACTTAGGTTTGCGCGGTACCACAGCAGCAACTGGCTGCACCACAAAACTCTGCATTTTAGATAATCACATTTTGGGGATTATTGTTTTTTTGAAGTTCCATTATTTCTTCTCCTAAAGGAGTCCTTTGTGAATTGTCTACTCCTGTTTTAGCTGAGACACCTAGGTTCCTTGTGTTAAACTTTTCTCAAAAACGTCCGCCAAAATGGAGCCTGCTTTTAATTCCTGTGGTCTGTTTAGATACAGTATGTTAGAGTTGGTAAGGTTCTGTGAAGAGAGAGACATAGAGGTGGGTAAGTCAGACACCCAGTCCAAACTGAGGGATAACCTAATCCTATGGCAAAAGGATCAATGGGATCTTGAGCGCAGTGAGGAGGAAGAAAATGACACTGCCTGGACGCCAGTAGATAGTGAAGACACCACAGATAGGGAGTCCTTTGCTGGGTGCAGTGTCAGGAGCAGCACCCCATCCCTTTTCCTGTCCCCAGAGGAGTGGGTATATAGGAGGAAGAAAGGGAGCACCAGCTGGCTTTGGAACAGCTCAGGTTAGAGCAGGCCAAGGAGATGGCGCAGCTGGGTGTGGAGGAGAAAAAGATAGAGACTGAGAAGGTCTTAGCGCAGGATAGGATGGCGGAGGCTGAGAGGGCCTTCACCAGAGATAAATTAGCTCTGGAGGGTAGACTATCTGCTGTGCGCAGTTATCGTTTTCTGGACTCCCCAAGTAGGGTTGAGTCCAGTGGTGGCAGCGATATAGACTTCAGTGCATAAAGTCCCATTCCCAGTTCCCAGAGTATGGTACCTGTTTCCCAAGAAGAGGAGCATAGGTTGAAATTCAGGGGCAGTAGTAAACTGTCTCACCAGGATTGAGGGGAATTTGTGGATGACTGTTCAGATGCACTGGATGTTTGGCTGGCGATAAGCCCGGACCAGGAGGTGGACGGAGTAGTGAATATGTTTCTCAAAGAGCAGTTGCTCAGTATTTGTTGTCCAGGTCTGCGCCAGCACCTGTTGAGGTTTGAATACTTTTGTCCTTGGAAACTTTCAGAGGAAACAGACTGCTGGGAAAGTGCCAGAGGTTCTAAAGAGTCATTGGTGAGTGATTCCAAAAGTAGTGGTTCAGGAATCTTCCAGCCCACTGGGGTGGAAGAGGTTCAGAGTAGCCCAGCTAGGTCCCAGAGTAGTGAGGGGGGTGTAGGGGCTTAGGACCTGTCTCAGTGGAGTGGGAGTGAGTGCGTGACTGAGAGTCTCCAGATGCCCGAAGCCCTGTCTCAGAACCTGGTTGGTTTCTTTAGGGAACACCAGGTTGGGGACCTAAGCTGTCCTGTTAGTCCATTTTAGGAGGATCTCCTAGTGTCTAGAGGACCTGGAGCGTCTGTAAATAGAGCTCCAGTGGTTCTAGTGTCCGGCAGTGCCACTCCAGTTGAGAGGGCACAGGAGTCCGAAGTGAGGAGTGATTGGGGGTTGAGTTCCCCAGTGGAAGAACCAGTGGACCAGGAACTAGCCAGTTGGGCTAGATTCCCTTGGGGGGACCCGGGTGACACCACTTCTGTTCTGGGGGGTCCTCGCACACTGTCAGATGGACAGGGGATGGGAGATCTGCGCTAAGCATGGGCAAAATTTGCAAATTCGCAATCTGCGAATTTGCAGATTTGCGAATTCGCGATCCGCGAAATTTGCGGATTTTTTAATTTTTGCATGTTCGCGGGGCGCTTTGCGTGTTCGCGGGGCAATTTGCGTGTTCGCGGGGCGCTTTGTGAGTTCACGGGTTTTTTTTGTGCGAGACCGCGATGCGCCCTCTGGTTCATCACTGCCACCCTCTCGTTTTTTGTGCCCTTCTGCCCTCTGTACCACTCGTTTTTGTGCCTTTCTGCCCTCTGCCCCACTCGTGTTTGTGCCCTTTTGCCCTCTGCCCCACTCATTTTTGTGCTCTTCTGCCCTCTGCCCAACTCGTTTTTGTGGTCTTCTGCCCTCTGACCCACTCGTTTCTGCCCTCTGTCCCACTTATTTTTGTGCTCTTCTGCTCTCTGCCCCACTCGTTTTTGTGCCCTTCTATTTTTGCGTGTTCGCGGGACGCTTTGCGTGTTCGCGGGGCGATTTGCGTGTTCGCGGGGCGCTTTGTGTGTTCGCTGGTTTTTTTTGTGCGAGACCGCGATGCGCCCTCTGGTTCATCACTGCCACCCACTCGTTTTTTGTGCCCTTCTGCCCTCTGCCCCACTTTTTTGTGCCTTTTTGCCCCACTCGTTTGTGTTCCCTTCTGCCCTCTGCCCCACTCGTTGTTGTGCCCTTTCTGCCCTCTGCCCCACTCGTTTTTGTGCCATTCTGCCCTCTGCCCCACTCGTTGTTGTGCCCTTCTGCCCCTTGCCCCACTCGTTTTTGTGCCATTCTGCCCTCTGTCCCACTTGTTGTTGTGCCCTTCTGCCCTCTTCACCACTCGTTGTTGTGCCCTTTCTGCCCTCTACCCCACTCGTTTTTGTGCCATTCTGCCCTTTGTCCCACTCTTTTTTGTGCCCTTCTGCCCTCTGCCCCACTCGTTGTTGTGCCATTCTGCCCTCTGCCCCACTCGTTGTTGTGCCATTCTGCCCTCTTCCCCACTTGTTGTTGTGCCCTTCTGCCCTCTGCCCCACTCGTTGTGGTGCCCTTCTGCCCCTTGCCCCACTCATTTTTGTGCCCTTCTGCCCTCTGCCACACTCGTTGTTGTGCCCTTCTGCCCTCTGCCCCACTCGTTGTTGTGCCATTCTGCCCCTTGCCCCACTCGTTTTTGTGCCCTTCTGCCCTCTGCCACACTCGTTGTTGTGGCCTTTTGCCCTCTACCCCACTTGTTGTTGTGCCATTCTGCCCTCTGCCCCACTCGTCGTTTTGCCCTTCTGCCCTCTGCCCCACTCGTTGTTGTGCCCTTCTGCCCTCTGCCACACTCGTTGTTGTGCCCTTCTAGCCTCTGCCCCACTCCTGTTTTATCTTAGAATGGCGCCGGCAAGCTGCCAGCGCCATTCTAAAATAGTTACTAAGTTAGCTTCCACAGGAAGTACTAATAGATAAATAAAGCAGGTGCTCAAGTTGAAGCTTGAATTAAGTTAAACTCGAGCATCTGCTTCATTTTATCTATTAGTACTTCCTGTGGAAGCTAACTTAGTAACTATTTTAGAATGGCGCTGGCAGCTTGCCGGCGCCATTCTAAAATAGTTACAAGCTTGAAGCTTGAACTTTTGCCCCCCGGATCCGTTCCGCTCGCGGATTTGCGAATTTTTGGCAAATTCGTGGGAATTCGCGGATTGCGAATTTGCCGAAAATCCGCAAAATCCGAGAGCGGAACGGATTTTGCGCCCATGCTTAATCTGCGCCACACAGACAGTCACACAACATATGAGTCATGTGTTAGCCTCAGGGGGATGGTGTGTAAGTCCCCAGAAGTCCTGGAGTGCCAGGCAATTATTCCACCTAAGGTTTTAGACCAAAGGTTGGGAGCCCAGGTTCAGGATCCACCTGACCTAAAGGGTAGGACGTCTGTAACCAGCGACCTGACCGGTTCATTTTCCAGGGGTACCACTCTACTTGGGAGGGTGCAGAACTCTGGAAGGGGGTGCAGATGGTGGGAGAGCCCACCTCTGACCCAGAGGCAACCTGAGGGGTTAAACCCTAGGTTGGGAGAGTGGTGTTCTAAGGGTACCCCTCGCAGGAGGAGGAGGAACCCTAGAAGGAGAGGTAGGGGGAGGAGAGCCTCCCCTGTGACTCCTGGTCCGCCTGAGGGTGTAGACCCTAGATTGGAGAACCAGTGGCAGTCTAGCCCTGTCCTACAGACAGGAAGAGTGGAGAATGGCTACTATGTACCAGGGGTTCTTACCCCCACTCTGTAAATAGGCAAGGGCCAGTGGCACCTGGGTGGCCCAGGGCCCGGTCCTAGCCGCGGACAGCTTGGGAGTACCAGTGGGGTAGCCCAGTTGTTCCAGACCACTTTTTTAGGAGCCCCATGGGTTCACTGTGGCGGGGAACAGGAGGGTGTCTCTGCAGTTGTGGGCCCGCGTCCGTGTTCTATCGCCCAAAGCAGGGAAGCCCATCGCGGTGGTGATTGGTCTTCTCTGCATTTTGGCTGGAAGGGGGTTGTGTTGGACTTGGCCCTTCTGGCAGGTTCACCCCTAAGCTTTTTGCTTTAATATGTGACTTGGTGCTAGTGATTTTTGGCTTCTTCGCAGTTTACTACTGTGTCCCAGTGTAAAGTGCATGCGTGTGGTGAGGTTGGTCTGCCCTCCCATAGGAATGCATGGGGAGTGTATGTGTCCATGGTAGTTCCTGATGTGTGGAGTGTGGGGAGTCGAGTTTGGTATGTGCGAACTCGTGAAAGTGAATGCTGCACGATGATGTGTGAGGCGTTAATGTGTCTAGTGTGGAAGTGCCACTTCTAGAAGTTGGCATGTCTGTGTAATAAAGGTGCAGTGACTGTCTGGCTTGTGATTGGCTGGAGCTGGCTGGTGAGCCTGGTTCCAGAAGTCAGATGGGTCTGCCCCGGTGGTGAATAGGGAGATTGACAGCCAGATGGGTGGGAGGAGTGCACCTGGGACCTGAATAGGGCTGGGATTTCCCTATACAATGCTGGCTCAGTCCCCTGTGGTGCGACTAATGACCCTAGCCTGGCCAGGGAATGGTGAGAGGGGCTGAGCACAACAGAGTGCTCCAAAACCAGCTGCATCTGGTTTTCCCCCCACCCTGCAGACACAGACAAAGGATTTATGTGTATAGAAAGGGGCTGTGACCCCTTGAAAAATGTTCTTGCTGATCCTAACTTGAGGGGGGCCTGCTGCGCTGCTGGGTGCCAGGAGGACCGCCACTGGGTGCTGCCTCCCTGCCTGGAGGGCCCTGTGAGCTGGCCCCTGGGCCCAGCCTTTGCCCCCCCTGCCTTCATTTCTGATCAGACCTTGTCCCGGGACTTTTGGGAATGCTGTGGCCCACCAGCGCCTGGGGAGTGCTGGCCTCCCCCTCCAAAATAGCGCCTTGTGCCGCTGGTGCGGTGATCCCGATCCCGAGGGATTCCCCGGCGTGGGGATCCCCCTTCCTTCATTTTCAGAGCAGGTGCCCACCCTGCAGAATTGCCGCTATTTTTATATGTCCAGCCCTGCGGGTGCCACCCCGTGATCTTGACGAGTCTTTGTTGTACCCCTGGCAGGTGCCCACCCCGCTAGGGACTTTATATTTATTTATTGAGGGTGCCTACCCCTCGTTTGTGCCAAGAAAGACAAGAGAATCACTGCCACCGGCCCGGAGATCGCCTGGAAGGCGCTGTGCCCGCCTCCATACCAAGGGCCGTGCTGCCATTGGCGGCCCTCAGTAGCAGGAAACCGGAAGCCAGGCACAAGATGCCAGGACGTGGGCAGAACGGGGCAATTCCTCCTTCTGCTTCCGCCGGTCTGGGGAAGCTGAGCAGCGCCTCACCGACCTCCCAAACAGAGGACCGGAACAGCAGCCCAGGATGCCTGAGACCGGTAAGGAGGGGTCAAAGGTGTTGTTCGGGCTGGTTCCTTGAGCAGGCCCACTTGATAGCGGGCCACTCCGACGTCAAGGGGCTCAGTTTGTTTTAGGGATTCCGAGTCCCCAGAGGAGGACTCCAACGTGTGGGGGCATTTCTTTGGTGATAGAGCGGCCCGAGAGGCAGCGGACCGCTCCAACGTTAATCTCCACATTTGGGGGCATTTTTGAGGGTAGAGCGGCCCCAGTTGGCAGCGGGCCGCTCCTCCAGTGGGCAGCATTTTTGTCGAGCCCTCGAGGCTCCAAAGGGGCCATATTTGGTTATTCGAGCCTGGAAGGCTCCAACGAAGGGGACATTTGTGTCATTAGAGCCCCGTGGCTTCAGCATCTTTGGGTGCATTTCGGAAGGTAGTGCGGCCCCGGCTGGCAGCGGCCCACTCCCCCCAGTTGGCAGTAATTTAATCAGAGCCCCCGTTATTCTGGCCCTATTGTTTCTTCAGAGCCCCAGAAGAGAGCCAGGAGGCACGCTGGTGCCAGGCTCCGTTGCCTAGCTGCCAGCACTTAGTGGGCAGCTGCATCGTTTAGGCCTTGCACAATCTTCTTTTGCTGCCTGCGCAGCCTGCCCTGACTTTGCTGGACACAGGGCGTTTCAGCCCCTGAGAGGCCAGGTTGGCCTGGGGACAGTTCATGTGTTGTGCCCTTGCGTGGGGTACATGTTTATGCCTTATGTGATTTTTGGCGCAAATGTGATACTTTCCTAATGTGATTTATGCAATGCTTTTTGCCTATACCTCTAAATGTGTTTGTGCTTAGGAGGTTGTGTTTCCTAGTATAGTTATGCTAATGAGTTCCTGGTTCCCTGCTTGATATTTGCTTAAGGTGTTTAGGATTGCGTAGCGTGTTCCTACCTTCTACCAGTGGTTACTGGTTGTGTGCTACATTTGCTATTTGGTGCTACAATTATTCTATGTTCTAAGTTTTATGTTCTACAAAGTGCTATTTCTACAAAGTGCTAGTTCTACTAATGCTTATTCCTGACAGTGGTCAATGTGGCCCTGTCCCATGTATATAATCCTCTGTAAATTCTGCCCGTGCCAGTTGGCACAGTGTAAATTGTGTGTTTATTATCTAATGTGTTTGGTATAATACAAAGGCTATTTTTATATATAACCTTGTGTGGAGTTTCCTTTGTGGTGGTCCTTGGGTGTTGTTGCTGGGTGCGCGCGTGAACGTTTTACACCTTGCCTCTGGGATAAGCCTGACTGCTCGTGCCAAGCTACCAATGAGTGAGCAGGGGTTATCTTGGCAGGTGACTTCCTTGCCCTGACCAGAGTGGTGGTTTCTGCCTGGCTTTGGCGCAAGCCTCAGCCAACCGGAAATCGCTATTTCTAACAGGGTGGGTTTGTCAGTACAACCTAGCGACCTGTCAATTATTGATCTAAGCCAATCATAGACCCCATAGAAGAAACAGAGGGGTACCTCAACCAAATATCTGTGCCACCTGAGGCGGTTGGGTTGGGGGAAGACGAGCACGCATTAACAGTGGATCCATCTGGTGTAGGAATAACGCAAAGGGTAAACAGGGAGGTGGTCACACGATCTAAAAAGTCCCTATTAGCTACAGGCGCCGCACCTACGGCCGCGCCTTTAGCTGACACCATGGCCCCAGGTCATCTGGGGGGGGGGGGGCAGCATATGTTGAGACCCAAACCCAAACGGGGAGGCGGGGGAAAACAAATAGGACCAAAGAAGTAGGGGGGGATATTGTGAACTCATAGTGTCAAAATTGTGGGATGGCGGAATGACCCGGGGAGTGGAAAACGCACTATAGTCAAAGTTGGAATTATTGCTAATTACCCATCTGGGGCCCCTGCATGAGAAAATAAACACGATAGAAGGGAAATTCTGTAGGCTACTTGAACAGGATAGAGGTCCGCCGCCCATGACCTGGGGATCTGGGGGATGGGGGGGAGTTGGCCAGAGGTAGCGCAATGCCCAAAGCCAGCCGCCAATAACAAGGGAACAGCGGGGGCAATCATGACTGTGGACAGCCTGAAGCCATGAACGAGGTCACAAATGAGGGACCAAGGGCAGGAACTGAAGACTCAACTAGTGCCAGGCCAGATCACAGCCTTAACCTTAACGCAGTCACTAAACGTAGTGAGGGAAGAGGGGAGATCATCAATGATACAGACCCAAAATTAGCTTACCACGCATGTAGCTCCCAGGGCTTGCCGACCCTAGACCTACCACCGGCAACATGCCCTTATACTGTAGTTTTGACAGGGGTCCCGGCCTGCAGTCATGACAGAGAAGAAACAACGAGAACCTTGATCAATAAGGCCGCACATTGGCTGGTTAATAACACAGGTTTTAACATATCACATCACAGGCACAGTCTTATGGCAAGGAGGGTGTCCTGGATAGGACCAGCAGGAAGAGGTTTGCAGGAGACTGTGTGATTCTAAACTTAAGGCACTCAGAGTTGGTTAGAGGTCTTTTTTCTAGCCACCACATGGGCCCATATCAGGCAGAGGGTGGGTGATGTATTAAAATGCTGCCCTTGTGTTTTTTCTACAGGGATAAGATGTGTGAAAAAATCAAGATGGCTATAGGCGGAATTTGGCTGGATTAGAATGGGAGGACTGGATAGTTCCGTTAACCAACCGGTACGCATCGCTTTCCAGTGCTCCGGCACTGAATGAAATCGATTGACTGACCCGTGGGTTGGTACCTGAGATTGGAGTTACACAGGAGGGTTTGTCCCATATCAGAGACCAAGGAGGGACAGGCATGACAAAGCCGAGCGGCATCACTCCTTCGGCCAGACAAGGGGAGCATATGGGGGAGGGTATTGCAGGAACTTCGCAAAAACTGGACGTGTCCCCCAGACTGCACGCAGGTCCCATATCGGAAAAGCTAGGTAGCCTAACAACCAGAGATATTAGAATAGTCTCCTGGAATAAAGCGGGTTTATCTGCTAAAATACGAAACCAGGATTGGCTAGACTACATAAGAACATTTCACATAATTTACCTACAGGAAACTTGGGAGGCAAATAGTAGTGCTCCTCACTTAGAAGGATATAAAATGTTCTTTGAACCTGCACGTAAGGCAGCCTCGGTCGAGCCAAGGGTGGCTTGATCACCTACGTGGACCTGATACTGGAAGGGAGCTGGGAGGACATTGGCTGGGACTCGAATTTTATGCAAGGGATCAGGTATCGTAATAAGGGCTTAAAATTAATTTTTATTAATTTCTATAATGCAATCACGTAGGCACAGACCTTATTAAGATTGAATGAACTGGATGACCGGTTGGCAGGAATAAAAGAGCAAGGGGCAATGAACCCTCAGCTGGTTCTTGTGGGCGATTTCACTTGCCACCCGTGCCCCTTCCTGGGGCCTCATTTATGAAAAGTGACGCATCGCTGCGTGAAAACAGCGATGCGTCACTTTTCACTGCGCACTCCTTGCGACACCAATGATGCGTCATATTTAATGTATGACGCATCATGTCGCAAGGACTTACAGATACGTCAGTATTTCTGACGAATCTGTAAGCGCAAAAGTGACGCATTGCTGGAGTGTGTCACAAAAGTGACGCAACTCCAGCAATGCGTCCTTTCACATGGGGAAAGCCCCATGTGAAAGGGCTTGCGTCAGTCTTACGCCTGCTGTGAGGCAGGCGCAAGATTTTGACGCAACAGCTTACCAGAAGTGAAGCAGTGAAATCTCATAGATTTCACTGCGTCACTATTACGAGGCTTTTTGCGGGGGAACGCCCCCTCTGCATACATTATACCTGACGCAGGTATAATGTGGCGCAGGGGTTTAAAAAGTGACGCATCTACCTAGATGCGTCACTTTTTAAATATGGCGCAACAAGGCGCATTTTGTACGCCGCTGGTGCGTCACAAAAAGTGACGCACCGGCGGCGCAAAACTGACGCAAGGCCTCATAAATAAGGGCCCTGAAATTTAGCAGGGGGAAATGGGCTTTTTGCCCACTGGCAGAGGGTTGGCATTTGGAACACTCAAGGGAGGGAAGGGAGTTAAGTAAGGTCCTGGGCACACATGTCCTTACATATACTATGGATTTGATCAGAGGTGGGAAGAATAGTATGGTTAACCCAACTTTTAAAGGTAGGGGAAGGGACACCGTTATTGATTTTATTTTTGTTACCAACACGTTACAATGTTGGATTACAAATTTTAACATAGAGGCCAGTATTTTTAGTGATCATAATCCCCCGACGTTGTCCATTAGGGACCCAAATCTGATCAATCATTCTCGCCAAAGGGAGATCGGTGGCCTAATTCAAGCCACTGATCAGGGCAGGAGACTAAGATGGGTTAATGTAGATGGCGAAGCCTTTTACAGAACGCTTCTGGCGCAGAGTGAAGACCAGCTCTGGAAATGCCTAGATCTAGCAGTGAAGGGGACAGACTTGATTAAAGCATTCGAGGGCATCGCTCATCAAATCAATGGCTTGCTTAGGAGCAAACAGATGACACAGGACCCTGATTCCCCCAGGTGGTTCGATCATCAGTGCTCCTCGGCCCTGAGGGAACTGAAGTTAGCCCTAAAAACTGTCCCAAAAGACAGGATGAATGTGTCCTGCTGCAGGGCACAGTATAAAAAGGCTCTAAAATGCCACAAAATCTCACTGCAGAATCAGGCATGGGAGAACCTCAGAGAAGCGGCAGAGCGTAAGGACTCAACCGCTTTTTGGAAAGTAATTAATGATCCCTGTTTCCAGGATTCAAACAAATCTAAGTTAACATGTCACATCCTACCAGAATCCTGGGTTGAGCACTTTAAAGGCCTTTATAATTATGGTAGCATTGACGATCCAATTGCAGTAGAGGTAGGAAATGCGAGTACAACCCAGATAATTTTCTCTCTAGATATAGAGATAAAGGCGGGCATAGAGGGGCTGACATGTAGCAAGGCCCCAGGTGCTGATGGGATCCCTCCAGATCTCCTTAGGAGCCAGGTAGAACCCTGGGCTCCCATACTAACCAGAGTAATAAATACAGCAGTGCAGTCAGGGATGCCAATGTCGTGGTCCACTGCTTTAATAGTCGCCATTTTTAAAAAGGGTAACAGGAGTAACCCACAATGCTATCGGCCCATCTCACTTATAGATGTGACAGTGAAAGTCCTGGGTAGAGCCATTCTTACCAAATCAAAGTAGAGAGAGAGGACTAGAAAAGCTAATCCGTATCCCCAGGATTATATGTAATAATCAAAATAGGACTAGCTATGGTTATAGGGGGAGGGGGGGACTCAAAGAAGTACGCTAGCTGGTAAACCTGTTAGTTTGTTCATGAAGCGCTCACCCACCAACCTAGTCGGTGGCATGCTTCATCATCGGGCCCACCTCAGTGACACCAAAAGTGTCCCGGGTGTGCTTCGACGCCAGATTACTGCGGAGCTGGTATATTCGCTGAGTGTGCAGTGTCGTGAGTGAGAAAGTGAAGGTAAAAGCTATACAGTAGGTCCCAGTACCCGAGGGTAAATAAGTAATTTTAATGACTGGGCCACTGTTAGCAGTAAAAAAGGCTGTTAGACGCGGTGGAGTGTGAATTAGGACCTCCTGCGTCTTGTGCGGTCTACATGTTTCAGCCAGGCCTTATTGAATTTAAAACTGGCTTTCCTGAGGACCAAGTGAGTATGTGTATAAGGTGCAAGAAACTAAATTATAGTGTTTGTGTTGTTGTTTTATGTGTCGCACTCGCTAAGGTGCGATTACATGTAAGAGGGGGATTCCCTCCAATTTTGACTGGCTGTTTGCTGTCAATGGCTTCCTTGGGTCACCTGGCAGAGAAAGAGACCGGAATTCCCGGTCTAGATCCTCCTTGGACCTATCGTCCTTCTGCGGTGCCCGGAACGAGTTTAGTTTCTTGCACCTTATACACATACTCACTTGGTCCTGAGGAAAGCCAGTTTTAAATTCAATAAGGCCTGGCTGAAACATGTAGACCACACAAGACGCAGGAGGTCATAATTCGCACTCCACCACGTCTAACAGCCAGGAGTGAGGTATGGGGCTTTATAGACACACAGAAGCTCCAAACTGAAGAAAATAAATACTTGAGAAGGGTCTTGAAGGTACCTCAGAGCATACCTTCTCATATCATTCACGAGGAGCTGGGTCTCACCTACAATAGTGATAGGCTCCGACTTAAACCCATAACATGCTGGATTAAAATATGAACAAACCCAGAAGTCTCTTTAAGCAGGCAGATAATAATGGACTGCATCGCCCGGGATCAGGGTCGAAGTATCCCCTGGCTTAAATATGTGAGGGAAACCCTGACGGACCTGGGATATGCTGAATACTTTGACGACCCTACTAAACTAACATCTCAGGGCAAGGGTATTACTAAGATGGAATTTTTAAAGCGAGTGGCATCTGCAAGGGAAGGAAGGGAGCTGATAAAACCATTGGTGAGAGCTCACCTGTGAACTAAATCATGTCTGGGCATGGAACCGTATGTACTATATCCACAACGCACAGGATAGATTCCTCATGAACCGATTTAGGTTGCACTTGCTACACCACATCCTGTCAGTACCCGTAGGGTACACAGCAGCATCAGAGATGAAGGGTACATGCGGCTGCGACCAACGGTCTCCGCAGGACACGCTTCATTTTGTTTTATTATGCCGCTTTTATGCCTATCCCAGGAAATTATTTTTAAAAAGTATTTTAAAGAAAGCTAGGTTTAAACAGGCAAAGGTGGCCCTATTGTTCTTATAAAATTATTACACACTGGGTCATATGGTGTGATTCAGAAATACATGACTGCCTCTGCCGTATGCAGGGGTGACAAAAGAGTGAACATAGCGGAAGGTTTTAAGGGGTCTAGGGTGGCCAAAGGCATGTGTTAGAACCAGATTCTGTGGTTAAGCATGGTAACTGAGGCCCTCAGGCAGATTCATTAGAAGCTGTGGTTGTAAGGGATCATGGTCACAGCTGCACATGGAGACAGGAATGTAGACCAAAGAACTAGCTTACCAGCCACTGAAGGTGATGCCACCCCTTCAATCTCCCAGGATAAGAGAAGAAAGAACACATTTCTACCTTTACCTTTCATAACAAGTTATACCACCGAATGTAGGGCTTCTATGTCGTACCAGGAGATGCTGCAAAATGTAGGCCTGTTTTACCCGTTCGCAGACCAAACTAGCCCCACCCATCAGAGTGAAGACTGCAGAATACAAAGCCAACTTAACTACCTTGAACGGAAATGGAACAGCACATAAAGCAATCCATCTGCAATCAGCATCAGAGCTGTGTACCTGCGACCAGAGGCGATGGGGAGAAAACGTCACTTAATGAGACGTAAGAGTGAAAAAAAATGCAATGGGTCTCAAACCATAATAGGAAGAAAAAGGTCCCAAAAAGTAATAAACATGAACAGACCTCAAGAAGAAAGATGTGTCAGTGAACAGTTAGCTTCAACAGGCATGAATTGACTTCAGGTTTTGATAGTTATTAAGGATCCATTAAGTCGTAATAGGTATCAATGGGTCTTAAGATGTAGCAGTTGTCATTACCTCCAAGCTGGAACAAACCCAACAGACACCTGGCTGTAACTAGCATCAGTGATTCCCAGGCTTTAACAGGCATCAGTGATTCAAGGCTGTAACAGGCATCAGTGATTCCCAGGCTGTAACAGGCATCAGTGATTCCCAGTCTGTAACAGGCATCAGTGATTCCCAGGCTGTAACTAGCATCAGTGATTCCCAGGCTTTAACAGGCATCAGTGATTCAAGGCTGTAACTAGCATCAGTGATTCCCAGGCTTTAACAGGCATCAGTGATTCAAGGCTGTAACAGGCATCAGTGATTCCCAGGCTGTAACAGGCATCAGTGATTCCCAGTCTGTAACAGGCATCAGTGATTCCCAGGCTGTAACAGGCATCAGTGATTCCCAGGCTGTAACAGGCATCAATGAGTCTCACATTATAACGAGGTACAATGGGTTCCAAGCTGTAATAAAGCTTAAATGGGCTTCATGCTTCACAGGCATCAATGGCTCCCGAGCTGTATTATGCATTAGCGGGCCGCAGGCACTATTAGGCAGCAGGGGCCCTCAAGCAGCAACAGGCCGCAGTGAGTCCTGAGCTGGAATATGTATCAATGGACACCCAGCTGTAACAGATCTCAGTGGATCCCAGGCCGTAATACATATCAATGGGCTCCGAGCTATAACAAGCCGCAGTGGATCCCGAGCTGGAATATGTATCAATGGACAGCGAAATGTAACAGGCTGCACAGGGTCCTAAGCTGTAATATATATTCTTGGGCAGTAAACTCAAACAGGTCTCAATGGGTCCAAAGCTGTAATATGTATAAATGGGCACCGAGCTGTAATATGGATCATTGGGCATCAACCTGTAACAGGCCCCCGTGGGTCCCACGCTGTAAGATGTATCATTGGGCAGCGAGCGTTAACAGGTCTCAGTGGGTCCCAAGCTGTAGTACGTATCAATGTGAACTGAGATGTAACAGGTCTTAGTGGATTCCACGCTGTAACATTTATGAGTGGGCACCCAGCTGTAACAGATCAGTATTACCAAGATTTAATATGCATTAATGGGCAGCGAGCTGTAACAGATCTCCGTGGGTCCCAAGCGGTAATATGCATCAATGGGGTAGTGATCTGTAACAGGCTGCAGAGGGAATGAAGCTGTAGTATGTGTCAATGGGCAGTGAGCTGTAACAGGCCCAGTGGGTCAGAAGCAGTAATATGCGCCAATGGGTTCACTGATAAAATATCGATGACAAAAACATTGATATTAAAAATATTGAGAAAAAATATAAACAATACAAAAATATTGACTCCCATATCTACACAGGTAAGTACAAAAATATTGAATAAAAAATATGAATGTAAAAAATATAGATGTAAAAAATATCGATTTAAATAATATATATATATATATATATATATATATATATATATATATATATATATATATATATATTATATTAAATATAAATATTAATGTTATCAAATAAATCAAATTTAATTTAGATTTTAAAAAATAAACACAAACATAATAATTTATATATATATATTTACTTTAAAATAATTAATAAACTATTATCTTTAATTTATTTTAAAACTTTAAACTTATATACAAATAATATATATATATATATCAATTTGAAATAAAAAAAAAACATTCTACAATAATTTAAAGCATTAAACTATTAGAAAAACGTACATTTCCCAATACAATCAGTACAACAGTAGAGAAGGTGTAGATAGCAAAATAATTAAATTTACAATCCCAACTCCAGTGAGTGCAACAGTATGGAAAGTGTTGGATAGCTTACGGGTAAAAATGACTATTCCCACTCCAAAGAATGCAACAGTAGGGAAAGTGTTGGACAGCAGAGGGGAACAAATACTATTCCCACTCCAAAGAATGCACCAGACGGGAAAGTATTGGATAGCGGAGGAGTAAAAATTACTATTCCCACTCCAAAGAACGCAACAGTAGGGAAAGCGACCTGTAATCAGTCTCAGTGGATCCCAAGCTGTAATATGTATCAATAGGCAATGAGCTGTAACAGGCCGCTGTGTGTACGAAGCTGTAGCATGTATTTGTAAAGAAAGGAGGTACCCACGCTAATATTCCTAAACCGGGGCAAATAAGTTAGATATGAAAAGAACACATTTAGGAAGATGAAAATAGTATTTCTGGGCCTATACAGCATGCACAATACAACACAATGCAGCGCAATATAAATGCACCCTGTCTAATCCAAGATAAACAACAAATGATTGTTTTATTATAATTTTATTTTTAGTACGAATTAGTTGAATTCAACTTTAGAATTTTGAGAAATTGTCTGGCAATTACACTTTTAGAATCCTATTGCCCAATACAAATCTTATTACTGTGATATCAGTTTTGAAGTTCAAAAATAAAATTCTGAATTCATTAAATAACGTAACACATTTACAACATGGGAACAACATTCAATGATGACATGGCTTTAAGTTTTGTTAAATCCTACGCGCGTTTCGGCTGTCAGCCTTCATCAGGAAGCCATGAATATGGTTCAGTCAGAACCTTGTTGAAAATATGAAGCGCTCTGACATCTGATAAAAGTAACCGACTGTGGCCACACTGCCAGTCTATTAACGGTAAAAACTTTACGGGCCAGTTCTGAGCAATGAGGGTGACCAAAGTTGATAATATGTAGGGACAAGTAATTATCTACCAAAAATTGCCTGGTATCTCAACACGAACTAGCGTGTTAAAATTATGGTGTGAATCGAGTCTCCGTCATAGATGTGCTTTCAAATTCAATTTCTGGAGGGCGGATAACGTGTCAATCGGAAACTCCGTCGAACAGACAATGAATGGCAGAAATGCTAATCAAAAAAATGGGTCTGGGGCACTAAGAGTGGTGATGAATCTGGAAACGGGTATTGATGAGGACCGTCTGACAAGAGCAGTACCAGCATAGATAATGGAGGTCTGCCTGTTCTCAATCACAGGATGGCGGGAAGCACAGTGCGTCCTGGTATACGCCCGTATCTCTCCCAAGGAAGCTGTAGCATGTATCAATGGGCAGCGTGCTGTAACCGGTCTCAGTGGATCCCAGACTGTAATATGTATCAATGGGCAGCGAGCTGTAACCGATCTCAGTGGATCTCAGGTTGTAATATGTATCAATGGGCAGCGAGCTGTAACCGGTCTCAGTGGATCCCAGGCTGTAATATGTATCAATGGGCAGCGAGCTGTAACTGGTCTCAGTGGATCCCAGGCTGTAATATGTATCAATGGGCAGCGAGCTGTAACCGATCTCAGTGGATCTCAGGCTGTAATATGTATCAATGGGCAGCGAGCTGTAACCGATCTCAGTGGATCCCAGGCTGTAATATGTATCAATGGGCAGCGAGCTGTAACCGATCTCAGTGGATCCCAGGCTGTAATATGTATCAATGGGCAGCGTGCTGTAACCGGTCTCAGTGGATCCTAGGCTGTAATATGTATCAATGGGCAGCGAGCTGTAACCGGTCTCAGTGAATCCCAGACTGTAATATGTATCAATGGGAAGCGAGCTGTAACTGGTCTCAGTGGATCCCAGGCTGTAATATGTATCACTGGAAAGTGAGCTGTAACCGGTCTCAGTGGATCCCAGGCTGTAATATATATCAATGGGCAGCGAGCTTTAACCGGTCTCAGTGGATCCCAGGCTGTAATATATATCAATGGGCAGCGAGCTGTAACCAGTCTCAGTGGATCCCAGGCTGTAATATGTATCACTGGAAAGTGAGCTGTAACCGGTCTCAGTGGATCCCAGGCTGTAATATATATCAATGGGCAGCGAGCTTTAACCGGTCTCAGTGGATCCCAGGCTGTAATATATATCAATGGGCAGCGAGCTGTAACCAGTCTCAGTGGATCCCAGGCTGTAATATGTATCAATGAGCAGCGAGCTGTAACAGGTCTAAGTTCTCAGTGGGTCCCGAGCTGTAACATGTACCAATGGGCAGCGAGCTGTAGCAGGTCTCAGTGGGTACCAACCTATAACATGTCTCAGTGGGTCTCAAGCTGTATCATGTACCAATGGGCAGAGTGTTGTAACAGGCCGCAGTGGGCCCAAGTTGTAGTATGTGTAAATGGGCAGTGAGCTGTAACAGGTCTCAGTGGGTCCCGAGAGGTAACATAACATACCATGAGTATTTGTAAAGCGAACGTTCACCCAGAAGTATCTTGGCACTGAATAACAGATGTTTTTTGTTACCCAACTCAATGGTACTCATTTTATCGACCTCAGATGCATGAAAGACTGAGTGGACCCACCAGGATTTGAACCTGTGACCATGAGGTCGAACACAGGACCCTGAAGTGGGCACATTAGTCCACTGAGCCACCAGACCCAGCATTCTGGTAACATGAATGAATGAGAAGCAGGCTGTAACAGGGTCACAGGGGGTCCGAAGCTGTAACGGGTCAATGGGCAGCGGGCTGTAGCAGGCCGGAGTGGGTCACAAGATGTAACATGTAACTATCAATGGGCAGTGAGTGGTGGCAGGCCTCAGCAATCTGTAACAGGCGCAGTAGGTCCCAAGCTGTAATTGCTGTTATTAGGCCCGAGCCGTGACACGCTCAAAGGCCTCATTGGCCTCGAGCAGCTCTGGGCATCAATCAGCCCCAAGTAGTACCAGACATTAATGTGATTCCAGCTGTAATCAGCATCAGTGGGTCTCAAGGTGTAACAGGTAACAATTGCCTTAATTCCATAATAGGCATCAATGGTCAACAAGCTTTAACAGGCATTAATGGACCCCAAGCTAGAATAGGCATCAGTGGACCACAAGCTCTAACAGGCATTAATGGACCCCAAGCTAGAATAGGCATCAGTGGACCACAAGCTCTAACAGGCATTAATGGACTCCAAGCTAGAATAGGCATCAGTGGACCACAAGCTCTAGCAGGCATTAACGTACCCAAGCTAGAATAGGCATCAGTGGACCACAAGCTCTAACAGGCATTAACGGACCCAAGCTAGAATAGGCATCAGTGGATCTCAAGCTGAGCGTCGCAGTAGACCAAGTGCCTGGGTACGAGTTGCTTGGTATAATTACTGATTCCAGCTGGTTATGGCACCCCTGCAACATGCAATGACGAGCTTGTGTTTCCAGAATGGAGAAAGATGACGTAGACGCGAAATTACCAGGCACTTTACTGCAAATGGATATCTATAGTTCCAGGGACATTTTTTCTCTCATTTATCACCTTAATTGAGCACGTGGGTAATTAGATCCGTGGGGGAGGCATTGGGGTTGTGGGTGGGGGTGTAGCTCCACGGTTTACTGCCCAGTCCTCTTTTTACGTTTAAGGTACTTGTAGTGCCGAGAAGCTCCACCCAGAGATTGTCACCTCTATGGACAGGTGCGGGGCTTTCAACATTTTTTTGATCTTATGAAAGCGGAACCTTTCTTTCCGTGTCTCTCACTTCTCCCCTTTTGAGCACAGGTGTTAAAGATTAGACTGCAAACGTCAACATTATCGGCGCCATCTTGTCCCTTCAAGCTCATTCGTGCGCGTAAGCGGCAGCCATTTCGAGCACCATGACCCCTCTGCCCCTCGCTGATAGCCAGCGCGTCTCTCACTCTCTTTCCTAGCCTCGCAGGCATCCCCCGCACGCTGACAACCCCCTCGCTCTCCTTAGGTCATAAACCCCTCTTCAGCGCAGATCTGCTTCAGAATCCCATCCTGTTCCCAGCGCGACACCTCCCTTCATTCCTTTCATAGTCTCAGGCCCTTTGATGCAAACCCCCCTCTTTCCTGTGTGCACCGTCTGTCTTCCTTGTTCCCAAGCCACCACCTGGCCCTGCGGATACTGTTTATTACCCCATACAGTAGGAAGCCTCCCCTCCCCATCAAAAGACCCTCGAGCCGATCAAAGCCCCCACCCTACGAGATCCGATCAAACTCCACACATTCCGTGAATCGGCGGAATGTCCTGCTGCGCGATAATCATCACCTGTTGTGACCGGGGTGGGGAATTCAACTGTAAATGTATGTGGGAACGGGCCTGAAGGGGAGATTCCGAGGATGTTCTTTCACATATCAAAGTGTTGCAAGAATGTGTTACGTGCAATAAAGATCATAAACCTGAGTATAAGAGGCCAGGCCTCAGAGATGCGGTTAGAGCACCTCGTGACGATACTTGCTGTCTGAATTGATGTGTTCTCCTCCGGAGAGAATAAACCCTCGTTTCCTGCCTTTCAGTCTCCAGCGCCTGCTTCTTCATTGAGTAAATATTGGTGGGTCATAGAGGCGATACCGCCGGGCAACACAAAAAGGGTCTTTGGTCACTGGTTGTCTTTGCACCCTTTTACAATTGGCGTCCCAAGCGTGGGGCCCATCAGCGACTCGTGGATCCAGTGGGAGAGGTCCTGACGACAGAGTGAACGACTGCAACGATCGGAAGGTACCCTGTCCGATAGACCCTCGTCTGACAGCCGATCATCCGAACTTCACTGGTTCCGAACAGACCTCTCTTGAGTGATCTACGGTCCTGACTGGGAACCATCAGGAGTGCCACGAGGAGTACGAAGAGAAGAGGACGATCGGGCGCTGGATTCGGAAGACAAGAAACTGTCCATGCGGTCCGGGTAAGGTCGTGTAAACACGACAAATCGTGAAATAATTGATAATTGATGGAAAATACTAGTATTACTTTTTGTTAATTTATTTGGAGATTCGCTGTCTGCAAACGGAGAAACAACAGGCTCTCCCTTTACAAACAGTGAAGGATAGGTACGCGTCCGTTGGACCTATCTTTCTCCCCCACTGATCAATTGCCCTTCCCCATTGATTAACTGTTACGGATTGTCTCCTGGAGATTCTCTGTCTGCAAACAGGAAAAGAATAGGTCCCCCTCTTTGCAGATAGTGAAAGGGTAGGTGACGCAAACCTTTGCGGACCTACTTATTCTCCCCATTGACCATTTTTATTTTTATTTATTGACCAAACATTGATTGCCCGATATTGGTTCATGAGGTATTCACTGCCTGCAAACAACGTAGAATAGAAATATTCTGTCTAGTCTTTCACACAGTGATAAGATAGGTAGTGCTGACTATTATCCCCATTGCGATCCGTCATGCCTGTCTTCTCCCCACTGGTTAGTAGCCTGTTTAGCCCGGACCGCCTATTAGAGATGAACCATCCGGCTCCGCTGGAAGGCACCCCTAATAAGGACATGTTCATGAAGCATGGATTGATCGCTATAGCCTATAGCAAGCTGTGGCATAAATATACGAAAAAGGATCGAGAAAGTCAGTGGCCACTGATAGGATCCTTCGATGATGATAAAATAAACGCACTAGAAACAGCCCTTGGTAAAAACAAGACGACGCCCACTATGCTTGATAGTTTCGGCATGTGGCGCAAAGAAACTGAACAACGTAAAAAGAGAATTGAGAGTAGGTTGGGAAAGGAGCTGCGGAAAGCAGCCCACCTAGCGGCTCAGAAATTAGAAGAAGAGATAAAAGAAAGAGAGGAAGCCAAAAACTGAAACTAGAAATAGAAACGTCAAGCCAGTGTCCGGTTAGAACATCCTCCACGCTCTACCCTGAATTACCCTCGAAACAATGAGCCAACGATGATCTACTGCTAGGTCCTCCGATCATCTACATGCCCCCTCCATATGCCCCTTCCCAACCTTTAACTCAGCACCCACCACCCCCAGGTACAAGCGAGAGTAGCGCCACAGCTTCGGCCCCCAGGGCCTCTGTGCCGGCCGGACCCCTTGCATTAGATACTACGCAAACAACAACGTTAGGCGACCCCGAGGCCCGAAGGGTTGGTTCTGCAAGAACAAACAGACTAAGCAAAGATGAGCGAGCAGGGGTTGATAAGATAGCAAGGACACTGGTAGAAAGGAGGGAAGATGAAGAATACATCACAGATGTGTTTAACTCGTATACAGGGAGTCACAGACGACACTTTACTGTACAACTGTGTTACCATGTCTTGAATGCATACGAGGACCGATATCGAGACAAAGGTCCCCAGAGCCTAACGACTCTGTACCGGAAGGTCGATATCGGACATGAGGGTGAGTGTGATGTGACGGACCTCCTTACGCGTACGCTTGGGGTTTTCCGCCACCTCACTGAACGAAAACCGACGACTGAACCTACGGCGTCTGTAGTGACCGAACCACAGACTGAACAATCTAACGCCATGATGCCGATACGAGAGGCTGCCCCTTACTGGGTCCCTCCACGAGGTGAAGGGACCCACGATGATGCAAACAACAAAGATGCGAAAGGGAGGGTAGTGTACAACTGGGTCTACCAGCCATGGGACCGGCAGGAGATTCTGACATTCCGGAAATCTCTGCCTGACCTACGTAAAAACCCCACTGCCTTCTATACTGAGTTGGGTACAGCCCTAGGATCAACGATTATGACCCTGGCTGACATCGACTTGTTTTTCGGGTTATGCCTACCAGCTGATGTGTGGAAGCAAATCCGGAAAGTCGAACACGTTGAGCTGTTCGGACACAACTGGTCACAACTCGATGGCATAGATAAACAACGAGAACCCGGACAAAAGCCTTTGAAAGCCATTTTAGACCTCCCGGATAAAATCGTACAGAAATTAAAAACCCTGATCCCCGAAAAGAAAGTGGACTGGTCGATAGTAACGGCTTGTCGCCAGAAACCTCAGGAGGATGTATCGGAATACTTCTCCCGGTTTGAAACGGTGTTCTCCGATTACAGCGGCCAGGACTTGACCACTGCAACCGGACACCATCTGTTTGTCCAGAATTACGTTAAGGGTCTATCACCAGAGGTCTCACAGAAACTGCAAGCTAGCGAGAGTAGCTGGGCAGCCTCCAAACCTACGGCTATCCTCCAGATGGCCCAATATTATGATCATCAGAAAAACGAAAACGATAGAGCAACAGAGAGAAAGAAGAAAGACTTAAAGGAGAGGGTGATGATTGCTCAACTGCAAGGGGTGACTATAGGACGAGACCAATACCGGGGAAACCATCAGGTGAATGCCCCTAAAACTGCACCTCCCAAGGACCGCACTTCGACTCCCCACATTGGACGTACAGACATTAGAGAGGACCAGTGTGCTTTCTGTAAAGGAACGGGCCATTGGAAATCTCAGTGCCCAGTTCTTTTGGAAATCATCAGAAATAGAGATCCTAGGGACATAGCGAGTGGACCGAGAAATAGGGGACCGCAGCGAGGGCCCCCAAATGACGCGACTAACGATAGATCAGGCAGGCCAAACACATTTGACCGACCCAGACAGAACCAATGCCAGCAATCTGACTACGATGACGTTCATGACTTTGCATAGGACTGCCTAGGGCAAGGGAGGGATCCAGTCGAGCTCCATGTTGACCAGCAAGGCCCTTACGTCACTGCTAAGGTCTTGGGTACAAAGTCACCATTCCTGGTAGACACTGGCGCAACACGTAGTGCGTTATCTAAACGACTGATTCCAAGGGCACCCTTGTCTGGCTCACTAATAACATCGACAGGTTTCGATGGAACGCCCTCCACTAACCCTTTGTCCGCCCCGATCCTCTTCGACTTAGAAAACAACACCACTGACACCACGTTTTTGCTTTCCTCCAATAGCCCTGACGCAATTATGGGACTCGACTTGTTGAAACACTTCCGAGCCACAATTAGATGTTCTCAAGACGGGGTTCGAGTTTTCCTTTACGACAACCCCGTTCTACTTAGACATTGCCCTCCCAGACGCATGTTTTCCATCACCGATGCTGACACATCCCTGCTTGACACTCTGCCTCCGTATCTGTGGGCCAAAACGGATTCAGATGTAGGGCGCATGATGATTGACCCAGTGCACATTACTGTCCGACCAGATGCAACACTCCCAAAACTTCCACAATATCGGATATCGCCCGAGGGTGAGAAGGCATTGGTAAAGATCATTCAGTCACTGATAGACGCAGGAGTGGTAGAGGAAGTGGTTAGCAACGTTTGCAACAGCCCAATCTTGCCCATTATCAAAAAGCAAGGAGAAGGAGATGAGAAAGCATACCGCTTTATCATTGACCTTCGAGAGATCAACAAGGTGGTGGTACCCCAGTACCCCGTGGTTTCAGACATCACCACCATCCTGACTTTGATTCCCTCTACTGCCACCACCTTCACTGTCATTGACCTTAAAAACGCATTCTTTTCCATCCCCATCCACCCAGACAGCCGATATCTCTTCGGCTTCACCCTCAAATCCCGCTCATATAGGTTCTGCCGAGCGCCCCAGGGCTACACAGAAAGCCCCAGCATCTACAGCCAAGCCCTCAAGAGACAGCTGGATCAAGTCCAGTTACCCGATGGAGTGGTGTTAGTGCAATATGTCGATGACATCCTTTTGGCAGCCGATACCACTCCATTAGCTGTCACAGCCACCATTCAACTCCTACACTTCCTTGCAGAAAATGGCCACAAGGTCTCCAAGAAGAAGTTGCAATTCTGCCAACCCCAGGTCACCTACCTAGGCCACCTTTTGTCCAAAGGCGGAAGGAAACTCACTCCCGACCGGATCCAAACCATTCTCGAAACTCCTATCCCTAAGACTCAGAAACAGGTTCGCTCCCTACTTGGCCTCACCTCCTTCTGCCGACAGTGGTTACCCAACTTTAGCCTCACAGTAAAACCACTGCTTGCACTGCTAGCTAAAGACGTCCCTTTCCCACTCCCTTGGACCTCTGAGTGTCAGACCTCCTTCACGCGACTACGAGATGCCCTTTGTTCGGCCCCTGTGTTAGGTACTCCCGATTACACGAAGCCCTTCTCCCTTTACACTCACGAAAGGGAAGGGTGCGCCTTATCTGTCCTGACCCAGTCCATTGGCCCAAAGCAACGACCGTGCGCTTACTTCTCTGCCACTCTTGACCCTGTAGCCAGAGCCTTGCCTGCCTGCCTTCGAGCTGTAGCTGCTGCTGCGATCTCTATCCGACAGAGTGAGGGGATCGTGCTCTCGAATTCCCTCACAGTACTGGTACCCCATGCAGTTGACACCCTCCTAAACCAAACCAAGACGCAACACCTGACGAGTGCCCGACTGACTGGATACGAACTGACTCTGCTCGCACCCCACATCACTCTGAAGAGATGCACCACACTGAACCCGGCAACTCTGCTACCCTTACCAGAAAACGATCCCAATGTGCACCCTGTGCATGACTGCGTGACCCTTACGGACGAACAGACTAGAAGCAGGGTTGACCTCAGAGACACGGCTTTTCCTGACCCTGACGGAGAGCTGTGGGTGGACGGTTCCTGCATCAAACTCCCCGATGGCACCACTTCAGCTGCCTATGCAGTCACCACGGCTCGAACTGTAGTCGAGACAGCCCGTATCACGCAACGTTCTGCCCAGGCAGCGGAACTGATTGCCCTAACACGAGCCTGCATTCTAGCAGCAGGAACCACAACGAACATTTACACCGACAGCCAGTATGCCTTCGGGGTGGTTCACCATTTTGGGCTCCTCTGGAGGGAGAGGGGATTCCTGACCTCACACGGCACCCCCATTCTGCACGGGGACCTAGTCTCCGCCTTGATCGAAGCCGTCCTTCTCCCCAAAAGGCTTGCAGTCATCAAATGCCAGGCACACAAGAAGGTGACGGACATTATAGGACAAGGAAATGCACTAGCTGACATCACTGCCCGAACGACAGCCGAAAGTAGGACGACAACACATATGTACGTGACCAGGTCACAAGCAGAAAAATGGACCGATGCTAGGGACACTATTAGGGACATTCAAATGGCTAGCACACAACACGAACTCACAGAATGGACACGGGTGGGATTAAAGGATGACGAAGGCTGCTGGCGGACAAAAGACACAGACAAATGGTTGCTACCTGACTCGTACCTGATTCCCATACTGACTATGGCACACTCCCCTGCCCACATAGGATCAGCCCCCATGATTGAACTTGTCTCCAGGGTTTGGCACAACGATAAAATCACGGACTCCGCCAAACGTCTGGTTCAGCAATGCTTGATATGCCTGCAACACAACCCCGGGAAAGGAACTGTAGTACCCCGGGGAGGGTTTGGGGTCCCAAATCACCCGTTTGAAGTCCTGCAGATGGACTACATCCAACTAGACAGATGTCAAGGCCTGAAATATATACTTGTTGTGGTATGCGCATTTAGCAAATGGGTGGAAGCATACCCAACCCGTGACAACACTGCTATGGCCACAGCAAAAGTTCTGTTGAAGGAGTTTTTCCCCCGTTACGGCCTTTGTCGAATTTTGTGGAGCGACAATGGCCCCCACTTCGTAGCCGAAGTTATCCAACTTATTTTGAAAGGGTTGGGTGTAAAACAAAAGTTCCACGCAGTCTTCCACCCCCAATCTGCTGGTCTAGTTGAACGACATAATGCCACTCTGAAACTAAAATTGGCCAAAATAGTGGCTACCACAGGACTGAAATGGCCGGACGCACTCCCACTGGCATTACTCTCAATGCGTTCCACCCCTACCAAACACCACTTGACACCATACGAAGTTGTATTCGGCCGACCTATGAACGTCTGGTCTGCACCGAAACCAACTTCCATTCATGACGTCCCGGACGTCCTAATGTCTGATTACCTATGCCAGCTGACTAAAACACTGTCTGTTATCCATCAACAGGTGCTGCATGCCATCCCTGACGCTTCCAGGGGTCCCGGACACACCATCCAACCTGGGGAGTTCGTCCTGATCCGGAATTTCCAGCGTGCCAAGAGTCTGGAACCCAGGTGGACGGGCCCCTGGCAAGTCCTCATCACCACCCGAACAGCACTTCGAGTGGAGGGAAAACGCAACTGGGTGCATGCGCACCACTGTAAGAAGGTCTCCTCGACTCTGGCCGCGACAGAAAACATCGACATCCAAGAAGAGCTCCTGAACAAGGCCCGACCGTCACTGACCTGCTATCCTGATACCGAAGCACTTGAACTCTCAAAATTCTCTGATCCTACTGTACCATCCAGAGAAGGGTATTTCCTGCGCCGAAGGGAGGGTGCTCCGGTTAAGCAAACCACGGACTAAGTTGAATCTCAGAACGGTGACCTAAACACAACCAAGGGTTACCGGGAGAGAAGCTAAACGAAGTCTGAGGTTCTGCCCACCACCGAGCACCTTGAAGATGATGGAAGCGCCAGATAAGAAGATGATGGAAGCGCCAAATAGGAAGATGATGGAAGCGCCAAATAGGAAGATGATGGAAGCAACAGGAAATACCCACTACAGAAACCCAAGAGCAGACAGACTCCTCAGCTCAAAGACAATTGCACTCTTCATCACAATCCTTTTCTGCTTTCTCCTCATGACCACACTCTGGATGGTGGAAGAAAATACACCTGCTCACGAAACATTCCTGACTACTGCTCAGCCTACCACCATGAAGGAGCATTATTTGATTTCGCTCTCTCCCCAACTCAGAGAGAGGCGAAAGGAATTTTGGAATAACTTTCGTACAACTACTTCACCAGCACAACCTTGCCACCAATGCCACCAACTGTTGGATCTGTGGGTTGCTACCCCACGCCACTGGACACTCGATACCATTCATCCCTTCACCTTTCTCAGTTCACGGCTCTTGTCTTGCTTGGCTGATCCTTCTGCAAGAAAGCTATAAGGACAATGCCACCTCCAGCAAAACCGTAACGCATTTCTACCACGGAACCTGGCGGAACAGAACAAAGACACATTTCTGCCCGCAGACCACCAACAACACAATCCACTTGGACATTCCTGCTAAAGAGCAAATTGAAATGCAGGTGTTCAATAATCCAACCAGAACCACCTTCTCCTACCTGCGAAAACGAACGGCTGCCACTCTGACTGTGGCCCTGTCAGTCATCAACGTCACCGGCCACATGTGCATAGAAGGGCTTGGGACTCAGCTGGTAGGCCACAGTGCTTGCCGGTTTTCCAGAACTCTGGACTCCACCGACCCACCTTCCTTCGTGGCATCCCCAAACATGTATTTCGTCTGCGGCACGAAGGCTTACACCTGGCTCCCCAAAGGCTGGAGGGGCACTTGTTTTATTTCCTTCATCCTTCCTCCGACATATGTGGCACCAGCAAATCATCACAGACAAAAACGAGCCAAGGACATTGAACAAGCCGACTCAACAGGAGCACAGTTCCTCGATGCTATGAAGGGACTTGTCCCCCTCTGGGGCCCGATGGCAAACAGCCGTGCCATCCGACATCTGACCCAAGCAGTCGAGACAACAATGAACATCACAGCTGGGATCCTTGCTAATAACACCGCCGAGCTTCAAGCGGTCCGCTTGGTGGCCCTCCAGAACCGCCTTGTCCTAGACGTGGTTCTTGCGGACCGCGGTGGAGCATGCCGCATTATCGGGTCCAGCTGCTGTACGTACATACCGGACAACTCACCCTCAGTGTACAAAGCCATCGAACATCTTCATCGACTCTCTTCAGAAATCCATCAAGAACAAGAAGAATGGTCGCTTGGTGGTTGGCTCTGGAACACCGTTAAGAACTGGGGCTGGAGACTATTCACCATTATCCTGATTCCTGTGGTTGTGATATGCGGTTTATGCTTAGGAATTCAATGTCTGCCACCTCTGTGTACATTATGCGTAAATTGTATTTGCCCTAAGACTGTGGACTCTGGAAACGAACGTATGAGAGCACTATATGATACCGAAGTTAGGAATTTGATGAAGATTGACATTGAGTAAGCAAGATTGGCTAAGATATGTTGAAAAGGGAGGACTGTTAAAGATTAGACTGCAAACGTCAACATTATCGGCGCCATCTTGTCCCTTCAAGCTCATTCATGCGCGTAAGCGGCAGCCATTTCGAGCACCATGACCCCTCTGCCCCTCGCTGATAGCCAGCGCGTCTCTCACTCTCTTTCCTAGCCTCGCAGGCATCCCCCGCACGCTGACAACCCCCTCGCTCTCCTTAGGTCATAAACCCCTCTTCAGCGCAGATCTGCCTCAGAATCCCATCCTGTTCCCAGCGCGACACCTCCCTTCATTCCTTTCATAGTCTCAGGCCCTTTGATGCAAACCCCCCTCTTTCCTGTGTGCACAGTCTGTCTTCCTTGTTCCCAAGCCACCACCTGGCCCTGCAGATACTGTTTATTACCCCGTACAGTAGGAAGCCTCCCCTCCCTATCAAAAGACCCTCGAGCCGATCAAAGCCCCCACCCTACGAGATCCGATCAAACTCCACACATTCCGTGAATCGGCGGAATGTCCTGCTGCGCGATAATCATCACCTGTTGTGACCGGGGTGGGGAATTCAACTGTAAATGTATGTGGGAACGGGCCTGAAGGGGAGATTCCGAGGATGTTCTTTCACATATCAAAGTGTTGCAAGAATGTGTTACGTGCAATAAAGATCATAAACCTGAGTATAAGAGGCCAGGCCTCAGAGATGCGGTTAGAGCACCTCGTGACGATACTTGCTGTCTGAATTGATGTGTTCTCCTCCGGAGAGAATAAACCCTCGTTTCCTGCCTTTCAGTCTCCAGCGCCTGCTTCTTCATTGAGTAAATATTGGTGGGTCATAGAGGCGATACCGCCGGGCAACACAAAAAGGGTCTTTGGTCACTGGTTGTCTTTGCACCCTTTTACACAGGATCTTTCCTAGCTACTTTTGCCCAGTTTCTTTTTCCTGTTTCCTGAGCTCAGAGACACATGAAATGTGTTGCCAGGGTAATAATGCACCTAGACAGCTGGAGCAGGCACTACACATGCCCCACCAGCAGGCGGCGTGTATCCTGCAGGCCTCCAGGCCTTCACTCCAGGGGCAATAGTCACTGAAAGTACCAGGAAAGAGGGAACGGTTCTCACACCAAAATCACCCACAATGCACCATTAAACTGTATATCATCATGGACATCATTTAAGGGTCGAAGCTGCGACCCATGGCTTGCCGTTTGCTACCCCTGGCACTGCCTTTGCGACCCCTGGCCTCAGAGGTGGCAAATTTAGTGCCAGGAACACAGGGACAGCTTGGGCTCCACTCTTTATTTTCTGTCAATTCTTTATCACGCTAATGTGTAAGTGTGTGTGTGTGAATGAAAGTGGGTGTCAAAGGGCGTGTAATGTCACTTCCGCTACCCCTGGCATTTTGGTGAATTGACGTCCGTGTGTAGCATCCAGCTACAAATAACCACAGACACCATGGTTTATCTTCAAGGGCTTTATTCAATACGTCTTGCTTACTCAATGTCCCTACTCTAACTGACTAGTTCCTTTCCCCGGCTCCTCCTGTTCCTGCTCCTCCTACGACTCCGCCCCCCCAACCACTAGACTACATCACACAGCTCTACATCTCCCCCTTTCTTAACAAAGTGAGCTTAATGTCCTCAGTGTTCGCAGTTCTTCAATCCACCACACGGGTTGGCGGACGGTCTGTTCTTCAAGCCTCAATAGCGTCGAGTCAGTGGTGGGTTTGGCTTTGGTCACTCTTTCCGGTGTCTTGACCAGGGCGTTCTTGACCACAATGCGGGTGAGCTGTTCACTCTCACGGTCTGCAGTCCTCATGTTTTCTTCTGGTGGTGTAACAGTTGGTTCGGGTGTTCGGTCCCTTTCATGAGTGGACAATGTTCTGGTCCTTTTATGGGCACCTGCGCTTACCCTTGCCCCTTCTTGTCTTGTCCGGTCGAGGGCGACACTGTCGTTCACCTCTGGGTCATGCACATCAGACAGTATGGTATTATCTGACGAGACTGTCTTGGTTCGGTTCTGTAACTCATGCACAACCTCGGATTGTCTGACGAACTCGTTGTTTATCTGTGCATGGGCATGTTTTTCACTCATCCGATGATCCCTCTCTGCTGACATGTCCGGCTTTCTCTGCGGACTGGCTGGCAGGTCCCTTCCCGTCCGATGACTAAGGTCCACTGTCTCTGTCTTCCTTTTATAGGTCCTTTGAGTCAGCCTTTCGGACCCCTTCAGGGGTGACGGTGTCTGGTCCATGTCCGGATATGGTTGTGATTGACATGACAGATTGCCTTGTGGCGTGGCTGAGTAATCAGAGACCTTAGTGTGTGTTACGTTACTCTTGACAGGAAGGGTGCCCTTTGGTTCTATGGCGCGGTCGGGTGGTTGACGCCATGGCTGTTGTCGGGACCATGACTTGGTCGACTCACGGGATCGGACAGTTGTGCTCTCTGGGTCAGAGAAGTCTCTTGTTGACCTCCAGGATCGGACGGACGTACTCTCTGAGTCAGAGGAGTTCCTGGACATGAACGTGCTTTCTGGGTCAGAGAAGTCTTTTGTCGACCTCCAGGATCGGATGGATGTGCACTCAGTGTCAGAGAGATTCTTCTCCCCTCTCCTTCTCCAACGTTTCTCTGAAACTGTCTTTGGTAGTGGATTTTTGAAGTCCGTAATCCATGGCGAATTGTACTTCCCCTTTGAGTTGTCGTTGAGATGTTTCTCCGTGTGCCTTTGTTGGAACGTCTTCAATTACGTCCCATTTGGGAGGTTGTTTGATGATCCTGTGCTTGTTCCTTGTGCTTGATCCCAAGCGTTGGCCTCATTGTCTTCTTGTTTGGTTCGTTGCAATGGAGGATCAGTCCCTCTTGTGCGACCTGTTTCTCCTTCCCTCTTGTTGGATGCTCCAACACTTCTGATTTGAGTTGTATGTGTTCTTCGGCCAGATGTTTCCTTGGACTCGTCTTCACTGCTTGTCGACTGATGTTCCTGCGCCGACTTCCGGTGTTGACCAGTGCGACCCCTTCTTCTCTGGTTATTCTTTCTCTCCCACTTGCTGTGCCGGATGCCCTCTTGTCCAGGGATGCGATCTGCACTTGATGCTCTTTCCCCATCAGAGCATTGTGTGTCATACCTTGAGTGACTCCTTGAGGAACTCCTGGGAGGTGACTGACTTCTTGGAACGGTCTTTTGGATGGTCGCCTCTGGGTCATCTGACTCCGGATAATCCTTGGTTGACTTAGAGTGGTCGGATGTTGAGGAGTCTGACTCGGAATAATCTGTGTCACTTTCTTTGTCACCGTATCTTTCCCGTTGTCTTTTTGCTGGTCTGCCTTCCCTCTCTCTCCTTTCAGTTCTGTTTGTTTTCTGAGTTCTATCTTCCTCGGTATCTTGATGATTTGCGCTTAGGTGCACGTCTTTCAATCCTTCTCTTGCTTTGATTTGCATTCCAATTTCGGCCTTCTTGATGATCTCCTTTAACGACCAATGACCTTGCAGGATCTTACGCTTTGTGTCAGGATTTGTGCACCCTTCAATGATCCGAAGTCGAACCGCATCCTCATTTGTGAAAGTGTTGAAGTGGCAACCTCGTACCATACTTTGCAAATGAGTGATGAAGTTTGGCAGCGGTTCGCCTGGTTCCTGACGTGCTGTATTGAAAGCCATGCGATTATGGTCCACATCTGTCTGTGCGTTGAGATGACCACAGAGCTCCCTTTGGAGTCTTTTATAGATTTCAGTGTCCTCCTTGGAAAATGTCCTGATTGGGCATCGGCCCTCCGGACCCACCAAATGGAGGAGTAGTAGTAGACACTTCCTCTCTCTTTGTTCACCATTGGCTTTTAAGAAATCTTCTAGTGCTTCGAGCCACCGGTGTCGTTTGAGATCCGAGATCCAATCATCAGTCTGCATCGCCGGGGGCGGTACTTCACTGTATGGAGTGACCCGCCGTGCTGTGTCTCCACCCGCCATGAGAGAGGGAGATTCTGGTCAGGGTCTTTGGTTTGGTCGTTTGCTTGGAGATTGATGGTCTTTGTAGCTAACGAAGTATGCATCGGCGAATGAACTTGGATGGAACTGCTCTCTCCGGGGTCCTCTGTAGGACTGCCCTCCTCTGGGTCTGCTGCAGTACAGTCCAGCCGCTCTTGTCTCTTCGGCGCTCTTCAGTTTGCGCTCAGTGTCGTCGTTATCTGTCTCTTGCATTTGCTAATGCTTATTCCAATGTGCCGTTGTCGTTGCTTGGTCCTTGTGTTCGCTTGTGCCTCTTGTGGTACTGACACGTGTTGCTTCAGTGCCTTCACCACTGCGCATTCGTTTGTGTTGCTCAATGTCCACGTTGCCACCCGTGTTTGTCAACGCATGTGTGGTAAGTAACTCTTGTGGTTGCCCGTGCTTGTTAGTTGGTTTATTCTCGTGTGTGCACGTGCTTGTTCTGTCTCAGTTGCCAATCCGTGTTCATTGTTGTTCACGCGCCGTTATCCACGTTTGTGTGTTTGCCTTGCCACTGCCTCTTGTTGTTTCTATTCGCCACGATTCGTCTGTGGGCTCTTGACAGTGATTTGTTTGTTCCTTGCCAATGCTTGTTTGGCCTTCGCCAATGCTTGTTTGGCCTTTGCCAGTGTGTGTTTGGTCTTTGCCAATGCTTGTTGATTTACCTTCGCTGAAGCTTGTTTGCATGCAACTGCCAATGCTTGTCTGTGTGTCTCTTGCCTTTGCCAATGCTTGTTTGGGCTTCGCCAATGCTTGTTTGCATGCATCTGCCAATGCTTGTCTGTGTGTCTCTTGCCTTTGCCAATGCTTGTTTGGGCTTCGCCAATGCTTGTTTGCATGCATCTGCCAGTGCTTGTCTGTATGTCTCTTGCCTTTGCCAATGCTTGTTTGGTCTTCGCTAGTGTTTGTTTGTTTGTTTGTCCTTTATCAATGCTTATTTCCAGACACTGCTTGCCTGACTTAAAGATGGCCGCTCCCGATTTTCACAGGGATGTCCCATTGGCTTGCCTGACTCCAATATGGCCGCCGCCCCTGAAATCCCGGCTTGCACAAGACTTTCACTTTGCTCATTCACTTGGCTCATTCAGACCCAGCAGACTCAATCGGGACTCACCGGCCGCCGGTCCCAGGGACATCAGCACTTCTCCCGGTCCCCACGCTGAGCCACAGGTGAGGTTGGAGCAAGTTCCCACTTCGCTGCGCTAGGGGGCCGCTTCCACGCGGCGACAGCGTGTCAAAGACACACGCATCAGGCGTGAGGTTCCTAGCGCTGGGGCCACTCGAGCTCCGGTTCCATCGCGCTCGACAGCGCTTACCGCTAAATCTTCTGGGGGCGATGCACTTCGCCCGGGGGCACTCTTTTCTGCTTCTTGGGCACTGTGCAGAGTCGGGGTGGGCTCCCGACCTCTGTTCTATCTGCCGGTGCTGGGGGTACGTGCATCCAGCAATGTCGCGTTTTGGCGCGAACTGCTCCGACTTCTCGAGCGCTCCAACGCTCGTCACTGCGGCTCCCTCTCTTCTTCCACAAGGCCTCCGAGGGGACAGGGTCACCGGCTGCCAGCTTCTCTCTGGGGCAGCTCCGTGCAACGGCGGTTTCTTCTTCTTGGCGCCGCCTTCCTTCAACAGCGGAGCTCGTTTCTCGACGCTGCAGGAACAGGATGATTCCACGAGGTGCTGTGGCTTGTGGGGTTTTGCTCATCCCACCCTCGTCGCCAGTTGTAGCATCCAGCTACAAATAACCACAGACACCATGGTTTATCTTCAAGGGCTTTATTCAATACGTCTTGCTTACTCAATGTCCCTACTCTAACTGACTAGTTCCTTTCCCCGGCTCCTCCTGTTCCTGCTCCTCCTACGACTCCGCCCCCCCAACCACTAGACTACCTCTTGTTGCTTGGTAGCAGTTTGTGTTACGCCTGTAAGGTATTTTATGTGTCTAGCTTAAGGTGTGCTTCTGTGGTGAATGACGTGTAGAGTCAAACCCCTCCAGTTGTAGAAAAATACAAAAAACGTCAGAGCAGGAAAGTTTAAGGAAACACCAATGAAGTATTTCAAGCATTACCCTATAGATATGCTTGTGTCCGGTATCAGCTAAATATACTGCCTCTAGCTTATATCAAAGGCGCCTGCAACAGATTGTTTCTCACCAAACACAGGGTCGCGAACTCATTTGCCTTTACATCAGCCTCACCAGCAGTGCCCATTTCTGTTGAATGTTTTTACCTCGTGCGAGTCTTTAGAAATAAGTTGTAAACTTTATTGTGGACAGGTATTGTGTGCTACCACTCCCGTACAACCAACATGAGTTCTGGGTTTGTGGTAGGTCTGAGAGATGTGAGGGCTGTCTGAAATGTGTGTTTCTTTCAAATAAATGTTCATGTAGCACAACTATTGAACTGATGAGACACGCTGAAGGACTTCCAGGCACTTGAATATCGAAGTAGCCGCTGCTCCCATTGCGAAGTGGTGAAGCGGGGGAGGGGGGAATACAAACCAAAAACATCACGGAAGACAGAATAAAAAATATAGTGGTTGTACTTTAGTGGTTGTCTATTTTCAAAGTTCAAAAAGCTTTATTCGACTTTTGCAGCCATAAAAGCAATGTGCAAATCAGCAAATACAATTAAATATAAAAATCACAGGTATAAAAGCCAGTAAATCATTAAAAAGACTACGTTGCATCCCCATCAGAAAGTACAGGTGATAAAAATGGTTAAAAAACATCAAGTTAAAAAGATAAAGCATTTAAATGTGTGCATATTACAACATTCTAAAAGATCAAAGCTTTTGTTCAATAATGAGGTGAGCCCTGAGAATCCATGCCCTGCCTAAACATGTTGCCATAGCGAGTGCAGTAGGTAATGAAGTATCAGTTCGCAAGATGCGTTTGGCTCCCACAGCCACCCTTGTGCCCAGGGACCTGCAAATTGGTATCTCCCAGGCCCGGCGCGGAGCTATATGGGCATCGCAAACAAAACGAATATGAGCCGTAGACTTGTTAAAAGATCTACACCCCGGGCACCTAGTAAGAGATTGGGCTGGCCATTTAATGGTAAACAGTCTCACCGGGAGCTTTCCCACCCTGAACTGGAAGTACAGTTTACGGTCCATGGGTTTAGTAATCGCATCCCAGTAGGGTTCCATCCTCGGGGCAGCTTTATGGTCCAGGAAGAGGCTGGTGAGGGAAGTCGACGCTTGCTGTCTCGCATTTCTTTCCTGAAACCATTCCCAGTATTGATTCTTTAGCACAGCTTTCGATGGAAAGTTAGAGTTTACAGGATCAATCCACAGCAAAATCAACCCCAGCTCCCCTAATAGGTTATGAACTGCCCACAGCCATTTGATACAACGTTATTTATCACTCCTAATGATTTCCAAGAAGCCCTGTGCATAGCCTGCAAGCTCTGGTGTAGCCCATAGTCTCCTCCAGTACAGAAGGGGACGCAGTTTGGCCATTGCTGCAATAGGTTTCTTACCTAGATCAAATAACAGGGGGCACATGGGGGTACTCTGGGAAAGTCTAGTAATGTTTCTTAGAAACCTATTTTCTGAAATAGTAAGAGCTAGGAGGTACCTAGATGGAGTCAGCTTAAACTCCTCAATGCTTCTGGGATTTCTCTGCCACCTTTAAAACAACTTGAGTCCCGGCACAGGAGAGAGGGAAGGAAAAGCAGTTTGGCCCCGCTCCAAAGTGAAGGACTTGCTAGGTGGTTGGTATCTCCTTTATTGAGGGTAAGGCAAATGAGGACAAAAAAAAAAGAGCTAGGAGGTTCTCGCTTCCCCAAACTACTGATCCATATAGTGTTGAACTAACAGCTTTCAAATTATAACCCATTAGCTGGGCTAATGGGTTTAAAATAAGAGAGATTAGGCTACTGACAGAGAGCCCCCGAGAGCTGTCTAAGTTTGAACAATGCTAAATCAATTTGACGATCCCACTTCATACTTGCCAGAAAGTTTACTCCTAAATAAGTGAACTCATTTACTAAGTCTAGTGGACCATTGGTCAAGTTAAAACCCCTAAGGTTTGCCTTACGGGCATTGAATGCCATTTGCTTAATCTTAGACACGTTGACCTCCAAGCCCCTCTGACAGCAAAAGTCCTCAAAGACTTTTAGTGCCTTCTGAAGCCCACTAGGGGTCTTGGAAAGGATCAACGTGTTGTCGGCAAACATCAGAATTAGTACTGTTTCCCCAGCAAGTGAGGGGGCGTCTGTTGGTATTGCACTCATACAATCAGCTATCCTGTTAATATATTACGAAAATAGCATTGGGGCCATCACGCATCCCTGTTTCACACCACGTTCCACCGGGAACAATTCAGTAACTTACCCCTGCCCCCCCCATCTAATTTGGGCATTATTATATTCGGGGAGCCTTCTAATCAGGGGCGTAACACAGGCCCATGCAGCCCCCGCATTGCGGGGGGGCCTCGGGGCCCCAACGTTCCGGGTGGGGGCCCCCCTCGGCTCACTCAGCAGCAGAGCCAGGCAGCAAGTGGCAAGCTTCATAATGAACATCATGAATCTGTGCGCACGGGCCACACACCGGCCCCGGCTTCTTAATAAATTAAATGGTACGAAATTTGCCCGGGCCTCAGAGGCTCTTCTCAAAATGTGTGAAAGTTCAACTGCGCACGCGCGGGCCCCCAGCCGGGCCTATGAAATAGGAAGTGGTGGGTGCGCGGCAAATCGGAATTGATGTTAGGCAGCCCCAGGTCTCAGACTCAGCCACGCAGCGCCAGAGATTAAGAAGGACCGTCCCCTGCCAGACAGTAAGTGACGCAGGTTCCCGGTTGCCAGGTTGGGGGGGGGGGGGTGTTTCTACAGTGGGGTGGGGGGTGTTAAAGCCTCTTCATTTATTAATGGTGCGCACTTCAGGGCCCCGACTGGTCCGGGCCTCTGAGTCTTTTTATTTATGAAATGGTGCTCTGAATAACTGAAAGCAAGTTCGTTTGTGAAGGAAATGGCAAGATTTGGGGATCCCCCTACATTCCATGAATGCCTGAGTTTAACGAAAGTGGCTGCAAGATTTTAAGTTTAATTAAACAGTAACCACGGCAGTCAAACCTTGCTAAAAAAAAACCTCTGTCTAATTAATTTTACGCATTTTTATATAGGCTCACTTCTGAAGTAACAAATAGCATTTGTCTGCATATCTGAATATCGCTTCTCCATGCCTCTTGTATATGTTTGCAATTGCGTGTTATATAGATTCTATAGATAGCTTTCTGTTCGAATAGACATTGTTTAGTGTACAGGGAAAACTTCACACATTTCTTACATCATTTAGCCCAGTCCATAACTTAGAGCTTTTTGCACATAAGACACCAGCTTGAAAGTATGTTTTCTAAGTTCAATGTAGTGTGCGAAATAAAGTAAAATCAACTGCTTTATCTTAGTTCAGACTTTTATAAATTGGTATTAATTTGGGATGTAGGAACCCTTACCTACTTAATAAACATACACTGCTTATGTCTTAATTCAAGTCTCGTTGATACTCTGTTCAACCCCTGGTAGCTGTGGCACAAGCAATTCCAGATGATGGCTGAGTTCAAACACCATCACTTTTATAGTCAAGAAAACAATACAGCCCAAGTACACAGTGATATGGGTTAAAGTAGTGGCAATAGTGGCAAAAAGGAATATAGCCAAAATGTGGGGGGCATCCAGACCACCATATCTCTGGGGATGGGAGGAAGACTTAGATTGGTTCACAGGGGCGGAGAAAGAAACATACATAGCTAGAGGATGCCTTCGAAAATGGGAGATAATTTGGGGTGGGGGAACACATACAGAGGAATTTAAGAGAGTATGGAGCAACGAAGGAGAAAACAATGCTTGTGCAGAAGATTCAAAGAAAAGTATGACTTTTGCTTTCCATGGGCGTAACAACATCAGATAACGAAAGGGTGGGAGACTACTAATAGAATTAAGAATTCATGGTATGAAAAAGTGTGTTTGAATTAATTGTAAATACACCCCTTTGTACAGTTTCTGTATACTTCTGCACATTGACTTTGTTTGTACACTGTGATAATTCCTGTAAAGCGCTCTGATAACCTCACGGGTCAAGTTCACGCTCTATAAAACTCTAAAATAAATAAAAAATATGTGCTAAACAGTCACCAACCTACCTGGTTGTGATCAGTTTAGTCTCCACCTGGCTAGTGTATTGCCAAGGTTAGCTGGTGTTATAAGGTGGGGTGCAGTGTCTGCCAGTGCCTTGGCCTCTTAACGCCGACAGCTGCCAGTTATGTTAGTTTTCAAAGTGGTCTCTTGTGAGTGTGCCACATTATGTTCACTAGACAAGCCCTGGACATTAACATGCATTAATGCATGCATTCTACATTCACCAGAGTGTGCACTTGGTGCCACTACATATTCACCAGTGGCTAGTTATCTTCCTATGTGTATGCTGTACTTTCACGAGTGCATAGCACTAGCACACTGTACTTTCACCAGACAGCCCCAGGTATTTGCCACTAGATAGTATTTCTGTCTGTGCATAAGCTGTAAATTCACCAGGGTATACAGTAGGCAGAGATATTCACTATGCAATGTGTGCAGTGAGTCACCAGTCCATACAGGGTGTATTGTACAGTCAGCACTAGATTGTATGCTTACCTTCATTTATGCTGTACATTCACCAGACTTCAGCCTGTACGTTCCCTAAGTGAGTGTTTGCATTGTCTGTATACCAAACTATAGCTCACTTTCTGTACGTTTCACAGTCTATATTATATTGTAATTGCAAATCTAATTGCATTTATATAGCGCTTGCTACCCTTGATCAGGCGCGGAAGAACTTTATGGCGAGTAGTACACTACTCTGAATCCACGGTCAGTGGTTAATCAGGTGGTATTGTTGGTTATTGGGACTAGTAAAGTGCTCTCACAAAAAATATAGAGTACATTCAACATGGTGTCAGACCAGAGTGTACACTACATAGCTGGCATTGCACATTTATCAGGCTATATTGAGCATTCACTAAGCTGTAGTCTGTGCACTGCACACTCACCAGATTATAGTCCCTCACATTAGTAGTTAGGCATCTGTTCCTGTGTGTGAAGAACATTAACCAGACTATTTATGCTGTGTGCTTGTTACATTCAGAAAACGCTATAGTGAGTTCCACTTTACATTCCCCAAGTTAATGGACAGGGCCACTGGAATTATGTGGCAATGGTAGACCAAATTATGCAGCATGGTTGGCTAAATTATGAGGCAAAAAAGGTAAATTGTGTTGCATAACGCATCTTATTCTGTGGCAGTATTACTTTGCTAGTTTGTCGTTTCAAATCTTGTTGATGCTGTCTGAGGAAAAAGTTTAACCTCATTCATGCCCGTTTAATACCTGGACACAGCAAGCAGGACTGAAACGTTACCAGTTTCTTTTTCAGCAATCCTTGGTCCATTTCAGCTAGAAATTAAATAAAAGGTTGAAATCTGCTAATTATGCAGCAATTAGTAAATTATGCGGACAGTGAACTAAATACATAATTTTGCAGAAAATGCTGCAGCCGCAGATTCACATGATCACAGTTGTTCTAACTATGGAGAATGGAGCGTACTGTCACCATTTACAATATAGACCACACATTTAATTGTGCTTTGAAGCTACAGTAAAAAACGGGTATTCTCTAAAATGGTAATCCTTTCATCACCTGTGGAAGAATGAGATCTTAATCTGTGACCCTCTCTCTTGATAAGGTCCCCCCCCGCCCCCCAGTAGCTGCAGAGTAGAAGCAGGCCCTACCCACTGAGGTTGCAGCACACCTCACTTCGGGGGCAGCCTCCCAGCCTTTGTGAATGCTCTGTGCATACAGATGCCCCTCCCCACAATTACATACCATTACGTATATTTATAGAGCACTTTCACCCGTAGGCTTCTTGGTGCTGAATAACAGATGTTTATTGTTACCAACTCAATGGTACTCATTTTGTCGACCTCAGGAGGATAAAAGGCTGAGTGAACCCACCGAGATTTGAACCTGTGACAGTCCACCTCCTTTTCAATGCACAACCCCTGCCTGCCTTAGTGCTAGTTTAATACATGAATGTAGCTATCAGCAACTCAAAGATAACCAGGTATGTGGAAGCATGTGCAGCGACTTTTTTTTTGGGTGAAATCTGTAAATTATACAGCAGATGCTGAATTATGGGACAAACCCATGAGAATGAGGAAAACACCATAGACCCGAATAATCTCGGTGACCTTGTTCATTTGTAAAGGTCGTACTCAGATCTTAATTGCTTTGGTGGCTCTAGAGCTGAGATGGTGTCTTGACCACAGCTAGGCCTGGAGAACAAATACAGTTTGGTTGTCTGTCCTTGCTGTAAAGCTAAGGCCCCCAGATGGCAGGATGTCAAAAGGGGCACCATGCTCTATCTAGTCTCACAGTTTTGTTTTCCAAACCATTGTTTTCAGTTGTGTCAGTCAAACTAGTTCAGCTAAAATAAAATCAGAGTACAACTCCCAGAATGCATTAGGTTATTAAATGAAAAAGACAAGGACTGTGAACATAGTATCCACGATGACGTCATCTGGTAACTTTATGGAAATTGAAACATTGAAGCCGCATGGGGAGGTTGACATCAACTGAAGGTGTAAAGTCAGGTATGATGATGATGTGACATCATTTGCTGTAAATACTATTTAAATATAGCAATGCAACATTAGTTATATTGCTTGCACATAGCAAGGTACACATTGATGGCTGTTGCATCTGGCAGAATATCACAGCAGGATGCGCACGCTGGGTGGAAATACTGTCATATGCCATACTTCACCTTTGCCCAGCGGGCTCAGATTTAGAGGTACCACTTAAGGCATCTGTATCTTCAGCTAGCTTCATATAATATTATTAGAATTTTTAGCATCGCTATATCACCAACCTATGTGCAAAAATATCACATAATGTTCTTTTATGCCCGGTAAATAAATATGCCACCTCACATTTTTCTGCAAACAGTTGTTGGCATTTTATTCTGGTTGATTTCATTGAATGAAGTTACAGTAACATCAAACATTGAATTACCAATCTACACACCCTGATTCATACTAGAACATCAAATTTGGGTTTATCGCAGCATTAACTCCTGCTTTTCCACGTTATTAAAAGGTGCACGTTTTACTGCATTTCAGAAAAGAAAGTGTTGCTGTGTAGAAATCAAACACTTTTACAAGAACTTACCTCCTTTGTCCATAATTTTGATGAATAGAAGGGGCATGCAAGTTCTTTTTTTACAAAAATTCTCCAATGGCAAGTGCGTGTGGTTGCTAGAAGTGTGTTAGTGGTGGTTTCATCAACAGACGCAGAGATTGTGATTGTGGCACTCACAGTCCCTTTCATTGCTACATTTAGGCGCTACATCTGTGGATGTTAGTGATCACACATGGGGTGTTCGTATTTCACCCTCACAGACGTGTGAGGCTAAATCGATGTCTGTAGCACACGTTAGTGTCTCACGTGCTGTGTCCATCAACTCCTGTATGCTCCTTTCCTTAAACACTCGCCTCCACTGAAACGCTGTGTTTGCATCTATGTGTCCATTCAGTGCTAGACACACGGGGACACAGTTGCTGAACATTACAGAACCACTTGTCCGAAGTGTCAGTAATAGACAACTGACCGCATGATGGGATCCAACATACATCAACAGTCACACATGGCAATCTGAAACCTTGGCAGCTATGCCCCCAGAAGCAGCCCCTGTTTTCCAGCCTCTAGGGGCCCCATCAGCGCTCTAGCGCACACAGGCATCGCTACACTCTCTCGCCGGGTCCTACCTCATACATTAAAAGGTGCGTGCCATGTGCGGTGGGTGCAGGTGACCTGAGCTTCCAGGCCCAGAAACAAGGGAGTTGAAGGCAACTGCCTCGAGGACAGAGACCATTTGTATTTACAAACCTTTGTAAACTGGTTACAGAGGCTTAGCTTTTCTGGTTCCAGTACTCCCTGGGCCTATTCCTTACATTTGACATTTACATTTACTGCTGTAGTGTGAGAAGGCATTTCATGAAATGGAATATAAAGTAAGGTTGATAAAAGAAAAATGCCAGCCATTTGTTGTTTAAAGACACTGAATGACCTAGTCTTAACACTAAATAGGGTTATAAATAAAAATGTATGTATTCATTTGTAATGTGACTTTTCTGTCATTGTTCCCTTTAATTATCAGTCATGGATCATTCAGGCAGCCCTAAAACACAGTTAAAAGTGTTTTCTATTTCTATTTGCTGTTCGAAGTATGCACAGATAAATGCTGAAAATACGGCTTTAGGTGACTGCTTATTTTTGTCCTGTATGAGGCATCAAAATAATGAGCTGGCAACCCTAATCATAATACTAGAAGTTTGTTGCAGGATCAACACATTATTTCTTACACCCTTGATCACTATTAATGCCAGAATAACAATAGTTTAACTTGTACCTCTCCTCATTCTCACCCTTCACTTTTACGCTCACCCTGCACTCGCAGCAATCACAATGCACTCACACTGACCACCATGCACTCACACCATTCACCCGCTCACCCTGCACTCACAGTCATCACTCTGCACTCGCAATGCAATTGCACTGTTCACCCTGTCCCTCACCCTGCAGGCACACAAGCACATACTCACCCTGCACTCGTGTCACACTTCACTCACCTGTCCCCCTCACTGCTTAATCTGCAATCTCACTCAAATAAGCCCATCACTAACCATGCATTCTTTCGTTCAACTCTGCACTTACATATGATCACCTCACTCACTCTGCAGTCGCTCCTCTTACCCAACGCACACTGTTGCATCACTCACTGTGCACTCTTTAATCTATGCCTACTCAGGACCATTAACTTTAAACAGTAAGCACAGTATTTTCAGAATGGACGACTGTTGGAGGTTTCAAATCAAAATATACTAGATTTCAGGGTGGTAGGGCAAAGTGGTAGGTGGTGGGCCGGGCCGCCGGGGGAGGGGGGCCCCCTCCATGTGCTTTGCAGGGGGGCCCCCTCAAGTTTCGTTACGCCACTGCTTCTAATCAGAGTTAAAAGGTCCAGGGGAAGCCCAAGCTGTTTCGAAACTAACCATAATTTCCAGCGGGTAACTAGATCAAATGCCGCCCCTAGATCTACAATGGCGGCGTAAAGACTACCCTTGCCTAAAGTCACTGTCTTCCAGTTAATTAAAATGAATCTGAAAACCAGGTCGATGGTGCTTATTGACGCACGGAATCCAGCTTCAAAGGAGAAAGGACTCTAAACTCTTATATCCACCCCTGCAGTCTATGTAACACCATTCTACCAATGATTTTCTGGGAGCAGTTGATTAAGCTAATAGGTCTATAGTTCCTCAGGCATGCTTTGTCACCTCTTTTGTAGACAGGGATAATTTCCGCACTTTTCCAAGACGCGGGAATTGGCACTCCTTGAGCAATGGCATTAGATAGCAGGAGAATGTATCGACTCCAACTAGATTTGTCATGCAAATAAATGTCGCCCGGGATGCCATCGGGCCCTGGAGCTTTCCCTGGTAGAATTGAGTTCAATGCTGACTCTACTTCCCTCATAGTAAAGGTTTCTCTCGAGAACATCAAACTTGCATGTACAGTTTCCCCCACTTCAGGGGCAGAAGCATATTGGGGCTTAAAATGATTAACCCAGGCAGATATTGAAACATGATTTTGGGGGCGCTCAGCTCGGTCCATGGTTGACCATTTATATATGTGCCAAAACTGCTTAGGATTTTTTGAGGCACACGCATCCCTCAGATCGTGCCACCTTTTAGCATTTCTTGGCCTTTACTTGTTTAGCCTTATAAAGAGTTCTCATCTCACTGACCCTTGATGAGTCACCCCCTCTTATAGCTCTCCCAAGGGCCAGGCGTGCCTCCCGGCATCCATTGTTATACCATCGTCCCTCTTTCTGGGTTGAAACATTGGGCACAACATGAACACAAAAGATTACAAAAAGCGGTATGGGTGCTCACTATACTGCCTTGATCTCCTTTCTGATATACACAAGCCTCAAGTTCTTTGGTGGCGAGATCCAGGCTCTGTGCAATGTCGTCTAGCAAGGTTGGAGCTTCTTTTACCTGTACCCATTTAAGTCTCCTTAGGTCCTTCGTGGGAACAACTTCGCCAAGGTAATTCCTATCAACTCAACGAGAATCTATAATATGATAAGACCAAAGCAGAGAACAACAGAGCGGATTATGGTCACTTTCGAGCCTAGCAGTGACCTTCATGTCCTCCACCAAGTACCACAGGCTCGGGCTTATAAAAACATAATCAATTCTGCTTACAAAGAGCCCGTTGTTAGACAGAATAAAAAATATATAAAATTGCACTTACCTGCTCCGGCGGCTGCCCACGTGCTCCCGATCCTCTTCTTACCGACGTCAGAAACTGCTGCACACAGTGCAGGATCCCAGATGCCAATCCCAGGGCTTTTCTGATGCTCGGAATACCATTTCCTGGTTCGGCCCCCAGACCGGGAGTCTGTGTTGGTTCTCCATCTGGCTGTACAGCACAGCTAAGGTTTGGAGAAAGGCTGCCTGTCATGCCGGTCTGGCTCACCACTTCCCCCATCCTCCCTGGTGCTGCAGTATCACTATGGGTGGTCCGATCCCCTATCATATCATCTTTGTGCATTTTGTAAAAACAAAAATCAAGAACAAATAAAAGAAACTTGGGAATTGCACCCAAAAAAAATCAAGTAAGAAACAAAAGAATGGCAGAGTAAGATGAGAAACAAAACAGCAGCGAATAAAGTGAGGAAAAGAAAAGACATGAAAAATCGATGTCGGAAAGAAATGACATAAGGAGCAGGGAAAATAACATGATGAAAGTAAAATTGCATGATAAAGAAATTAAAAAATTAAATAAAGACAATGTAAAGAATGTTGAAGAAACAAAGGAGAAAGATAAAGTATGGATGAAGGAATGAGAAAAGATATTCTGGACAAGAGAAGGTCTGAGAATCAACTTTAGAAAGAAGTAAAGCAATGAGGAGCGACGGAAGGCAATGAGATAAAATAACAAAATTAAGACTAAAACAATAAGAAACACAAAGTCCACAGAAGAATTAAACAAGGAAGGAATGAAAGAAAGTTTGTGGAGAATGAGGTGAGATGTAGATGTTAAAACTGAGAAAAGAAAAAAGCAGAAAGAAAGCAGCCTGGAACAAGATATGTAATAGAAAAAAGAAATCAAAGACAGTGCCAGCCCCTTTCATCCAAGACAGGTCAAATTAGCACAAGTTCATGGGTAAACTTGTGAGCAGTAGCACCACGCCAAGGTTTTGACCTTTGCTACTGAACATTCATACTATTCACACCTTCATTCATACTACCTTGCTTCCCATCAGACCCACAGACATTCCGCACCCAGCTCCAGATAAGGGTTGAGCCAGAGTTCCTGGAGCTCAAGGCAAAATTGAGGGAGAACCCCAGAAATTGCTATTAAAAGCTGTTTGGTACAACGACAAGGAACCTCATAAGGCCTTACCACACCTTATGGAAGCTCCGCTCCCACCTCAAAGTGCATCTCACTGGGGGTCTGAGAGGTGCTGCGTGGTTTCTCCCACTGAACGATCAAACAAGCCAATGGCAGAGGCCTCGAGAAGCAGAACTGCCACAGCCATGCTGTGAGTCTGATGTTAGCTCAGTGGCCCCAGGAGCCCCATTCACACCTCTTTCCCACCATTCATAGCCCAGTCCACAGACTGCACTTACCCTGCAGCCATCCCAGACCAAGCCTCTATACACAGCTGAGAAGTAAATGATGCCATAAAGCCGCCAGGACCAAGGGTGTGATGTAGTAGATGACATCACAAGGGATTGTTGGGAAATGCTGAGAACATTCCAGGCAGCATGAAAGGACAGGGAGAAAGCAGCTAAGAACAAACTACAGAAAATGAAAAAAAGGAAATCAAAGACAGTGCACACCTCTTTCATCCAAAACAGGTCAAATTAGCACAAGTTCATGGGTAAACTTGTGAGCAGTAGCACCACGCCAAGGTTTTGACCTTTGCTACTGGGCATTCACACCATTCACACCTTCATTCATATTACCTTGCTTCCCATCAGACCCACAGACATTCCACACCCAGCTCCAGATAGGAGCGGTGCCAGAGTTCCTGGAGCCAAAGGCAAAATTCAATTCGCCTGCTAAGAGAACCCCGGGAATTGCTATTAAAAGCTGTTTACTGCAACGACAAGGAACCTCATAAGACCTTACCACACCTTATGGAAGGTTCAGCCCCCACCTCAAAGTGCATCCCTCTGGCGGTCTGCGAGGTGCTGCCTGTTTTCTCCCACTGAACAACCAAACAACACATGGCAGAGGCCTCGAGAAGTAGAACTGCCGTGGCCATCGGATCACTGACACAATATCGACAGAAAAAATATCGACCTACACAAAAATCGACGTTGGAATATCGGAAGCAAGAATATCGACAGCCTATCTACAACATGGTAAGCACAAAAATATCAAAACAAAAGTATCGAAGTTTAAAATATCGCAATTAAAAATCTTTTTTTTTTAAAAAAAAAAGGGTAAAATAAAGTAAATAATACTTATAAACCAAATAAACATAGTTAAAAATATTTAATAATGTTTAAAATTAATAAATAATATGTATACAATAATATAACATTAATTAAACATATACATAAAAAATATAATATATACATATAAATTATTAAAAAGTATTATAAATTACACATACATCTACACACATCAAACAATAAAATAGCATACTAAAAAAGTAAATAATTATATTTAATACATTTAATAAATAAAAAAATATATATACTTTCAACATTTTTACAATTAATATACTACATTATAAAAAATAATAAAAATATTAAATTGCTAAATAAATAAAACTACTATTCAAAGTCCCCAAAAAACTACAGTAACCATAACATTAGATAGTGTAGCACTTAAAATTACTATTCCAACTTAAAAAAATGCAACAGTGGGGAAAGGGTTGGATAGCGTAGAGATAAAAATTACTATTCCAACTACAGAGGGGGCAACAGTAGAGAAATCGTTGGATAGCGTAGGGGTAAAAATTACTATTCCATCTCCAGAGTGTGCTACAGTAGGGTATGCGTTGGATAGCGTAGGAGTAAAAATTACTATTCGAACTCCAGAGGGGGCAACAGTAGCGAAAGCGTTGGATAGCGTAGGGGTAGAAATTACTATTCCAACTTCAGAGGGTGCTACAGTAGGGAAAGCGGTGGATAGTGTAGGGGTAAAAATTTATATTCCAGCTCCAGAAGGGGCTACAGTAAGGAAAGCGTTGGATAGCGTAGGGGTAATAATTACTATTCCAACTCCAGAGGGTGCTACAGTAGGTAAAGCATTGGATAGCATAGGGGTTAGAATTACTATTCCAACTCCACAGAGTGCGAAAGTAGGGAAAGCGTTGGATAGCGTAGGGGTAAAAATTACTATTCCAACTCCAGAGAGTGAAACAGTAGGGAAACATTGGATAGCGTAGAATTTAAATATAACATACTTATAAAAAAAATTGTATTTAAAATAATAAATAATTAAAAATTGTAATAACTCTACATCATATACGAATACCCATTAGTAATTATTAAAAACATAATTACAATTGAATAATTAATTAACAATAAATTAACAATAAATACCAATAAATATTAATAAATATTAGTCACCAAATAATAAATATTGAACTATAAAATATTTTTCATTACAATTTTTTAGAATTATTTAAAATTAATTCCCAATTAAAAAATATTAAATAAAATTATTTTTCATACCAAATAATTCTTTTTATGAAACATTGATTACTAATTAATTAAAATTAATTTCAAATTAATAAAAAATAATTACCAATTAAAAACAATAATTGTCAATCTAACAAAATTACCAAATTAATTAATTACCAATTAAAACAATTATTTGCCAATTAAAAACATTAATTACCAATTAAAAAATGAATTACAATCAAAAAAATAATTACCAATTAAAGCAATTATTTACCAATTAAAAACATTAATTATCAATGAAAAAAATTAATTATCAAATAAAATATTTAATTGGTAATTAATAATTAATTAGAAATAAAATATTTACCCAATCTAATAAATAAAAATAAATCAATTAATTATCATTAAATTACTTCACACCCAATTCCCCTATAAACCCACAACCCGCAACAGAAATGAACACAAACATTAATTAAAATTAATTTATAATTCCTAAAAATTAATAATTAATTTAGTATATTTAAATTACTTTCCACCCTATTACCCTATAAACCCACAACCCGCTCCGGTACTAAAACATAAAATTTACTTAAAAATAACATAATTAATATACAAAAATAATACACATATAATTTAAAACAAGTAAAATACTTAACAAAAAAATATTACACATACATAATAAAATATATAACAATAATACAAATATCGATATTAGTAATTTCAATATTACTTATATCAATATAAAAAAATCGATATTACTTAAATTAGGGTCGATATTCTGTCCGATATTCTTGACCTCGATATTATGTACCTTCGATATTTCCAACACGATATTTTTGTAGGTCGATATTTCATAAATCAATATTTTGACTGTGCATCCTGCGAGTCTGATGTTAGCTCGGTGCCCCCAATTCCCCCATTCACACCTCTTTCACACCATTCATAGCCCAGTCCACAGACTGCACTCACACTGTAGGCATCCCCAACTACACCTCTATATATAGCTAAGAGGTGAATGATGTCATAAAGCCTGCAGGGCCAGGGGTGTGATGTAGTAGATGATGACTCAAGCCTGCATGGCCAGGGGTGTGATGTAGTAGGTGATGTCACAAGTCTGCCAGGGTCAAGGGTGTGATGTAGTTGATGACATCACAATCGAGTGATGGGAAACACTCAAGGCTGCCTGGAGAAACCAGTGATACATTATGTTGGTAGGTGTGGGCCCATCTCACACATAACATCACAGAACCAGAAGATTGAGGGAAGGAAGTCAGTTACAATAATCGTATTATTAAGGTTTCCTGTGTTCTCTTTATTGCATACAGACTGCTATAAAGACAGAATGGGTCAGAGGATTTGTGTCGGAATTTCTCCCTCTCTTGATTATTCTACAGATGAAGTAGCCTCGATGGTCAATAATTCACAATAGTCATCTTTCAATCTTGCTGCCAAAATGAATGTTCTTCATACTCATGTTAACAGAATCTGTAAAGACGCTGGTGAGATGGGCCTAGTGCACTGCACAGGAATGCTCAGCTTTTCCTTCTGTTTCTTCCTATCTGCTCTGCCCCTATCACAGGTGTGATTCAGGTATTCAAATGGCAGGGTGGATCAAAGGTTTAGAAGACATCTCACATCAGTCTTCTGCACTGACTAGCAGAGCCTGGAGGCGGTCTTATGGCGGGGCTCTGAGTCTTCATCTGTGTAAAGACTGCCATGGACTCCTTCTTGTGTGACTATACACGGCTTCAAGGGCATTGCACACATCCATTCAATAGAAGGTGGTTCTGGATACCCTCGGGGGACATGACGCCCCAGGAATCTGTGGTCTCTGAATCTGTTTTCTACTCCCAAAATTAAGATATCACACAAAGCTGCTGCTTCAACCTTAACAAATATTTCTTTTGTGCAAGAGGCCTTCCAAATGTAGAATTTGCATTCCATGCATAGTTCTGACGTTCGAAATTAGAAGTGTCGTTCCAATCTACATTCTAAAGAAATTCTTTCAATTCCAAATTAGAACTCTCATTCCTAACTTAGAATGTCCTTTACAAATCAGAACTGTCAATCTTAGAACTCGAACTTTACTGTTGTAATTAAAGATGAGACTGAAGCAAGGTAAGTTCAAGCACCTTTATTCTGTGAACCACTCTCCGTAACTGACCACATGTCCAACATTCCAAAGAGAACTCTACGGGAACGTTCCAAAAGGTAGGAGGAGGCGGGGAGAGGGGGAAGATACCAAAAGGGGCAGGGAGGAAAGAAACAACTGTCAGGGTTTAGACTAGCGCGCCTGCCCAAAAGACTACGTTTCCCAGCAATCTCTGGCTCAAGACTACTTTTCCCAGAATCCCCGGCGGAGTTACAGGATATCACCGGGCTGAGCCTGACGATCGTTGCTAGTGATTCCTGTGTTTGGAGGCGGCGGCTGCTCCTCTGCTCCGAGGGTTCCGAGTGGCTGTGTGGGGTTCGAGTGAGGGAAGTCGAGAGCCTGTATTCCGGTAACATGTGAATGCGCTGGCTGGCGCGTTCATTTCAGCTGATTTGTATTGGCGTTTTCTTCCAAGTCGGAACAGCGCTGGGTGTTTGTTTTTGCCTCGCGGCTGCAAGGGATTAATTCAAAAGAGTCTCTATATTTTTTTGCACACGTTATGGAGGATTCCTGGGCGTGAGTGGTAAAGAACTGTACTTTGGTTATTCAAGTGGCGGAGTGCAGGGGGGGATTCGAGGACCTCCGCACTACCGTAACGAATCATTGGTTTGGGGCTATCTTATTCCGAACTTGTGGATTTACAAATACCAAAGCGGAGTGCTGTAGTGAAGGAACTACGCCCTGCCGTGTTTGGTTATCTTTTTGTTCTCATTGGAAGGAAGGAAAACATTTGTACTTTCATTTAGCAACGGAGTGGATCTCTTTGCATCTTTTTTGAGCACAGGGGTGCTCATTTAGTCCTGGTGCATTTACGCAATTTATTTGGAACTATTTACAAGCACATTTATGTACAATGGGGTATGTGGATATCAACAATTACGGCTTTTAGATAATGGAGTACTATGGTTTGTTGCTAATACCTTCTTTGTGTTGAGCAGGATAGAAGGAAGACGGGAGACACAGCAATAGGGTGGTGTAGAGCCCATTTTACTACAGGTGAATTCAGGGGTTATTGACCTAGTGAGAATTCATGAGAGTAGGGTTGAGTATTGTATTAACCTTTTGTACTTTTGTTTTACAGTTTCTTTTTCCCTACTGCCCCTTCCTTCTTCTCTTTGTTCTTTCTGGGTTTTTTCCCCTTTTGGGGTTTTTTCCCTTGCCGTATCGTCTGAGCACCCTGTGCTTATACTTCAGGGTGCTCGGAGGGTCCGGAGGTGGAGCATTGTTGCTGCATGCAGATCCTGCGGAGTGTACACCTGACAACAACAGCGGGAAAAAAGGAGAGAGATTACAACACATCTCCCTTCGGAGGGGAAAGGGAAAGCAGGGAAACCTGTGGAGAAACATAGCATGAATAGTGAGCAACAAGAAAATCCCCAGGGGGGTGGAGACGGCCGGGTACCTGTAAAGACAATATGCAAGGAAGACTGTGCATGGCAATTCAATGGGAAATGGGATTGGCAAACGGATCTCTTCCCCTGATGGGCGCCAAATGGGTGACTCCCGTTATCATGTCAGGAGAGGTGTGATACGCCCAAATGCATTCTCTTAACATTTTATCAACATCCATTTTTTTGGTACAAGCTAGCTGAGTAAGACTTTTTATCCAGAGCATTAACATAAGAATGGGGTCCTTGACTCCATGGCAGTTCTCGGTGGATTCCTCAAGCTTGATGCCCAGCTCAAAAGGGAATGACTTCATTTCCATAGGTGAGAATTGGATATCTTTGTTGGTGACTATGCAAGCTGGCACACCTTCACATACAAATGAGTCTCTTAAGAAGTCGATAAGGACTTTTGTCGAAACACGTGGGACACATTTGTATTTAATAAAGTGAGATGTGTAGTCAATGAGAGCAATCAAAAATCTCTTCGAGATTCCCGGTTGTCCCGTGGGACAGATTATCTCCAATGCCAATTTAGTCAATGAGTCTGGGGAACTTCTGTGGTCTTACAAGAGTGATTAAGCATATTGGAACTAGCATGCCTACTCTTAACAACATCAGTACTAGATACAGCATGAACATCTCTGGCATGATGTACATTCCCGTGGGAGGTACGTCGCAGGCATTACTATTCACAGTTTGACCTAATTCAGTGAACAACTCAGGACAACCGTTTACATCCCTGCTGGTGACCTCCACTTCCTCAGCTACAAGAATAGATTTTTATTGTTGGGGTCGAGTACCATCCCCAGCTCTCTTTGATGATGCCAACCCAACAGATTGGACCCTTTGCTTACCATGTAGACTTTGCCCCATGTAGTTCTTCCTTTAAATTTAATACACTCATCATCCCTACTAAAGGAATGTTCTCATCGGCATACCCTACTGCTGAAATGTCTGGTTCTAGCATCTTGAAACTGGAGGGATCAACAATGTCATTTATGACATCAATGTTGAATAAGGTTACAGGGGCACACGAGTCAGCCAACACGTCTATGGGCTTACGATTCAGCAAGATGGTAGATTTATGATGTTCAATGGGAAGCTTGATTGTCTCTAACTTTTACTTGGAACACATACTTAGGGGCCAAGTCCCCTTCACTGTGTACTGCTTTCACTTGGTGGTTTTCACTGCTGTTGCACACTCTACCCGGGTGCCCTTTCTTGTTACATTTAACAGATGTGACATTGCGGCCAGTGCAACGCACATCGTTAGCAAGGTGATTGCTGCTGCCGCATCTGTAGCATTTCAACTTTCCCTTTTCTCTGGCTGAATGGTTATGCTTGTCTTCTCCAGGTTTGATCTTAAATGCCTTGTTATCAGTGGAATTGGCCTGTGCATCACTGCTATTACGAACATTGGCAACAAGCTCATTGGGAGTTCCCATCTCTTTGATACACTCAGCAGTATGTTTCACAGAGACTGCTATGCTAACCGCTTCTTTTAAGGTGGGGTTTTTTGCCAGGAGCTTTTCTTGTATACGACTATTATTTGTGCACCTGACAAGTTGGTCCCTGATGAGTGAATTGGTGAGTTCACCAGTCACATAGTTGTGTCAGGCCTCTAAGTGCAGCAATGTAATTAATGACAGATTCCTGTTTACCTTGAATGTGGGTAAAGAACTTATGTCGCTCCAAAACTAAGTTTACTCTGTCACCAAAATGTGCCTCTAATTTTAACATAGTGACTTTAAACTCATAAATATCCTCCTCATCCTCTTCTAGTTCTGGTTCGGGTAAGGTGTCATAAATCTTCCTACCTTGTATGCCTAGGTTATGCAATAATATGTGTTGTTTGCAAACTGCTGAATAACTTTTTCCGCCTATGGCTATGAGGTATGAGGCAAATACATTTATCCATTCCTTCCAGTGAATTTCCGGTTCCCCGATTTAATTTAGGAATGGAAGGGGTTGGCTCATAGCTTGTCCAGCCATAGTGGAGGGGGGGGCAGAACTGGCAAGCTGCAGCAGGAGTCACAGGTCAGAAAAGGTCACACAAAATCCAGCTGCACTTAGGGGTTGAAGATAAGGGACTAAATCATAAGAGGTGGGGGTTCCACATAGGGCTATCATTTAAATAACCTGTAATGAAATATGCATGTAAGGCAGCACTACCAGAAATCTAGAACACAGAATTTGAAACATTACCTGGAAAGAGTAATATTGAGTGGAATACAATCCACACAGACGGTAACTAGTACTAATGTCCTTGAAGTAAGTTGCAAAACAACCCCACAGATAGTATAGCAACGGAAATATTGTGTAAATTACAACTACGCCGATTTGAGGTGTGTCACTGAAGCACTACACAAACTTCCCCCACAAGTAGAGTCAGAGCAAAATATATTAATTACGTAATGGGTTGTCTTCTGTAGGAAAGGTGCACGTATCATCATAAGAATCGCCTCAAGTGGAGAAATACAGTTCACAAGATGATAAAGTGTGTGGTTAACTTTGGGAAAAATAGACACCTCTGTTTTAGATTCCTTAAGACGATGGGGAGCTTTTACCCCCCTATTGTAGGATGTCTCCCCCATGGTAAAGGTTACTGAATAGGCCATGTGAGGTATTTTATGCCCTGGTTAATGTGACAATGCAATGCAATGGTGTACAGTTATTAACCACCCATTATAGAAATGTACCCTGATGGAATGCTGTATTCAAAATGGATGCCATGGCTGTACGTTGTGCCACCTGACTGCAGTAGGTTAGCGGTCTAGATGTTAGGTACCCAGCCATTCCTGCACTTGGAGGGAAAGCCTGGCACCCAGAGTGCTCTACTCCTACCCCTGAGCCAGTTAGAACTAGTTTGCCTGGGAATTCTAGAAGCTTACAGCCTTTCTGGTATAGGTAGAGCAGTAGAGTTGTCATGTGCTGAGACAGAGCTGGGACAGGAATGTGAGGGGACCTGCTGCCAGGGGATAACGCTACTTGAGCCCGTGTGCTGGACCTGCACCCATCTATCCCCTCTTTACTGTCCCCAGGGCTAGTGGAAGCCCCACTTCAGGAGTTCAGGCTGCTGTTCAGGAGGAGGGCCACGCTACAGTGGGGATGGTGAAAGCCTACCGCCATGTTTTGATGATGCCCACACTAACTGCTGACCTGGCCCAGTAGTGCCTGCTAATCTGTCCCCCGGGACCCTGAAAAAGGTACTACTGGGCGCAGCCACGCAAGCGCTGCGCCCAGTAGCACCTAGCAGGGAAGGAGCATCTTGGACACCCCCCAGGAGGTGAGGAGTGTTACCCTGGTGCTTGCTGCTGGGACCGTCCGCCCCCCCCCTTGCGCTGTGTGCCTGCTAAAGCGCTATACTGCCTACTTCTCAGCGCTGGGCCTAGAAGAAGCGCTGTGTGCCTGCAAAGCGCTGTCCTTGCCCAGGACTGTTGTAGCCTGTTGTGCCCTTGAAATCGCTGGCCCACAAAGGAACTGATTGCCTGCTAAGCGCTATAATCTGGGAGCGATGTGCCTGCTAAGCACTGTGTTGCATGATCCTACAGCGCTGTGTTAGGAAGATTGTGCCCTCAAGGAGCTGTGCTGCCTGGAAGCGCTGTGGCAGCCCCCGGGTAACATCAGAAGCAGCGGCTATCTTCAGGAGTACAGAGGGGGGCCCGAGGCATGTTGTTGGTGCCTGGCTGTCTTCCTTAAAGTACCGGAGGTGCAGCCTGCCCGGAAGAGCCCGGTGAGTGGGGGCCTCATTAGACTGTGTTGGGGGGGTGTCGGGGCACAGGGTCGGTGCCCTTCCCCGGGTTTAGTGTTTCATGGAGGGAGAGGCCTTGAAGGATTCCGGAGTCCGCCTAGACCCCTGCTGGGAACTGGTGTTGTGCCCCGTTGGCCCCCGCAAGCCGTCAGAACTGGGCCAGAACCCTGACAAGGCCCTGGGTGACTGGGTTTGAGGAAGAGTTACCTCCCCCCTTGCTAGACAGGAGTCTGTTGCGATATTTGGGCTGCTGATGAATTCCTGCAGAGTGCCCTGCCCCAGGTGTTAAGCCACTGAGGCCTAATGTTTTCTTAGGATGGATTCCGGCCTCATGATTTAGGTCTGCTCCGCCCTATGCCAGATGTTGGTGCTAGGTGCGTGAGGTTCTTTTTGCAGGAGGTGCTGATGCCAGGCCGGCTGTGTTTATGCCTAGTGTCCTATGTTATGCTTACAGCTTACTGCTAAGGTGATGCCAAGGATTAATGCCTGTGTTTGCCCTGCAATACTGACCTTGTGTTACATGCCAATTGATGACACTCCTGGACTTAGTTACCTGTTCTTGCCTTACCCTTCTTCCTTGTAAATAATCCCCCTGGTATCCATCGCCCTGGCGCCCGTTGGCGCCCTACTGTGATCACTGTGCATTACTGTATTTTACCTTTGCAGGTTATTCTTTTTCCAACCAGAAGCGGTGTTGTGTCTCTTTTGTGGTGTGCCTGGTGTGTCATCTGTGGGTACTGCGTGGATGCTTCACACATGTCCTCAGGCGTTTGGCCTGCCCGCTTTGCTCCATGCTACCCCCTGTCGAATTGGTAACCCCATTTCTAACATTGTTGGCGAGCGGTGGGATAGGACTTGTGTTTGCGCAGTACCACAGCGGCCGCAGGTTACACTGCAAATAGAGCCCTGAAGAGTAATCACAGTTTTTGGGGATTATTGTTTTGCTGATTATTGTTTTACTGATTATATTTCCTCCTGAAAAGTGTTTTGAATTGTGTCCCCTTTTTGCCCTGTGGGTGGTGTCCCGGGTGTACCTTGTCAGGATGGGGTTGTTTTATGATGAGGACGAACTTATGGAGTACACCGAGCAGGAAGTGATAGATTTCTGCAAAGAGAGAGGGATACCCCCGGTAGGCAACATGAGAAGGAGGCTGTTCCTTTATGAAGCCCTCAAGAGGGAGGAACCCTTAGAGGTAGGTGGGACCTGTCTGATTACCGCTACGCATATTTGAAGGGTGGATTTGGTAGAGACCAGAGGGACCCTGGAGGGTGGTTACTCTGAGGAGGAAGAAATTGATAGGGTGGAGACGCCAGTAGCTGATGAGGACGCCATAGATAGGAGTCCCGCACTGGGTCCAGTCCCAGGGGCACTGCCCCATCCCTTTCCCTGTCCCCAGAAGAGTGGGTAGATAGGAGGGAAGAAAGGGAGCATCAGCTGGCGCTGGAGAAGCTTAGGAATGCCAAGGAGTTCGCGCAGCTGAGGGTGGAAGAAAAAAAACTAGAGACGGAAAAGGTCCTAGCGCAAGAGAGGATGGCGGAGGCGGAGAAGGCCTTTGTCAGAGAGAGAGCAGCTCAGGTGGGTAGGTTGTCCCCTAAGAGTGGTTTTTGTTGTCTGGATTCACCAGTGAGGGTGGGATCCAGTGGTGGCAGCGAGAGTGGTTCCAGTGCAGGGAGTCCCACTTCCAGAGCCCATGACGGGGGGAGGGGTTGGTGTTCAGGGGCAGGGGAAAGCTGTCCCACCAGTCTTGGGGAGAGTTTGAGGAGTGTTGGACTGGATTGGAGGATTGGGTGGTGAGTAGAGCAGTGGAGGATTGGGAAGGGCTGTGCCATGCAGTTATCAGAGAGCACATGCTAAGGAGTTGTTTTCCCCGGTTGCGTCAGGACCTGCTGCAGTGTAGGTTCTTAGACCCCAGGGAACTTGTACGGGAGGCAGACCTTTGGGTAAATGCCAGAGAGTCTAAGAGTCCAGAGAGTTTGAGAGGGCATTGGGGTGTGATCCTGAAGCGGGTGGTGCAGGGATCTTCCGACCCAGCGAGGCGGGAGAGGTGAGGAATAGCCCAGCTTGGTCCCAGGATAGTGAGAGGGTTTTAGGGCCTCACATCCTATATACAGGAAGGAGTTGGACTGGGAAGTGTCCCGAGGTGCCCCAACCGCAGTCACAGGGCCTGGAGAGTTTCAGAAGGGAACCCCAGGTTGGGAGCTATGCTGTCCTGATGTGCCTTTCAGTGAAAGGTATCCCCTCATGTCAGGAGAACCCGGAGCATCTGTAATCAGAGCTCCAGTGGTTCGGGGGTCTGACCAGTCACAGAGTTCCTGGGCTGGGGTTGCCTGTTAACAGTGTCCCCGGGTTTGACTCTCAGGGGTAGGAGGGTGCGGAACTCTCGGAGGGGGTGCAGAGGGAGGAAGGACAGGTCCAGACTGTTCAACTGATCACATCACATGGAGGGGAAGGGAGAATGGGATGGTGCTCGAGGGATGGAATGATATAGAGACTGTATGTTACCACTACATGGAACACACAAAGCCACCTCATTAATATTAATGAGCTTCAGCTCCAGTATGTAAGTATATACCGAGAAAAGACCTGTTGGTTCATATTTAATCACACATGTATTCCCTTCAATATAATAATCACATTTTAATTTAATTCAAAGAGGCTATGCATACGGCTCCTAGGAAATATAATATTCATTTATATCTAGGCTTTCCTGTTTTCAGTTTCTATTTTTGGTAAATTCTGGTGGGGTTTTTTCAGTGTTTTCAATATCTTAAAAAACAGTTGTTATCAGTGGTTACACATTTTCGCGCCACTAAAAGAAACAGAAAAAGTGTTTTTCTGGTGTTTATGGAACGTTTTGCTTTTATTATTGCTTGCTTATTGCACTGAAAGACCATGCTATATAGACAGTGTACGTATAGTGTATATGAGGTCCAAATAGATTTTTGCAAATTAATCTTATTGTAGTACACCATACAATACTTCTTCAGTGAGTCTTTGGGTCATGTGCGCTCGCCCTTTCCTTCCTATGTAAACTTCTGTGAAAAGGCCCTCTCAGCATTCATAGCTCCTTGGGCTGAGAACCATCAACTAAGGGACACAGTTGGAATGACTCTTTCTTTGATGCCACATATGCACAAAATGATAAATATTTGCGTTTTAGTTCCTGTGCATAAGAAAACAGTGCACCAGAAAAGACTAAAAAGTCAATAGCATCCCTCATTAACTCTGAAGATTGTAAAGATGCTTTCAGCATACCATCTAACAAGTGGCAAGGATCTCCTACAGGGAATCACTTCAGCTCGGGTATCAATATTGACAGGTCATCACACAACTTTTTTATATACGTAGCTGAATCACTGCAAATACAAACAATATCACTCCACTCTTTGTTGAAGTTGGAAATAACCTTTTTTGCAGAGCATTACAAGTGACAATGCGTTCCATGTTTCCCAAAAGTCTGGTGTCATGTTTTCGCCCAGATGCTTGGTGATATATGTACTTGTCACAACACCTTGCATTGAATGTTTAAAGCCTGAGGTGTTGGCAATTCACCTACTTTCAATACTGACCCACTAGCAACTATGGTCTAATGTGTTAAGGGTTTTTAACCATTATCTGTGGCTAAATGTGAGGACACATATTAGGAAAGATTTTTATGAAACCAGCCATTTTACCTATCAGTGAAATAATCAAATGCAGCCAAAATATCAAATATGAGTTTGATATTTCCTGAATCTCTATAGTTTATAAAATAATTAAACTAGACCTAAAACATGAAACTAAACTCTGCATCTTTCGACCAAAGGCCACAAAACCAAAAAAAGTAAAAGGAAGAAGAAACAATATTTTAGTGGCATCCCTAAAGAACAAAATTCAAGCAGAATCATGTTATCCAGTCTTTCTTACTGCTAGCTTGTATAACAAAGTTACATTGTATTGACCCCTTCAGGAAGAAAAAAATGACACTTTCACTCTCTTTTTCCTTTCTTTGAATGGCATTTAGTTTTTGGTTGTCCAGGTGTTTTTTCAGTGTTTATATGTTTTCACCGGTGAGGGCTATTTTTCTTTCAGTGGGGTTTTATCAGTTATTATAGGTTTAAACCTAAAACCCCACAGCCTATTTATATCATATAGGAGAACGTATGCAGCAGAAGAGTATGGAGGGTATTAGGAGAGACCATATGCTCAGGGGGATGGCTGTGGACACATTTGATGTTAATACAAGAAAACTATGTTATGTTATGTTATGTTAAATTCTTATTTATACAGCGCACGTACGCCCATGGGCTTCTTGGCGCTACTAGAACTTTTGGAAACCATAACACAACACAGAATGACCAGAGAGAGAAAGCCAGTCTACGGGTATGCCTGTCTAAATAGCAGGGTCTTAAAGGCATGTCTGAATGTAAGCAGATTGTCACTGTGTCTCAGAGAAGAAGGCAAGGAGTTCCATAAGGATGCAGCCAAGTACTGGAAAGAGCTGCCCCCTTGGCGTTTCCTCTTGACTGAGGGGATAGTCAGCAGATTTTTGTGTGCAGATCTGAGGTTACGTGACGGATTGTGTTTACACAGCATGTTGGTGATGAATTTCGGGCCTTTCCCTTGTAAAGCCTTAAATACAATGCAGCCCGTTTTAAAAATGGCCCTTTGATCTATAGGTAGCCAATGGAGTTCGGCCATTCCAGATCTGACAGAATGCCATTTAGGTAAGTTAAGGATGAGTCTAGCAGCCTGGTTTTGAACGTATTGAAGCCTCTTCAATTGGCCCACAGGAAGACCCAGATAAAGACTGTTGGAATAGTCGAGGCGAGATAAGACTAGAGCAGTCACTGCTAGAATAAGGGCAGAATGAGTCAGCACATGGGAGATTTTCTTAATCATCCGTAGCTGGAAGAAGCTGGAAGATACGACCGTTCCAATCTGAGCTTTGAGGGATAAATCGCTGCAGAGGGTGACCCCGAGGCTCTTAACAGTATTGGATTTGGTCGGGGGGACTCCCAGGTCAGAAGGCCAGAAGTGTGGGCCCCAGCTGATTTCGCTTTTCCCAGGCAGGACCAACTCTGTCTTGCCTGGGTTAAGCTTCAGGTGATTTAGATTCACCCATCTCTGGATGTGGCACATGACCTGTTGGAATTCTGATACTGCCTCCGGGGAGTTCAGAGGAAACACCAATTGCAGGTCATCGGCGTAGTTAAAAATTTTGACCTTGTAATCTCTTAAAGAGTAAAGCAGGGGGAGCAAATACAAATTAAAAAGAAGCGGGGATAGGGACGAGCCCTGAGGCACACCACACAAAGAGATTCTCTTGGGGGCTGTGTAAGTTCCCAGTCTTACTGCTATGGTACGGTTTGAAATAAAATAAAGTAGAAAAAGGGTAATGAGCCCCCCTGAAAGATTGGCAAGGGGAGATTTAGGACCAAAAGCGACATTTGAAAATAGAAAGGGATGGAAAGAAGTACTTTTATGAATGGAAAGAAAAAGTGAGGATTAGCCATCAAGAACGGAAGGTGTCGGTGAAAGTACACTGGCCCACATGCATCATTGTGTCATTTTGCATTTCTTAATTTGCGAAAAATAAGGAATCGCAAATTAAGAAGTGCAAAATGCTATGCATCATTTTTTTCGGTATTTCTTTGTGATTCGGTAAAAATCGCAATTTTTACCGAATCCCAAAGAAATACCGAATTCTTAAGTTAATTTTCGCAATTCCCATTGATTCCTATGGGCCAAAAGGCCCATAGGAGTCAATGCAAATTGCGAGTGGCACTTAGAAAATTTCATGGGTGCAGGGGGGGGTCCAAAGGACCCCCCCATGCACCCCTGAAATGTATTTTTCGCATCATGTTTCACACACACATGTCCTAAGGACATGTGTGTGTGAAACATGAATGTTGAAAAAAAAACATTCAAAGCATTTTAAACACTTTTTCCAAATTTACCGAGTGGTTCAACCACTCGGTAAATTTGGAACCCTAATTGCGAATTTCCACTTGTCAAAGTAATGATGCATTGCTTTTAAGAAGTCGCACATCTGCGACTTCTTAAAAGCACCCACAATTTTAGAACTCGCAACAATGTTGCGAATTCTAAAATTGCTTCATGCATCCCAAAAAGCACTTTTGCATTCGCAAACGGCCGATTTTAAGGAATCGCACCGTTTGCGAATGAAAAAGTGCTTGATGCATGTGGGCCACTGAGTTCATAGAAAATGTAGCTTCTAAGTTGTTCTAATATGTAGAAGGAATACATTCAAGATTTTTGACCAGATATTTTAGAGCAATGGTCCTTAACCTTTTTGGCTTCTGCGATTCACTGTGGGTCCGAAGCTGTAACACAATAGGCAGCGATCTCCCAAACTTTATCATGTATAAATGGGCAACGTGTCGTAACAGGCTGCAGTGGGCCCAAGTTGTAGTATGTATAAATGGGCAGTGAGCTGTAACAGGTCTCAGTGGGTTCCAAGGGGTAACATAACATGAGTATTTGTAAAGCACATGTTCACCCAGAGGAATCTTGGCACTGAATAACAGATGTTTATTATTGTTACCCAACTCAATGGTACTCATGTTATCGACCTCAGATGGATGAAAGGCTGAGTGGACCTGCCAGGATTCACTGAGCCACCAGCCCAAGCTTTCTGGTAACATGAATCAACGAGAAGCAGGCTGTAACAGAACACAGGGGGTCCCAAGCTGTAACATGTATCAATGGGCAGCGAGCTGTAGCAGGCCGGAGTGGGTCCCAAGATGTAACATGTATCTAGAAATGGGCAGTGAGTTGTGACAGACCTCAGTGGGCCCGAAGCTGTAATATGAATCGAAAGGGCAGCGATCTGTAACAGGTTGCAGTAGTTCCCAAGCTGTAATTGCCGTTATTAGGCCCCGAGCCGTGACACGCTCAAAGGCCTCATTGGCCTCGAGCAGCTCTGGGCATCAATCAGCCTCAAGTAGTAACAGACATTAATGTGATTCCAGCTGTAATCAGCATCAATGGGCCGAACAAATTGTCTGCTGTGTAGACCTTAATTTGCATGATCTTAGTAGTTCATTTGTGCAACCTGGGGGACACTATATAGGGAGGAAAAAAAGGTGTATAAAGCACTCTCAGACATGGTGTTTCATAACTCCTGGAAGATCCCTGGATGAAGTGGCATCCACACTTAGACTGCAGTACATTTTACTCAGCTCCACACTAGGTATTTGTTCGACTGGACTACTTTTTAATCTCAAATGATTTGATTACTGGCTCAAAAATTGAAAGACATCCACGACTAGTTTCAGACCACAGTCCATTGGTAGTGACACTTAAACTGGGTCAGAATCAAAAGAGAGATGTTTCTTGGACTTTTGAACGAGCACTACTACAAGACCAGGCATATCGGGACTATATGAGCATATGGATAAATGAATTTTGGGATATAAATAGAGGGACAGCACCACCGGGGATTAGGGGGGAGACATTGAGTTTTGTGTTATTTAATCAAAAGAAGGAGAAATTAAGGTCTGAAGAAACTCGACAAAATCTTCTAAAACTTGAAGCAGACTTAGCAGTAGCTATAACGCAGAATTCTCCGCTCGACCAGCTATTGCTTAGGATTACCATAACTAGAGCAGAAGCCCTTGAAGGGATGGCTAAAAAAGTAGTGGAGAAGTATCTGACTCAAAGGGAGAAGGCATATGAGTTCTGTGAGAGGGTGGACCATATTTTAGCAGCTCGGAGTAGACAGAGGACAGCAAATTCTGATGTCAAGAAGATTGTTGATGCACAGGGCAACTCTTTTACAGAGGCTGGTCAGGTGAGGGAAGTTTTCAGACAGTTTTATGTAGATCTTTATTCCTCTGATAACATAGGAGGTGTGGAAGAGATAGAGGGATATTTGAGGGATGTCCTCCCTCCGGAAATTGAGACGGATGACAAGGAGGAGTTAGAAGCCACATTCCAATTGGAAGAATTTCTTATGGCTCTTGGTTGCCTACCCTCAGGGAAGGCAGCGGGCCCAGACCAGATCCCGATGGAATTTTTTTAAGTGTTCCAAATGGTGTTAGCAGCAGATATGATTAACATTATGTCACTTGCTCAGAAGGGGGAATCGATACCTGACTCCTGGGGGGCTGCTGACATCATAGTGTGTCATGTCCCACGGTGGTGTACAGTCTCGAACACTGCCTTGAGACGTTATCGTAATTATGAAAACTACAGTTCCCATGATTCTAGGTCCTGCGTGCGACGCCTCTGGCCGATGACGTCACACGCGGAAGCTTCAATACAGAACGGGGAACAACAGCACCTGCCGTTGATTCTGAATGCAATCCGAAGACACGGTAGGAGTGCGTCCCTCGAGGTCCCAGCGTATCCTTTCAGTGTGGTTAGTCTTGTGATTCGTTTCCTTGAGCGCTCCGCTCGAGTATTCCGCTCGCTGCAACGGAGCTTCCCCATCTAATTTGGGCATTATCATATTGGGCGAGCCTTCTAACCAGAGTTAAAAGGTCCAGGGGAAGCCCAAGCTGTTTCGAAACTAACCATAATTTCCAGCGGGTAACTAGATCAAATGCCGCCCCTAGATCTACAAAGGCGACATAAAGACTACCCTTGCCTAAAGTCACTGTCTTCCAGTAAATTAAAATGAATATGAAAACCTGGTCGATGGTGCTTATTGACGCACGGAATCCAGCTTCAAAGGAGAAAGGACTCTAAACTCTTATATCCACCCCTGCAGTCTATGTAACACCATTCTACCAATGATTTTCTGGGAGCAGTTGATTAAGCTAATAGGTCTGTAGTTCCCCGGGCATGCTTTGTCACCTTTTTTGTAGACAGGGATAATTTCCGCACTTTTCCAAGACGCAGGAATTGGCACTCCTTGAGCAATGGCATTAGATAGCAGGAGAATGTATCGACTCCCAACTAGATTTGTCATGCAAAAAAAGTTCGCCCGGGATGCCATTGGGCCCTGGAGCTTTTCCCGGTAGAATTGAGTTCAATGCTGACTCTACTTCCCTCATAGTAAAGGTTTCTCCCGAGTACATCACACTTGCATGTACAGTTTCCCCCACTTCAGGGGCAGAAGCATATTGGGGCTTAAAATGATTAACCCAGGCAGATATAGAAACATGATTTTGGGGGCGCTCAGCTCGGTCCATGGTTGACCATTTATATCAACTAAACGAGAATCTATAATATGATAAGACCAAAGCAGAGAACAACAGAGCGTATTATGGTCATTTTCGAGCCTAGCAGTGACCTTCATGTCCTCCACCAAGTACCACAGGCTCGGGCTTATAAAAACATAATCAATTCTGCTTACAAAGAGCCCGTTATTAGACAGAATAAAAAATATATAAAATTGCACTTACCTGCTCCGACGGCTGCCCACGTGCTCCCGAACCTCATCTTTCTGACGTCAGACACTGCTGCCCACTGTGCAGGATCCCAGATGCCAATCCCAGGGCTTCTCTCACGCTGGGAATACGATTTCCTGGTTCGGCCCCCAGACAGGAACTGGGAGTCTGGGTTGGTTCTCCATCTGGCTGTACAGCATAGCTAAGGTCTGGAGAAAGGCTACCTGTCATGCCGGTCTGGCTCACCCCTTCCCCCATCCTCCCTGGTGCTGCAGTATTACTATGGGTGGTCCAATGCCCTATGAAATGAATGAAATGAAATTTGATTTGTGGAGCGCATGGCTGCCCGAAAGCGTCCCAGCGCTTGCTTAGGGAACCCGTCCTGGTATTCCAGCGAGATAACCCATTACTGGGCATCCCCTAGGTGAAAGCCAGGCATCCCGCTGCGAGGGGGCGTTGTGGAGATTAAGCAAGCTATTGCCCAGAGTTACAGAGTGGGACTCCATGATTGGAATAGGCACCGAGGCGAGAATTGTCAGGTCCGGGGAGATTGGAGCCCAAGACCCACCGAGGCGGGGAATTGAACCCTGGTCAGGGCCAGACCTCTGCATCAGGGTCTGCCGCTCCAACCACTTGAGCCACACTTCTCCACTATCATATCATCTTTGTGCATTTTGTAAAAACAAAAATCGAGAATAAATAAAAACAACTTGGGAATTGCACCCAAAACAATCAAGTAAGAAATAAAAGAATGGCAGAGTAAGATGAGAAAGGATATGAAAAATCGATGTCGGAAAGAAATGACAGAAGGAGCAGGGAAAATAACATGATGAAAGTAAAAATGCATGATAAAGAAATTAAAAAATGAAATAAAGACATTGTAAAGAATGGCGAAGAAACAAAAGAGAAAGATAAAGTATGGATGAAGGAATGAGAAAAGATATTCTGGACAAGAGAAGGTCTGAGAATCAACTTTAGAAAGAAGTAAAGCAATGAGGAGCGTGGGAAGGCAATGAGATAAAAGAACAAAATTAAGACTAAAACAAACGGAAACACAAAGTCCACAGAAGAATTAAACAAGGAAGGAATGAAAGAAAGTTTGTAGAGAATGAGGTGAGATGTTGATGTTAAAACTGAGAAAAGAAAAAAGCAGGAAGAAAGCAGCTAGGAACAAGATATGTAATAGAAAAAAGAAATCAAAGACAGTGCCAGCCCCTTTCATCCAAGACAGGTCAAATTAGCACAAGTTCATGGGTAAACTTGTGAGCAGTAGCACCACGCCAAGGTTTTGACCTTTGCTACTTAACATTCACACCATTCACACCTTCATTCACACTACCTTGCTTCCCATCAGACCCACAGACATTCCGCACCCAGCTCCAGATAGAGGCGGTGCCAGAGTTCCTGGAGCTCAAGGCAAAATTGAATTCGCCTGAGTGAGAACCCTAGAAATTGCTATTAAAAGCTGTTTGGTACAACGACAAGGAACCTCATAAGGCCTTCCCACACCTTATGGAAGCTCTGCCCCCACCTCAAAGTGCATCTCACTGGGGGGTCTGCGAGGTGCTGCCGGTTTTCTCCCACTGAACGATCAAACAAGCAAATGGCAGAGGCCTCGAGAAGCAGAACTGCCACAGCCATCCTGTGAGTCTGATGTTAGCTGGGTGCCCCTAAGTCCCCCATTCACACCTCTTTCCACCATTCATAGCCCAGTCCACAGACTGCACTTACCCTGCAGCCATCCCAGACCAAGCCTCTATACACAGCTGAGAGGTGAATGATGCCATAAAGCCGCCAGGACCAAGGGTGTGATGTAGTAGATTACATCACAAGGGATTGTTGGGAAATGCTGAGAACATTCCAGGCAGCATGAAAGGACAGGAAGAAAGCAGCTAAGAACAAGCTACAGAAAATGAAGAAAAAGAAATCAAAGACAGTGCACACCCCTTTCATCCAAAACAGGTCAAATTAGCACAAGTTCATGGGTAAACTTGTGAGCAGTAGCACCACGCCAAGGTTTTGACCTTTGCTACTGGGCATTCACACCATTCACACCTTCACTCATACTACCTTGCTTCCCATCAGACCCACAGACATTCCGCACCCAGCTTCAGATAGGGGTTGAGCCAGAGTTCCTGGAGCTCAAGGAAAAATTCAATTCGCCTGCTAAGACAACCCCAGGAATTGCTACTAAAAGCTATTTACTGCAATGACAAGGAACCTCATAAGACCTTACCACACCTTATGGAAGGTTGAGTCCCCACCTCAAAGTGCATCTGTCTGGCGGTCTGCGAGGTGCTGCCTGTTTTCTCCCACTGAACAACTAAACAACACATGGCAGAAGCCTCGAGAAGTAGAACTGCCGTGGCCATCGGATCACTGACGGAAAAAATATCGACCTACACAAAAATCGACGTTGGAATATCGGAGGGAAGAATATCGACAGCCTATCTACAACATGGTAAGTACAAAAATATCAAAACAAAAGTATCGAAGTTAAAAATATCGTAATTAAAAATATATATATATTTTTAAAATTAAAAAAACGGTAAAATAAAGTAAATAATACTTATAAACCAAATAAACAGTTAAAAATATTTAATAATGTTTAAAATTAATAAATATTACATATATAACAATATAACATTAATTAAACATATACATAAAAATATAATATATACATATAAATTATTAAAAAGTATTATAAATTACACATACATCTACACACAAACAATAACATAATAACATAATACAAAAGTAAATAATTATATTTAATACATTTAATAAATAAAAAAAATTAAATATACTTTCAATATTTTTAAAATTAATAATATACCACATTATCAAAAATAATAAAGATATTAAATAGCTAAATAAATAAAACTACTATTCAAAGTCCCAAAAAAACTACAGTAACGATAACATTAGATAGTGTAACATTTAAAATTACTATTCCAACTTCAAAAAATTCAACAGTGGGGAAAGAGTTGGATAGCATAGGGATAAAAATTACTATTCCAACTCCAGAAGGGGCAACAGTAGGGAAATAGTTGGATAGCGTAGGGGTAAAAATTACTATTCCAACTCCAGAGGGTGCTACAGTAGGGAAAGCGTTGGATAGTGTAGGGGTAAAAATTACTATTCCAACTCCAGAAGGGGTTACAGTAGGGAAAGCGTTGGATAGCATGGGGTAATAATTACTATTCCAACTCCAGAGGCTACAACAGTAGGGAAAACGTTGGATAGTGTAGGGGTAAAAATTACTATTCCTACTTCAAAGGGTGCTACAGTAGGTAAAGCATTGGATAGCGTAGAATATATATATGTGTGGAGTTGGAATAGTAATAGTAATTTTCTATATATAAATTACTATTACTATTCCAACTCCACAGAGTGCAACAGTAGGGAAAGCGTTGGATAGCGTAGGGGTAACAATTGCTATTCCAACTCCAGAGAGTGAAACAGTAGGGAAAACATTGGATAGCGTAGAATTTAAATATAAGATACTTATAAAAAAATTATATTTAAAATAATAAATAAGTAAAAATTGTAATAACTCTACATCATATACAAATACCCATTTGTAAATATTAAAAACATAATTTCAATTGAATAATTAATTAACAATAAATTAACAATAAATACCAATAAATATTAAATAAATATTAGTCACCAAATAATAAATGTTGAACTATAAAATATTTTTCATTACAATTTTTTTTAACTATTTAAAATTAATTCCCAATTACAAAATATTAAATAAAATTATTTTTCATACCAAATAATTCTTTTTATGAAACATTGATTACCAATTCATTAAAAATAATTTCCAATTAATAAAAAATAATGACCAATTAAAAACATTAATTGTCAATCACAAAATTACCAAATTAATTAATTACCAATTAAAATAATCATTTGCCAATTAAAAACATTATTTACCAATTAAAAAAATGAATTACCAATCAAAAAAATAATAACCAAATAAAGCAATTATTTACCAATTAAAAATATTAATTAACAATTAAAAAAATGTATTATCAAATAAAATATGTAATTGCCAATTAATAATTAATAAAAAATTTTTTACCCATTCCAATAAATAAAAATAAATCAATTAATTTTCATTAAATTACTTTCCACCCAATTCCCCTATAAACCCACAACCTGTTACAGAAACAAACACAAACATTAATTAAAATAATTTATAATTCCTAAAAATTAATAATTACTTTAGTATATTTAAATTACTTCCCACCCTATTCCCCTAAAAACCCACAACCTGCTCCGGTACTAAAACATAAAATTTACTTAAAAAAACATTATTAATATATAAAAATAATACACATATAATTTAAAACAAGAAAAATACTTAACAAAAAAATTATGACACACATATTAAAATACATAACAATACAAATATCGATATTAGTAACTTCGATATTACATCGATATAAAAAAATCGATATTACTTAACTTAGGGTCGATATTCTGTCTGATATTCTTGACCTCGATAGTATGTACCTTCGATATTTCCAATACGATATTTTTGTAGGTCGATATTTCAAAATCAATATTTTGACTGTGCATCCTGTGAGTCTGATGTTAGCTCGGTGCCCCCAAGTCCCCCATTCACACCTCTTTCACACCATTCATAGCCCAGTGCACAGACTGCACTCACACTGCAGGCATCCCCAACCACACCTATATATATAGCTAAGAGGTGAATGATGTCATAAAGCCTGCAGGGCCAGGGGTGTGATGTAGTAGATGATGACTCAAGCCTGCAGGGCCAGGGGTGTGATGTAGTAGATGATGTCACAAGTCTGCCAGGGCCAGGGGTGTGATGTAGTTGGTGACATCACAATTGACTGATGGGAAACACTCAAGGCTGCCTGGAGAGACCAGTGATACATTATGCTGGTAGGTGTGGGCCCATCTCACACATAACATCACAGAACCAGAAGATTGAGGGAAGGAAGTCAGTTACAATAATCGTATTATTAAGGTTTCCTGTATTCTGTTTATTGCATACAGACTGCTATAAAGACAGAATGGGTCGGAGGATTTGTTTCAGAATCTCTCCCTCTCTTGATTATTCTACAGATGTTGTGGCCTCGATGGTCAATAATTCACAATAGTCATCTCCTTTCAAAGTTGCTGCCAAAATGAATGTTCTTCATACCCATGTTAACAGAATCTGTAAAGACGCTGGTGAGATGGGCCTAGTGCACTGCACAGGAATGCTCAGCTTTTCCTTCTGTTTCTTCCTATCTGCTCTGCCCACTTCACAGGTGAGATTCAGGTATTCAAATGGCAGGGTGGATCAAAGGTTTAGAAGACATCTCACATCAGTCTTCTGCACTGACTAGCAGAGCCTGGAGGAGGTCTTATGGCTGGGCTCAGAGTCTTCATCTGTGTGAAGACTGCCATGTACTCCTTCTTGTGTGACTATACACGGCTTCAAGGGCATTGCGCACATACATTCAATAGAAGGTGGTTCTGGATACCCTCAGGGGACATGATGCCCCAGGAATCTGTGGTCTTTGAATCTGTTTTCTACTCCCAAAATTAAGATATCACACACAGCTGCTGCTTCAACCTTAAAAAACATTTCTTTTGTGCAAGAGGCCTTCCAAATGTAGAATTTGCATTCCATACATAGTTCTGACGTTCCAAATTAGAAGTTCTGTTCCAATCTACATTCTAAAGAAATTCTTTCAATTCCAAATTAGAACTCTCACTCCTAACTTAGAATGTCCTTTACAAATCAGAACTGTCAATCTTAGAACTCGAACATTACTGTTGTAATTAAAGATGAGACTGAAGCACGGTAAGTTCAAGCACCTTTATTCTGTGAACCACTCTCCGTAACTGACCACATGTCCAACATTCCAAAGAGAACTCTACGGGAACGTTCCAAAAGGTAGGAGGAGGCGGGGAGAGGGGGAAGATACCAAAAGGGGCAGGGTGGAAAGAAACAACAGCAAGGAAATAGTCCGGGAAAAAAGAAGAGAGATTACAACACATCTCCCTTCGGAGGGGAAAGGGAAAGCAGGGAAACCTGTAAAGAAACATAGCATGAATAGTGAGCAACAAGAAAATCCGCGGGGGGGAAGACGGCCGGCTACCTGTAAACACAGTATGCAAGGAAGGCTGTGCATGGCAATTCAGTGGGTATGGGATTGGAAAACAAATCTCTTCCCCTGATGGGCACAAAATGGGTGACTCCCGTTATCATGTCAGGAGAGGTGTGATACGCCAGAAATGCATTCTCTTAACATTTTATCAACATCCATATTTTTGGTACAGGCTAGCTGAGTAAGACTTTTTATCCAGAGCATTGACATAAGAATGGGGTCCTTGACTCGATGGCAGATCTCGGTGGATTCCTCAAGCTTGATGCCCAGCTCACAGGGGAAAGACTTCATTTCCATAGATGAGAATTGGGTATCCTTGTTGGTGACTATGCAAACTGGCACACCTTCACATGCAAAAGAGTCTCTTAAGATGTCGATAAGGACTTTTGTCGAAACACGTTGGACACATTTGTATTTAATCCAGTGAGATGTGTAGTCCATGAGAACAATCAAAAATCTCTTTGAGATTCCCGATTGTCCCGTGGGACAGATTATCTCCAATACCAACTTAGTCCATTAGTCTGGGGAACTTCTTAGGGGGTGAAGATAAGGGACTAAATCATAAGAGGTGGGGGTTTCACATAGGGCTATAATTTAAATAACCTGTAATGAAATATGCATGTAAGGCAGTGTAAGAAATGCGGTTACCAAATCTCCAAGGGGGTAGCATGGAACCAAGCGAGTAGGCCAAACTTCGGAGGACATGTGAAGCACTCACGCAGTACCCACAGACAACACACCAGGCCTACCACAAAAGAGGCAAGACACCATGTTGAGTTGGAAAAAGATAAGTAGTTTAGTAGTGTTTCCAACCTGCAAGGCAAAAATGCAAAACTGGTCTTACAAGAGTGATTAAGCATATTGGAACTAGCAAGCCTACTCTTAACAACATCAGTATTAGATACAGCATGACCCATCCCTGGCATGATGTACATTCCCGTGGGAGGTACGTCGCAGGCATTACTATTTACAGTTTGACTTAATTCAGTGAACAACTCAGGACAACCGTTTACATCCCTGCTGGTGACCTCCACTTCCTCAGCTACAAGAACTTGATTTTCATTGTTGGGGTCGAGTACCATCCCCAGCTCTCTTTGATGATACCAACCCAACAGATTAGACCCTTTGCTTACCATGTAGACTTTGCCCCATGTAGTTCATCCTTTAAATGTAATACTCACTCATCATCCCTATGAAAGGAATGTTCGCATCGGCATACCCTACTGCTGAAATGTCTGGCCCTAGCATCTTGAAACTGGAGGTATCAAAAATGTACTTTATGACATCAATGTTGAATAAGGTTATAGGGGCGCACGAGTCAGCCAACACGTCTATGGGCTTACTATTCTTCAAGATGGTAGATTTAGGATGTTCAATAGGCCTGAGGTCACTGAATTGCCCTTGAGGACTTGGGGAAGCTTGATTGTCTCTAACTTCTACTTGGAACACATACTTAGGGGCCAAGACCCCTTCACTGTGTACTGCTTTCACTTGGTGGTTTTCACTGCTGTTGCACACTCTACACCGGTGCCCTTTCTTGTTACATTTAACAGATGTGACATTGCGGGCAGTACTACGCACTTCGTTAGCAAGGTGATTGCTACTGCCACATCTAAAGCATTTCAACTTTCCCTTTTCTTTGGCTGAATGGTTATGCTTGTCTTCTCCAGGTTTGAACTTAAATACCTAGTTATCAGTGGAATTGGCCTGTGCATCACAGCTATTGCGAACCTTGGCAACCAGCTCATTGGGAGTTCTCATCGCTTTGATACACTCAGTGTGTTTCACAGAGACTGCTATGCTAACCGCTTCTTTTAAGGGGGGGGGGGGGGGGTTTGCCAGGAGCTTTTCTTGTAATCGACTATTGTTTGTGCACCTGACAAGTTGGGCCCTGATGAGTGAATCAGTGAGTTCACCAAAGTCACATAGTTGTGTCAGGCCTCTAAGTGCAGCAATGTAATTAATGTCAGATTCTTGTTTTCCTTGGATGCGGGTAAAGAACTTATGTCGCTCCAAAACTACGTTTACTCTGTCACCAAAATGTGCCTCCAATTTTAACAGGGTGACTTTAAACTCATAAATATCCTCCTCATCCTCTTCTAGTTCTGGTTCGGGGAAGGTGTCATAAATCTTCCTACCTTGTCTGCCTAGGTTATGCACCAATATGTGTTGTTTGCGAACTGCTGAATACCTTTTGCTGCGTATGAGGCGAATAAATGTATCCATTCCTTCTAGTGAATTTCCGGTTTCCCGATTTAATTTTAGGAATGGAGGGGGTTGGCTCAAAGCTTCTCCAGCCATAGTGGAGGGGGGGGCAGAACTAGCAAGCTGCAGCGCAGCAGGAGTCACAGGTCAGAAAAGGTCACACAAAATCCAGCTGCACTTAGGGGGTGAAGATAAGGGACTAAATCATAAGAGGTGGGGGTTCCACATAGGGCTATAATTTAAATAACCTGTAATGAAATATGCATGTAAGGCAGTGTTAGAAATGGGGTTACCAAATCTCCAAGGGGGTAGCATGGAACCAAGCGGGTAGGCCAAACTTCAGAGGACATGTGAAGCACTCACGCAGTACCCACAGACAACACACCAGGCCTACCACAAAAGAGGCAGGACACCATTTTGAGTTGGAAAAAGATAAGTACTTTAGTAGTGTTTCCAACCTGCAAGGCAAAAATGCAAATCAGTGGTCTTACAAGAGTGATTAAGCATATTGGAACGAGCATGCCTACTCTTAACAACATCAGTACTAGATACAGCATGAACCATCTCTGGCATGATGTACATTCCCGTGAGAGGTACGTCGCAGGCATTACTATTCACAGTTTGACCTAATTCAGTGAACAACTCAGGACAACCGTTTACATCCCTGCTGGTTACCTCCACTTCCTCAGCTACAAGAACTTGATTTTTATTGTTGGGGTGGAGTACCATCCCCAGCTCTCTTTGATGATGCCAACCCAACAGATTAGTCCCTTTGCTTAGCATGTAGACTTTGCCCCATGTAGTTCTTCCTTTAAATTTAATACTCACACTCATCATCCCTACTAAAGGAATGTTCTCATCGGCATACCCTACTGCTGAAATGTCTGCTTCTAGCATCTTGAAACTGGAGGTATCAAAAATGTCATTTATGAAATCAATGTTGAATAAGGTTACAGGGGCACACGAATCAGCCAACACGTCTATGGGCTTACTATTCTCCAAGATGGTAGATTTAGGATGTTCAATAGGCCTGGGGTCACTGAAATGCCCTTGAGGACTTGGGGAAGCTTGATTGTCTCTAACTTTGACTTGGAACACATACTTAGGGGCCAAGACCCCTTCACTGTGTACTGCTTTCACTTGGTGGTTTTCACTGCTGTTGCACACTCTACACCGGTGCCCTTTCTTGTTACATTTAACAGATGTGACATTGCGGGCAGTACTACGCACATCGTTAGCAAGGTGATTGCTACTGCCACATCTAAAGCATTTCAACTTTCCCTTTTCTTTGGCTGAATGGTTATGCTTGTCTTCTCCAGGTTTAAACTTAAATACCTAGTTATCAGTGGAATTGGCTTGTGCATCACAGCTATTGCGAACATTGGCAACCAGCTCATTGGGAGTTCTCATCGCTTTGATACACTCAGTGTGTTTCACAGAGACTGCTATGCTAACCGCTTCTTTTAAGGTGGGGTTTTTTGCCAGGAGCTTTTCTTGTAATCGACTATTGTTTGTGCACCTGACAAGTTGGGCCCTGATGAGTGAATCAGTGAGTTCACCAAAGTCACATAGTTGTGTCAGGCCTCTAAGTGCAGCAATGTAATTAATGTCAGATTCTTGTTTTCCTTGGATGCGGGTAAAGAACTTATGTCGCTCCAAAACTACGTTTACTCTGTCACCAAAATGTGCCTCCAATTTTAACAGGGTGACTTTAAACTCATAAATATCCTCCTCATCCTCTTCTAGTTCTGGTTCGGGTAAGGTGTCATAAATCTTCCTACCTTGTCTGCCTAGGTTATGCACCAATATGTGTTGTTTGCGAACTGCTGAATACCTTTCGCTGCGTATGAGGCGAATAAATGTATCCATTCCTTCTAGTGAATTTCGGGTTTCCCGATTTAATTTTAGGAATGGAGGGGGTTGGCTCATAGCTTGTCCAGCCATAGTGGAGGGGGGGGCAGAACTAGCAAGCTGCAGCGCAGCAGGAGTCAAGGGTCAGAAAAGGTCACACAAAATCCAGCTGCACTTAGGGGGTGAAGATAAGGGACTAAATCATAAGAGCTGGGGGTTCCACATAGGGCTATAATTTAAATAACCTGTAATGAAATATGCATGTAAGGCAGTGTAAGAAATGGGGTTACCAAATCTCCAAGGGGGTAGCATGGAACCAAGCTGGTAGGCCAAACTTCGGAGGACATGTGAAGCACTCACGCAGTACCCACAGACAACACACCAGGCCTACCACAAAAGAGGCAGGACACCATTTTGAGTTGGAAAAAGATAAGTACTTTAGTAGTGTTTCCAACCTGCAAGGCAAAAATGCAAAACAGTGGTATCACAACAGGACGCCAATTGGCGCCAGAGCCAAGTGCATCAAGGGGGGATTATTTACATGGGAAGTAAGGGCTGAGTCTGTAAGTCCAAAGCTGAAAATAAAGAAGAATGTTTACATAGTTATTGAATAAACTTGGGGTCACAATGGCGGTGCCAACTCAGGCTCTCATCCTTGGTAGTTTCACGCCAACCCACCTCTGTAAAAGAAAATTTCAGGGCTTCACCGTAAATCCCAACAACTTGAACACCTGTATTAAATAAGCAGTGGGATATAACCAGGGGCCTGGAATGACACGTCAGGCCAACCTATAGACCAACATTCGGCAAAACATAAATCGCCCCGCCTTACCATCAGGTAGGGGCCATACCTCTGGACCAGAAACACCTGTAATAAAACAGCAAGGCTTCCTCTACCATAAACCTAGGGGTATTAAACATCAAGGTTTCCTCTTTGGCAGGGGGTATAACCAATGGCATGGAACCGTCTCCACGCATCAGGCAGAACGTTGGCATCACTATAAGCATAAAACATCAGGGTGCACACAACAGCCAACCCTCTTCATGAACATTAGGCATACACATTATAGAGCAATGGCAGGCATTAAACCATGAGCGTGAGCCTAATCCTCCCCACTGGTGCATCATTTAATGAAGTCTCCTTCAGCATCTGTTCCCACCCGGCCCACTCAAGCCAACCTCTATGGGGGCGTGCCCTTAGGCCATAAACACATTGGGCGCGAAATTCAGCAAAAGCACTGCCTTACGCCACACTAACACAAACCCCAGGGCCTACACTAGCTGGCATTCACCTGGACGCCCAGGTAGGGGTTAACTAATGTCTTGGCCCAGTTCAGAGGCCTGGCAGTTCCAAAGGTACTTCTCTCTGGGGGCTCTGGTGTGCAATTAGGGCCAACGAGCTCCAGTACAATGTCTCCCAGGGGGGGGCCCTGCTCTTCCTTTTGGCAGATTCCCCGAAGATGGGGAGGGGCGTGCACCGACCCTGTGCCCCCCGACATACACCCCCAACTCCCCTACGGGCAGCCCCACTCACCGGCTGCTCCTAGACTCTTTTCCTCTTGCGGACCTCAGCAGGCGCGGGCTTCCATGAGGAAGGGCAGGCACCGGCAATGTGCCTCGAGGCCCATTCCTCCTGGTTCTCCAGGCTGGCCTGGGCTCCTCCCCTTTCTCAGGGACCCAGGCCTCTCCACGATAAGAACAGGGCTCTTCTCCGAGGAGGGGGGCAGGCACCGACCACGTGCCTCGATGCCCCCTCCCCTTTCGCGACGGCCGGGCCCCTCCTTCCTCACGGGGGCCCGGGACTTGCAGGCAGCCTCCACGAGGCTTCAGGCACAAACGGGGCTCTCTCCAGAGCACAGGGGGCCTCGCACCGGTGCCTCCTCAGTTTCATCCCGGCCCCTCATCTTCCACACGGGGACCCGGGGCTTGGGCTCGGCTTCTTCTGGCATCTTGCCCGGCAGGGTGGACACCCGCTCCGGTCCTCAGGCCCAATCGGGGCTCGGGAAGGCGCACCACGATGTCCTCCCTCACGATGGCAGGGCTCCCTCTCCGACACGGAGCCCTGCAGATGATGCGCCGCTCTTCCCTCCAGGGGGGGGGGCCACCCCGGCGGGGTGGGCACCCGCTCCGGTGATAAGGCACAATCGGGGCTCCCCCTCAGTCACGGGGCCCCGCACTGTCGCTTCACCCGGGTCCCCCTCCTTCCTCTCGGGGAGCCAGGGCTTCAATTCAGCTTCTTCCGGCCTTCCCGGCCGACTGGGCCGGCAACCAATCCCTGCGCGGCGTTGGCGGGGGGCCGATGACGCGGCCGGGCGCGCCCCGTCACGTGATGGGGGACCTGACAGCTTCAGGGCCTGGCGCGGCCCTATCTTCACTTCGGCTGCCCTCTCCTGGCTCCGGGGGCCGCCGCAACGGTGCCCACAGCAGTGGGGGGGTCCCCACGACAGCGCCGGGCTGCGGCGGTGATATCGGCAGTAATAAGGGGTAGGCTCCCTTCTATTTAATTATTTATATGGCGGACAGCGCGCCAAAACAAAGGTAGGCTCCTCCAGCGCGATCCTCCCCAGCAGGAGTGCGCTATTCACAGCGCACTGCTCCTCCCTCTGCCCACAACCTCAGCTCCTTCCTCAGACCACACAGAGGGGGCAGGAATTTAGCACTTCTCCAGCGCTTCACCACACAGCGCTATGCAGGGCACAGTTCGAGTTTCTAGCGCTTCACAATTATAGCGCTTCCCCAGCTGTACAGTTCAGATCAGCGCTTAACTTCACTCTGCGCTTCTTCCCAATTATAGCGCTTGACAGGCAGTACCTTAAAAGGGGGTGACAGTTCCTAGGGGCATACTCTTCCCCAGATGGCGCTTTGAAGGGGGCCACAGCTTCACAAGGGGGCAGACAGTCCCACAACAGTTCCTCAGGGGCACACTCCTCACCTCCTGGGCGCTTCTTCACGCAGCGCTGGCGTGGTACCTGGTCCAAACAGCTTCAGTGACCTGGGTAGGGGCCCTCTCTTGTCAGGGGCCCGTGGGGACAGCAGAGGGGGGGTTTCTAGGGGTGCAGGGCCCAGCTCACAGGCCCATGTGGCGGTAGCACCTCACAGCAGGTCCCCTCTCTTTCTTGTCCCAGCTCTGACTGACTCTCTGGTGGCACTTCCCCCTTACTTATAGCCTCCTCCCAGGCAGTGCCAGAACCTTCTAGAATGTTGGCAAAGCTGGCCTAAACTGGCTCAAGGGAGGGGGTGAGCACCCTGGGTGCCAGGCTTTCCCTCCAAAAGCTAGGGGTAGCTGGGTAATATTATCTAGACCGCTGACCTATGGCAGTCCAGTGGCAAAACCCATGGCCATGGCATCCATTTTAAACACAGTACATTTTAGTCAGGTGCATTTCTAAAATGGGGAAATTTACAAGTGCTCACACCATTACATGACTTTACATTTTAACATGGTGTCTCACACCAATCATGGCTTATACAGGTTTAATCCCATGGGGGAGACATTCCAAATTAGAGGGGCAAAAGCAAAAAATGTCAGGGGAAAAGGCCAAGTCTAACAGGCAGCACTACCAGAAATCTAGAACACAGAATTTGAAACATTACCTGGAAAGAGTAATATTGAGTGGAATACAATCCACACAGACGGTAACGTAGTACTAATGTCTTTGAAGTAAGTAGCAAAACAACCCCACAGATAGTATAGCAACGGAAATATTGTGTAAATTACGACTACACCGATTTGAGGTGTAACACTGAAGTCACTGAAGCACTACACAAACTTCCTCCACAAGTAGAGTCATAGCAAAATATATAAATTACGTAATGGGTTGTCTTCTGTAGGAAAGGTGTACGTATCATCATAAGAAATGCCTCAAGTTGAGAAATACAGTTCACAAGATGATAAAGTGTGTGGTTAACTTAGAAAAAATAGGAAAATAGACAACAACTCTGTTTTAGATACCTTAAGACGTTGGGGAGCAAGGTAGGGACACCTATATAGGTTTCTCACAAAGGGGTGCACACAGAGGTAGGACAGTGAAGTGTGTTTCATCATGAACGATAGTCCTGTAGTGTTAGACCTGGCACCATTGGCGTGGGTCTCCCTTCCATTTTTGTTACTGTTGCCTCATGTGTTTTGCTGGTGTTAGCTGCTCAAATCACTGTGCCACTGCCAATCAGGGCCACAGTGCAAGTGCTCCCTGTATAAAGTGACTATGTTAATTGGTTTCCATGATTGACTTATTTTTATAACTGTCAGACCACAGTAAAGTGCACCAGGAGTGCCCAGGGTTTGTAAATCCAAATGCTGCTAGTGGGCCTGCAGCACTGGTTGTGCCACCCACAGAAGCAGCCCTGTAAAATGTGTCTAAGGTCTGCCATTGCAGAACCTGCGTGCAGTCTGGTACTGTCATGCTGACTGGACAAGTGCACCCACTTGCCAGTCCCTAAACCGTCCCTTAACTTCATATTAGTCACCCCTATGGTAGGCCCAAGGGCAGGGTGCATCGTAAGCATAGGAAGGACAAGCCCTGATGTGTGTGGCATGTCCTAATAGTGAATTACAGCCATGTTCGTTTTCCACTATTGTAAGGCTACCTGTTCTCGTAAGCCAGAATGGGCTGTTGGAATTGTTACATTCTACATTCCTAACAGACTCAGGGAACATGGTAGAAATTCGAGTTTAGTATGCCTGAACTCAGAATAATAAAATACATCTTTTAGTAAAGTTTATTTTAATGTTCTGTGTTTGCAAACACCACTTTTAGAAAGTTGGTATTTGCTTGCCTAACCATTTCAGCCTGCCTCTGCTCTGATGTGTATCTGCTGTCTGGTTTCTGTGTGTGACAGGGCTGGGGAATTCCAGGAGACAGGCTGGGGCTGCCAGGTGGTGAATAGGAAGATGACAGCCAGATAAGTGGGAGGAGTGCACCTAGGTTCTGAATAGGTCTGTGCTCTGCCACCACAATGCTGGCTCCACCCCCTGTGGAGCGTCTGAGGTCTCTGCCCTGCAACTTGCAAAGAGAGAGGGAAGATTGTCAACAGAGTACTCCTGGACTGTACTTGTCACCACAATGCTGGCTCTACCTCATGCGGAGCGTGTGATGTCTCTGCCCTGAACACTGAAAGCAGAAGCCTGCATCCTATCAACAAAGTGCTCAGAAACTGGACTTAACTAGGAAAAGGCCCCCTGGCCTGAAAGAACAAAAGAAATGCAGTATAAGTATAGGAGCCCTGCTTCTAAGAAATCAGATCCTGTTTGACCAAGAAGAACCTCTTACTGACGAGAAGGACCTGGAAGAAGCTGTGAGTAGGTGTACTGTCCCTGACCTGGGGGACTGGCCTGCAGTGTGTGCCTTGCTGAGAAAGGAGAGAAAAAGGACTGAAAGAGACTTTTGCAACTTGTGCTTCAAACAATCTCCAAGGGCTTGTGGGTGAGCTTGCCCCCTGAACGGAGTCCCAGGATTATTGGACTTCTCCTGCCTTCCCTGACCAATCTGCTCAACTTTGCCCTTCCTTATCGCTGGAGCCGCGATCCCAAGTGCGCCTCGTCCCCTCCTTTGCCGTGACGCTTGTGCCTGGCCACCCCCGCACTGTGTGAGCCCGCTCTGCTTTGAGCTGTTCCTTGCACCATCCCGCTGGGCCGCCCGCACTCTGCCTCACTCTTTCCCCCTTTTCGAGCAGCACTGCTCGCCTTGCCGGCCCCACCGCTGGAAGCCGAACGGAGTGCCTCACGAATCCAAGGATGGCCCGTACGCACGAAGCGTACCAGCCACCTCGCATTGCACTCGTGATCACCGGGGCAGCGCCGCACTAAGAGAGCCCGGCCGTACGCCTCGCACTGGCTGCCTCGTGCCGCGCCTGCCCGCATTGAATCAGCAGCTACGAACCGAAGATATGGCTCGAACGTCGTGAACGCCGGAGGCAACCCGCATCGACCGCTCCGTTCTACGCCTCACACCGAGACGCCTACCAGAGCCGGGGCCCGCCTCACAGAGGAGCCGCCAGCATCTTTGTGTTGCCTGCACGTCCCGGGTGCCGCATTCGAACTTAAGGTGTGCGTATCACCCTGGAGGACACGCCAACAGGAGACCTTGACCAAAAAGAGGATATGGAGTGCTAGATAGACTACCAAATGTCAAAAGAAATGTGGAAAAACTTGATGCGGCTGAGTAAGTGAGTGCCTCAAACGGAGGGAACATAGGCAAAAGAACAAGACGGCTGGAACAGTCTGGTGAGAAGAGAAAAAGTGGATGCTTGGAAGTATAGGCAAACTGCAGAAAAGTCAGAGGCAGCCGTGAAAAAGACAAAACCCTTGAAACACCAAGCGAGGACAGCTTACTTGTTACAACAAAGGTTGCTGGTACCAACTCACCACAGCTTTCAAGAGGTGCTTCCTGGAGACGACAGACTGAGGCAAAGCGAACATGCAGGCGACCACCACAGCCCTAGAGAAAGGAACGGTGCTGAAAAGGCTGGTGCGCCGGCAGCCGTCATGCTGTGATGCAGCTGTGCTGAAAACGGGTGCGTCACTGGTGTGGAGAACACCACATTGCTCCTGACAGAAATACGGTTCTGAGAGGCTGGTGCGCCGGCAGCCATCCTGCTGTGATGCAGCTGAGCTGGAAAAGCTGGTGCGTCGCTGGAATGGAGAACCCCACAGGGCTCTTCACAGTAGTACGGTTCTGAGGGGCTGCTGCGCCGGACAGTAGTGAGGTGAGAACTCCTCCTACCAGACACTTCGATGGATGTTGATTCGCACGCTAGGATGTCCTGGAAAACAGCACTCCAGAGGAAACACTCTCCGGTCGGCCAACCACATCGGACATCGGGACAGGAGGAACAGCGAAAACAGGGTCCTCAACAAAGGCTATCCGCGTGGAATGGTGACAGCGCCTCAGAGAAAACAGACACGTGTGAGATACCCGCTAACGCCAACACAGCAGGGCTAGGAGCGATCCGCAGAGCAGCTTCCTTCAGGCAACCCCACAGCTTTGAGGCAACAGCAGGCGCAGGCAACCCGGATGCCCAGTAAGGTGTCACAGATAGGATAATCCACCGGGATGAGAAAAAATCTCAAAGAAAGACGCTGAGACTTCTTCACAGCTTGAGAGAACCTTCTCTGAATTCAGACGAATAGAACTGAGGAATCAGCAAGTCTCTGGTACACCTTCAGTGAGACCTCCACTCCATCAGAAAGGGAGAAAATTCTTCATAGCTTAAGAGAACGCTTCTCGGGAATCAATACATCAGAACTGAAGAATCATTGAAGAATCATCAAGTTGAACTAGCAGGAAGGAGAGAGTAAAGAAAGGGGCGATGACAGGAATGGCACCCTTTGCCAATTCATTGCCAGTGTTGAAATTAAAGATGAGACTGAAGCAAGGTAAGTTCAAGCACCTTTATTCTGTCATCCACTCTCCGTAACTGACCACATGTCCAACATTCCAAAGAGAACTCTAGGGGAACGTTCCAAAAGGTAGGAGGAGGCGGGGAGAGGGGGAAAATACCAAAAGGGGCTGGGAGGAAAGAAACAACAGCGAGGAGAGAGCCAGGGAAAAAAAGGAGAGAGATTACAACAATTACATCATGCCTTCATTGTGACACCACAAACACCTTCGTTACAAGTTTGTACATTCGATTTTGTGCAGAAACATGAGTTTCTGATCTAAGGGATGTTGCAAAAAAAGTAACAGTACTTCCCTCACTGGGTTTCTCATGGACACCTTTCGTCAGGTAAAACCTTGTGGAACTTGTCCATGGAAAACAGCTCTGTACTTGGGAAAAGCCTGACAAAATCAAAGCAGAAAGGTGGACTCAGCTATAATTCTCCAGTGTTTAGAGGAAAATGCCTTGCAGTGCAATATTCCACATCATAGAATGTTCAAAGCCTACAGTATCGTTGATTGAAGTTATGGAATTTCTGATGCGCTGTCATCACAGATCATCATGGGATCAGCATCAAGGTGCAAGAGCACGGCTGTTACATGTTCATGCACATTATAGCATTAGCCAGTCAATGAACCAGCACACATTCACAAGGTTCTCCCAGTCAACTGCTCCACCAAAGAAGAGGAGGGACAGGTCCGGACCATTCAACTGATCACATGGAGGGGAAGGGAGAATGGGATGGTGCCTGGGGGATGGAATGATATAGGGACTGTGTGTTACCGCTACATGGAACACACAAAGCCACCTCATTAATATTAATGAGCTCTTTTCAGCTTCAGTATGTAAGTATATACCGAGAAAAGACCAGTTGGTTCATATTTAATTACACATATATTCTGTTGATTATAATAATCACATTTTAATTTCATTTATGAATGGCTTTTGTTACAAAGAGGCTATGAATACGGTGTTGTGAATGTATCTAGGACCCTAATTAAATATTCCTGATTTATGCCCTTATGTGGTTATGATAAATCGTGTCCTTATGAAGGCATAAGAATCATACCCATATTTAGTCATTGCCCACGCAGCCCAAATACGGCAAGGCTACTTCCTTAGATTCCTAGAGAGCACAACGAGTTCTTTCGACACACCAAACCTCCAGCAACCTGGGAATTCCCCATGTCTTTGTTTGGATTTGTCATAGAACTCTTGCGAGCACTAAAAGAACAGCCAGTTCTTAGTGACATCTTTTATTGATATCTTATGTCCAACCTTACGTCAAACACCGCAACTGCCAGGTATAAATATACCAACACTTGCCTTAAGCAAAAAACGGTGGTGTGGAGCAGAGCGGCTATCTACTTATCCGAAGCCCAGCTGATGCGATAGCCGAAGGAAGCCGTCCCTCCACTTTAACACACCGGGAAAGAAGCTGCCTTTTCTCACGCCGCGAAATCCAGCTCCGGTGTTTTCAGTCACCCTTGCGGGTTACTGGGAGATCGAGTCCTGAGAAACGAGATACAAGACCTCCTTCATTCTATAACCAAGGTACGGAGCTGATTCAAACCTTAGAGAGAATTCTTGACTCAGATTCTTGGCAAAAACCCAACTTAACTTAAAACTGCAACTTACTTACTCCTTCCCACGTATTAGGCTTAGGTCAGGTACACCGGGGTAGGCGTATCTTAGAAGCACTAGTTGAGTTCGTTAGTCAATGTTTTTATGTATGTAAATATTTAATCCTTTTTAAAGTATCATATGGCTAAGAAACCATATCAATGCTTTTACAGTATTATTTCATAATACTCCTTTTATTGTACGCACTTTACTTCATGATAAGTATTGCAATTGTGGCAATTCATTTCTCTTGCATGAGAAAGAAGACTGCTCAATAAAATAACACCTTTTATTGAAAACGCCTGTCTCTATTTCTCTGCACCCTGGTGAAATTAAGCATGCACGATTGACTGAGTGAAATAGCTGTCTATTGTTTTAACACGACTCTGGAGAGATACTCCTTATTCTGGGGTTCAAAGTTGTCATGTTATATGGTTGTCAAAAGCTAATCCCTTCTTGTCTAAATCAGGGAAGTTAACCCCTCCCTATTCATTCGAGAAAGTTTCTAGTGACCTCTGAGCTAGCTGGCAAAACGAATGAAGTCTAACAAAGTCAGTAGAGACCTAGATGACCTCAGTCCTACGGCTACACTGCTGTTTATGTTATTCCAATGCGCAGAGCCTATTGGAAATATAGGAACTATACTATATGGCACCCAACATTTGGTAAGGTGATAATCTAATGCAAGATACTAGAGTAACTCAGTCGTGCTTTTCACACAGACCCCTTTCTCTCGTAAAACTCCAATAGACGTCTGGAGTGGGTGAAAGGTTAATATCCGCCGAAACTTAGTAGGATGAGAATCCTATGTATTAGTTTACGGTATAGTCAACGTTGAAGGATACAGTGTTCTAAAATATTGTGCACCTAATCTTTGTTTCCTTGCAACTTGATCTGCAACAAAAAACTTTCTGTCAGGAAAAATGTCAGACAGTGAGGACGAAAGGGGGAGAATTAGAATAGCAGCTCATAGTCATCCAAAATGACGACCTGAATGCAATACTCATCCCGGTCAATATAAGAAAAACCATAACTATAAAACTTATAGAAAATGGGGTATCATCGAGAGGTGGTACAGTTGTATTTGTGGTAGGGGCCCATGAATATGCAGACAGAGGTATTCTATTCCTGGATAACTTTTCTAGCAGCACATGCTGTGACACGTGAGTTCCACTATTATAAAATAGCGGAATCTCCAGAGGAATACTCTCCTTTCGAGGAAATTGAAATTCCACTAACATACCAAGAGCACCTGCTCTTATTTAATGGCGCCCTAAAACATCAAAATCACATTACCAGGCTCGGTCCACTAGGTAGACCAGGAGCCACATGGCCGGTTCTAGCCAGCTACACACTACAGCCCGACATTGAAACAATGTCAAACGGAGAACAATTGGTTCAGCTAAAACAACTAATTAAAATTCATAGACAATTGGTCCATGTGTCATGCAGACTTCAACAGTCCAAACTACAATTAAAATTCCACAAAACACCCCTCATCAGGGAAACACAAATAAAATTACACCACAGAATATACAATCATGTCTTGGTAAAACACCCGCAAAACAGGAACAAATTCCTTTCTGCTTAGCTCAACAAATCACTCAGATAGAGGCAGTATTTCCTGATACTACCCCTCACGAAAAACACAGAATTCTGACTATCTTTCTCCCAATGGGGATCGCACCACATGTGGAGGAATGTGACACTTGGGGCACGGTATTTGCTTCTATCTACACAAAAACACATGGTGTTCTGTCAATGGCGGTTATACCAGATGTACTAAGACAGATTCAAAACGAATACGGTCCAGAACCTGCTGTAACTCTGGGTATGAAATTACTGAAAGACTTTAAGCAGGTCTCAGCTATATTATTAGCCAACATAAAAGGAGAAGCAGCGTGTGTGGCAATCCGCCAAAAATTGAAGGAGACAGATATAACAGACCAACCATTTGAGCTTGCTAAAATAATTGAAAAATCCTATGAAGAATTAGGCAGAGATAGTTTGGGTGGTAAACCAGTAAAACCCCAACTAATTGAAAATCCTGAAAAAACCTTTATTAAAAACAATCTCAATTCTCAAAAGAAGAAGTGGGAGGGTAATAAACAAACGACTCCCAGAGAAAAACAATTTCAGTCCAGAGGAAGGTCTCCCCAACGGAGAAATAGATCTCAAGAAGGAGGGGGCAAGTCTCCCCAAAGGGAGCCCTCTGGAAAAAGATACAACCTTAGAAATAGGGACAATTTGAGAAAACCTGACAGATATCAAGATATTGATACAAGTCCCTCTCGATCTTTTCAGACTTCCTCACAGAAATCGGAAAGAAGAGGACGGTCAGAACACAAGGAAGAGCACGTCAAGTCCAAAGAACGTGCTCATCAAAGTAAAAAATCACAATTTCCCAGAAAGAAGGTAGCAAGTATTAAAATTAAAACATGCCGAGAATCCTGAGGACACAACTGAAAAACGGAGAGTGGGCCCAGACAATGCTAGACAGCGCAGCAGAAGTGAGCATAGCTCGCAAGATCCTGATGAATCTTCTGGAGACAGTGGACACGAATGAATACATTCAGGTGGAAACTGCAGACACGCGAGTTAGCGTGCCCCATAAACTATATGCAATAACATTACGTATAGAGGGAGATAAAACTAGGAAAATAAAAGGCCTCTTTTGGGAGAATCTATCTAAAGGCTATGATATCCTGTTAGCTAAAAAAGACTGGCCGCCCTCATGGCGAAGAAATGTTTATGCCTGCCTTCTCAAATCATATTCCAATTCATAAAAAATACACATTTGCAAGAAAACGGGCAGTGTCCCAAGCCCCTGCTTTATATAAAAATCAGGTAGGATGGGATGAGGATTCTCCTCCCCACAAAATCCAGTTAAAAAATCACCCTACTACACAAAGGCAGTACCCAGTTAAACAAGAAGCTAAAAAGCAAGTCATGGAGATCTTAGATCAACTTGACTATCAGGGGGTGATTGAAACATGCACCTCACAAATGAACAATCCTTTGTTTCCTGTCTCCAAGCCAGATGATTCATATTGTCTAGATTTGGACTACCGACATCTAAACTCCTGCTGTAAAACTTTTGCAGTCCAAAACTCACACAGTGCAGCACTAATGAATAACATTGTGCGCAAAAAATATAAAACAACATTAGATATCTCTAATGGATTCTTCTGTCAAAACATTTCACCTGAAAGCAGGTATTTGACCGCTTTCTCAATAATGGGGTCGCAAAAACAATTTTGTCGACTCCCACAGGGATTCAAGAATAGCCCAGGATTATTCTCAGCAAGGGTAACAGAATTACTACAAATATATGATGATGAGGCATTATCCTATGTCGATGACATCTGTCTTACAGACGATGACCTGGAGACTCACTTGAAAAGAGTGAACACCATAATACTTGGGTTCGCATTGGAGGGTTACAAATTCAACTTTAAAAAGTCAAGAATAGCCCATCTAACTGTCCTATTTTTAGGATATGAATTATCAAGTGAAGGCAAAAGCCTAGCAGACAATTTCTTATAGAAATGTGCAGTACTCCAAGCACCTAAAACGCTGAAGAATTTACAATCAATACTAGGTTTCCTGAATTTCGGAAAACATACATTCTAAATTATGCAGAGAGGGTTAAACCTATCTACGAATTAATAAAACCTGATTTCCAACCCATTAATTGGACTTTAAAACACACAGAAATTTTGAGATCATTACAGGCAGACATATTAACTAAAACAAAACTGCAAACATGCGCAAACGAACGCAACCTTGTAATCCGAGTCATCCCAGGAAGATGCGGATTCCCATACCTGACCTCTAATGAGGGAGAAACGGTACCAATAGCTTACAAATCACATTTGTACACACAAGCTGAAATAAAATTCAGTTCTATAGAAAAAATTCTGACAGCGGTTCAAGCTGCTGTAGCAAGAGAAAGAGCCCTGGCCCAAGGCAAGAGAATATCTGTTTTAACATCAGAATCAGCCATTGAAGCATTAACAAGCCCACGCAATCTAAATGCTGTGGCATTAGATCCAAAATGGATACAATGGGAAAATTCTCTTGCTGCAGAAGACGTGAAACAGTATTTTGATCCGAAAATGAAAAAATTAGAAAATCTAGAATACGAATATGAATATCCTCTGCCAATTGAAATTCTGCCTCTTGAACAGTACACCTGTGTAATCTACACAGACAGATTTGCACAACATTTTGTTGTGGAAAAGCAAATTTACAATAACGCGTGCGCGATTGTTAAAGGTCGGTGGCGCTTAGGTAAATTCAGACCAATGGTCACTAAAACCGAATCATTCAGAAACTGTACAGCTCAGCGAGCTGAAATAAGAGCTCTAAAGATGGCACTTGAAAATGCCGATCGCGAATTCCCCACACTGATAGTGTGCGATTCACATTACTGTGTCCAGTCTTACAATAAGAGCATGCAGACTTGGATTCAAAACGGTTACAAGGATGACACAGGTGCCACAATAAAGCATAAAAAACTATGGGCACAAGTAGTTCTTTTGCAGAAAGAACTACAAAAGACTCACGTGGTACATACACTGAGTCATCAACATGATGGCGTTCACGTTGCAGGGAATTCATTGGCTGATAGAGCCACAGCGGCAGCTGGTCAACCGGCTTCCGTAGCCACTAAAAAGCGTTCAGAAAAACAAATAGATGGAGAAACCATGCTGGCAGTAAAAGCCTCATTAAAAGGCGACTATGCGGCATTACCTCTCAACTATCCACTCAATAATACATACATAATTGATGCGAACTCCGTTCCGTTTGCTCGAATCCCTGGAGTGGGGGATAGAGTAATTCCAAACACGAACCGGAAAATCTTCTTGATACAAGAAGCACACATGGGATTCGGTCTGAGGCACCAAGAGATCCTGAAATCTCTGATAGAATTACAATCACAATACTGGTGGCCGGGGATGAGCGTAGACATTTACAATTTTGCAATAAATTGTGAGGACTGCAACAGAGATCGCAGTTGTGAACCGGACCAGGCACCAGCCCAGACACTACTATTAGACAGCATCAGGCTATCTATGCGTAGACGTCCGACCGGACAAATGCGGTCCCATAATTATTAAGATTAGATTCACTAAAGATGTGGCCCCAGCGCTCGGCTGACGCCAGAACTGTTATAAAAGATTTGCGAGTCTTTATCAGCACATACGCAATTGGCATGCTACATTCTGACCAGGGTCCTGCGTTTAGCTCTCGAGCTTACAAAGAAGCCATGACCAGCATGGGCATTGCATTTCGGTACTCTTCTCCCTTCCATCCTGAGGGAAATGCGGTTGTGGAAAGAAAAAACTGTGACATAAAGCAATCTATAACAGCGAGGGTATTAGGTTCGGGTGATGGGTGGGTCAAACATCTAACAAGTGTCCAACGTAGTCTTAACAATCTGCCAAGAAATTCTCTAAAGGGTTTCACTCCATACGAACTATTGTTCGACACTAGAATGAAAATCCAGGATTTAGATTGTCAACCTTCAGTGGTGGAAGAAAAAACCTTTGATATCAAAGATTGTTTGGCTGTTTTACAGGACTTGAATGAAACAAGAAAAAGTCTAAGTAACATAAAGTCTAAGCTAACAACCACTGAAGAACCACCTGTCCCGGCAAGACCTGTCTGGATTCCAAAGATTGGGGATCTGGTCAGAGAAAAGATCGCGGTGAAGAAGGAATTTGGGCCTTTCTAGAGAAAAGCAGTACCTGTCTTAGCTGTCAGCGGAACAAGATCAGTAGTACTACCGCCACTTGCTGGTAAAAAGGAGAACAGAATTGTATCCATCGACCTGCTGAAACCACAATCATGTGGCTAATAATAAGTAGCAGGCCCAGTGGACTCCCAAGAAGTAGCAGAAGACCAAATTTTGCTACATTCCAAGAGGTTCAAACTGAAAGACTAATCACTTTCGATAAACCTTCAGTGAAAAAAAGGACTATGCAACAAAGCCATGGAACTTGTGCCTCTTGAAACCCAAATTACAACAGTTCAGGAAGAAACACCAGTCTACAACGATGTAGCCTCGGACTATACAAATGTAACAAGAGAAAATGCAAAGATCAATGGAAATCCGGAGGCAATCCCACCAATTGCCAGAACTGCACCTAGCTACTTTATCAACTTTGATGATTTTTCCGATGATCCGAGGGAACATGGAGACAAGCCAGCAACAAAAACTTTCAAAAAGAAAATTATAGAGCTTTTTCATCAACTCAAAGAAACATATCTGATTTCCCCTTGGATTGAACTATGGATTGTGTTAGGTGTACTTATCCTACTACTTTGGCTAATCTTAGCTTTATTTTTGGGAAAATGTATTGATGGAAAATACAGTACAATGGACACAGCAAGTCAGAACATCAACTTGGTCCTGAAACCACACAGATCCTCTCACAAAGAGAAAAGAGAACTATCATCAGTGAACATCACAGCAAAGCCTATACCTGGTGGTATAGCATGGGCAGAACTGACTATGAAATCTATGGCCCGGTAGAGCTCTTGAAGTATCCACACCAATTCAAGATTTCATTAAGTGACTTTGTGACACCAAGTTCTTTCTCTGATGATTGGGACTTTGAAAATATTAATAATATGATGTCAGATTTAGAAATGTCAGCAAAATTTACAGAACATGATTATTTACAGGGTTCATCGAATTATGAAGAAATGTATTGCTACAACCTCTATGGTCATCATTATCTGCATAAATCTGCAAATCCTAGAAATGTTTTTACTTATAATCAATGGGAACATTGTTCAACTCCACCAATAGGCAGTTCGAAAACATTTTATGAAAAATCTCATACTTTTCAGGGTTTAATTACACTGATCCAGAAACGTTTAATTTCAAAATATTAAATAAGACAGGAATGAAAAACATGTTGACAAATACTAAAGGATGCGGAAAATCCTCTGCGGACCCACCAAAGACCCACTGCCACATTAGGATGGCTGGTGGGTCCTGGTTTCAGTCCGCCGCTTTTCCGCCGCGGTCGACTTACAACCGCGGCGGAAAAGCTGTAACATGGCTGGCGGTGTCTATCAGACACCGCCAGCCATATTAGGATGGTGTAAAAGTGCTGTGGAAAAGCATACAGACTTTGACTTAAGGGGCCCGTTGCGGGCCGCCTGGGTAAAGGGGGGTGGGAGGTGCAAATGGGGGGTACCCATGGTACCCCTCGCATTTGTATGCAGAAATCAGCAGGCACCACGCGGTGCCTGCCGCTTTCTGCATTCAAATGCAATGTATGCATTTTTAACATTGCGGCGGGTGCAGCTTGAAGCTGCACCCGCCGCAATGTTAAAGATAGAGAATGTGACCGCCACCCTGGCGGTCACATCCTAATCTGCACGGAGGGAACACCGTTGCCCATGCAGATGTTCCCTCCTACTCTGGGGTCGCGGACGGACTCAAGTCCGTCCGCGATCCTAATGAGCCCCTTGGTTTTGAGTTTTGGAAAAACAACATTGAAACAAAAACTATCTGGGGAACAAAAGATTGGCAGGTACAAGGTCTAGAAGCATTATTCAGAGCCTGCATGATCCCAGAACAAATAATGTTCCAAAATGACACAATTCAGCAAACAACCTGTCTTGGTTTAGCCAAGATGAAAGATTTAAATAACCCGTCTATAACAAAACCTATGCCTGATTGAAACACCACTACAGATGAGGGGTTAGACGTGTCCTATATTTTAAAATAAAACAGAACAAATCCTGATTGGAAAAAATGGTTGATCTGGCCCATAGACACAAATAACTGTCAAAATAGATTCCCGAACAAAATACAGGGGTTCAAACAGAACAGGCCAGACCCTAGATATTCCCAGAGACAACATCCAGGGATAGTTACAACATATAGTGTAGGAAAACTATGCCTTGACTGGCTACAGAAATCCACACTTCTCGAAATCAAGCAACACTTAAGTTTACTTAAAGAAGGTGCTGACTTGCGAGATTTCATAATGGGACCTAGCAAACAGCGTCAAAAACGTTTCATATATGCCGGTATATACGCAGCTTACAATGAATCTTGGAAATTGAAACTGCAGAAAAAATACGGAAAATTGATCGTATTATTTGGAGAAATCAGTTTCTGTAGTGGACAATGGGTTAACGACTCTGTCCTCCAGAATCTATTTACTGGACAGCATTGTATCATCTGCTATTGATATAATAGAGCAGGACATGCTAATGTTACAACATGGCCAGTCCTAATTACGTTCTATTGTACGGCTAGGCTGGACGTTGCAAAACCTGCGTTCAGGATATGTGCCATGACGTTTAATCAACACAACGTCATTGTTTTCTATCTTTAACCTTACTGATAAACAAATCAGTTTGGCACTAAAAGGAGCAGACTATACGATACTGAGCATTGAAAAACTTGAGAGATTACCTTTGACAATGTCAGAAAGACCTGTCATTGAATGGATAATACATGGCACCATTACAATCCCGATAACAACTTTTCAGTTTCAATACTGCCAAAAATATATACCAGCAGGCCTGTATGAAAGGTTGGGTAAAAGATACATCAAATCGATCTGGAATTTACCTTATACACACAAATGTTATAGTGAAGGGAAAAAAGAGGTATTTCTTAGTGGTAATGATTGTAAAAAATCACTAAGCAGTACACTCCTGTGTCAAGGTATTAACTTGCATGGGGCCTGTGAAGGTTCATCAAACAACCTTTCATGTCATCTGCAGGGCACCCCTACTACACAGATAGAGCCATTTTTCAGACAACTATCCAACGGTAGCTACTTTCTAATAAGTGATCCCAGCTGCTGTGGCATGGTGCCAGGAAAAGCCTATCTCGTAACTGTAACATCCAGGGTCATTTGCTGTATGCAAGTATTGTATCCAAACAGCAATCCAGACATGGAGGCGGCAATATGGCCTTATGTGAATATCTCTTCTATTCAAATTGATACTTTAAGCAGAATGAAGTCTATTCTTTTACAGACAACTGTGCCTTTAACCTCGTCCAAAGAGACGTATGACTTACAGGTAGCAAGGACAGTGGCAGAGATACATACCCTATTATCGACAAACTGCCCCGTGCATTTCGTAGAATGTTAAGTCAAATCTTAAACATGTCAGATACCAGTGGCATTGTGCATGTATTTAAGACAATTTTTTCGGGACTGCTAACACCCTTCAAAGCAGCTCTTGGCATCTTCCCGAATTTTGTGCATTCGCTCTTCGGTGGCCTGCCTCTTATTTTGGGACTCATAGCAGGAATTTTATTTTTGTTCCTTCTGCTCTGATATGGCAAGCCAAGTCACAGACTAAACTCTGGCTACGATGGAAGAAACAACCCTAGCAATACGATACAGAGAACGTATCACTAAAGTCCTCGGATTGGCCCGGCTAAGAGATCTGAATACTACCTGGTTTCTTTCATTCAGATCAATTTGGCAAAATTGCATCTTACCTGTGCTTCGATGTCTGCTATGCGGAGAAGAATGCGTGTTGGACGTTTGTCTTACACTACCATCAGCAGTACCAATCGATATCAATGCTTTGCTTTGTCTAGTAACAACTCATGCAACGTGTTGTCCCCAGCGGCTACCTATTCTGATGACGGCATTTGTTGAGACTTCACCATTACGATTAGGTGGCGGTGAGGTACGAGATAAAAGCGGCACCACACAGGTACAACCTTCTGTGAACATTGCTGATCCTGACATCGATGATGGCAATGCATCGCACATATGCACTATATCTACCTTTTCGGAGTTGGCCCAACTTTCACCTACTGTTGTAGACGCATTTTTTACCGGCCTATCAGAAGTAATGTTCTCCCCTAACAACGAGAATAATATTTGAAAAAGCGAGCTCACAGCGTTCCCTGAACTCTGAATTCGGCCTTCAGTTTTGATAAACAGAACTCTAAAAAGACAGTGAAACTATATTTTTTCTCCCTTCCCGAGAACGAAGTTATTTTTCCCAAATTTCCAAAATATTTACTGTTTTTTGGCACATGGTACTCTGCTTAAAGTAGAACTATTCTTAGAGAACAGAAGTTCTATTTTTAGAAACTCTAGAGACAATATTTCGAATCAGCCTCTAGCCTATGTACAATCTTGTATAACTATGTGATGAAATGGTCTCGACCTTTTTTCTGTATTCAGAGACATTTCATAAATGTAATTTTCGCAATTCATTCAGCCAATATTTATATTTGCATTTCCTGAATGATAACTCTGCTTGAAAGCGTACAGTATAATACTCATTTCGTGTGTCTATACCATTTCAAATGCATCCATTGTATTTTGGGGTGGGCTGGAAAACACATGCATACCTATATGTTTATATATTGCTTAGTATTTAGTAATGATGGACATTATAAGTGGAGTGGGTGTTGTGAATGTATCTAGGACCCTAATTAAATATTCCTGATTCATGCCCTTATGTGGTTATGATAAATTGTGTCCTTATGAAGGCATAAGAATCATACCCATATTTAGTCATAGCCCACGCAGCCCAAATACGGCAAGGCTACTTCCCTAGATTCCTAGAGAGCACAACGAGTTCTTTCGACACACCAAACCTCCAGCAACCTGGAAATTCCCCATATCTTTGTTTTGATTTGTCATAGAACTCCTGCGAGCACTAAAAGAACAGCTAGTTCTTAGTGACATCTTTTATTGACGTCTTATGTCCAACCTTACGTCAAACACGGCACCTTCCAGGTATAAATATACCAACACTTGCCTTAAGCAACACACAGTGGTGTGGAGCAGAGCGGCTATCTACTTATCCGAAGCCCAGCTGATGCGAGAGCCGAAGGAAGCCGTCCCTCCCCTTTGACAAACCGGGAAAGAAGTTGTCTTTTCTCACGCCGAGAAATCCAGCTCCGGTGTTTCCAGTCACCCTTGCGGGTTACTGGGAGATCGAGTCCTGAGAAACGAGATACAAGACCTCCTTCATTCTATAACCAAGGTATGGAGTGATTCAAACCTTAGAGAGAATTCTTGATTCAGATTCTTGGCAAAAACCCAACTTAACTTAAAACTGCAACTTACTTACTCCTTCCCACATATTAGGCTTAGGTCAGGTACACCGGGGTAGGCGTATCTTAGACGCACCAGTTGAGTTCGTTAGTCAATGTTTTTATGTATGTAAATATTTTATCCGTTTTAAAGTATCATATGGCTAAGAAACCCCATCAATGCTTTTACAGTATTATTTCATAATACTCCTTTTACTGTACGCACTTTACTTCATGATAAGTATTGCAATTGTGGCAATTCATTTCTCTTGCATGAGAAAGAAGACTGCTCAATAAAATAACACCTTTTATTGAAAACGCCTGTCTCTCTATTTCTCTGCACCTTGGTGAAATTAAGCATGCACGATTGACTGAGTGAAATAGCTGTCTATTGTTTTAACACGACTCTGGAGAGATACTCCTTATTCTGGGGTTCAAAGTTGTCATGTTATATGGTTGTCAAAAGCTAATCCCTTCTTGTCTAAATCAGGGAAGTTAACCCCTCCCTATTCATTCGAGAAAGTTTCTAGTGACCTCTGAGCTAGCTGGCAAAACTAATGAAGTCTAACAAAGTCAGTAGAGACCTAGATGACCTCAGTCCTACGGCTACACTGCTGTCTATGTTATTCCAATGCGCAGAGCCTATTGGGAATATAGGAACTATACTATATGGCACCCAACGTTTGGTAAGGTGATAATCTAATGCAAGATACTAGAGTAACTCAGTCGTGCTTTTCACACAGACCCCTTTCTCTCATAAAACTCCAATAGACGTCTGGAGTGGGTGAAAGGTTAATATCCGCCGAAACTTAGTAGGATGAGAATCCTATGTATTCGTTTACGGTATAGTCAACGTTGAAGGATACAGTGTTCTAAAATATTGTGCACCTAATCTTTGTTTCCTTGCAACTTGATCTGCAACAAAAAACTTTCTGTCAGGAAAAATGTCAGACAGTGAGGACGAAAGGGAGAGAATTAGAATAGCAGCTCATAGTCATCCAAAATGACGACCTGAATGCAATACTCATCCCGGTCAATATAAGAAAAACCATAACTATAAAACTTATGGAAAATGGGGTATCATCGAGAGGTGGTACAGTTGTATTTGTGGTAGGGGCCCATGAATATGCAGACAGAGGTATTCTATTCCTGGATAACTTTTCCAGCAGCACATGCTGTGACACGTGAGTTCCACTATTATAAAATAGCGGAATCTCCAGAGGAATACTCTCCTTTCGAGGAAATTGAAATTCCACTAACATACCAAGAGCACCTGCTCTTATTTAATGGCGCCCTAAAACATCAAAATCACATTACCAGGCTCGGTCCACTAGGTAGACCAGGAGCCACATGGCCGGTTCTAGCCTGCTACACACTACACCCCGACATTGAAACAATGTCAAACGGAGAACAATTGGTTCAGCTACAACAACTAATTAAAATTCATAGACAATTGGTCCATGTGTCATGCAGACTTCAACAGTCCAAACTACAATTAAAATTCCACAAAACACCCCTCATCAGGGAAACACAAATAAAATTACACCACAGAATATACAATCATGTCTTGGTAAAACACCCGCAAAACAGGAACAAATTCCTTTCTGCTTAGCTCAACAAATCACTCAGATAGAGGCAGTATTTCCTGATACTACCCCTCACGAAAAACACAGAATTCTGACTATCTTTCTCCCAATGGGGATCGCACCACATGTGGAGGAATGTGACACTTGGGGCACGGTATTTGCTTCTATCTACACAAAAACACATGGTGTTCCGTCAATGGCGGTTATACCAGATGTACTAAGACAGATTCAAAACGAATGCGGTCCAGAACCTGCTGTAACTCTGGGTATGAAATTACTGAAAGACTTTAAGCAGGTCTCGGCTATATTATTAGCCAACATAAAAGGAGAAGCAGCGTGTGTGGCAATCCGCCAAAAATTGAAGGAGACAGATATAACAGACCATCCATTTGAGCTTGCTAAAATAATTGAAAAATCCTATGAAGAATTAGGCAGAGATAGTTTGGGTGGTAAACCAGTAAAACCCCAACTAATTGAAAATCCTGAAAAACCTTTATTAAAAACAATCTCAATTCTCAAAAGAAGAAGTGGGAGGGTAATAAACAAACGACTCCCAGAGAAAAACAATTTCAGTCCAGAGGAAGGTCTCCCCAACGGAGAAATAGATCTCAAGAAGGAGGGGGCAAGTCTCCCCAAAGGGAGCCCTCTGGAAAAAGATACAACCTTAGAAATAGGGACAATTTGAGAAAACCTGACAGATATCAAGATGTTGATACACGTCCCTCTCGATCTTTTCAGACTTCCTCACAGAAATCGGAAAGAAGAGGACGGTCAGAACACAAGGAAGAGCACGTCAAGTCCAAAGAACGTGCTCAAAGTAAAAAATCACAATTTCCCAGAAAGAAGGTAGCAAGTATTAAAATTAAAACATGCCGAGAATCCTGAGGACACAACTGAAAAACGGAGAGTGGAAACTGCAGACACGCGAGTTAGCGTGCCCCATAAACTATATGCAATAACATTACGTATAGAGGGAGATAAAACTAGGAAAATAAAAGGCCTCTTTTGGGAGAATCTATCTAAAGGCTATGATATCCTGTTAGCTAAAAAAGACTGGCCGCCCTCATGGCGAAGAAATGTTTATGCCTGCCTTCTCAAATCATATTCCAATTCATAAAAAAATACACATTTGCAAGAAAACGGGCAGTGTCCCAAGCCCCTGCTTTATATAAAAATCATGTAGGATGGGATGAGGATTCTCCTCCCCACAAATTCCAGTTAAAAAATCACCCTACTACACAAAGGCAGTACCCAGTTAAACAAGAAGCTAAAAAGCAAGTCATGGAGATCTTAGATCAACTTGAATATCAGGGAGTGATTGAAACATGCACCTCACAAATGAACAATCCTTTGTTTCCTGTCTCCAAGCCAGATGATTCATATCGTCTAGTTTTGGACTACCGACATCTAAACTCCTGCTGTAAAACTTTTGCAGTCCAAAACTCACACAGTGCAGCACTAATGAATAACATCGTGCACAAAAAATATAAAACGACATTAGATATCTCTAATGGATTCTTCTGTCAAAACATTTCACCTGAAAGCAGGTATTTGACCGCTTTCTCAATAATGGGGTCGCAGAAACAATTTTGTCGACTCCCACAGGGATTCAAGAATATCCCAGGATTATTCTCAGCAAGGGTAACAGAATTACTACAAATATATGATGATGAGCCATTATCCTATGTCGATGACATCTATCTTACAGACGATGACCTGGAGACTCACTTGAAAAGAGTGAACACCATAATACTTGGGTTCGAATTGGAGGGTTACAAATTCAACTTTAAAAAGTCAAGAATAGCCCATCTAACTGTCCTATTTTTAGGATATGAATTATCAAGTGAAGGCAAAAGCCTAGCAGACAATTTCTTATAGAAATGTGCAGTACTCCAAGCACCTAAAACGCTGAAGAATTTACAATCAATACTAGGTTTCCTGAATTTCGGAAAACATACATTCTAAATTATGCAGAGAGGGTTAAACCTATCTACGAATTAATAAAACCTGATTTCCAACCCATTAATTGGACTTAAAAACGCACAGAAATTTTGAGATCATTACAGGCAGACATATTAACTAAAACAAAACTGGAAACACGCGCAAACGAACGCAACCTTGTAATCCGAGTCATCCCAGGAAGATGCGGATTCACATACCTGACCTCTAATGAGGGAGAAACGGTACCAATAGCTTACAAATCTCATTTGTACATACAAGCTGAAATAAAATTCAGTTCTATAGAAAAAATTCTGACAGCGGTTCAAGCTGCTGTAGCAAGAGAAAGAGCCCTGGCCCAAGGCAAGAGAATATCTGTTTTAACATCAGAATCAGCCATTGAAGCATTAACAAGCCCACGCAATCTAAATGCTGTGGCATTAGATCCAAAATGGATACAATGGGAAAATTCTCTTGCTGCAGAAGACGTGAAACATTATTTTGATCCGAAAATGAAAAAATTAGAAAATCTAGAATACGAATATGAATATCCTCTGCCAATTGAAATTCTGCCTCTTGAACAGTACACCTGTGTAATCTACACAGACAGATTTGCACAACATTTTGTTGTGGAAAAGCAAATTTACAATAACGCGTGCGCGATTGTTAAAGGTCGGTGGCGCTTAGGTAAATTCAGACCAATGGTCACTAAAACCGAATCATTCAGAAACTGTACAGCTCAGCGAGCTGGAATAAGAGCTCTAAAGATGGCGCTTGAAAATGCCGATCGCGAATTCCCCACACTGATAGTGTGCGATTCACATTACTGCGTCCAGTCTTACAATAAGAGCATGCAGACTTGGATTCAAAATGGTTACAAGGATGACACAGGTGCCACAATAAAGCATAAAAAACTATGGGCACAAGTAGTTCTTTTGCAGAAAGAACTACAAAAGACTCACGTGATACATACACTGAGTCATCAACGTGATGGCGTTCACGTTGCAGGGAATTCATTGGCTGATAGAGCCACAGCGGCAGCTGGTCAACCGGCTTCCGTAGCCACTAAAAAGCATTCAGAAAAACAAATAGATGGAGAAACCATGCTGGCAGTAAAAGCCTCATTAAAAGGCGACTATGCGGCATTACCTCTCAACTATCCACTCAATAATACATACATAATTGATGCGAACTCCGTTCCGTTTGCTCGAATCCCTGGAGTGGGGGATAGAGTAATTCCAAACACGAACCGGAAAATCTTCTTGATACAAGAAGCACACATGGGATTGGGTCTGAGGCACCAAGAGATCCTGAAATCTCTGATAGAATTACAATCACAATACTGGTGGCCGGGGATGAGCGTAGACATTTACAATTTTGCAACAAATTGTGAGGACTGCAACAGAGATCGCAGTTGTGAACCGGACCAGGCACCAGCCCAGACACTACTATTAGACAGCATCAGGCTATCTATGCGCAGACGTCCGACCGGACAAATGCGGCCCCGTAATTATTAAGACTAGATTCACTAAAGATGTGGCCCCAGCGCTCGGCTGACGCCAGAACTGTTATAAAAGATTTGCGAGTCTTTATCAGCACGTACGCTATTGGCATGCTACATTCTGACCAGGGTCCTGCGTTTAGCTCTCGAGCTTACAAAGAAGCCATGACCAGCATGGGCATTGCATTTCGGTACTCTTCTCCCTTCCATCCTGAGGGAAATGCGGTTGTGGAAAGAAAAAACTGTGACATAAAGCAATCTATAACAGCGAGGGTATTAGGTTCGGGTGATGGGTGGGTCAAACATCTAACAAGTGTCCAACGTAGTCTTAACAATCTGCCAAGAAATTCTCTAAAGGGTTTCACTCCATACGAACTATTGTTCGGCACTAGAATGAAAATCCAGGATTTAGATTGTCAAACTTCAGTGGTGGAAGAAAAAACCTTTGATATCAAAGATTGTTTGGCTGTTTTACAGGACTTGAATGAAACAAGAAAAAGTCTAAGTAACATAAAGTCTAAGCTAACAACCACTGAAGAACCACCTGTCCCAGCAAGACCTGTCTGGATTCCAAAGATTGGGGATCTGGTCAGAGAAAAGATCGCGGTGAAGAAGGAATTTGGGCCTTTCTAGAGAAAAGCAGTACCTGTCTTAGCTGTCAGCGGAACAAGATCAGTAGTACTACCGCCACTTGCTGGTAAAAAGGAGAACAGAATTACATCCATCGACCTGCTGAAACCACAATCATGTGGCCAATAATAAGTAGCAGGCCCAGTGGACTCCCAAGAAGTAGCAGAAGACCAGATTTTGCTACATTCCAAGAGGTTCAAACTGAAAGACTAATCACTTTCGATAAACCTTCAGAGAAAAAAAAGGACTATGCAACAAAGCCATGGAACTTGTGCCTCTTGAAACCCAAATTACAACAGTTCAGGAAGAAACACCAGTCTACAACGATGTAGCCTCGGACTATACAAATGTAACAAGAGAAAATGCAAAGATCAATGGAAATCCGGAGGCAATCCCACCAATTGCCAGAACTGCACCTAGCTACTTTATCAACTTTGATGATTTTTCCGATGATCCGAGGGAACATGGAGACAAGCCAGCAACAAAAACTTTCAAAAAGAAAATTATAGAGCTTTTTCATCAACTCAAAGAAACATATCTGATTTCCCCTTGGATTGAACTATGGATTGTGTTAGGCGTACTTATCCTACTACTTTGGCTAATCTTAGCTTTATTTTTGGGAAAATGTATTGATGGAAAATACAGTACAATGGACACAGCAAGTCAGAACATCAACTTGGTCCTGAAACTACACAGATCCTCTCACAAAGAGAAAAGAGAACTATCATCAGTGAACATCACAGCAAAGCCTATACCTGGTGGTATAGCATGGGACAGAACTGACTATGAAATCTATGGCCCGGTAGAGCTCTTGAAGTATCCACACCAATTCAAGATTTCATTAAGTGACTTTGTGACACCAAGTTCTTTCTCTGATGATTGGGACTTTGAAAATATTAATAATATGATGTCAGATTTAGAAATGTCAGCAAAATTTACAGAACATGATTATTTACAGGGTTCATCGAATTATGAAGAAATGTATTGCTACAACCACTATGGTCATCATTATCTGCATAAATCTGCAAATCCTAGAAATGTTTTTACTTATAATCAATGGGAACATTGTTCAACTCCACCAATAGGCAGTTCGAAAACATTTTATGAAAAATTCTCATACTTTTCATGGTTTAATTACACTGATCCAGAAACGTTTTATTTCAAAATATTAAATAAGACAGGAATGAAAAACATGTTGACAAATACTAAATTGATTTATTCTGAAAAATGTTATGATAAAATGTCTACATTAAGGGGCTGATCATGATGGAGGATTTTCCGCATCCTCCGGGCCAGCGGAAGCCACCGCCGGCCCGGAGGATGCGGAAAATCCTCTGCGGACCCACCAAAGACCCACCGCCACATTAGGATGGCTGGTGGGTCCTGGTTTCAGTCCGCCGCTTTTCCGCCGCGGTCGACTTACAACCGCGGCGGAAAAGCTGTAACATGGCTGGCGGTGTCTATCAGACACCGCCAGCCATATTAGGATGGTGTAAAAGTGCAGTGGAAAAGCATACAGACTTTGACTTAAGGGGCCCGTTGCAGGCCGCCTGGGTAAAGGGGGGTGGGGGGTGCACATGGGGGGTACCCATGGTACCCCTCGCATTTGTATGCAGAAATCAGCAGGCACCACGCGGTGCCTGCCGCTTTCTGCATACAAATGCAATGTATGCATTTTTAACATTGCGGCGGGTGCAGCTTGAAGCTGCACCCGCCGCAATGTTAAAGATAGAGAATGTGACCGCCACCCTGGCGGTCACATCCTAATCTGCACGGAGGGAACGCCGTTGCCCATGCGGATGTTCCCTCCTACTCTGGGGTCGCGGACGGACGCGATCCTAATGAGCCCCTTGGTTTTGAGTTTTGGAAAAACAACATTGAAACAAAAGCTATCTGGGGAACAAAAGATTGGCAGGTAGAAGGTCTAGAAGCATTATTCAGAGCCTGCATGATCCCAGAACAAATAATGTTCCAAAATGACACAATTCAGCAAACACCCTGTCTTGGTTTAGCCAAGATAAAAGATTTAAATAACTCGTCTATAACAAAACCTATGCCTGATAAAAACACCACTACAGATGAGGGGTTAGACGTGTCCTATATTTTAAAATAAAACAGAACAAATCCTGATTGGAAAAAATGGTTGATCTGGCCCATAGACACAAATAACTGACAAAATAGATTCCTGAACATAATACAGGGGTTCAAACAGAACAGGCCAGACCCTAGATATTCCCAGAGACAACATCCAGGGATAGTTACAACATATAGTGTAGGAAAACTATGCCTTGACTGGCTACAGAAATCCACACTTCTCGAAATCAAGCAACACTTAAGTTTACTTAAAGAAGGTGCTGACTTGCGAGATTTCATAATGGGACCTAGCAAACAGCGTCAAAAACTTTTCATATATGCCGGTATATACGCAGCTTACAATGAAGCTTGGAAATTGAAACTGCAGAAAAAATACGGGAAATTGATCGTATTAATTTGGAGAAATCAGTTTCTGTAGTGGACAAAGGGTTAACAACTCTGTCCTCCAGAATCTATTTACTGGACAGCATTGTATCATCTGCTATTATATAATAGAGCAGGACATGCTAATGTTACAACATGGCCAGTCCTAATTACGTTCTATTGTACGGCTAGGCTGGACGTTGCAAAACCTGCGTTCAGGATATGTGCCATGACGTTTAATCAACACAACGTCATTGTTTTCTATCTTTAACCTTACTGATAAACAAATCAGTTTGGCACTAAAAGGAGCAGACTAAACGATACTGAGCATTGAAAAACTTGAGAGATTACCTTTGACAATGTCAGAAAGACCTGTCATTGAATGGATAATACATGGCACCTTTACAATCCCGATAACAACTTTTCAGTTTCAATACTGCCACAAATATATACCAGCAGGCCTGTATGAAAGGTTGGGTAAAGGATACATCAAATCGATCTGGAATTTACCTTATACACACAAATGTTATAGTGAAGGGAAAAAAGAGGTATTTCTTAGTGGTAATGATTGTAAAAAATCACTAAGCAGTACACTCCTGTGTCAAGGTATTAACTTGCATGGGGCCTGTGAAGGTTCATCAAACAACCTTTCATGTCATCTGCAGGGCACCCCTACTACACAGATAGAGCCATTTTTCAGACAACTATCCAACGGTAGCTACTTTCTGATAAGTGATCACAGCTGCTGTGGCATGGTGCCAGGAAAAGCCTATCTCGTAACTGTAACATCCACGGTCATTTGCTGTATGCAAGTATTGTATCCAAACAGCAATCCAGACATGGAGGCGGCAATATGGCCTTATGTGAATATCTCTTCTATTCAAATTGATACTTTAAGCAGAATGAAGTCTATTCTTTTACAGACAACCGTGCCTTTAACCTCATCCAAAGAGACGTATGACTTACAGGTTGCAAGGACAGCGGCAGAGATACATACCCTATTATCGACAAACTGCCCCGTGCATTTCGTAGAAATGTTAAGTCAAATCTTAAACATGTCAGATACCAGTGGCATCGTGCATGTATTTAAGACAATTTTTTCGGGACTGCTAACACCCTTCGAAGCAGCTCTTGGCATCTTCCCGAATTTTGTGCATTCGCTCTTCGGTGGCCTGCCTCTTATTTTGGGACTCATAGCAAGAATTTTATTTTTGTTCCTTCTGCTCCGATATGGCAAGCCAAGTCACAGACTAAACTCTGGCTACGATGGAAGAAACAACCCTAGCAATACGATACAGAGAACGTATCACTAAAGTCCTCGGATTGGCCCGGCTAAGAGATCTGAATACTACCTGGTTTCTTTCATTCAGACCAATTTGGCAAAATTGCATCTTACCTGTGCTTCAATGTCTGCTATACGGAGAAGAATGCGTGTTGGACGTTTGTCTTACACTACCATCAGCAGTACCAATCAATATCAATGCTTTGCTTTGTCTAGTAACGACTCATGCAACGTGTTGTCCCCAGCGGCTACCTATTCTGATGACGGCATTTGTTGAGACTTCACCATTACGATTAGGTGGCGGTGAGGTACGAGATAAAAGCGGCACCACACAGGTACAACCTTCTGTGAACATTGCTGATCCTGACATCAATGATGGCAATGCATCGCACATATGCACTATTTCTACCTTTTCAGAGTTGGCCCAACTTTTACCTACTGTTGTAGACGCATTTTTTACCGGCCTATCAGAAGTAATGTTCTCCCCTAACAACGAGAATAATATTTGAAAAAGCGAGCTCACAGCGTTCCCTGAACTCTGAATTCGGCCTTCAGTTTTGATAAACAGAACTCTAAAAAGACAGTGGAACTATATTTTTTCTCCCTTCCCGAGAACAAAGTTATTTTTCCCAAATTTCCAAAATATTTACTGTTTTTTGGCACATGGTACTCTGCTTAAAGTAGAACTATTCTTAGAGAACAGAAGTTCTATTTTTAGAAACTCTAGAGACAATATTTCGAATCAGCCTCTAGCCTATGTACAATCTTGTATAACTATGTGATAAAATGGTCTCGACCTTTTTTCTATATTCAGAGACATTTCATAAATGTAATTTTCGCAATTCATTCAGCCAATATTTATATTTGCATTTCCTGAATGATAACTCTGCTTGAAAGCGTACAGTATAATACTCATTTCGTGTGTCTATACCATTTCAAATGCATCCATTGTATTTTGGGGTAGGCTGGAAAACACATGCATACCTATATGTTTATATATTGCTTAGTATTTAGTAATGATGGACATTATACGTGGAGTGGGTGTTGTGAATGTATCTAGGACCCTAATTAAATATTCCTGATTCATGCCCTTATGTGGTTATGATAAATTGTGTCCTTATGAAGGTATAAGAATCATACCCATATATAGTCATAGCCCACGCAGCCCAAATACGGCAAGGCTACTTCCCTAGATTCCTAGAGAGCACAACGAGTTATTTCGACACACCAAACCTCCAGCAACCTGGAAATTCCCCATGTCTTTGTTTTGATTTGTCATAGAACTCCTGCGAGCACTAAAAGAACAGCCAGTTCTTAGTGACATCTTTTATTGATGTCTTATGTCCAACCTTACGTCAAACACGGCACCTTCCAGGTATAAATATACCAACACTTGCCTTAAGCAACACACGGTGGTGTGGAGCAGAGCGGCTATCTACTTATCCGAAGCCCAGCTGATGCGAGAGCCGAAGGAAGCCGTCCCTCCCCTTTGACAAACCGGGAAAGAAGTTGTCTTTTCTCACGCCGAGAAATCCAGCTCCGGTGTTTCCAGTCACCCTTGCGGGTTACTGGGAGATCGAGTCCTGAGAAACGAGATACAAGACCTCCTTCATTCTATAACCAAGGTAAGGAGTGATTCAAACCTTAGAGAGAATTCTTGATTCAGATTCTTGGCAAAAACCCAACTTAACTTAAAACTGCAACTAACTTACTCCTTCCCACGTATTAGGCTTAGGTCAGGTACACCGGGGTAGGCGTATCTTAGAAGCACCAGTTGAGTTCGTTAGTCAATGTTTTTATGTATGTAAATGCCCCGGTTACTTACCGGTAATCTTCATTACTCCGAGTATAGTCTTCCTCGCCACATGATTTACATAGTGAGCTTTAGCTCCACAACAGAACCCTCCAAAGCAAAAAGAAACTACCTCCCACCCCCTCCCAACATGGCCGACCAGTCCCACCTGACCTCTATAAGAGGCGGGCCGGCCCAACCAATCAGCCTGATCTACCAAGCAAACAATGAAGCCGATAGCCAGACAGGGAGGGGGGAAGGGAACTCATGTGGCGAGGAAGACTATACTCGGAGTAATGAAGATTACCGGTAAGTAACCGGGGCATTACCTCCTCGTTAGTCTTCCTCGCCACATGATTTACATAGTGAGCAAATACCCAAGCCAACAAGGCTTCATTGCCCACCATAACCACAACACCACATGGTGATGCAGAGAAACCAACCCAAGGTTGATGTAAACAACTGAAAGGAAAACAGGGCCCACAGGAAACCTGAAATCAAGACCTCCAGAAAAAGGAGGCCAACCAGGAGTCGCAGCTCCAGCACTCCGAACGGCCCCAGCGAAGACCCCCCCGGGACTGCTAGAGACCCACGTACCAGGCGGGTGATGACCACGCCGAAGTCAGACAAAACTCCACAGAGGAGACACCCACTAAGGGGGCCCAGGGGACAGAGCCACACCTCGCAGACCGACCCTGGGCCCCCGCCGGATCCACCGAACCCAGCGAAGCGTAGGGAAGGATGCCAGCCTGTGTAAGCCCGCGAACCATGGAGGAACGAGGGCAAGTGGCCCGAACGAAACGGGTGTAATGGCTGAGTGGACAGTGGGATTTGTACCTGTGACCTTGAGGTCAAACACAGTCCCCTGCAGTGCAGTTAGTCCACTGAGCCACCAGACCCGGTTACCCCTCAAAAGGCATAACACAGGTCATCCCACCGGGAAAGGAAAAACGTGCGGCTAAGAGAAGCCAAAACAGCACGCCGAACAACCAGCCCGGACAAGGGAGGAACCACGCTGGTCGGAAAAAGCGGGAAGACGCCACCCGAGTTCGAGGCCCCAGGGAAAGGACCCCGGGAAGGACACGGGGGACATGCCGGAGGTGCAACCCCGTCCGGCAAAACCCGCAAGTAGGGCGGGGAGCGGAGGAACGACCCCCGCACGCCCATCCGCCCGGCAGACACCAACGCCACCAGGGAAACCTGACCGGCTAGGAACCGCCACCGAGGGCCGGGTCCCAAAAGGGCGGGCCCCGAAGAGCTCGTAGAACGAGAGAGGGAGTATGCAAGGGTATTGCGATGTGCCTGGCGCACGTATCGCCCAAAAGGCAACAAGGTGCGTGCCTCGGGAACCCGACCAGGTATTCCCTTGCGAGATCTCCCATCCAGGTACCAACCAGGCCCGACCCAGCTTAACCACTGAGATCGGACGAGAACAGGCGCCGTCAGGGTGGTACGACCGTAGGCTGCAGGATACAAGGTGAGAGTCAGGCATCCCGCCACAAGGGGCCCAAGTGGAGAATAAGCAAGCATCCGCCCAGAGATGCAGAGTGTGAGCCCGTGAGACGAGTAGGCACCGGCATGAGAATTCTCGAGCCCATGGAAGCATTGAAGCCCAAGACCCACCGTTAGGCGGGGAATCGAACTCAGGTCCCGGACCAATCTCAGCTACCGGGACTGCTGCCTCCAACCCCTGAGCTACACGTCTCCACTAACATGGAACGCTCCACGAATCCTGCGGGTCCTCCTTGTGCAGGAGCCGTGCCAATCTACTCTGTATCTTTCCAAATATGTATACGTGCTGCCGAAGCGAGCACTGGAATGCCTGCGGGAGCCCAGCAGCAAAGCCACAACCCCCGAGCCAGCAGCGTCCTCCGCTCCAGATCCAGGCCTGCACAAGGAGGCAGGCCAGCCGACAAGAGCCGGCTCAACACCGACGCCGAGAGCGGGGGACCCAACCACTGCACGGGAAGATCCGGGATCGGCCAGGAGGCTTGAATCGCCAGCCCGGTCAAAGGAGAGGGAACCCGGGGCGGTGGACCCCGCCGGGAACCAAAAACAGGAACGCCCCCACTGCCACGTTCCAAACAAGGCCATGCGCCGCCGGGCGTCCATGAGCACCCCGGCCCTGCCCAAGCGCCACCTGCCGAGGAACCGCGATCTCAGAGGGCACGGGGGAGATCCAGCAGACCGAAAGGCCACGCAAAAGACCGGTAATAAGGACCCGGAAGGAGGAGTAGAACCCGGGCCGGAGGGCCGAGCCCCCCTCCGTGAACAGAGACCTCGGAGGCAGACCGAGCCGAGGCCCTAGGCGTAGACACACCACCGGGGCAGGGCGAGACCATGCCACGAAGGCCAGACCCGACTCCGTCGGCCCCTGGGGGATAGACCGCCCGCGGGGCCTGGACCGGTGACACCCCCATCAGGGCGCCCAACCCGACCCAGACCCGGGGACCCAAGCCCCGGCAAATGGAAAGCCACACGAAAACGTGCAGGGGTCAAGCCAGTCACCTCCACGTGTATTCACAGTGCTGCCGAAGCGAGCACATCAAAAACGGCCGGCCAGGAAGACATCCAGCAACCCCCGAAGCACGAGGTGCTGAGCGGCCGCAGGAGAACACAACGCCAAACGACCCGGCGCCAAAGGACGCCCCCCCCCCCTGAAAGAACCAGAGGGAAGCACCGGGACCAGGCACACGCCCCCCCCGAAGGAGGCCAAGCCCGAGACGAGGACCGAAAGGGACCACCGGGCATGGGCCAGGAAGCCGACGGATGAGAGACACCGCCAGATGTGAAGCCATATACCCATGGGGGGGGGGGACAAAAACGAGGCCGTGAGGAAGCACACGGCCAGACAGGGAACCCCCAAGACCCACACCCGGCGAAGAAGATCCACCAGGCGGGCCAGGAGCACAGCTCCCCCCCAGGGCCAGAACGCCAGCCCAACGGAAGTACTCGCCACCGCGAGCGGGAACCCCCACTCTCAGGCCTTAACAGGTGAGGCACGGGAAGGGGCCGGGACCCCAACCCGTCGAGACGGTGGGACCCCGCGGGACAACCGCCAGACTAGCCAGCCCGGACAGCAAGCCCGAAGCGCCCCAGACAGTCAGTCACTCGGGGCGAAAAAGGGGGGTGGCAGAACTAGCCTGAGACTGGCCATAGCCGAAACTCGGGCCAGGACCTACACCGAAGCGCACATGATACAAAAATCGCGCACAATACCCCAGCCAGGGTACAAGGCGGCAGTCGAAAGCCGCTGTTTCCAAACATAATATATGTCTACGGAAAGTGCCATACCCCACTACGGGTATGTTGGCGCTGAAATACAGATGTTCGTTGTAACCCATCACGACCACAGATGGATGAAAGGCAGAGTGTACCAGTCGGTATACGAACCTGTGACCCTGAGGACAAACCCCAGTCCCTTGGAGGAGACCAGGCCACTGAAGCCCCGAGGGGCCGACGCGGAGGGCCCTCCAAAACCCAGAGGAAATACACAGTTCCCAGGGATTTCGAACCCAAGCCCCGCCGAGGCATGGGAACGAACCAGGGCCCGGGCTAAAATCCCAGGCCGTATGGCCGCCCGTAGAGGGAGGAGTACACTACCCCTCCACAGCGTGTCGTATGCACACAGCCCGGAGTAACCGGGATGTCAACAAAACTTGGTGGAAATGTCCACCTTGGGACACCCCTACAGCATAGGTGGGATCCGAACCCCGGCCTGCGAGGGCTGACCGCACCAAAAGGACCATCACCAAAGAGCTATAGCTCCGAAGTACACAGGGCTCCCCAAGGGACCTGATCCCAGGATGCACCGCGCCCCCATAGAGCGCGCCAGCGCAGCACAGTAAGCCTGGCCAGGAGCCAACGTCAGGACACATGTAGAGGCAAGAAAGCACCTTGTGATGCCTGCCACCGTCAAGCCCCACAGGGTCGACATACAAAACGCAGTGCCCTAGGAACCGAAACAAAATGAAAAACGTCCCTACCGAGGAGCGAACACCGGCCCCTCGAGGATGGGGCAGACGCGCCCTGCACGCCGCCCAATACGCTGAGGAAGCAGGATCCGCGCCAGCCCGATGAAGGACCACATTGGCCGCACCTGGCGGCAACCAAACCCCGCCCTCGAGAGGCGGGAGGTGGGAGGTGCACGTCGGCCAACTCCAGCGCGGCAAACCGCCGCGACCCGTAGGGTCCAAAATGAAGTGAGGCGGCAGCGCACAGCGCCGCGAAAAACCGTGCTGCCGGGGGGAGCCCCCGGACCCGTCAGATCCCCGAGGACCCGCCGACCTAAAAGGTAGGACCGCCCCGAGTAGGGAACCTCGCGCCGTCCCGTTTTTAACGCACTGCAAGCACCAGTCCGATGACCGCCAATCGAGATCCCACTCCTCAGGCACAGGGATCCGAGGCGCAGGAGAAATGAACGGACTCCGTGGGGCAGACACACTTCTCACACGCGCCTGTCGCCTCAGTTCCAAGACAGTTAACCTGCGCACAGGAATCTCTTGGCAACGTAGGCAGAGCAACAGCGCCACCTGGTGACCCGAGTCTGCGCCCCTCCCCACCATTATAGTGGGAACGGCGGCCCTTTAGAGAGGGGAATACTCATTGATATGAGCAGGAAGATTACTTTATTGAAAACACCGTTTAAAAACATCCCTTCACAGCCTGACCGACCTCCTGTCAGATTCGAACTCTCAAAGTCGGCCCCTGACAGGTTTCCATTGGCCGAGTGCATGTCCAGGCGGCCCAAAGCCAGGCCCGAGGCACTGCCAGACATGGCGCAACTCCAGCCATTGCAACAAACGGAAACCTGAGTTTCCGGACTCGAACCAGGGTCCCCGCTTACAGCGGACCTCCTAGGCGTAGAGTCATTCTCAGAGGGGTGTATCAACCCCCCGCATGTATCCACATACAGGAGAATGCGCAGGGCCCAAGCGTCCACCTAATGGGTAGGGCCCCACTGTAACGACCGGGGGAGCCACGGGAATGTACAGTCACCCCACACCCCCGGCCGCCCCCCCCCCTGTAAACCCTTGGCACGCTAGAGCAGCACCTAACCGGCCCCACAGGACCGGGGGAAGGAAGAGGGGGGGGGATTTAGATAGGTATAAGGCACTCGAGACCGCTAGAGCAGGTCCTCCACCCTAAACCCCAAGGGCCAGCTCACGCCGGCCCATCTTACCTGAACAGTGCTCTGGAGAGAATCGTGCAGAACAAAAAAAACAGGCTGATTGGTTGGGCCGGCCCGCCTCTTATAGAGGTCAGGTGGGACTGGTCGGCCATGTTGGGAGGGGGTGGGAGGTAGTTTCTTTTTGCTTTGGAGGGTTCTGTTGTGGAGCTAAAGCTCACTATGTAAATCATGTGGCTAGGAAGACTAACGAGGAGGTAATATTTTATCCGTTTTAAAGTATCATATGGCTAAGAAACCATATCAATGCTTTTACAGTATTATTTCATAATACTCCTTTTACTGTACGCACTTTACTTCATGATAAGTATTGCAATTGTGGCAATTCATTTCTCTTGCATGAGAAAGAAGACTGCTCAATAAAATAACACCTTTTATTGAAAATGCCCGTCTCTCTATTTCTCTGCACCCTGTGAAATTAAGCATGCACGACTGACTGAGTGAAATAGCTGTCTATTGTTTTCACACGACTCTGGAGATATACTCCTTATTCTGGGGGAGCAAAGTTGTCATGTTATATGGTTGTCAGAAGATAATCCCTTCTCGTCTAAATCAGGGAAGTTAACCCCTCCCTATTCATTCGGGAAAGTTTCTAGTGACCTCTGAGCTTGCAAAACTAATTAAGTCTAACATAGTCAGTAGAGACCTAGATGACCTCACTCCTACGTTTACACTGCTGTTTATGTTATTCCAATGTGCAGAGCCTATTGGGAATATAGGAACTACACTACAACGGCTCATAGGAAATATAATATTCATTTATATCATATAGGAGAACGTATGCAGCAGAAGAGTATGGAGGGTATTAGGAGAGACCATATGCTCAGGGGGATGGCTGTGGACACATTTGACGGTAATACAAGAAAACTAAGGTAGAAAAAGGGTAATTAGCCCCCCTGAAAGATTGGCAAGGGGAGATTTAGGACCAAAAGTGACATTTGAAAAAAGAAAGTGATGGAAAAGAAGTACTTTTATGAATGGAAAGAAAAAGTGAGGATTAGCCATCAAGAACGGAAGGTGTCGGAGAAAGTACAGTGAGTTTTATTTCATAGAAAATGTAGCTTCTAAGTTGTTCTAATATGTAGAAGGAACACATTCAAGATTTTTGAACAGATATTTTAGAGCAATGGTTCTTAACCTTTTGGCTTCTGTGGTTCACTGTGAGTCCAAAGCTGTAACACAATAGGCAGCGATCTGTAACTGTTCTCAGCGTGTCCCAGACTTTATTATGTATCAATGGGCAGCGATCTGTAACTGTTCTCAGCGTGTCCCAGACTTTATTATGTATCAATAGGCAGCAATCTGTAACTGTTCTCAGCGTGTCCCAGACTTTATTATGTATCAACGGGCAGCGATCTGTAACTGTTCTCAGCCTGTCCCAACCTTTATTATGTATCAATGGGCAGAGTGTTGTAACAGGCTGCAGTGGGCCCAAGTTGTAGTATGTATAAATGGGCAGTGAGCTGTAACAGGTCTCAGTGGGTTCCAAGAGGTAACATAACATAACATGAGTATTTGTAAAGCGCATGTTCACCCAGAGGTATCTTGGCACTGAATAACAGATGTTTATTGTTACCCAACTCAATGATACTCATGTTATCGACCTCAGATGGATGAAAGGCTGAGTGGACCCGCCAGGATTTGAATCTGTGACCATGAGGTGAAACACAGTACCCTGAAGTGGACGCATTAGTTCACTCAGCCACCAGCCCAAGCTTTCTGATAACATGAATCAACGAGAAACAGACTGTAACAGGTCACAGGGGGTCCCAAACTGTAACATGTATCAATGGGCAGCGAGCTGTAGCAGGCCGAAGTGGGTCCCAAAATGTAACATGTATCTGAGGGCAACAATCTGTAACAGGTCGGAGTGGGTCCCAAGATGTAACATGTATCAATGGGCAGTGAGTTGCGGCAGGGCTCAGTGGGTCCGAAGCTGTAATATAAATCGAAAGGGCAGCGAGCTGTAACAGGCTGCAGTAGGTCTGAAGATGTAATTGCCGTTATTAGGCCCGAGCCGTGACACGCTCAAAGGCCTCATTGGCCTCGAGCAGCTCTGGGCATCAATCAGCCCCAAGTAGTCCCAGACATTAATGTGATTCCAGCTGTAATCAGCATCAGTGGGTCTCAAGGTGTAACAGGTATCAATTGCCTTCATTCGATAATACGCATCAATGGTCCACAAGCTCTAACAGGCATTAATGGACCCCAAGCTAGAATAGGCGTCAGTGGACCACAAGCTCTAACAGGCATTAATGGACCCCAAGCTAGAATAGGCATCAGTGGACCACAAACTCTAACAGGCATTAATGGACCCCAAGCTAGAATAGGCATCAGTGGATCTCAAGATTTATTTTATTTATTTATTTATTTGCAAACTTGTACCGCGCTAGGAATCGACTCCCTGCGGAGTATCTCCATGCCTTTGGCAGCATCTGAGAGCAAAAAGGCCCTGTCTTATATTTTAATTGCCCAACCAGAAACTAGTAATTGAACAGGAAAGTTTTTAGTTTTTTCCTAAAGGGAAAATGTTCCTTACATAATCTAATTTCATAGGGGAGTTCATTCCAGAGCTTCGGGCCTGCTACTGATAAAGCCCTTCCCCCTTGTCTAGTCTTCCAGAACCTGGGGACACATAACAATTCTCGATCTCCTGATCTCAGAGATCTTGAGGGGATGTATGGAATGAATTTTTTGGTTAGGTAATCAGGACCTTGACCAGTGAGGCACTTATGGATGATGCAGCAAGTTTTAAACATCACCCTCTGTTTCACTGTGAGCCAGTGAAGTTGATTTAGTAGCGGTTTTGAAGGAGTCCGGGCCGGGGCATTGAGAACAAGACGTGCAGCCGTGTTTTGCACGACTTGTAGTCTGGCAATGACCCCCTCATTGGCGGCTAGCATCAAACCATTACAATAATCCAGTCTACTCCGCACGAGCGACTGAACTAATGTTTTCCTGGTGGTATCAGGTAACAGGGGAAATACCCTTCGGAGAAGCCCGATAACATGGAAACAGGAGCTTACCACTTGATTGGAATGTTGTTTAAGGGCGAGCTCCTGATCCAATTTGACTCCTAGATCTTTCACTACCACTTTGGGCTCAGGGACTGGGCCAAGGTCTTGAGGCCACCAGTCAGGAGTCCACAGGCGTTTGGCTTCTCCAAAGAGCATCACCTCAGTCTTGGAGACGTTACACTGAAGGAAGTTTGCTGCCATCCAATGTGCCACTTCTTTCATCCCCCGGGCAAAGGAGTTACGCACTTCAGGAGTCATGATTTTAAACGGAAAGAGGAGTTGAGTATCGTCTGCATACGATACGGGGATGAACCCGTGGGATCTCATGATGTTAGCTAGGGGTGCCACGTAGATGTTAAATAACGTTGGGCTCAAGCAGGAGCCCTGTGGCACCCCCTTTGAGATCTCCACCTCCTCTGACTGGTAAGGACCCAGTATGACTCTTTGAGTGCGTTTGGTGAAAAAACTCCTTAACCAGGCCAGCGCCTTGCCTCCCAGACCGATGTCAATTAGTCTGGAGGTCATGATATCGCGTGACACAGTGTCAAACGCCGCTGACTGATCTAAAAGCACCAGGATAACGGAGTAACCTTTATCCTGTAGCATATGAAGATCGTCAGTGACAGACAGCAAGGCGGTCTCAGTGCTGTGCCTGGGCCTAAACCCCGATTGGGAGGGATCTAGTCCCCCGCGCTTTCGATGTATTTAGATAAGTACCGATTTACAAACTTCTCAGTGAGCTTCCCAAAAAAAGGGAGGAGGGAGATCGGTCTCAAGTTTGTCAGGTCGGTCCAAGGAATGGAGTTGTTCTTCCGTAGAGGCCTCACCAGAGCATGCTTCCAGTCTAGGGGGACTTCCCCTGTACTCAAGGATAGATTGACTACCTGCCGAATTCCAGCACCCAGATCGTCAATCAAGAGTGGCATGACTCGTGCTGGGATAATATCTGAAGGGCACCCGCTCTTTGTTTGGGTGATTAGAGCAATTATCTCCTCCATTGATATTGGCGGGAATTCTACAAGCTTGCTAGCCTTGTTTTCCGTTGCGCTAAAGTGTGGCTGAACCACACTGTCAACAGTTCCCATGTTATTGGGGGTGGATTTGGAGGCTAAGATCTTAGCATAAATGCCTTCTATTTTTCTGACAAAGAACTGTGAGATGTTGTTACAAAGTTCCTAAGAATCAATCCCCTCAGTCTCACAGGCCGCGGGCTTGGTAAAGGTTTGTAAGATTTGATAGAGGACTTTAGCATTTTTACCAGCTGCTGATAATTGGGCTGCTATATGATGTTTCCGAGCAGTCCGAATAGCTTTGTGATAGCTTTTTAGTGAAATCCTATGATTTTCTTTATCCTCTGCCTTACGTGTGACTCTCCATCGTTTTTCTAACTTCCTCGCAGTTAGCTTTAGTTGTCTAAGATCGTCTGTAAACCAGACTTCTTGTTTTGGGGCAGGCCGTGGTTTATATGTTCTAAAAGGAACAACGTGATTTATAGTTGTGGTTACAGCTTCATTAAATTTGGCTAATGCAGTGGTGACATTGTCCCCACATTCAACCCAATTGGGTTCTGTGTATTTCCCCCTAAAGCTCTCTGGTGTCTCTGGATGAGCGTCACAGTACACCATGTGCCTGGGTACGAGTTGCTTAGTATAATTACTGATTCCAGCTGGTTATGGCCCCCCTGCAACATGCAACGACGAGCTTGTGTTTCCAGAATGGAGAAAGATGACGTAGACACGAAATTACCAGGCACTTTACTGCAAATGGATATCTATAGTTCCAGGGAAATTTTTTCTCCCATTTATCACCTTAATTGACTACGTGGGTAATTTGATCCGTCAGGGAGGCAGTGTGGTTGTGGGTGGGGGTGTAGCTCCATGGTTTACTGCCCAGGCCTCTTTTTACATTTAAGGTACTTGTAGTGTCGAGAAGCTCCGCCCAGAGATTGTCACCTCCATGGACAGGTGTGGGGATTTCAACATTTTTTTGATCTTATGAAAGCGGAACCTTTCTTTCTGTGTCTCTCACTTCTCCCCTTTTGAGCACAGGATCTTTCCTAGCTACTTTTGCCCATTTTCATTTTCCTATTTCCTGAGCTCGGAGACACGTGAAATGTGTTGCCAGGGTAATAATGCACCTTGACAGCTGGAGCAGGCACTACACATGCCCCACCAGCAGGCGGCGTGTATCCTGCAGGCCTCCAGGCCTTCACTCCAGGGGCAACAGTCACTGAAAGTACCAGGAAAGAGGGAACGGTTCTCACACCAAAATCACCCTCAATGCACCATTAAACTGTATATCATCATTAAGGCTGCCGGTTTTATGGTATTTATTTTTTTGCCATTTCCGTCTGTATTTATCCATATTTATTTTTTGGGCATTTTAACTGTATTTATCCACATTTATTTTCCCACAAGAGAAAGACGACACTGCAGCTTGTACTTTTCCACATTTATTTAAATTGACAAGAAGTGTATTTGTAAGGGGGTGGGGCAAATTTTACTATTTTCGTTGGTGCATTGAAAACAACTTTTCTTGAGAAGCTATCGCCAACAGGTGTGTGTGTGTGGGGGGGCAGTTAATGGGACTTTATTTCTTGTTTACTTATTTAAAAATGTATCGATTTAAAATGATATAGACCGTATAATTTAAATTTTAAGTTTGTTTTGCCATGTCAGCATAATATCCAACTTAATTAACTAAACTGAAACTGAACGCTCAATAAAACATTAATAAATCCGGCTGTAGTGTGGAAAAAAAACTAGGGAAAACATATTGGCCTTTCTAGACAAAGTATATATGAGATAAATAATTGTATGCAATGGTTCAGTGTGCATTTGAGATGTAATACAGTCCTGCACTGCAATGCAAGTGATCTATAGGAGGTGGAATGATACAAAATAGCCTATGGCCAGAGGTGAGAAATAAATGGTCTTCTGTGAGCAGCCAGACCCCACCCTGTCTAGATTTAAGATATTTGGTAACAATAGGTGTATAATAGGGGCACTGTTAAGCCGGGCCTAAAAAGAGCATATCTGGGTTTACTAACTGCATAATGTCTTCTATACATAGGTAAGGGCGTCATAGCATAAGCACCTACACCTACAGGGATCAGCGTTCATACTTGGGACCAGGGCCGGCTTTAGCGCTGGTGGCGCCCTGTGCGACAATGTTTGTTGGCGCCCCCAATGACCACCTCCACCACGGATTCTCTCACTAGCAGCCTTTAACAGTGACCAAGTCTCCATAACCAGTCTCTCAGATGCATTGAATTCGTTATATAGCGCTACTCATACCAGTAAAGTATGTCAGAGCACTTTGCACCACACACACATTACACAGACAATCGATCATACTTGTGTAAATCAGTGTATAGGAAATGCTACATAAGCCAAAGGTCTAAAAGTGTAGGAGTCACATGTCATCCATACTGGTAGGCAGTATAGTTTAGGAGTGCTTGGTGTGGAGAAGCACAAACTCAGAGTTGGACAAGAAACCACATAGTTGGGAATTTTCTTTAATAAGAAGAATCCAATCCTACCCAATGTAACCTTTTTTGCAACATGAATCAATGCTCTATACTTTGCCGTGCTCCAGGGCAAGCCACTTCGGCTCCATACCACCCCTGACTAAACTCAGTTAATCTATCGTAAAGGGCACTTAAAAAATATTTTCCTTTTGGAGATGGGAACTGGAGTACGGAGGAAAAGAACGGTATGTCTGTCATGATGTCACCGGGCCTGTAACTAACTAAACATCTGTTTTTTTAAACTCCCCATTGGAGTTCTGGACTTTTTGGTTCCGTCCAGAGGTGTCAGGGAACAACACCCAAAGACCCCGGAGTTCCACCTGCCTTGGTGCGCAAATGAACAGAAACACGGGCTTCTCGATGGTGGCGTCAAAGACCAAAGGTTTATTACTGCAGGGACACAGAAGTCACAGAATCTACACACGGGCAGAGACTAGGAGCCTGTTCGATTTGTACATTGAGGGTTGCTCCTTATATACTAAAAATTGTGCTTCAGGCAAATATTTCACATGCTAGTACATTCCTAAACCTTTGTGTCTTAAACAATAAATATTTGGCGTTACACAGGAACTGTCGATAATATCTGATGCCAAACATCAAGAAGAGGGGTTCCCACTAGTCCATCACAATCCCTTGTCAATATTGCATTCAAGAGCTGGACCGCCTCATTGTAAAGTTCGTTACCTCCCCCTAATAAAGGCCCAGAAGGAAAGGAGCAGAGCCAGGTGCAGAAGATAGAAAAGCGGGATAAGAGATGTTTGTGGGTTGTAAATGGGCAAGGCTACCGGCTTCGGCCGCCTAATCATGATCGGAACAATGGACACGAGAACCAGTTCAGGTGGGCTGGCCTCGGGCAGAGGAGGCAGCCTTTGTCGATTCATGCAGCTACAGCGTGATCTGGTTTAAGACACACGTGTCATGAAAGAGGTGAATCTCCGGCTAAGGCTACGTGTCCTTAATCGAAATGAAGTGATCAGAGGTTATTGCATATGTGAGGGCAAGAAACACAAAATGGCGGACATGATCTAAGATGGATGCCGTGGGTAGATCAGAAATGTGTTCATAACAGGAGTGCTCTTGCTCGTATCGTAGCGAAAACACCAGGATAGGCTAAATGGATCATTTGCGGTTCGTTGATACTAATATTATGTATTTCCGACAAACTTGAAAACACGGGTTCAAATCGTCACGGAACCTCAGACCCTCCTTTTGCCCTTACATAGGCAATTATTCAGTCTATATCAGAGTCTAGTTCTATACTCATCAGGTCAGTGACATGTTGTTGTATCATCATCCTTTCTCGTGCCTTTTCTCCAAACGCAGGTGGTTTTCTGAGACAAGTTGCAGCACAAAAACTACACAGAGCAGGACCACACTGGATAATCAGGCAGCATGATAATAGAAATACTAAGATGACACCGATGACCATTAGAACCTTCCATCCCCACGCTGAAATCAGAGTCCAAAACCACTCCATAAAGGACCAGTTTCCCTTGTCTACATGTATAGAGTCGGAAATCTTGTGTAGCTTAGAGATCGCCTCATAGACTGTTGGAGCATTATTAGGAATAAAGACACAGCAGCTCGATTGGATCATTCTGCATACCCCACCTCGATCTGCAAGTATAACATCTAGAACCATACGGTTCTGCAACGTCATGAGTCTATCCGCCTGAAGCTCAGCTGTTAGATTGCTAAGGGCACCAGCAGTTTCAGTAATAGTAGATTCAACTACCCGTGTTAGCTGACGTATGTTTCTACTATTGGCCATAGGCCCCCAGAACGGAAGGAAGCCTTTGAAGAAGTCTCCAGCTTCCTGACCGGCAGTATCTTCCTTGCTGAAGACACCTCTCGCTATTCTGGTTCTGTGGTAATCAGATGAAGCAGTGTATGTTGGAGGCAACAATCGAGCAATATAGCATGAACCTGAAAAGTCAGCAGGCAACCATGTATAAGCTCGGTCTCGACAAATGAAATAGGTACCCCTAGCAGTAAGGAAGGCAGGGGAAGAGTTAGCCGGAAACACATAAGTCTCAACGCACTCACTCTTCCCTAGCTGAGCTCTCGGATTTCTCCCATTACCTTGCAAACAGACCTGACCTCGGTGAGGTACGACCCAGATTGGAGTTGAGCTTTTACGCTTGCTTTCTCCTAAACTAAGGCAATACTCTGAAGTATTCCAACTTAAATACACTCGCAGTTCGTCTCTAGGGTAAGATGGAGTATTATTGACATCCTTGATCATGTCAATAATTCCCTGGACTAAAGCTTTGTTGGCAGAGTTATATCTAGTTGAACGTGGTGGACGCGGAGGATAGGTTTCAAGGGCATAAGCAAAGATGGTTTGAAGGGCCTGAAATGATCCATTGTAGCTGAAAGGCAAAACCAGATAGGGAATACCTTTATCCATAGTGTGGGGTATCAAGCCACACACCAAGCAGTCTGTAGTGTTAACTACCAGTTGGTGTTGGTGCAAGAGCTGTACAAAAGTGTTATTAATGAACTCTGTACGTCGGGCTTGCTCATGTTCAGGAAACGAGTGAAAAGTATGTATAGAAGAAACAGTAGAAGTAGCAGGATCAAGGGGAGGTACTGTAGTAACTGGCACAAAAATCAATTTTATACTAAAGACAATTCCACCCACCAATGTTGCTAAGATAATCAAAAATGTAACGGCACATTGCATCAAAAAGCATTTGCTACGAAGAATTCTGTACAGTCTGTTTCTGCGAACATAAATCACATTTTCTCGTTGCAGCGCAGGAAGCTCCATCTTCTACAATCCGCTTGCGACCACTGATGATGTGTACGTAGATGAAAATGCCTCTATCAGCCCTGGGAGTTCCCAGAACCAACAGAAAGATCGACCTTGTGTCAGACCCCTGCAAATTCAAACTAGGCACACAGCCACGACCCTACGGCTACCCAGACGGCAAGGCAATTTAAAAAACAATAAACAATAGCAAACTTCCTGGCTGAAGGCAAATGTTCAATATCAAATGTTCAATATATCAAAATCACAATATGCAGTTGCCTGCTTTATTTGTCCATGTTTCGTTTTCTCAAATTGTATCTCTGTTTCGCAGGTATCGTCTGATCGGAAAATAGTGTATCATTAGCAGCTGTTGTAGTGTTTAAGTTCGCAGATATCAAAGTGTCTTCTGATGCTGGAGACAAATGTTCAGTGTTCAAAAGAGTCTTTTCAGGAGGAGAGTCAGATTTTGGAGTGTCAGTAATCAATTCGGCATCGCTGAAAGGGATGAACTTCGGTGTGCTGTCAGTTTCGGAGGCACCAATTCCCTTTTTCACCCAGTTGTCGTAAGGTAGTGGCAAGGGTACACGCTTTACATGTGACGCGTGTACCCAGTGTTTGCGTCCAGCCACACGAACTGCTGTCCTTGTTGTCAGTAGGACCTGGAAGGGGCCGACGTAGCGGGGCTGAAGATTCTTTGTCCTCGCAAAATTTCTGACCACCACTTGGTCGCCGGGTTTCAGTTGATGCCCTGGACTCTCCGGAGGCTTTGGCAGTGCATCGAAAACCTGTTGATGAATAAGACTCAATTTAGCAGTCAAGTCGTAAAGGTAGTCTATCAACATAGGATATTCCAGCTGTCTGAACTCCCTTGGCCTTGGCACCCCCCAAATATTGGCAGGACGACCAAATACAATCTCGTAAGGGCTAAGCCCCACTCGAGAATGTACAGTCGCTCTTGTGGATAACAGAGCCAAAGGAAGTGCGTCTGGCCAAGCCAAACCTGTGGATGCCTGTATCTTAGCTATCTTCAGCTTGAGGGTGCCATTATAACCCTCCACTAGACCAGCTGACTGGGGATGGTTTGCACTGTGAAATTTTTGTTTCAAACCTAGGCCTGCACATACACTCTGCATAACTTTCCCTATAAACTCACTTCCGTTATCTGACCATACAATCCGTGGCATTCCATACCTAGGGAAATATTCTTTGAGAAGAATTTTGGCAGTTGATAAGGCAGAATTGTCCTTCAGTGGGTATGCTTCTATCCACCTGGAAAAAGCACACACCACCACCAAGACATATTTCAAATTATTACAGCGTTCCATGTGAATGAAGTCTAACTGAATCACTTCAAAGGGGCAGGAAGGAGGAGCGAAATGACCAGCTGGGGTTGGAGTTCCCTTGCCAGGATTATGCATCAAGCACACCATACAATTTTTCACCACTCTCTCTGCACACTTACTGATCCCATCATTCTTCCAGACTGGAGCCAACATCTTACAGATACCTTTAGAACTTATATGCGCTACTCCGTGCGCCATTGTCACTACTGCAAGCACATACGCATCGGGCAACATCCAACGCTGCTGTTCTGTCAAATCAATCCAACATCCATTCGAGTCCAACTTGCCCGTACTCTCTCTCCATACACGTTTCTCTTCCTCAGTTGCTTCTCTCTGAATCTCTTTCACACTTTCCATTGTATCTTCACACATCCCAGACTCAGCGATCCATCTTGCAGACGTTGCAACATACATTCTACTCATCATGTCTCTAGCTGTCTGTTTAGCAATTTCATCAGCAAAAGCATTCCCACGTCCAACATCATCCGTGATTGCTTTATGAGCACTGCACTTTACAATTGCAACTTCAGTCGGCAAGGTTAGAGATTCCAACAAGTCGTTAACTAGCTGACCATGTTGAATCTTAGTCCCATGGGACGTAATGAAACCTCTTTCTCTCCACAACCGGCCAAAACTATGGGCCACGCCAAATGCGTACTGACTATCTGTGAACACATTCACTCTCTTTCCCTCAGCTAAAGCACATGCTCTCGTTAGAGCTATTAATTCTGCAGCTTGGGCAGAATTCTGACTCACTCTTGCAGTCTCCACAATCGTCTTCGAGGTCGTTACCGCATAAGCAGCAGTCACATCACCATTCTCCAATTTAAAACATGACCCGTCCACATACAGCGTACCATCCGGATCGGGTAACGGAGTATCTTTCAAATCGATGCGTCCTTTTGTCTCTTCCTCCGTTTTAAAACAGCAGTCATGTGGCTCAGAATCACTCGACTCTTGATCAGTCGGCAACAGCGTTGCTGGATTCAATACATTACACCTTTTGATCTGAATATGACTCGCTAGTAATGTCAGCTCGTAACCAGATAATCTCGCACTAGTAAGGTGTTGTGTCTTCGTTCGGTTCATGAGTGTATCCACTGCATGAGGAACCATGACCACTAGCATGTTGTTCATCACCAAACCAGCAGATTGTCGAATGGAAGCCGCAGCTGCCGCTGTAGCTCTCAAACAACTAGGCAACGCTCTAGCTACCGGATCTAATGTTGATGAGAAATACGCACAAGGGCGTTGTTTATCACCAAACTTCTGTGTCAGGACACTCAACGCGCAACCTTCTCTCTCGTGAACGTAGAGCGTGAATGGCTTACTGTAATCAGGTGTACCCAATACAGGAGCTGAACACAAGGCTTTTCGTAATTCAGTAAAACTCTCTTGACATTCATCAGACCATGGCACCGGACTCGGAACATTTTTCCCAGTCAAAGCTACCAATGGTTTCGCTAAAAGAGAAAAATTTGGAATCCACTGCCTACAGTAGGAGGTAATACCTAAAAAGGCACGTACTTCTCTCTGTGTGCGTGGAACACTCATTTGCGTAATTGCTTTTATTCTTTCTGGGGTCAACTTCCTTCCCTCCTTTGACAAGAGATGACCTAGGTAGGTCACTTCTTGGCAGCAGTATTGCATCTTGGAAGGTGACACCTTGTGATTCAAATCAGACAAATGATGCAATAACGAAACTGTAGCTGCTTTGCAAGTTTCCTTGTCATCGGCAGCCACTAGAAGATCGTCTACGTACTGTACTAGGGCAGAACCTGGAGGAAGGACAAAAGAATCTAGCTGGCTTTTTAATGCTTGACTATAAATAGATGGACTTTCACAGTAGCCCTGTGGAGCGCGTTCAAATCTGAAACTTCGACCTCCTAGACAGAAGCCAAAAATATCCCTGCTTTCTTCGGCTATCGGAATGCTGAAAAAGGCATTCTTCAAGTCGATGACTGAGAACCAAGTTGCTGTAGCAGGAATCAATGTTAACAAGGCAGTAATGTCTGGAACCACAGGAAACTGCGGGACTACAATTTTATTAACTTCTCTAAGGTCTATGACAAACCTATATACTGGAGGTTTCGTAGGATCAGTTCGTTTCAGAATCGGTAACACAGGACTATTACAAACATTTCCTCGAGTTTCTTCAACCACACCTTTCTTAATCAAATCTTGCACAATCAATAAAAGTGCACGTTCTCCCTCACTCGATATTTTATATTGGGGAATTCTTGGAAATTTTACATTTGGTTTCAAAGCTACTACATACGGTGGTATTTCTAAAAGGCCTACATCATTAGGACCAGTCGCCCAAAGAGAATCAGGGAGTGAGCGCAGCTCTGGCGGGAGTGCGTCCATTGACAAGTACATTGGAGAAGTGATTCTTTTACCCAAAGCAAGCTGTACCCCTTCCGGAGAACAGTACAATGTCGCATATAGTCGTTTTAACAAATCTAAACCAAGCAGATTTTCATTACAACCTGTCGTCAAAATCAAGGGTGCTTTTAATTGACACGGTCCAACAGAAATAGACAAAGGACCAGATATCGGGTTGTAAACAGGGGCGCCTGAAAAACCTACAGAAACATTTGTTGAGCCAGACAAAGGTGCGCCAGGGAGTTTCGCATGAATGATAGAACTTTTTGCGGCACCAGTATCCAACAGAAACGGTTCGACTACACCTGATGTTGCTACTGCAACATAAGGCCCACTCTGATCCACTGGAACTGATACTACTCCCTCTCTCTGTCTATGGCTGTCCTAGTACCCATTTTGCTGAAATCCCTCATCCACTTCACAATAATCTTCAACAAGATATTGCTGAGATCTATTCTGTTGAGCTGACTGTACGTTTCGTTGATCAAAATGATTGGAGGGACGATCATTCGTTTGCGGAGGCATAGCACCTCGCCCTCGACCTCTAGAATTCTGCGCAAAACCACCACGACCTCTCTGAGCTGCTGCAGCATTATTTTGCGCTAAGATCGGACATTCATTCTTGTAGTGACCCTCTTTCTTACAGTACGCACACTGATTCCACTGATACTGAGGCCTGGTTGAACTATAATCTGTCCTCTGATACGAATTCTGTTGCATATTAGTCTGATTCGTGCGAGGCGGATACGCCTGCTGTAAAAGAACTTTAGTCTTTAAATCTTTCGTTTTCTTCTCTGATTTTTCCTTTTCCTCTTTATCCCTATTTTCGTAGTACTGTGCAGTCGCAAGTATTTGTGCAGTTGTGGAAACAGCCCACGCACTCTCTGAATCCTTTAATTTATTGCATAATTCAGGTAACAAATTATGCACAAATTTATCGACAAACAGTCTCTGTCCTCCTTCAGTGCTCATATCCTGACCACTATGATCTACAAAAGTCTCTTCGAACCTCGTGAAGAAGTCGGAGACACTTTCATCTTTCTTTTGCTTGCATGCGGATAACTTGTCCCAATTAACACGCAATGCGGGCATCAGAGTCTTCATTAAGTCAATTATTCTACCTGGAAGATTAGCAATTAGGGGTTCGGGTTTTTCACCACCCGTTTGCTGACCATCCGCTGCAGTGATAGCTGCCCAATCACCACCTAAGGCTGCTTGATGATCCTCTCTACGAATTTTAGCCCACACTGGTTGTGGAACTACATTGCCAAACAACATGTCGATGTCTGCTAGGTTCATTATACAAGCCTCAACTGTCTGTGTTAATTCCTTGTAATATCCGGCTGGATTTTTACGCGGATCTGGCAAGGCCTGTTTCACCGCTAGCACTTCAGCTCGCTTCCATGGAATGTGTATCCACACTCGTTGGAACTGTGCTGGAGCAGCTGCAATACCCGCATTATCATCACGTTGTATTGCTTCGCGCCAGATTGGAGGAACCTCCCTCATAGGATATTGGCGACTTGGCTTCATTTTACCTTTCTCTAAATCTCTCGGTGAACGAAGAGATGGATCATTCCTAAAACTCAAAATGAGTTCCATCGCTTCTTCGATATTGTCACCCACTATCATTCCTGCAGCAAACTCTTTCTGAATTTTAATTAAATCTTCCAAGTCTGATTCAACATCATCTTCCTCTATTTCCTCACGTAACAACGAGCACATCTCATCAAAGACGTACCGTTGCGTTGGTTCCTTCCACTGCATAAACGTATCCAGTACATCTCTCGTACTATATCTTCTAACTTTCGTAATCCATCTGAGAGCCGTGGAATCTAAAACTCCCCGTTCTTCAGTACTTGGTAGCTGACTACGTCTCTGAACTGAATCAGAAGTAGGAGTCTTAATTAAAGATTTATATAAAGGAGACAGAATATTAGCAACAGAATCAGTTATTTTTCGACGTACAGAAAGTGGAGTTAACACACTTGCAGACGTAGAAAACACAGTAGAGGTAGGAACAGATTGCGAAGCAGTAGGAGTATCGAGAAAAATAGTTTGTGAAGTAGTAGGTGTAAGCGAGACAGATACAGGTATAGAAGTCGGCAACCCAGGAAGAGGAGGAGCCGTAGGAATATTCACATTAACCACAGGAGGTACAGGAACTAGATTCTGAGGAACAAGAACACCAGGTTGTCCAGCAACCGGCAATTGGACATTCGGTACAAGTTGAGCCGTAGCACTTTGTGCATACGGTGGAGGTGAACGTAACAGATAAGACAACAGTGGATCGTTTTCGGGATCCTCCAGTATCTTAGCTGTTTTCGATGGCAAGGCAGGGTAGCACTTGTCAATCGCTAAATTATGCTCTCTAATTGCTACATCTATGGCCTTTTCGCACTCATTATCTTGCAATTGTTTAGTTGCTTGCTCTAGAGTTAACTCTTCTTTCTCTTTTTGTTCTTTCTTCAACCTTTTCATTTCTCTCTGTTTGGATTCTTTTCGCCAATAACGGAAAGAATCAAACATTGCCGGCCGGGCTTTCTTACTAAACAATTTCGCTTCTAAATTATCAAGGATCTCGGGTTCAAAACTACCATGTAGTGGCCAACTAAGGACACCATCCTTCTTACAGTAACGGACCCACACCTCGTTATAGGATATAGGACCCACTCCAAATTTGCAATATAGGTCATAAAGGGGAGTCCCAATCGGAGGAACCAGACAGGAATCCTCCAATCGTGAGTCATGGTTGCAACCAAAACAAGACAACATTTTCCGACTTACCATTTTCAGTCTGGAACACAAAACAAACAAAACACGAAACAAATATGTGCACTTGAACCAAGAACTTAGGCCTACCAAAACCAAACTAATGTATCGATACCCAAACTGAACCAAATAGATTATCGAAACCAGAACAACTAGTGATAATCTTACAAAACCAAACCAAACCAAGAACCGATCAAGGATTTTAACAACCCTCACAAAGTAACCAGCTAGCTATCACTAAATACTTAACTGAGGCACTGAAGACGTCACCAAGGAGAAACCCGTCACGTTTCGCTGTACTAAGGGCTGCACCTCGGGTCCAAGACAGGGCGACGGTCAAGGCAACGGCCCACTGCAGCCGTCCTGAACGGGAACCATCGTGGAAGAGAACTTCAGGGCCACTTTTGCGATATGCCGGGATCGATGAAGTGGGGCGCCTCCCTCAGGAATCTTCACACGAAGCTCCTCGAACTCTTCAGGCTTTTGGACCGGTACCGAATGACGTCGCCCCACGTTGGGCGCCAATCGGAGTTCTGGACTTTTTGGTTCCGTCCAGAGGTGTCAGGGAACAACACCCAAAGACCCCGGAGTTCCACCTGCCTTGGTGCGCAAATGAACAGAAACACGGGCTTCTCGATGGTGGCGTCAAAGACCAAAGGTTTATTACTGCAGGGACACAGAAGTCACAGAATCTACACACGGGCAGAGACTAGGAGCCTGTTCGATTTGTACATTGAGGGTTGCTCCTTATATACTAAAAATTGTGCTTCAGGCAAATATTTCACATGCTAGTACATTCCTAAACCTTTGTGTCTTAAACAATAAATATTTGGCGTTACACAGGAACTGTCGATAATATCTGATGCCAAACATCACGAAGAGGGGTTCCCACTAGTCCATCACAATCCCTTGTCAATATTGCATTCAAGAGCTGGACCGCCTCATTGTAAAGTTCGTTACCTCCCCCTAATAAAGGCCCAGAAGGAAAGGAGCAGAGCCAGGTGCAGAAGATAGAAAAGCGGGATAAGAGATGTTTGTGGGTTGTAAATGGGCAAGGCTACCGGCTTCGGCCGCCTAATCATGATCGGAACAATGGACACGAGAACCAGTTCAGGTGGGCTGGCCTCGGGCAGAGGAGGCAGCCTTTGTCGATTCATGCAGCTACAGCGTGATCTGGTTTAAGACACACGTGTCATGAAAGAGGTGAATCTCCGGCTAAGGCTACGTGTCCTTAATCGAAATGAAGTGATCAGAGGTTATTGCATATGTGAGGGCAAGAAACACAAAATGGCGGACATGATCTAAGATGGATGCCGTGGGTAGATCAGAAATGTGTTCATAACAGGAGTGCTCTTGCTCGTATCGTAGCGAAAACACCAGGATAGGCTAAATGGATCATTTGCGGTTCGTTGATACTAATATTATGTATTTCCGACAAACTTGAAAACACGGGTTCAAATCGTCACGGAACCTCACCATGAGGTTGAATGCATGCTTCCCAGCCCGTTTTAGGCGACCTCTATCTTTCACAATACCTCCCCCCGACGTGGTGTGTGGCAGCCGGGGCTGAAATACCCAGGCACACACAGTTTTTGTGCTGCCAGCCGCACCCGAATACTTCACAGGTCTTTGAAAGACCATTCACATGTTAACGAATCTTAAATACTGATAACACCAGAGCATACCATCCTGTTTTTCAACTCTCTGCTGAGCGCGGCAGCGCCGCAAAATCTGCTAGTGTTTTCCTGTTTTTACAGACAAAGGAAAACTTGTTTTCCGTCTGTATTTATATGTAAAAATTCATTTTAAACGGAAAACCGGGAGCCCTAATCATCATGGACGTCATTTAAGGGTCGAAGCTGCGACCCCTGGCTTGCCCTTTGCTACCCCTGGTACTGCCTTTGCGACCCCTGGCTTCAGAGGTGGCAAATTTAGTGCCAGGAACACAGGGACAGCTTTGGCTCCACTCTTTATTTTCTGTCAATTCTTTATCACACTAATGTATAAGTATGAGTGAGAGAAAGTGGGAATCAAAGGGTGGGTAATGTCACTTCCGCTACCCTTGGCATTTTGGTGAATTGACGTCCATGTATATCTGTTGTTGCTTCGTATCAGTTTGTGTTACGCCAGTAAGGTATTTTATGTGTCTAGCTTAAGGTGTGCTTCTGTGGTGAGTGACTTGTAGAGTGAAACCCCTCCAGTTGTAGAAAAATACAAAAAACGTCAGAGCAGCAAAGTTTTAGTAAACCCCAATGAAGTATTTCAAGCACTACCCTATAGATAGGCTTGTGTCCGGTATCAACTAAATATAGTGCCTAGCTTATGTTAAAGCGCCTGCAACAGACGGTTTCCCATCAAACACTGGGTCGCTTCCTCACTTGCCTTTACATAAGCCTCACCAGCAGCGATATCAATGTATTGCCTATTTATGTTAAAAGTTTTAACCATTTGGGAGTCTTTAGAAATACGTTTGTAAACCTTATTGTGGACACGTAATGTGTATTACCCACTCCCTCATGCAACAACCATGAGTTCTGGGTTTGTGGTAGGTCTGAGAGATGTGAGGGTTGTCTGAAATGTGTTTTTCTTTCAAATAAATGTGGATATAGCACAACTATTGAACTGACGAGACATGCTGAAAGACTTCTAGGCACTCGAATATCGAAGTAGAGTCTGCTACCATTGCGAAGTGGTGAAGTGGAGGGGAGGGGAAATAAAAACCAAAAACATCACGGAAGACAGAACTAAAAATATATAAAATTGCACTTACCTGCTCCGACGGCTGCCCACATGCTCCCGATCCTCTTCTTCCCGACGTCAGACACTGCTGTCCACTGAGCAGGATCCCAGATGCCAATCCCAGGGCTTTTCGCATGCTGGGAATACTATTTCCTGGTTCGGCGCCCAGACAGGAACTAGGAGTCTGTGTTGGTTCTCCATCCGGCTGTACAACACAGCTAAGGGTTGGAGGAAGGCTGCCTGCGCATGCCGGTCTGGCTCACCACTTCCCCCATCCTCCCTGGTGCTGCAGCATCAATATGAATTCGTACAAGACCCTAGCCCCGCAACAATACTTTAACCGAGGCTACTCAAAAGCACTGAAATAAAAATTTCTAAAGCTACGACTCTGAGTGATACCATGCACGCAGCATCTTCCACCATGGAAAAGGGTGCAGACTTTCACAGTATGCAGTCTGTGTAAAAACGGCCAGGGGGACATTATCCATACCACCTATTCTTGCACGGAGATGCTTCAAGAAAGGAGGGAACTGCTAAAAATCCCCTTTAATCAAAGGGGAATTCGGACAAGGAGGCAGGCAGTTTTGGCCGGCTTCGAACAAACATCACCACAATTGAATACTAGACTAGTTAGATTTCTCGAAGCAGCCAGGGCAAAAATGCCAAACTGACACTAAAGATTTTTGGGCAAAAGAGTCTTTGGACTATTAATTTTCGCAGGGGGAACATTAATTGATGCATGTGACTGGGTCACTTACATAGGTTGCTCCTGCATGTCTAAATCTGTACTATTTTTTAACTTGTAAGCAACAGAAGTGTATCATATTTTTATCATAACATTTTATTTTATTTTATTTATTTATTTTGAAAGTTTTATAGAGCGCGAACAAGATCCTTACGGATATCAGAGCGCTTTACAAACAGAATAATGATTAAACAAAACATTTTGAGCAAAGATGTGCAAATGGTTACGAAAGAAAACAAGGTAAGGTAGCAACGGTGCATAGGAGGTCAATATACTTAGTCATAGGAGGAAGAGTACTGAGTTCCGAGATTACAATATTCAAAGTTCAGGTAAATTTAGCTGAGGTCGAAAATGTTATATATGGTTTTATTTTTGCATGTATTTCAATGGTTTTAAGTAACAATGCAAAATAAACAAACTGAAACTGAAACTATCATATCATCTTTGTGCTTTTTGTAAAAACAAAACAAGAGAACAAATAAAACAAATTGGGAATTGCACCCATAAAAAATCAAGTAAAAAATAAAATAATGGCAGAGTAAGATGAGAAACAAAACAGCAACGATTAAAGTGAGGAAAAGAAAAGACATGAAAATTCGATCTCGGAAAGAAATGACATAAGGAGCAGGGAAAATAACATGATGAAAGTAAAAATGCATGATAAAGAAATGAAAAAATAAAATAAAGACAACGTAAAGTATGAACGAAGGAATGAGAAAAGATATTCAGGACAAGAGAAAGTCTGAGAATCAACTTTAGAAAGAAGAAAAGCAATGAGGAGCGTGGGAAGGCAAACAGATAAAAGAACAAAATTAAGACTAAAACAACAAGAAACACAAAGTCCACAGAAGAATTAAACAGGGAAGGAATGAAAGAAAGTGTAAGGAGATGTACATTTTAAAGCTGAGAAAAGAAAAAAGCAGGAAGAAAGCAGCTAGGAACAAGGCACAGAACAGGAAAAAGACAGTGCACGCCCCTTTCATCCAAGACAGGTCAAATTAGCACAAGTTCATGGGTAAACTTGTGAGCAGTAGCACCACACCAAGGTTTTGACCTTTGCTACTGAACATTCACACCATTCCCACCTTCATTCATTCCACCTTGCTTTCCATCAGACCCACAGACATTCCGCACCCAGCTCCAGATAGGGGCGGTGCCAGAGTTCCTGGAGCCAAAGGCAAAATTGAATTCTCCTGAGGGAGAACCCCAGAAATTGCTATTAAAAGCTGTTTGGTGAAACGACAAGAAACCTCATAAGGCCTTACCACACCTTATGGAAGCTCCGCCCCCACCTCAAAGTGCATCTCACTGGGGGTCTGCGAGGTGCTTCCTCTTTTCTCCCACTGAACGATCAAACAAGCAAATGGCAGAGGCTCGAGAAGCAGAACTGCCACAGCCATCCTGTGAGTCTGATGTTAGCTCAGTGGCCCCAGGTCCCCCATTCACACCTCTTTCCCACCATTCATTGCCCAGTCCATAGACTGCACTCACACTGCAGCCATCCCAGACCACGCCTCTATACACAGCTGAGAGGTGAATGATGCCATAAAGCCCGCCAGGACCAAGGGTGTGATGTAGTACATGATGTCACAAACCAACCAGAGTCAAGGGTGTGATGTAGTTGATGACATCACAAGCGATTGATGGGAAATACTGATAGCACTCATGGTTGCCTGGGGGGACCAGTGATACATTATGTTGGTAGGTGTAGGCCCATCTGCCACATAACATCACAGAACCAGAAGATTGAGCGAAGGAAGTCAGTTTCCTGTGTTCTCTTTATTGCATACAGACTGCTATTTTTAAGCTGCCTAGAAAGACAGAATGGGTCAGAGGATTTGTTTCAGTATTTCTCACTCTCTTGATTGATTATCCTACAGATGTAGCCTCGATGGTCAATAATTAACAAGTCATCTATCAATTTTGCTGCCAAAATGAATGTCCTTCATACCCATGTTAACAGAATCTGTAAAGGTGCTGGAGAGATGGGCCTAGTGCACTGCACAGGAATGCACAGCTTGTCATTCTGTTTCTTCCTATCTGCTCTGCCCACTTCACAGGTGTGATTCAGGTATTCAAATGTCAGGGTGGGATCTAAGGATTAGAAGACACTCTAAAGCCTTCTTCTGAGCTGACTAGCAGAGCCTGGCAGCGGTCTTATGGCGGGGCTCTGATTCTTCATCTGTGTGAAGACTGCCATAGACTCCTTGTGTGACTACGCACAGCTTCAAGAGCAATGCACACGTTCATGAAATAGAAGGTAGTTCTGGATACCCTGGGGGTCAAGGTGCCCAAGGAATCTGAATATAGCAAAATTAATGGGACCCCCTCAAAAGTTAAATAAGGCCAGGGAAAAGGAGGGAAATGAAGAAACACAATAAGAAGAACAATTTTCCCTCAATGGCCACAATATGTTTATACAAAATGTATACCTTTTTTTTGGGCTTTGTTTTAACAGTCAGCTCAATATGGGTGACAAATACAAAACAGTCTTATTTGCTTTTTTTTACAAAAGTATAAAGTTTTATTCATTATTTCCATATCATTTCTTTTAGTAAAAGTCATTTTTCATATTAATTCAAGACAGAAAGGAATTAATTTTTTTGAAAGAGTTTTTTTTGGTTTCTGATTTATAACTACTTTCATAATAGATATATAAGTTTCACAAATCCAAATGCATTAGTATTTCATTCACAAAAGAGAAAAAAAGGGAAGAACATAACATTATATAATTAATATAAAATACAGATCTATATACAAAAGGACACAATGCACCAATATAATTGTTCCCCTGGTAGGTTAGGTACACTGGGGTAGAACTAGTTCAGAGCATCAGACGAGTATCCACTTTTTAGCCTGTCTTATTTATGTATAAGTATATGAATATGTGTCATAGCTAAAAGACAATGCTATTGCAGTATTATTTCTTCTTACTGCTTATGCTGTACGTAATATTTCTCGCATACAGTCTTGCGATTGTAACAGCTCATATCTCTTACTCGAGAAGCAAGACAGTTCAATAAATCAATTTTATTGGAAAGCCCGTCTATCTCTTTCTGTGTAACTCTGAAGAAACTAAGCATGCACGATTGACAGAGTGAAACTGTTATCTATTTTTTCCACGATTCTCAGACATATTCCAATTCCATAGGGAAAAAGAAAGTTGTCATGTTTATACAGTTGCCATAAACAACTCCCTTCTTGTTTTTCAAGGAGTTTCTAGTGGCCTCTGAAATAGCTGGCACACAAAGTAATTGAGTTTAATGTACTCGATAGAGGCATACTGACAAAACTATGGTGTATATTATTCCAATGCGCAGAGCCTATTAGGGAAATAGGAACTACGGTACACTGGTCATTACCGGATCAGCATCATGGTGCAAGAGCACGGCTGTCACATGTTCATGCACATTATATCATTAGCAAGTCAATGAACCATCACACATTCCGAAGGTTCTCCCGGTCAAATGCTCCACCAAAGAAGAGGATGGACAGGTCCAGGACCGTTCAACTAATCCCAAGGAGGGGAAGGGAGAATGAGATGGTACATGGGGGATGGAATGATATAGGGACTGTGTGTTACCTCTACATGGAACACATAATGCCACCTCATTAATATTAAATGAGCTCTTTTCAGCTCCAGTAAGTAATTATATACAGAGAAAATACCAGTTTATTCATATTTAATTACACATGTGTTCCGTTGATTATAATAATCATATTTTAATTTAACTCATTAATTTCTTTTGTTATAGTGAAGCTATGAATACGGTCCATAGGAAATAGAAGAATATTCATCTATATCATATAGGAGAACGTATGCAGCAGAAGAGTATGGAGGGTATTAGGAGAGACCATATGCTCAGGGGGATGACTGTGGACACATTTGACAGTAATAAAAGAAAACTAAGGTAGAAAAAGGGTAATGAGCCCACCTGAAAGATTGGCAAGGGAAGATTTAGGATCACAAGCGACATTTAAAAAAAGAAAGGGATGGAAAAGAAAAGAAGCACTTTTTTGAATCGAAAGTCAAAGTGAGGATTAGACATCAAGAACGGGAGGTGTCGGTGAAGGTACAGTGTTCATTGAAAATGTAGATTCCAAGTTCTAATATATAGAAGGAACACATTCAAGATTTTATAGCAGATATTTTAGAGCAATGGTTCTTAACCTTTTGGCTTCTGTGGTTCACTGTGGGTCCGAAGCTGTAACATGCATCAATGGGCAGCGATCTGTAACTGTTCTCAGCGTGTCCCAGACTTTATTATGCGTCAATGGGCAGCGATCTGTAACTGTTCTCAGCGTGTCCCAGACTTTATTATGCGTCAATGGGCAGCGATCTGTAACTGTTCTCAGCGTGTCCCAGACTTTATTATGTATCAATGGGCAGCGATCTGTAACTGTTCTCAGCGTGTCCCGGACTTTATTATGCGTCAATGGGCAGCGATCTGTAACTGTTCTCCGCGTGTCCCAGACTTTATTATGCGTCAATGGGTAGCGATCTGTAACTGTTCTCAGCGTGCCCCAAACTTTATTATGCATCAATAGGCAGAGATCTGTAACTGTTCTCAGTGTGCCCCAAACGTTATTATGCATCAATGGGCAGCGATCTATAACTGTTCTCAGTGTGCCCCAAACTTTATTATGTATCAATTGGGCAGCGATCGGTAACTGTTCTCAGCGTGTCTCAGACTTTATTATGCATCAATGGGCAGCGAGCTGTAACTGTTCTCAAGTTCTCAGATTGTAGTATGTATAAATGGACAGTGTGCTGTAACAGGCCATAGTGGGTCTTAAGATGTAACATGTTTCAATGGGCATCAACCTGTAATAGGCCCCAGTGGGTCCCACACTGTAAAATGTATCAATGGGCAGCGAGCTTTAACAGGTCTCAGTGGGTCCAAAGCTGCAACATATATCAAGGGGTAGCATGCTGTAACAGGCTGCAGTGGGCCCAAGGTGTTGTATGTATAAATGGGCAGCGAGCTGTAACAGGTCTCAGTATGTCCTGAGCGGTAACATGAATCAATGGGTAGTGAACTTTAACTGGTCTCAGTTGTTTCCGAGAGGTAACATGAATCAATGAGAAGAAAGCTGTAACAGCTGTATCATTTATTAATGGGTGCCCAGCTGTTCCAGGTTTCAGTGGGTCCGAAAATTTCATATGCATCAATGAGCAACGAGCTGCTACAGGCCGAAGCGGGTTCCAAGCTGTAATATGTATCAATGCGCAACGAGGTGTAACGGACCACAGTGAGTCCAAAGCTGTAAAATGTCAAGTCAAGTCAAGAAAGCTTTATTCGACTATGCAAGTCATAAAAGCATTGTATTTAAAAAGAAGTAGAACAATAATTACAGAAATTTAAGATCTGAATTAAACAATTGTGCAAATAAGCAATCAAGACCATCATTATGTTAAAAAATAAGAAGATTAAAAAGACACATTGTTAAAATAACACACATAAAACAATCGTTAGCTCATCAGCAAGGGTAGAGGAGCCCGCAGGATGACGCAAGCTCAATCCTGCGCACTAGTGGGACGTCATCCTGCACTTTATTCATCCTTGATTTGTTTAGTACGTATGATCCACATCCACCTCAAATATTTTGCTAATGGAACTGCATACCTGGGAGATGGATCAATGAAAAGGATATGCTGGGCTGTGGGCTAGCGTACGCAGGACAAACAAAGAGCATGTGTGCAAATTATTCTACCTGTGTAGTGCATAAGTGACATTTGTTGCCCCTACTAACGGACCATTTAAGTGTAAAACACTTCAATGGAAGAGATCCAGATCTAAATTGGAAATAGAGTTTGCGATCCAGAGGGTTCTCGATAATGTTCCAATACGGCTCAAGGCCAGGGCAATGCTTGGTCTGAAGAAAAAGCCCCGAGAGAGAAGTTGTATCATGGCGCCTAAACTCATCATGCACCACTGTTTCTCAATGAACTTCTTTAAGACAATTTTTTGTTGGGAATGTTTCGGTGGGGGGTGAATCCCACAGGTGTTGCAGGCCCATTTTATTTAACAAATTTCTCAGTTTGCGCAGCCAACTAATTTCACGGAAGCGGCCCGTGTTTGCGATATCCCTTAGGCCCTGTGTGAACACGGCCAATTGCTTTGTACACCAGATTCTACGCCAGAATAGTATTGGGCATAGTATGTCCAGGTCCTTCAGAGCTTATCTTCCTAGGTCGTTCCTTAGAGGGAGCCTCGGTATACTTTGTAGCATAGTAGTAATTGCGCTGAAGAACGTGTGTTCCGCTATTGTAAGGTGGGCCAGGTTTCCAAAGTTCCACAGCTCGGCCCTGTAGAGAACTGAGATCATCACTTTGGTATTGTAACTTGGAGTACCGGGCTTAGGGGTTTAGTAAAAATAGTTTTAAATTATTTTCTAGGGGTCCAGCGAGCTGCCTATGCTTTAGTGTCATGCCTTCAATGTGTGGCTTCCACCTCATATCCTTCTACAGTTTGAGGCCAAGATAAATAAAATCACCAACCCGCTCCAGGGGTAGCCCATCCATCATCATTCTCACTTTAAACGATCAATGCTAATTGAATGCCATAAACGTTGTCTTAGGAAATTAATTTTAAGACCCCTCAGAAGGCAAAACTCTTCAAAGCGCTGGAGGGCACGCTGCAATCCCCCTGGCGTTTTTGAGATTATCAGCATGTCGTCCACGAACATTAAAATTGGAATTTTTCTACCAGCTAGGACAGGTGCGTCAGTATTAATAGCATCAAGGAAATTTGCAACTCCATTTATAACAAGCCTTGGCAATGCAATAGGTCTCGCATTTGCAAAAGTTAGAGCTATCGGCATTATAAATGGTAACGTTTTTATCTATGTGTTAGTTTTGAAAATAGATAAAGAAATGCCATTGTCATTTATAATGCTAATTCCTTAAAATGTTGCATTGTAAATGAGAATGTATTTGATGTTTTTTTTTTTTAATAATAAAACACTTAGGGCCCGATGTAGGTACCAAATACCGGTCGGAAACGGCCGATTTCGGCCGTTTCCGACCGGTATTTGGCCTACTGAGATGTAGGGGACCTTTTTTTGTCCGAATCGGTATTTTACCGATTCGGTAAAATTACTGAATCGCAAAAATACCGAATCGGTAATTTTACCGATTTTTTAATTTGGGATGTAGGTGGGACTACTTTCTGTCCCACAGGCCCTTCAGATTCGGTATTTTAACACCCAATCCAATTGGGTGTTAAAATACCGAATCCAGGTGTGCATGCACATGTGTGCATGCACACCTATGCCATGTGACAGACAGACATGCCCTTAGGGCATGTCTGTGTGCCACATGGCTCACATGCCTGTTTTGGGGGTGCTAGAGGGTGTCAAAGTGACACCCCCTGCACCCTTGCAGAAATCGGTAATTACCGAATCGGTAATTACCGATTCGGTAATGCCCATTGATTCCTATGGGCTTCAAGGCCCATAGGAAGCAATGGGGTATACCGAATCGGTATTTACAGAATCGGTAAATACCGAATCTTACAGATTCGGTATTTACCGAATCTGAAATACCTACATCTCCCCCCCTCCAATTTACCACTTCATAAATACCGATTCGGTATGATTCGGTATTTATGAAGTGGTAAATGTAGATTTACCTACATCGGGCCCTTAATGCTGACATCAACTCACCCTGCTATCCTTACGCAGTCGGTACATGGCGTGCCATTCGTTGGGAATTCAGAAAGGCAGAGGTTACAACTATAAAACACCCTGAAGCGCTGCGCCATTGTACACTATAACACGAGCATGACTTAAAATACAAATATTGATGCTGCTAGTATAATATGCGAGAAAGTACGACTGAAGAACAATTTCACGTATGCTAATGATGCAGCACAGTGGACTTAGGCCCACTTTGGGAAGCAGATCATATGTTCACAACCACAAAGAATCGGCCCCAGTGCCTTCCACCCGCATCCATACAAGGGGCACGCAGCCAGTTCGGCACTATCCCTCAACTGTAAATAATGTCTGAAAAGGGAAACAAAAAAGACAGACTGAAAGTCTAGTATAGTGTGAAATGTTAACTGGTTTTCGCCAGTTGTGAAAGGAAACCAGGACAAGCTAGTTAAGTGCTTGACGCCTTGCAGTAAATATTGTAATCTCTTCGTTCCCAGCATCTGTGAGATGCAAATGAAGAAACAGCGTGATGCGGAGGGCCTTAAAAACAAGGGTATTGTGCTGCATAACTAAACACTTATAAGGTCCCAAAGGCGAGACCTACTGGCTTTGCCAATGCTTGTTTTGTCTGTAGGCGAGACCTAAACAGTTAGGATATTTGTGCATCCTGCCTCCTGCATATTGAGGCGGGGGCTCTTCAGTACCAAACTAACCTATGCACCAGCCCCATCGGAGAGCCTGTGATCAGTTGTGACGCGCGTACGTCCCCATAGTGCTCCATGGGTATGAATGTTGCACTGATGTTTGTGAATGATGCTTTTGATGTCATTGTTTTTTCTTTCTGATGCGCTGAAACCAGTTCTACAAAACACTGTCAACCTTGTATTTTATAATCGGTTGTGGTGCAATTGTGACGTTTTTTTCAATGTTACTGCTGAACATACATTGCAGTGTGGATACAACTGCGATCAGCTGCATCCCCATTGTCAATTGGTTCATATGTGAACTGTGACGATGACATCAATGGCTGGTCGGAGGGGCCCGGAACTTCCACCTTTGTACCGCAGGTTCTATTCGATTGGAAATAGTTTTGACGTAGTACGTAGTACTTTATATGATTTATGCAAAATCCCTACTATACTGTCGGGCATATTTACAATAACTGGTGCATCCCTGCAATTCAACAGGGATGCGACAGTTATTGTGCGCCACAGCTCCGCCATCATGGATGCGCCGCATTTAGAATGCGGTGCACCATGGTGTAAAAATGCCACAGATGCGTGACGCATCTGTGCCGTAAAAAGTGACGCATTTCTGGAATTGGACGCAGCTCCAGCAATGCTCTGGGGGGCCCTATCTGTGAAATGCTGCGTCAATCTTTATGCCTGCTTCAAGCAGGCGCAGGGTTTTGATGCAGCATGGGCCTAAAAGTGACTGAGTGAAATCTTGTAGATTTTACTCAGCCACATTTAGGAGGCGTTTCTGCGCCGGAACGCCCCCTCTCTGCGCAGGAACGCCTACATGTGGCGCAGGGCATTACAATGTGACGCATCTCCCAGATGCGTCACGTTGTATGTGCCCCCGCAGCATGGTGTAGGATTTGCGCCGCCACTGCATCACAAAAGTGACGCAACGGTGGCGTAAATGAGGCGCAAGGGGCTTGTAAATCTGCCCCTCTGTTCTTACCTCGCGCTCTTCCTTCAACACCTGTGATTAGAAGTCTGCATGGAAAGGCTGCTGTCTTTAAGACACTGGTTATTCAAAGTCCTGTCATAATCTCCTCTTTCAGAATCTGACTCTGTTAATCAACATGGGACAAGGTTTGAACAGTGCTTGTATAGCTTTAAAATGTGCATTTGTGTTTCAAGAAGCTTTCATTAAAAAAAATACAAAGAAGGTAAACCGAGGCCAGTGCAGTTTGAAAGGCGTCTGTTCCATATCATTTCCGATTGTTTGCGGGATTCACTTAAAGAAACAGGGTGCATGAGTGTACACTATGGTACATTATGGTGATTGGCTCCATTGTCCCAGACTCTTTTCCGTGGATTGTCTGTCGTAGACACTGTGACGCAAACGTGAATTAGACCGTGAAATGTTTTTTATCTCCACCTTCCTTTTCACACCCAATGTGCACACTTACAGCAGCCATTTTTGGCATCCAGTGCAGGTGCTCGAAGTGTGGAGGGAAAATCATGGGAAATGTGTGAGAATAGCCACAAACTTTACTGCGTGCTTTCTATTTTCCAATGACGATCGCCATCCGACTCCATAAGGAAAATGCTTAAACGTGATAATGCAGAACACTTGGTCAATTTCATGGTTCTGGTACCTCATTGCCTGTAACTTTACTCAATAAGTACGTTTAGGAATTAGATAGGACTCTCAGTAAAGTAGTTTAAGCGTTGCGTGTGATAGGAAAAAGTGTGATGGGTATTAATTCCACAAACTAAAGGAGTTACATTAAAACTTAAATCACCCACATTAGAGCTGCAGTAAACTTAATGGCATATGCATGTAATTTACATTTTGCGATTCTCAAATAGCGATTTTTAAGGACTCGCTATTTGAGAATTGCAAAATGGAATGTATGTAATAAATCGCAATTTTTTTGCGAATTTCTAAAATTCCTTAATTGCGATTCGCAAATTGCGAATTGTAATTAAGGAATGAGTGTCCCATTCATTCCTATAGGCCAAGCGGCCCATAGGAATGAATGGGGATACATTCACAAATTGCAATTTTCTATGAGAAAATCGCAATTTGACAATCGAAATTCAAAGGGTGCTAGGGTGTCCAAAGGACACCTATTGCACCCCTGGAATGTGCCTCGAAGTACATGTGACGCGCATACATGCCTCAAGAGCATGTCTGTGCGCCACATGGCACTTTGAATTAAAAAAAGAAATGCATTTTAACAGGAAATCGCAAAATACCATCTACTTGGAGTAGGCGGTAATTTGCGATTCCTTAAGCCAAAATCGCAATTTACAAGGCACCCCTACATAGCATTTAAGGAATCGCAAAATTGTGATTCCTTAAATGCTTGAACAACATAAGGAATCGCAATTTTTGCAATTCCTTATTTTGCTATGTGGCCCATACATACCATAACGCCGTTTGCGATTCGAAAACACCGGAATTCTGTGAATTTCAGCGTTTGCGAATCGCAAACGGCTTCTTACATATGCCCCAAAATAATTTTATTACAAGGAAATTCCTTCGAAAAAGCGCTTTCAATCCCAGCGGTCGCAAAATGTAGTGCAGCGTCAGAACCTGAAGCAATATAACTACAAGCCAAATGAAAAGGCTCTGAAGGTGAGGTCTGCAGCGTGCTCGTGCACACTGCTTAAAGTGAGCACAGCCCACGGCTCCTGTGGTGTCTGCCGAACAGATGCCCACCTGCCATTCAGGGCTCCCCGACAAGCGAACTGCAAATTTTATCTGAATAAAACATGTTTTACGTCAAGAACTAAAGCATAACATGCGCAGTATTAGAAGACGATTTATCAGTCTGTGAGCATCAACCAAAAGGAAATGGACCCCTTTGTTTTCATACTTCGGAATATTCCTCGGGGGAAGGAGAGGGGGTTTGGAACAACATGTTTCGCTCTGAATCAACAGCTAAGTAGCTTCTGTCAGTCGTCTGCTGGGACACGACAGTCCATAGTTCTTCACTGAAAATGTGGATACATGTCACGCACAAATACGGGAGAGGAGGTATGCGCCCAAAAAAACTGTTCAGATGTCCCCTCCAAGCCACCCCATGGTTTAGCGTTTTTCGTAGTGGCCCTAATAGATTTACACTGCCAAAATCTCACCACGTCCTTGCGACTTGAACAGCACGAGCTGCGGTGAATTAGGTGAGGGAGATGAGGGGGTGAAAGTTGACATGGAGGCACAATGAGGATCTAGCATGGCAAAGCGCACTATGCGGGCGACAGCGCCACATTCCGTGCAGTCACTTTTAACTGCATCATTGAAGTGCTATTAATGAGCTGTAAAAGTGAAATGCCACTTTGCGATCATTGTGGAGATAAAAAGAGGTGTAGCGGCTGAAAAAATGTGTGTGTGGGACAGAATTACAAAGACGGGGTGGGGGGAGACTGCTGGTCTAGAAGACCACGTCAGCCTTTACACAAAACAAGCATTGGCCACGCGGCTATAAAAGTAATGCTGCGTGACGCGAGTTGTGCGCACGTGCGTGTGCGATGTGAAAAAGTGCAATGCACATCGCGTGCGTGTGTGCGCGTTCTAGCAAGCTAGTCGCCAGCCAGCAGCGCTTTCAAAACTCACCATCTAAAGTCTCTCCGAGCAGTGCATGCGCGCTGACTCAGCGAGACCTAAAAAGTGTGTTTGGGGCGGCGACCACCCAAAAAGGGCACTTTCCTGCATGACCTTCCCTCCCCAGGCGTAAGGTGATGAGCACTAACCACCTCCCTCTTGCTAGTTCTCATCATCTAAGAGGAAGAACCTGGAAAGGCCTTCTGCTCTGGCATGGTCAGTCCCTGGTCAGTGTTCCAGTATAAAGTCAATACCCTATAGGAAAGTGGACAACCTCAACAGTTTGGGGTTCTCTCATCAGTATCAGCCACCGGAGAGGCCTGTGGTCAGTTTGAACCTTGAAGTGAGCCTCAAACAAGTAGGTTCTCAGCTTCTTCAGGGACCAGACCATAACAGAGGCTTCCCTCTCAATGGCACTCCAACGCTGCTCCCCAAGGAGCGTCACCTGCTGAAACAGGCAACTGGTTGATCCTGGCCCTCATCATTGGTTTGTGACAACACTGCCCCCAACCCATGTTCTGTTTGAATAATGAACTGTTTCCCATAATCTGGTGCTTTTAGGACAGGTGCTGAGCACGTGGCTGCTTTCAGGGTGTCAAAGGCATTTTGACAACCCGTGGTCCAAATGATCTTCTTTGGCTGCTTCCTAGAAGAAAGCTCAGTAAGAGGGGCCACAATGGTACCCTACACGTACACAAACCTCGTATAATATTCAGTCAGGTCAAGGAATGGCCTGAGCTGGATCTGGGTTTTAGGAACCACCCAGTCAAGAATGGTCTGGATCTTGGGTTGGAGAGGTCTCTTGGCCTCTACCTATAAGATGGCACAAGTAGACAACTGAACTCTGTCCTATCTGGCACTTATTGGCCTTGATAGTGGGGCCTACCTTCTGCAGGGCCTGTCAAACCTCTCTCAGGTGGACCAGGCAATCCTCCCAGGTGGAGGTAAAGACAGCAATATCATCTAGATATTCTGCTCTAAAGCCACCCAGGCCTGAAAAAACTATATTCACTAACCTTTACAAAGTGCCGGGTGCATTCTTCAGACCAAAGGGATTCACTTTAAATTAAAAATGTCCATCTGGAGTCGAAAATGCAGACCTCTCCTTTGGTCGTTGGGTCAAGCCAATTTGCTATTACCTTGATGTCAAATATAAGGTACTGAGAATATTGGCTGCCCCAAGCTCTTCAATAAACTCATCTGCTCTGGGAATGGGGTGTGCATCAGTCATCATTTCTGCATTCAACCCCCTGTAATGCACACCAAATCTCATCTCAGGATTCCCACCCTTAGAGTGAGCTTTTGGGACCAGTATCACTGGGCTGGTGCAGGGACTGTCAGAGGGTTCAGTCGGCTCTAGCATATTTATTACTTCAGCTTTGATGCATGCTTTGCCTTGATCAGACAGTCAATACATGTTTTTCTTGACAGGAAAGCTGTCACCTGTGTCCACCTCATGGACACACCAGTTTGTGTGACCAAGGGTCAAAGAAAAGAGCTCTGCAAACTGGCTGAGGACTTGCCTGCAGTCAGTCTGTTGCTGTACAGTGAGACTGTCAGACAGGGCTACTTTGTCCACTGTACCATCTTGTTGGTTTTTTGACAGTAGGTCAGGGAAGGGCTCACTTTACTCCTCCTGTCCTCCATCTGTGACCATTAGCATAGTCATGTCAGTTCTGTCTTGGTGTGGCTTTAGGCGATTTTCTTGGAGAGCTCTGCAAGGAGTCCTAGGGGTGCCTAAGTCTATCAGATAGGTGACTGCCACTTTCTTTTCCAAAATGCGGTAGGGTCGAGGCCATGTGTCATGGAGAGCTCTGGGAGCCACAGGCTCCAACACCTACACCAATTGACCTGGTTAGTACTCTAACAGAGCAGACTCATGGTCATGCCATAGCTTGAGAAGCTTCTGGCTGGCCTCTATGTTCTTGTTTGCTTTCGTAATGTACTCAGCGATGCAAGAACGCAGGCTCAGTAGATAGTCCACTATGTCCTGCTTGGGTTGTTCGAGAATCTTCCCCCAACCTTCCCTCACGAAACTTGGAGGACCCCTTAAAGGATAGCCAAACAGAAGTTGAAAAGGACTTAAGCCAACCTCTTTATGAGGCACTTTTTTGTAGGCAAACAACAGGCATCTTAATAGGACAACCCATCTCCTTCTGAGTTTTTCAGGGAGGCCCATGATCATGCCCTTTATGGTTTTGTTGAGTCTCTCAACTAAGCCATTAGTCTGGGGATGATTAATCTGTAACTTACACCACATTTATTCCTCATAGCTTTTAGGTATGCAAACATGAAGTATGTACTCTATCAGAGGTTACCTCTTCGGGAAACCCAACCCTGATGAAGATTCCAAGAAGGGCCTTTGCTACTGCAGGAGCAGTTGCAGTCCTGTGGGGAATTACCTCTGGATATCTATTGGCATGGTTCACTACCACTAGAATAAGCCTGTTCCTAGATGCAATTGGAGTGTCAGAGGGACCAACAATGTCACTCCCTAGCCTCTCCAAAAAACCTGGGTAGTGGAATTAAGGGAGCCCTTGGTTGTCTGCCTGTTTTACCACTGGTTTGATAAGTCACACAAGAGCGACAAAACCTCAGAGACATCTGGGGGCAATACAAATGTTATGTTATGTTATATGTTGTTTTATATAGCGCACGGCTACTCAAAAAGAGTGTCCTGGCGCTTTTATTGAGAACCTGTAGCAGAGTGAACACAACACAGTAGTATAAAAACAGATCAAAGAAACAGAAAAACAGGGTAGGTAGGCTAAAGGGCAAAAAGCCAGGTTTTAAGGCCCTTCCTAAAGGTAAGCAAACTAGTGGTGCCACGCAACGCCAAAGGCAGAGTATTCCACAGCTGTGGCGCCAGCAGGCTAAAGGAGCGGCCTCCGATGCGAGCCTTTTTTACCCGCGGAACCACCGCAAGAAACAGAGATTCAGATCTTAAAGATCGAGCCGGGCGGTAGAAGACAAGTCTCCTCTGGAGATGCTTTGCTCCCACAGCATGAAGAGCCTTGTAGGCCAAGGTCAAGGCCTTGAAAGCTATCCGCTTCCGGATAGGCAGCCAATGGAGCGACTGCAGAAGGCCAGCAGCACTGGCTCGCCTATTTAGGCCATAAATGGCCCTCGCGGCCGAGTTCTGGACGACTTGCAGCCGCTGCAATAGGTATTCCGGCAGGCCCAAATAAAGGATGTTGGAATAATCCAGTCTTGAGCCAATCATGGCCTGCACTGTCATCTTCCTGTGCTCCTCCGAAAGTAGAGGCAAGAACTTCCGGAGCATCTTGAGGAGGCCAAAACATGTTCCCGTTAGACCAAGGATCTGAGATCTTAACGTCAGACCCTTGTCCATCCTGATCCCCAAGTTTTTAGCCATCTGGGACGAACAAGACGGAGGGAACATATTAGCAGGCCACCATGCCTGCCAGTCCGGATCCAATGGACAGCCGAAGAAGAGTACCTCAGATTTATCTGAGTTGCACTTGACGCTGCTCAGCTGGAACCATTTAAAAACAGCCCCAAAGCACTCCCGGATACTCTCTCCATCGAAATCCCCTCCTTTCTTACACGAAAAGAGGAGTTGGATGTCATAGGCGTAAGATACGATATGGGCCCCAAAAGACTCCGCCAATGCCGCCAAAGGGGTCATAAAGATGTTAAAAAGAGTCGGGCTCAACACAGAACCCTGCGGAACTCCGACTCCCAGAGGCGGCATCACGGCCGAGCTGGATGAGGCCCGTTTGTCGACGGCCAGCCAAAAATGATCTAAACCAGCTGAGCACCATCCCCCTCAGACCGATCTCATGAAGTCTGGCGAGAAGACCCTCATGGAGGACGGTGTCAAAGGCCGCCGACAGGTCCAACATGACAAGCATGGCTTTGCCCCCCGAGTCAAGTACCTCTTTTATGGCTTCAGACACCTCCAAGAGCGTCGTCTCGGTGCTTAGGTTGGGGCGGAAGCCCGATTGAGTAGCGTGCAGTACATTATGGGATTCTAAAAAATTAGAAAGCTCCATATGCACATGCTTCTCCAGAATCTTTGTTAGCGCAGGGAGGAGAGAAATAGGCCTGTAGTTGGCCAGGACTTCCGGATCAAGACCAGGCTTCTTAAGCAAAGGAATGACCATTGCCTGCTTCCAGGCCTGCGGGACCACTCCCTGACTCAACGAGAGGTTCAAGAGTGGGTTCGCCAGCGGATTTATTACTTCCGCCATTTTTGCCAAAAATTTGGCCGGGCATGGGTCAAGAGGCGACCCAGATTTGAGATTGTCCATAAGTGCCAATGAAGCAGGAACTGAGATAGATGGAAAAACGGCCATAAATGAACCCAAAGGGGCCGGCAAGACTGATCAATCTACGGGACTGGATGGAACTGCAGTCACCAGCAGAGGAAAGGAGTCTTGGATCAGTTTTATCTTATTGGTAAAGAAATTTGCCAGATCGGAAGCCCAGGACTCCGAAGGGGCAACCTGAGTCGCGTTAGAACGGGGGGCCGTGAATTCCCTGACGATTGCAAAGATCTCCTTACAAGAATTAGAAGCGGCCTCTATCCTCCTCGCAAAATAGCCTTTTTTCTCCAGGAGGATGTCCCGGTAATAGGCTTTGACCGCTGCCCTATAGGCGAGCCTTGCCACAGGGTCATACTGCGAGCGCCAGGCTCTTTCAGCTACCTTGCACTGCCGTCGTGAAATCGACAGCGCTTCAGTAAACCGAACCACCGCCCCCCACCACCACCCTCCGCGCCTGGACTCCGATCAGCACCGAAGACACCGCCCGCACGATGAACTCCATCCACTCCGGATCTCCGACCAACCCCTGCCCTCACCACGTCTTCAACAAGGCCGACGCTGTCATTGCACCCCACCTGCGGGACATCATCAACACCTCCTTCGACACCGCTACCTTCCCGGAGAGCTGGAAGCACGCCGAACTCAGCGCTCTACTCAAGAAGCCATCGGCTGACCCCACCGACCTCAAAAACTACCGCCCCATCTCGCTGCTCCCGTTTCCTGCAAATGTCATCGAGAAGACCGTCAACAAGCAGCTGGCTGCCTTCCTCAAGACGAACGGATCCCTCGACCCCTCGCAGTCTGGCTTCCGGGCCAACCACAGCACCGAGACCGCCCTGATCGCAGTCACCGACGACATCCGAGCGCAGCTCGACAACGGAGAAACAGCGGCCCTCATCCTCCTCGACCTCTCCGCGGCCTTCGACACTGTCTGCCACCGTACCCTAGTACAACGCCTCAGCAACGTCGGAGTCCAGGAGAAGGCACTGGAGTGGATCATCTCCTTCCTCGCCGGAAGGACACAGAGAGTCCGCCTGCCTCCGTTCAGATCTGAAGCCACCGAAGTCATCTGCGGCGTCCCTCAAGGCTCCTCGCTCAGTCCAACCCTCTTCAACATCTACATGAGCCCCCTCGCAGACATCGCACGCCAGCACAATCTCAACATCATCTCCTACGCCGACGACACCCAGCTGATCCTCTCCCTTACCAACGACCCCGCCACCGCCAGAGCCAACCTTCACGAAGGGATGAAAGAGGTAGCCGAATGGATTAAGAACAGCCGCCTGAAACTGAACTCAGATAAGACGGAAGTCCTCATCCTGGGATCCTCACCCGCTGCTTGGGACGACTCCTGGTGGCCCCTCGCCCTAGGCAGCGCACCCAAACCAACAGACCACGCACGCAACCTGGGCTTCATCCTGGACTCCTCCCTCTCCATGACCAGACAAGTCAACGCCGTCTCCTCGTCGTACTTCAACATCCTGCGCATGCTACGTAAGATCTTCCGGTGGATCCCCACCGAGACCAGGAAGACGGTCACCCAGGCCCTCGTCACCAGCCGTCTGGACTACGGCAACACCCTCTACGCCGGAACCACCGCCAAACTCCAGAAGAGACTCCAGCAGATCCAGAACGCCTCAGCACGACTCATCCTGGACATCCCCCGTCGCAGCCACATCTCCGGACACCTGAGAGACCTGCACTGGCTCCCAGTCAACAAGAGAATCACCTTCCGTCTCCTCACCCACGCACACAAAGCCCTACACAGCCAAGGCCCAGGATACCTTAACAGCCGCCTCAACTTCTACGCTCCCAAACACTAGCTTCGATCGACCAGCCACGCCCTCGCCGCCGTCCCCCGCATCCGAAGAGCCACCACAGGGGGACGGTCCTTCTCCTACCTCGCCGCCAAGACATGGAACTCCCTCCCCACCCACCTCCGCCTGACCCAGGACCACCTCGCCTTCAGGAAGCAACTCAAGACCTGGATGTTCGAGCAGTAGCAGATCCCCCTCCCCCAGCGCCTTGAGACCCTCTGGGTAAGTAGTGCGCTATATAAATGCGATGATTGATTGATTGATTGATTGAGTAAACCAGGGGGCAGAGACCCGCTTAGATGTTAACCGGGGGGGCCATCACAGGGGCTTGATCATTTAATCTATCCAGTAGCCACACTTGCATGGAGTCCAAGTCCCTCTCCAGATCTCCCGTCAGGGGGCAGGGATGATCCCGAGCAGCCTGAGCCAGCATATCTGGGGTCACCCGGTGATACGCCCTAGGAGCACGGCCCTGCTGCTTAGAAGCAGTATTGGACGATTTCATTGTGCCCCAAATATGGAATTTGGCCAATCTATGGTCCGACCAAAGCACTGGTACAAGAGCCGTCACCTCCAAGGGGGACGTGGAAAAGACCTGATCTAGGGTATGGCCCTTATCATGTGTTGGTCCAAAAAGATAAGGGATCAGGCCAAAAGGGGCCGTGAAATCAGACAGCTTGATTGTATCAGGGTCCAGTTGCTCATCCAAATGAAAATTTAAATCCCCGGCAAGAACACAATGTTCAGCTTTCAAGGCCAACACCGAGATTGCTGACTGAAGCTCATCAAAGAAGGTACCAGGCGGTCCAGGTGGCCTATAAACTAAGAGGCCTTTAAAAGATTGATGAGGCGTCAATGTAATGGAAAAGGCAAGGGATTCAGATCCTTGAATACCGTCCATGGGCACAATGGAGCAAGTGGCGCATTTATTCACCACCACTGCCACTCCACCACCCCTCCCCTTCAGTCTGTCCTGCCTGAAAATGTTGTAATCAGGGGGAATAGCTATGGCTATATCGGGATTAGAAAATTCCCCCAACCAGGTCTCAGTCAGCATCAGACAAAGTGGCTACCAATCTGTCCCAGGTCTTGGTTTGTGCCAGATGTCCAGCAAGGTGGATGTCATGGGCAATGTTAAGATGAACTCTCCGTACACCTGGGGGACCACCACTCTCCTGGAAGCCCCTGATTTGGGGTCCCTGGCCTCAGTATTTAGGAGCCCACCCTCCCAATAAATGCAGAGGTTTCCAGATCATTGCCTAACAGACACTCAACAGGTATGGCAGGGGACACAACCACCTTCTTTGGGCCAGTTACCTTCTTTGGCCCTGGTAACTCTAAGCTTACCAGGGCCATTGAATGGAGCTTTGTCTCATAGTCAGCACTGTTAATCTGGTGACTAACACCAGGAATCACTTGGTCTGAGAAACCAGTCTGGCTGCCACCATGGTGACACTAGCACTTGTATCCCTCAGAGCCGCTACCTCAGTCCCATTGCTTCTTGGTCTTTGTTTGTACTTGTCCAGACTTGAAGGTAAGTGCTCCAATGTTCACCCCACCCAGGGAAACTAAGGGAGCCTCAGTGCATCCTTTGGCCTCTCCAGAGTACACTTCCATTCCCATCTAAACACCAGCACATCCCTTGGATTGTCCTCCAGTGGAAGACTTCTTGGGGTGTACTGCATCCCTCTTCTTGTGCCCTGCCTGCTGACAGTCATAGCATGTCCCAGCCATTTTGATCCCAATTATTACCTTGATACCCCTTTCCTGAGGACTGCCAAGAGTTGCGGGCCCACCCTGCTTGAAAGACTTTTGGGGTCCTTTAGAGTGCTACCTCCTTTTCTCTTTGTTGGTGCTCACCTCCTTCCCTTGCTGGAAAGCCGTAACTCCCTTCTGGGGTCACCCCCACCTTGAATCTTCCTGGGCACTGGTTCTGACCCATTTGTCAGCTATCCTCATCAGATCTCTGCAAGAAGACAGCTTGGAATCTACTAGGTGCTGCCACAATTTCTATGTGGTAAGTAAACTATACAGCTCATCATATGGATCCACTTCATAGCCATTAATGAAGCCCCCAGTGCTTTGACTAAGGAGCCAACAAAGTCTCTGTACTCCTATATGGGGAGTCCAAGCCCTTCTATGAGGTCTCCTTCGTGTGTTGATCGGACTCAGCCACTTTCTCATTATGGGTCAGAAGTCTATCTCTGCCCTTCACCAAGAATAACTCCCACAGCAGAGATCCCCAGTGTTGGTGACCTACTTTCCCCATTTTGCAAGCCCTCTCCTAGCGGTAAGTCATTTATCGATGACATCATCATCACTAAACTTGGGGACAATCCCTTTGGGGACATTAGGGTTAAAAATCTCCTCCTTTTCCCTATTTAAGTTTCTGCCTACATTATCTTTGGTCTTGAAACCAATCTTCGCCCTTCTCTCAACAAGGGCTAGTCTCCTTTCATCCAGATCAAGTTTTCTCTCCTCCAGGGAGAGCAGGCCAAGCTCAACTTCTAGGGGTTCTACCACCTTACCATTGGGGGGGAACACTGGAGGTTCTTCTGTCACTTCCCACTCGCGAAGGGGGTCTTTGGAAGGGGAGAGTTTTAGTTGTCACCTCCCTCCCGATTGCTTGTTTGGGCTAAGGCCACGACTGCAGGATCATCTCCTGAAGTCTGGCCTTCACTCTCTAACCTCTCTGTATCATAGGAGCTGAGGGCCTGATTAACGGCCTTCCTTTTGACTGTTGTGCTAAATCCAAGTCCCCTAATCTTGTCCCCTTTCTGCTCAGAAACAATCCTGCATGCGACGGAGGCACCCTTGCACCATGGTGCAAAGGTGCCTAAGTTGCCACTAGGCTTCCAAAATGGCGCCAGAGCAGGGAGAAAGGACACAAATGCACCGTATTGCTTAAATACAGTGCATTCCTGCCCCTTCACTTTGGTGTTCAGCAGCACCGCAAGGTGCGTCGCTGCCCTTCGCCAAAATACCATAAATAAGCCCCTTTGTCTGTACACCTCGTGCAAGGTTCAAATCTGCACTCTGGTTAAACAGGCTAAATATGATATGAGTGTCCTTCATTTACATATAGAAACTGACCCCTGTTGTCGGAGAGTGGATTGAAGAAGGGGAAAATACATGATTGACTCCGATGGAACACCCCAGCTCAATGGCTTCGGTCCGGAATAAAAAGGTGGTAAGTTAGTGATCTGCGGATCCTCAGAGAGAAATAATTAAATTTATTTGACTCAGCAGCCCAGTCCAGCCTCCCTTCTTCTCTGATTCTTTCAGGGTGGAATGATTGATGGTATGGAATCTGTTGAGAAGTCTAAAAGCACCAGTGTCCCAAAACACCGATGGTCGACCCTGTGCCAAAGATCATTCAAACATAATAGAATTACCAGTTCTGTACTGTGCCCTGTTTAGACCCTGGCTTGAAAGGTATCCAAAGGGTATCCAAACATTGCTTGAGTTGTTTAAAACTAGTGTCCATGGAACAGAAGAAGGCAAATTGGCCAAAGGTGGTTGATCGTGTAAGTCAAGTGAATATTTCTTTTATTGATTTCAATGTGAAATTTTTCAACATGATCGGGAAAATACATTGTCCTAAATTAGAGTTAATGAAGGCCTGCAGAGTTTTAAGAAAAGGGAAAAGAGGTTTAATGAACTGGACATAAACTGGCAGGTCGGCAGCTTGTAACTGTGGTACCAAGAACAGCCACGTCCATCAGTCTGAAATAGTTTAAAGCAATCTTATTTTGGATAGTGTGAGTAGCCACTGAAATGTTTTATATTATTTAATATTACGTCCTTTTTGGAGTGTTGTAAGGTATCTTAAGAGGCTGAAGAAAATTGCAGTTCTAATATGGAATCTTTCTTTCAACAGGGTCAAATACCTTCAGAGAAGTAGCTTTTCTTGGCATCGATGATTTTTTATTTATAGCCTAAAGGTGATAGCTATGTTGATAGATTCTGTTCTTTTTTGTTCTAATACATACTAGCTATTGTACTTTTATCCAATGTTTGGTTCTTCTGTCTAGACAGGAAAATACTTGCCATGCTGGGAGAATGCTAGCCAGGTGACAACCGTAGAAGTCTGGTCTCCCTCCCCTGCACCTTGCAGCCATACTGCAACACTGCGAGGGCCAAGGAAACAGGCCGGTCTGATCTCCCTCCCCTGCACCCTGCAGAAGTAGTACAACACTGTGAAGCCTCATTGAAGGCCGTCTCAGTGCTGTGGCTGCTGTGATATCTGGATTGGGAAGAGTTGGATAGGAGGTTTCATTCCAGATGTGAGGAGAGTTGTTGGTTTGCGACTTTTTCTAATACTTTGGCACAGAACAGGGGTAGGGAGATCGGTCATTAGTTGTTGAGTGTACTGGGTTCTGCTGATGGTTTCTTTAGAAGGGCATTCACTTCTGCATGTTTCCAGTTCTCGGGGAAGGTGGCAATTGAGGTGCTGAACAAGGTGGGGAGTATGTGGCTGATTCTAGCTTTGCCTAATTTGAAGAAGTGGTGAGGGCATTGATTGGTTGGGGCCCTGAGTGGACCAAGCTCATGATGGAGTTGGTGTTTAGTGGGGCGAGCTGGCTCTATTCTGTTAGTCAGATGTCTGTGGTGGTAGTGAGGTCATTGTGTTGCTTGAAGAAGTTGGTGGCCTTGGGCTTGGGTTTGAATTTTCTGTAGATGCTGCTTGCACACTGAGAAGTGTGCAAGGTTGTCGCAGAGTTTCTGTGAGGAGGTAATGTTGTTTGTTGCAGCTGAGGGGTTGGATGATTCTTTGATGACGTTGGAGGGTTCTTTACTGTTATTGGAGTTTGATTCAATGCATGAGGCTACGGTCTTTTTCTTCGATTCTCTCAACTGTCTGTGGTAGAAGTTAAGGGCTGCCTTGAAGACAGTCTTGTTGGTTGTGTCCTCACTGGTGCTGCATATCCTTTCCAGTTGTTTACAGTGTCATTTAGCGGGTCTGAGGTCTTCAGTCCATCAGCTAGCCTTGGTGGACCTTCTGTGGGTGCTGTGGTAGACAGGAGCAACGCTGTCAGTGCAGTTGGTGATCCAGTTTAAGTTTCTGATGTTCTGGTCTAGTGTGTTGGAGGAGTTGGGGTGGGTGGTGTTGAGGGCCTTGATCCATGTGTCCTTCGAGATTTGTGCTCCAGTTGCAGTGGGGGGCATTGGGCAGATTGTGCGCAGAGGTCTGTGAGCTGCTGAAGTTGAAGTGGACAATGGAGTGATCAGTCCAGGTGAGTTACGTGGTGTAGCTATACCTGATAAGGTCACTGGAGGTGAAGATGGGGTCTAGCATGTGGCCTGCGGTATGCATGGGGTCATGGACAAGTTAGGTGAGCCTGTTGTTCATGCTGTCAAGTAGGTTGGTAGTGGTAATGTCATTGTGGTCATCGAGATGGAAGTTGAGGTCACAGAGGAAAATGTAGTTGTGGTCTATGGTGAGGGGGCGATGAAGTCGGGAATCAGCGGCGGTTTCTCCCCACGGGCGTCGGGGCTCCGCCCCGGTTGCAAAATGCATCTCAATCATATTTATTTCATTTTAAAAAAATACGTTTTCAAAGTCTAATTTTGGCTCTAGTGTTGATTGTGTAACTAACACACCGCTACTCTCTTCCCCAGCAGCCCGGGCCAGTCACCAATACCACCGCCGTGACTTCGAGGGAAGCATCACGTGACATGAGACTGACTGACTGACAGAAGCCTTAGCGTTTTGCCGGCTGAGACCCTCACAGCCCTGAAGGCTGTGATGTCATCAGCTCGGCAAAAACTGAGCTTCAAAGCCCAGTCTCCACCCCCTGATGGCGTGGAGGGAAAGTTAGCCCCGGGCGTTTTATCTCCAAGCCCGGGATCGCTAACCCTCCACGTCAATCAGGGAGTGGAGGCTGTCACCAAGCCCTTTCCCAACTCATTACAGGGCGTGGTGAGACCCACCCTGTGACGAGTTGGGAAAGGGGTGTGGTAGGGGGGAAGCCGAGGATGTGAGTCTGCGCAGACTTGACCTCAGGCTCAGACTGTTTCCCGCGCAATCCACGAATTGGGGATTTCCTTTACAGTAAGAAGAAAAGAAATCTTAAGCACCTTTGAAGTGCAAAATTAAGTATGTATTTTCTTCAATTCCCAAAATTCTCTTTAAAAAGAATGAAACGATGGGGCGTTGACTCTGAAATTGGTGTCACATTTTAATTCCCAAAGTTCAAGGAGTCGTATGAAGTTGTTTGCGATTAATCACGAAGCGATGTCAAAAAACCAGCCAGTAACATCATTTTTCGTGTGTAAAACTAATAGTTTATGTTTGTGAGCGGGCATTTGAAAATGTTAATCTCCGTCCAAATTATATTCAGTTTTTGGAAATGACGTGTAGATGTGGCAGAGTCGAGCCAGCTGATGCACGTTAGTCTGCGGTGGTGGCAATGTTTACCAGCTAATGCATGTTACTCCGGGAAGGTGGCAGCTTTTACAGCAATTGCCTATTACATTTTATTTAGAGTTTTATATAGCACGGACTAGCCCCTAGGATCTCGGGTATCAGCGTTACATGAGCTTTGTTACAGATTTATATTAAGCGTTTTGCCTAGAATCACAGCAAGTTGAGCGTCCCTCATGTTGCACTTTCTGCTCGGCAAGTCGGCAGGCTCAGGAATCATATTTATGTGCGCACTCACTCAGCTCCTGGACAGGCACCTGCTCAATGTGGCCTGGGTTTTACCGAAATCGGGCCTAAAATTAAGGCCTAAAACCCCACCCTCCACGTGCAGCATTAATTTGCGCTTTTTTCTTGGCAGGCTCACAAATCATATTTTATGTACGCAGGTGAAGCAAGATGACACTGGCAGGCCATTTAAATGTTTATTTTGGATAATACATTCTCAGAAGGGAGACGGGGTACTCTATCTGCTTGGGTTGTGGGTTGAGAACCAAATCTTCCCTTTAAAATTTACTGGGGCCAACATAATTAGACTTTTCTTAAATTGACCCTTAGCAACATCATTCAACTTTGCTTGTAAAGTCTAGCATTTAAATACAGTTTAAGACCAACTCACGCAGTGCTATTTGACAGCCGCCTGCCAGCATAAAGGTGCCTGTGTTTGTGTCTACATTGATTGAATATAAAAGAATAAAGGGGTTTTCGAAGGCCGTGGCAATTGGCAGCATGTTTCCGTTTTGGCGCCTGGTGGAGTGGAGGCCTGCCACAGGGGAAAGTGGGCCTCTGCTCCCCGAAGCTCTCATTGTCCTCAGCCACCCCCTGCCAGGCCTCCATGCTGGGTCGTTGGCTGCCAGGGGCACAGTGATGTGTGCAGCATGAATGGGTGGGAGGGAAGAGAGCCTGCATAGGTTATTGTGTAATTAAACGATTGGCCTCCCACTGAGGCCTGACTCTCTTGCACCAGTTGTTGCACCCCCATCCCTGTCCCCCTGTCTAGAGGGTATTTACTTAGGAGGTGGCTGGGCTGCTCCAGATAAGACTGCCCCCCTATGGCCCCCGCCCCAACCTCATAGGTTTAACCCTTTAATACCTAAAATGGAAGAATACACAAGTCTAGAAATTAAAAAATGGCATGAACCTTTATTTGCTTCTTTTTTATTTTTTACATGTAAATAGCAATTTTTTGCTTGATATCATCACTGCAATTACTTACATTTTCAGCCATGTGCTTGGGTTTGCTCAACTGACATCAAAATCAAGGCCACTAGGTCAGTTTTATCTAATTGTGCAGCACAGTTTTTTCACCTGTGTACGTTTGTAAATTCATCATTTAAAACATGCCGGAGTGATAACATGAGAAACAGAGTGTGTCCGATACACTGAGGGATAGATAATTCATAGGAGATGCGAAAAAGAAGTAGAGATGCAGGAAAGAGAGAAGGAAGAGTTTGAGAAAAGTTATGGCCTCAAAGATTCAGGAGGAAGAGGTGTCTGATAAGGATTAATGAGAGAAAGTTGGATTTAAGAGAGGGTGTCTGTAGGTAAAGTTTTGTGAGTTGCTGATGTGAAACAGTCAGTGTGAGTGTGCGTGAGACAGACAGCAAGTTGATAAGAGAAGATGTGGTTACAGTTGAACCTTAGAAGGGGGTGAAAAGCAGTAAAAGCAATATGTGGAAAATTAATTTAAAGAAAGTTTTGAGAAAAGCCTGAAGGTGACGATAGTGAGGAAGGGAGTCAGTAAATGTGTATGCCGTAAAGTGGAGGAAGGAAAATAGAGGATGTCAAAGGAAATCGTAAGACTCCCTTTTATGTGCCAACTGGAAGACAATTCATTCTGGGGCTTCTGGGACAGAGGCTGGAAGGCAGGGAAATGAGGGAATTTTCTTACAGGGGCTGAATAGGAGATCTGGAAATCGGGCAACTTCCTCACACTGTCCAATTAAGCTTTAGGGAAATCTGTAGACTCTCCGAGGGATGTGGACTAGGAAACAGGGAAATCAGGAGACTTCTTGACAGATGGCAATAAAGAAATCAGAAATCTTCCCGACAGCTGGGCCGTAGGGAAACCAGGTGACTCCCCAACAAATGCTGAATGCCCAAATTTGTCGGATTTGTAATGCGCATAGCTGCCCCAGCGACAAGGCATCCCAGCGCATCCACAGACTCCTCAGTGAGAACCAGAGAAAGCTAAAGATTACACAGGGAAAAGCCAGGTCTTTATTACCTTTTCGAAAGGCAAGGTGGTTCTGAATGGCTCGGATGGACACAGGGAGCGAATTCCAGAGTTGCGCAGGACCGACCACCCACTCTAGCTTTCAAAACACGAGGGATACAGACCAGCGCAAAGTCGGCTGATCTCAAAGGACGCTGCGGCACAAACGGAGACAACACAACAGACTTCCCAAGTGTTACCACCTTTCTTAGGAAAAAATATGCAGTGCTTGTTCACGTCTTGCTATTCTGGATCAGCCAAGACCTGGAAAGTGAAAAAGAATTTGTGTCAAATTGTCAATAATTCTTTATTAGCATGACAAGTTTGAGGGCAGTGCGTCTGCGGTTGAAATGCTACATTATTAAGGGTGGTTGTCTGAAACAGCACTGTGTATGATTTGAAGGAATGCAGTGTCTTACGTTTTCTACCACTATTTGCTTAGTGAGCATATGTCACTAGAAGCACATAAAGCACATTTGAATGTGACTAGTTCGGTGTTGGTGAACAGGGCAACTGTGTAGTTCTATGTTTGTGTGAGTGTGTAGTCATGAAAATTGCATATTTATTATCTGGCAAGATATTAGCGTGGTGCATTAAATTAAATATGTTTCTTAGTTAAACTGACGTGGTCACGAATTGTGTATATGTCTGTGGTTTAGTGTTATAGATGTCAATTGAACTCTACATGCCACTGCATTGGTGTTTTCATTTAAGCTGACCTGGTTTGCTTCAGTTGTTAACATACGAGACACATGTGCCTAGCTGATGACTGCTGTGGACATGTGATTTGTGCATTCCTCTGGCTCCTCTTTGGTGTAGTCAGGTGTACTATACTTCTTTGTGATACTTCTTTGTGTCCAAGTATTAAAACAGTTGAATAGGCCTTACATGACCACAAAGAAAGATCTTTGGGCCTCACAAGAGTTAAGTTACAGAGATATCAGTAAAACACAATTCCCACTTGGCATCTGTTATATAGGGTCTCATATTACATGACGCAATGGCATTTAATGCTGTTCTAGCAGAGACATTCAGATCATAAAAACTTTCCCGCGCAAAAGTTGCTCAGTGCTAGCTCTGCAAGATCTTTGATTATAATCCCACTGAGTGTGCGCTGCTGTAAGCAGTTTGCATCGTGTTCATGCGAAAACATAACGGTTATAGTGATCATATTTGTGATGATTTTTATTTTATGAAGGGATTAAAAAACATTAGCAGCCTCATTGCAGGAGCTATTGCAGGCACATTAAGTGAAAAGATCCGCTTGGGCATGGCCATGGCATAACCTACATTTTTGACGTCATCTACCTGAAAGCACCACAGCACATGAAAGACGCATGTTGCTTTTAGTGACTTTATGGCCCTCATTTAGTAAAGTTGGCGCACGTGCTTTACTGAGTGGGCATGAAATGGCTAACCTTCGGCCACCCACCGCTCCTAGGTGTCTGGTGCCGTTTTATGCACGCCGTCGCCGGGTAATGCCTTCACTTGAAGTGTTGTTTATTCATCGACACAACACCTGCTTATTTATCTCCCTGCATTTGGCAGACACATGCATCGATCAATGTTAAACTGTCACACAAGGTTATTTTTCTTTTACATAACAGTGCAGGCCTATGGTAGTCGTGGCATATTAAATGTAATAACTAATACCATATGTGGCAATTTTAAGTGTGTATTTAAAGCATGTTGATTCGAAATGAATATGCCTGTGAAATCAGAGGATATATTTTCATATGTTGCTACATTTTTCCTTGTAATATTTGAAGGGGCTGGTGAGAATGGAAGTTTGTGAGACTGATTTGTATCGCTACTGATCCTAGGAATAAGCCTTTTGATGAGTTTATTGCAATATATATTGTCAGATTCATAACGTTCAGATTTTATGTTTGCACATTAAGTGCAACCCTCCTGATCTGTAAATAGTAATCTATTAATGTGCCAGTGGTGAAATGTCTATTTAATTATTACAATAAGTTATTTTCGCAAATTGAATGGCGATATAAATCAAGTTAAATGTAAATGTGTAAATGTACAGGAATTTATATAGCGCAAATCACCGAGCGGTTTATAAGCGCTTGCTTAGGGAACCCGTCCTGGTATTCCCCTGTGAGATAACCCCGGCAGGGTATCCGCAAGGTGAAAGCCAGGCATCCCGCCACGAGGGGCCGTTGTGGAGATTAAGCAAGCTATTGCCCAGAGTCGCAGAGTGTGAACCCGTGAATCGAGTAGGCACCGGAGCGAGAATTGTCGAGTCCATGGACATTTTAGGACTCAAGACCCCGCCGAGCCGGGAATTGAACCCTGGTCCCGGGCTGACCTCTGCTTCCAGGTCTGCCTCCTCTAACCAGCGAGCCTCACTGACTCTTTGCATTTTTCAAATTATTAATAGCTCATGGGTTATGTCTGTGCTTTGAGAATGTAATACAGCAACTGATAAACCGTTCTTCTCGATCCCTTTTGGAAAAAATCCTATTACTCTGTTTTAGAGATGTAAGTGGATGGGTAGGGAGCTAACTAGAGTTGCACCTGTAGACCAACTGCATTTTAGGGATAAAATAATGGCATTGGTTAAATGGCAGGGACAGTTTCAGCTTCTGGAGATATGTTTACTTTCATTCTCCATCATGCCCAATTTTGAGGATATCACCCTGAGGCTCGTATAATTTTCACTGATGTTATACCCGAGAGCTGACTTTAGGGGGTGTTTGGGCTGGTGCAGTTTACTATACAGGCTCAGCTTTGCACATTAGTTGTATCTCCCTGGTGACAGGTAATGCCATGCTAGTGCCCATATTACTCCTCTATGAAATGCCAACTTATGCCGAGTTTGCACGACGCAAGTACCCTGCAACTTATAATCAGAGCCCTGGTGTCACCTGTTCAAGTAACGTGAAAAAGAGAGCTGCCCCGGACAAATTTAAACACTTGCTGGCTGCAGCTGTGTGTTTTCATGCTCTGAGACTCTATTATCCCACCATTACCCATTATCCAGCTGTCATTTTACAGTAATCAACCCGAGATGCAGCTTCTTGGAGCCCCATACTGAGCTGTCTCTTCTCAGAGTCTAGTCTACCACCTTTTTGTATAAACCTCCCATTGGCTAGCTGTCGGATAAAATACATCAAGCCCACCTGTTGCTTCTCAGTGCCCCATACCAGCTGTCTCTTCTCAGCATCTATTCTACCACCTTCTGGTCAAATACTCCCATTGGCTAGCTGTCACTTTAGAGATATCGAGCCCAGCTGTTGCTTGTCTGAGACTGAGCCCCTCACCCAGCTGTCTCTTCTCAGAGTCTATCATCCCACCTAAAAGAGACAGACTTTCCATTCGTCCCTAGTGCTGATATACTGACAAAGAGGCCAAGAACCAGTGGGCACAGAGGCTAATCTCCAACTTCCCCCTAAACCGATCTGCGTACAGAGAAGCCAATTAGTGAATGGTCATGAAAGAGGACTTCCCTCTCAACTTTAGCGGTGATCTGTTGAAAAAGAGGTAAAGGGAAAGCCAAAGGACTGTTTTTTAAACCACAGAGTAGGGCATTTAATAAAGATGATAACTAAACTCAGTTTGATAAGTCTCGAGGCTCCGCAAAAAGTGTTATGGTGCTTTACATGAGCACCAGTTACAAAAGGAAACATTCATTTTTGTTAGGCATGGAGTGATTAAGTGATTTGCCCAGAATCACAGGATGTTTAGCGTCATTACCGGGGCAAGGGTAGATTGCTGATAGCAGCCTCCTTCTGTGTTTAAATCCACCTCTGTCAAAGCTGACAATTGGTCAAAGGTCAATTTCGTTCTGAGGTTGCCATGCAGTACGCCTATCAAGGGCACTGCCAGTGCCAGGGCATACAGGGGTGCCCTCGTTTTTTTGTCCACGCAGTGTATCCAGCACTGCAAGGTGGTGAATTGTAGCAGGGATTGGTGCGTCCTGTTTATTTGTTTGTTATTAAAATACATCTGTGAGGTACTCAGCAATGCATTGTGTTTCAAAGTCTGTTATGAAGCTCTGTGGTTATGATGAAGATGAATAAGCAGCTGCCTATGTTATATGACACCACTTTATTAATGTAATAACTGCACTTTCACAATTGCTTTATTAACCTTCCTGCTTTCACAAATTTGCTTGAAAATGCACCATTTGTCCACTCTTTTTTCAAAATTTTCTCGGGGGGAATTCCCCCCGAACCCGCCTTAGGGGGTTTGGGCTCGCTCGCTACGCTCGCTCGCTACGGTGCAGTATGATTAGCTTTTTACGCCTCACCACTTTAAAATGTCACCAGCCGCCACTGTCGGGAATTGAGTTAACGAAGGCTGGACGTGGTCCTTGAGGACGGTAGGTGAGAGGGCCCCTGATGGTGGTTTTGCTGTCTGTTTGGAGTCGGACATCGAGGTGGTCGATGGCTGGGGTGATGTCTCATTTGCGGTGGTGCATTGAATGGATTCCTTGTGTATGATGACAATCTCTCCACCAGGCTTGTTGATGCGATCGCAGGGGGTGATCTTGTACCCTTCAGGTATTGCGGTGGGGATGTTGTGCGGGGAAGTGGGGTTGAGCCAGGTCTTAGTGAGGAAGAAGACGTCAGGTGTGAGGGTGGAGATGAGATCCCAAATCTCAGTCTTGTGTTTGCAGTGAGCATATATTGAGAAGGGCTCATGACAGTTGGCGTTTTTGTTCAGGTGGTGACTGTGGTGTGTTCAGGGTGGGGCTGGTCGTGGGCTTGTGTGTGTGTTGTGGCATGTGCAGCAACAGTGGGTGCAGGTGAAAGGTTCTATGTCGAGCGTGGGTATGTGTGGTGGCACTGTTTGTTGCAGCGTCTGGTGTTGAAGGTGTAGAGCTCAGGGATGGTGTATTTTCAGGGGGCAGAAGGGACAGGGGTCATGGAGCTGGGTGTGGTCCAGGTGCAGGTGGGCTTTGGGCCCTTTGGTGCGGCGTCCTACATTAGGTAGGTCCTGTGGTGGGCGGGACTTCGGCTGGAAGGAAGAAAGATGAGTGGGAAAACCCGGGTAGGAAATCCCAGAAAGTGGTGTTGTCACTGAATCAGGCTGGAACAAGCAGGAACTGGAGGCCACAGGCAAGTGGCAGGCTAGATGTCTCGGTGCGTACTGATGCAGTCACACTGTGACCTGCATTAAGTAGGGGGTGAGGTGGACTGGCCTTCTGTTGATGGGAAGAACGGTGAGTGGGAAAACACGGGCAGGAAAACCTTGGTAGCAGCGGTGTAACTGGAGTAAGCTGGAACAAGCAGGAACTGGAGGCCACGGGCAAGTGACAGACCAGGTGTCCAGGTGCGTACTATCTGTGATGTAATTTCCTGGGTTGTCATGCAGTGTGCAAATCAGAGGGTCCGCACACATTCCCTTTCTGCCTGGAGCCCCACAAGTCCTAGATTCATCCCTGCCCCGCAGCACTCAGTTCAGTGCTCTGCTGTCGGACTTGCCTGTCCCCCCGGAAGTGACCGCAGGGTGAGAGCACTTCTCCTTTGACCTGTAACTTTGGCTTCTGTGAATTACAGTGAGCTAACACGGGCAATATCCGTGAGTAATATCACACAAAAAATTCTCTTTTTCACACTAAGTGCCTCACGGGAGGGTGCACCTTGGCTGCGTGCCACCACCGCATGGAAGCAAAAACACAGTTTATTTCCCGCTTTGGCCATGCTACCCACAATCCGCCACTCCCTGCGAGAGAGAGAGAGAGAACGGCCCAGGTACAGACACTTCCCCGGGAGGCCACAAGAGGGCACGGAGAGGCCTGTTGGAGGAGGAGCAAAGTGAGTGGCACCTCCTACTGGGTAACCCTTTACCTGCAGCACTGAGAGTAGCTCCTCACATCCCTTGTCTTTGGCTGGACTGGAGGTGCAGTGCGCAACAGCAAGAAGGAGCTATGCTAGACAGTATAGCATTGGCAGTGCAGCTTGAAAGTCGAGCAGTGGGCGGGAACGAGCACACAGGTCAATCAGTCAATCAAACATAGCTCACTCTGCCAGAAGCCAGGGTGCTACCGCAGGGGTGTAACAAACGCCCCTGCAGGTCCCGCAGTGCGGGGGGGGGGCCCGGGCCCCCCTCAGCTCTTCGGTGAAGCTGTGAGAGAGGCTTGCGCTGAAGCCAGCCTCTCTCCCTCTGAAGCAGGTGCAGGCTGTCTGCAGCCTGGTCTGAGCCCCCTCCCTCTGACTGAAAGAAACAATGTTTCAACTTACATTGTTTCTTCAGTCAGAGCTGGAGGCAGGCCCAGGACAAGGGTGGGAGTGGGGGCCCCAGAGACAGCATTCCCCACAGGGCTCTGCTCCTCTGAGAAGTATCAGCTATTCCGACTTCCCACCAGTGCCAGCCTCTCACACTCCCACCAGTGCCTGCCGGCTCACTCTGCCACCAGTACCAGCCTCTCACTCTGCCGCCATTGCCAGCCGCTCACTCTGCCACCAGTGCCTGCCGTTCACTCTGCCACCAGTGCCAGCCTCTCATACTGCCACCGGTGTCAGCCCCTCCCACTTCACACCAGTGCCAGCCGCTTATTCTGCACCAGTGCCAACCTCTCACACTCTCACCAGTACCAGCCTTTCACTCTGCCACCAGTCCCAGCCTCTCACACTGCCGCCAGTGCCTGCCGCTCAGTCTGCCACCAGTGCCAGCTGCTCACACTGCCCAGGTTTGCTACACTCCTGCCCAGTGCTAGTTCCTGTACAGTGATGCCACCTATATCACACTGTGTACCAATGCCCAGCAGTGCCAGCCCCGTGCACTGCCCTCATGTGTACGTCAGTCCCCCTCAGGTAGTTGATGGAAAGGTTTAGACTCCTTGGCCAGCACTAATATTTGTTCACTGTCTTGCAGCTTATCTTTTTTAGCCTACGTTTTCACATGAAATCCCCTTAGCTCCATGCCCAGAATGCATTTGAAAAGGTACAGTCAAAGCGCTATAACTTAAGATGCCTACTTCATTCCATAAACTTCTCGGCATGACAGGAATTGACGTCACAAAAGGTGGCTTGCACCATCCGACTCATTGCCTCCCCTCGCTCACCCCTTAGATGCGATTGCATCAGAGAAGCCGGCGCATGAGCAGCATTCTGAATGAGCTCCGATCTCGCCCCAGAGAGGCCAAAGAGTGAATGTGTGGCTCCATTTTCTCCAGTTATCGAGATCCCGGTAAAATAAGTGGGGGAACGCCATCCACACGCGTGGTACACCGACTCGAGCCCTGCATTTACTCCTGTATACCCTGCACCTAGGTGTAAATCTAAACCTTTTTGCCGTCCAGCATTTCCTACTGTAGATTTACACCTAAGTGTAAACTTACATGTTTCCTTCAATAGGATTTATGAGTCTAAAATAACTACTAGTAACTTTTCACCCATTTTTCCACAATCTTAATAGGAAAAGGGAGTAAAGAGATAGGCCGATAATTGGAAAGACAGGCAGCTCCAGCGTTGGTTTCTTCAGCAATGGTGACACAACTGCCAGCTTCCAGCACTCTGGAACAATTGCCAACTCCAGAGATTGGAGGCAGACGGAATACAAAGGCTGAAAAAGTTCCGCCTGAAAGGCCTTCCAAAATTTCGGTGGCAATAAGCGAGGGAGCCTGATGACACTGTATGTGCCATGCTGCAAAATTCCTCAAAGGAGGGTCTATCTCACCCCTGCTGTGCTAGCTGGAATCTGTCCCCCACCCTCCGCACCATCCTCACTCATCGGCACAGGGACAGGAATGAGCCATCGCCTCAGCCATAGAGGTCCTGGAGAGGAGCAGACAGAGGTGGGAAACTGAAGCAGAGACAGGCATGGTGAGCATGGTGAGCACTGTGAACCCACTGGTGGCTGCTTGCCACCACCGCATGGAAGCAAAAACACAGTTTATTTCCCGCTTCGGCCATGCTACCCACAATCTGCCACTCCCTGCGAGAGAGAGAGAGAGAGAGAGAGAACGGCCCAGGTACAGACACTTCCCCCGGAGGCCACAAGAGGGCACGGAGAGGCCTGTTGGAGGAGGAGCAAAGTGAGTGGCACCTCCTACTGGTTAACCCTTTACCTGCAGCACTGGGAGTAGCTCCTCACATCCCTTGTCTTTGGCTGGACTGAAGGTGCAGTGCGCAACAGCAAGAAGGAGCTATGCTAGACAGTATAGCATCAGCAGTGCAGCTTGAAAGCCGTGCAGTGGGCGGGAACGAGCACACAGGTCAATCAGTCAATCAAGCACAGGTCACTCTGCCAGAAGCCAGGGTGCTACCGCAGGGGCGTAACAAACACCCCTGCAGGTCCCGCAGTGTGGGGGGGGCCAGGCTTCAGTAAATGAAGGGGGCCCGGGCCCCCCTCAGCTCTACGGTGAAGCTGTGAGAGAGGCTTGCGCTGAAGCAAGCCTCTCTCCCTCTGAAGCAGGTGCAGGCTGTCTGCAGCCTGGTCTGAGCCCCCTCCCTCTGACTGAAAGAAACAATGTTTCAACTTACATTGTTTCTTCAGTCAGAGCCGGAGGCACCCGGGACAAGGGTGGGGGCCCCAGAGACAGCATTCCCCACAGGGCCCTGCTCCTCTGAGAATCTGAGAAGTATCAGCTATTCTGACTTCCCACCAGTGCCAGCCTCTCACACTACCACCAGTGCCAGTCTCTCACTCTGCCACCAGTGCCTGCCGCTTACTCTGCCACCAGTGCCTGCCGCTCACTCTGCCACCAGTGCCTGCCGCTCACACTCCCACCAGTGCCTGCCGCTCACTCTGCCACCCGTGCCTGCCGCTCACTCTGCCACCAGTGCCTGCCGCTCACACTCCCACCAGTGCATGCCTCTCACTCTGCCACCAGTGCCAGCCTCTCACTCTGCCACCAGTGCCAGTCTCTCACTCTGCCACCAGTGCCAGCTGCTCACTCTGCACCAGTGCCAGCCTTTCACTCTGCCACCCGTGCCAGACTCTCACTCTGCCACCATTGCCTGCCGCTCACTCTGCCACCTGTGCCAGCCTCTCACTCTGCCACCAGTGCCAGCCTCTCACTCTGCCACCAGTGCCAGTCTCTCACTCTGCCACAAGTGCCAGCCTCTCACTCTGCCACCAGTGCCTGCCGCTCACTCTGCCACCAGTGCCCGCCTCTCACTCTGCCACCAGTGCCTGCCTCTCACTCTGCCACCAGTGCCTGCCGCTCACTCTGCCACCAGTGCCAGCCTCTCACACTCCCACCAGTACCAGCCTTTCACTCTGCCACCAGTGCCAGCCTCTCACACTCCCACCAGTGCCAGCCTCTCACTCTGCCACCAGTGCCAGCCTCTCACACTGCCACCAGTGCCTGCCGCTCAGTCTGCCACCAGTGCCAGCCGCTCACACTGCCCATGTTTGCTACACTCCTGCCCAGTGCTAGTGCCTGTACAGTGATGCCACCTATATCACACTGTGCACCAATGCCCAGCAGTGCCAGCTCCATGCACTGCCCTCATGTGTACGTCAGTCCCCCTCAGGCAGTTGATGGAAAGGTTTAGACTCCTTGGCCAGCACTAATATTTGTTCACTGTCTTGCAGCTTATCTTTTTTAGCCTACATTTTCTCATGAAATCCCCTTAGCTCCGTGCCCATAATGCATTTGAAAAGTTACAGTCAAAGCGCTATAACTTAAGATGTCTACTTCATTCCATAAACTTCTCGTCATGACAGGAAGTGACATCACGAAAGGTGGCATGCACCATCAGACTCATTGCCTCCCCTCGCTTACCCCTTAGATGCGATTGCATCAGAGAAGCCAGCGCATGAGCAGCGTTCTGAATGAGCTCCGATCTCGCCCCAGAGAGGCCAAAGAGTGAATGTGTGGCTCCATTTGCTCCAGTTATCGAGATCCCGGTAAAATAAGTGGGGGGACGCCGTCCACCCGCGTGGTACCCCGACTCGAGCCCTGCATTTACTCCTGTGAACCCCTGCACCTAGGTGTAAATCTAAACCTTTTTGCCGTCCAGCATTTCCTACTGTAGATTTACACCTAAGTGTAAACTTGCATGTTTCCACCCACTAGTGGACTTTCCTTCAATAGGATTTATGAGTCGAAAATAACTACTAGTAACTTTTCACTCGCAGGTAGTGATTTCCACCACTGTAGTGGAGATCTCGCTATGAGGAAATATAGGGAAATTATTCAAGCTTATTTTTAATTTTAAAAAAAATGAAAATATTGAAATATAAAATATAAATGTAAATTCATTCAGGATATTTATAATAAATCTAGATGTAATAAAATAAATGTTGCAGCTGGGGAGACAGTGGAGAGAGAGTGGAGGAGAGAGTGTAGAGAGAGAGAGAGAGGGAGTGGAGAGAGAGAGTATAGAGAGTGGAGAGAGAGACAGTGGAGGGAGAGTAGAGAGAGACAGTGGAGAGAGAGTGGAGGAGAGAGTGTAGAGAGAGAGAGAGAGGGAGTGGAGGGAGACAGTGGAGAGAGTGGAGAGAGAGACAGTGGAGGGAGAGAGAGTGGAGAGAGAGTGGAGAGAGAGAGCGGAGAGAGAAAGAGAGAGTAGAGAGAGAGTGGAGAGAGAGACAGTGGAGAGAGAGTGGAGAGAGAGAGTGGAGCGAGAGAGAGAGAGTAGAGAGAGAGAGAGAGAGAGAGAGAGACAGTGGAGAGAGAGTGGAGAGAGAGTGGAGAGAGAGAGCGGAGAGAGAAAGAGAGAGTAGAGAGAGAGTGGAGAGAGAGACAGTGGAGAGAGAGTGGAGAGAGAGAGTGGAGCGAGAGAGAGAGAGTAGAGAGAGAGAGAGTAGAGAGAGAGTGGAGAGAGAGACAGTGGAGAGAGAGTGGAGAGAGAGAGTGGAGCGAGAGAGAGAGAGTAGAGAGAGAGAGAGTAGAGAGAGAGTGGAGAGAGAGACAGTGGAGAGAGAGTGGAGAGAGAGAGTGGAGCGAGAGAGAGAGAGTAGAGAGAGAGAGAGTAGAGAGAGAGTAGAGAGAGAGTGGAGGGAGACAGTGGAGAGAGTGGAGAGAGAGAGAGAGAGAGGAGAGAGCGGAGAGAGAGTGGAGAGAGAGTGGAGAGAGAGAGTGGAGAGAGAGTGGAGAGAGAGAGTGGAGCGAGAGAGAGAGAGTAGAGAGAGAGAGAGTAGAGAGAGAGTGGAGAGAGAGACAGTGGAGAGAGAGTGGAGAGAGAGAGTGGAGCGAGAGAGAGAGAGTAGAGAGAGAGAGAGTAGAGAGAGAGTAGAGAGAGAGTGGAGGGAGACAGTGGAGGGAGAGTGGAGGGAGACAGTGGAGAGAGTGGAGAGAGAGAGAGAGAGAGACAGCGTGGAGAGAGAGTGGAGCGAGCGTGGAGAGACAGTGGAGAGAGTGAGTGAGAGAGAGTGGAGAGAGAAAGAGTGGAGAGAGAGAGAGTGGAGAGAGTGGAGGGAGACAGTGGAGTGAGAGTGGAGAGAGAGTGGAGAGAGAGAGAGAGAGAGAGAGAGAATGGAGAGAGAGTAGAGAGAGAGAGAGAAGGGGGAGAGGGTGGAGAGAGAGAGTGGAGGGAGACAGTGGAGAGAGAGTGGAGAGAGAGTAGAGAGAGAGACAGAGAGAGAGAATGGAGAGAGAGGAGAAAAAGAGAGTGGAGAGAGAGAGGAGAGAGAGAGAATAGGGAGAGAGAGAAGAGAGAGAGAGAAGGGAGAGAGAGTGGAGAGAGTGGAGGGAGACAATGGAGAGAGAGTGGAGAGAGAGTGGAGAGAGAGAGAATAGGGAGAGAGAGAAGAGAGAGAGAGAAGGGAGAGAGAGTGGAGAGAGTGGAGGGAGACAATGGAGAGAGAGAGTAGAGAGAGAGAAAGTGAAGAGAGAGACAGTGGAGAGAGGGTGGAGAGAGGAGCAGTGGAGATAGAATGGACAGAGTTGAGAGAGAGAATGGAGAGAGAGAGAGAGTAGAGACTGACTGGCTGACTCAGAGACTGAATACTGACTGACCGAGAGACTGACTGGTTGAGTAACTGATTGAGAGAGAGAGAAACTGGCTGACTGAGAGAGTGACTGACTGACTGACAGAGAGAGAGAGACTGATTGAGAATGAGACTGACTGTCAGAGAGAGAGACTGACTGACTTACAGAGACTGACTGACTGAGGTAGAGAGATAATAACTGACAGAGAGAGAGATTGACTGACAGAGAGAGAGAGACAGAGAGAGAGGCAGAGACTGACTGACTGAGAGAGATAGACTGATTGACTGCAAGAGAGACTGACAGAGAGAGAGACTGACAGAGAGAGAGAGAGAGACTTATTGATGTAGAGAGAGAATGACTGACTGGGAGAGACTGACTGACTGGGAGAGAGAGAGAGACTGACTGGGAGAGAGAGACTGACTGGGAGAGAGAGAGACTGACTGGAAGAGAGAGAGACTGACTGACAGAGAGAGAGACTTAGAGAGAGAGAGAGACTGCGAGTCTGACTGGCTGAGAGAGAGACTGACAGAGAGAGAGACTGACAGAGAGATAGACTGATAGAGAGCGAGACTGACTGAGAGAGAGACAGACTGACAGAGAGAGAGACTGAGAAACTGACCGACAAAGAGAGAGACTGACTGACAGAGAGAGACTGACTGAGAGAGAGAGACTCACAGAGAGAGACTGACTGACAGAGAGAGAGACTGACTGACAGAGAGAGACTGACAGAGAGAGTCACTGAATGAGAGAGAGAGAGAGAGAGGCTGACTGAGAGAGACTGGCTGACTGTGAGAGAGAGAGAATGACTGACTTTGAGAGACTGACAGAGGGAGAGAGAGACTGTCTGGAAGACTGACTGACAGAGAGAAAGAGAGTGAGAGAGAGAGACTGACAGAGAGACTGAGAGAGAGACTGGGAGAGAAACTGACAAAGAGAGGGACTGACAGAGAGAGGGACTCACAGTGAGAGGGATTGACTGACTAACAGATAGAGACTGACTAAGAGAGAGACTGATTGAGAGAGAGACTGACTGAGAGAGAGACTGACTGAGAGAGAGACTGACAGAGAGAGACTGACAGAGAGAGAGACTGGGACTCTGACAGAGAGAGAGACTGACTGACAGAGAGAGAGAGAGACTGACTGACAGAGAGAGACTGACTGACAGAGAGATAGAGAGACTGACTGAGAGAGCGAGACTGGCTGACAGAGAGAGAGACTGGCTGACAGAGAGAGAGAGACTGGCTTACTGAGAGAAACTGACAGAGAGCGACTGGGAGAGACTAACTGACAGAAAGGGAGAGACTGACTGACAGAAAGAGAGAGACTGACTGAGAGAGAGACTGACTGACAGAAAGAGAGAGATAGAGAGACTGACAGAGAGAGACTGACAGAGAGAGAGACTAACAGAGAGACTGACAGAAAGAGGGACTGGCTGAGAGTGACTGACAGAGAGAGAGAGACCGACTGACAGACTGACTGACTGAGAGAGACTGGCTGACTGAGAGAGACTGAATGAGAGAGAGAGATAGACTGACAGAGAGAGAGACTGACTAAGAGAGAGAGAGAGACTGACTGACTGACAGACTGACAGAAAGAGAGAGATAGAGAGACTGACAGAGAGAGAGACTGACTGACTAAGAGAGAGAGAGAGAGAGAGACTGACTGACTGACTGACTGACAGACTGACAGAAAGAGAGAGATAGACAGACTGACAGAGAGAGGGAGAGACCGACTGACTGACAGACTGACAGAGAGAGAGAGAGAGAGACTGACTGACAGAGAGAAAGGGAGAGAGACAGTGATGGAATTGGGGTCAAAGTGTGTATGAAGCTATGCAATGCCTCTTAAGATTGCTATTGTCTAATAATAAAAATGTATTATCAAAATGTGCTCTTTGTAGTTACATCTGCTTTTGAAATACTGCATTGTCGCTTTGTCTAATGTTTTAAAACGGAAACGAGAAGGAGCAGTGGATGCGCTTTTGTCAAAGCTGAACGATGAGTAGGCCCGGTGTTGTATATCAAGACAGGGGTCTACATCAGGAAACCCACCCAGAATTGGGCAAACTTCCCCGGCCTACTGATGGCAGGGACCCTTTAATGAATGGACCACCACATATGATAGCCTGCGGGCAGACTAAGCCCAACCTTTAACTCCACCATCCAGTGTTACTTATAACGGCTGTATTGGTGACAGTGGCGTAACAACAGCCCTGCATCCCCTGCAGTATGGCGGGTCGCTGGCCTGAGAGCTCTAGACTGGCACGGGGAATAGGAGGGGGGCCCCCGCCATGTAGTTTGCAGGTCAGGGTTGGATTGGTATGGCGGGCACTCAGGCAATGGCAGAGGTACGGGTATCCAAGTTCCAGCTGCAGGCCGCTTTTTTGGGCAACATTTGGTCCGTTTTGGACAATTCTGTGTTGTTCAGATGCCGCCAGCGGCCCAGTGGGTGCCTAAGTGGCCTTTCTGGAGGCAGATGGGCGTCCATTAACTCCTTTTTACCAACAGGGCAGAGGTGTCACTCCCTTTCTCTGGCTTGGTCCGGCCCATTAACGTATGCATATTGAGCAGGGGCAGGGGCCTGAGCAGAAGTTTCCTCACTTGTATTCACGTGTCACGTGCGGTTCACCAGTGTTATATAATCCATGCTTCTCCCCCCATGTAAGTGAAGTTAAAAAACCATCCCCGCCCCCTTTCATAAAACTTCACCGAAACAGTGTTTTGTGGAAAAGCAATATGCAAATGTGGGCCACTTTTTTTATCCTGCCTGGGACGATTTGTGATCCCAATGCAACCCTGCCTCCAGGTAAAGCAGCAGGAAGCCCTGCTCTCCATCGGGCTCCCGGAAGGGTGGCTCACCGCCGGAACATGTATGGACCCTGCATCCAAAGCGTGCCGTGCAGCGCCGTTGAGTGGGGCATCGGGCCAGAGGAGAAACGTTCAGTCTCCGAGGAACCAGCAAAGGGGTGAGTGGCAGCTCCTTCAAAGGCTGGAAAAGTTATTTTAAAAAAAACAAGAAAATCATCACCCAGTAACTCACAACACAAGCAACCCCAGATGCCTGCAGTGCTCAAAAGCCACCACTAGAGGGCAATGCAAGATAAACAATGAAATAAAATTAAGCAAAAATGCACAACAGACGTCGGGCTGTGCCGCCTGCTCATTCTAGCCGCAGCCCTACAGCTGGTATTCCGGGCCAGCCACCATATCTGTGCTAGACACGCTTGGAGAACAGCCAGCAAGCCAAAGGAGGAAGGAAACCTTAACACAGCCCCAAGGCCTGCACCCAGGCAGACAGAGGTGGAGAGGGGCACAAGCAGGCCCAGAGCCCTAGATTCGGGGGTCTCTTCCAGTGGGCGTGGCTTGCATGCCAGGGTGTCTTGTGGGTCCTACGTCATCTTCCATTAAGCACATCATAGGACTTGGGCCTCACCAATCACTTGGTGACCTTGGTTCCCTTAAACTCCATTTCACCCCAGCCCCCGTGCACACCAAGAAAACGAAGACAGAAGAGGAAAGGAACAAGATGGCAAACAGAGACAGAGAAGGACCAGGGCTGAGACAGAGAAGAGAACACATGTAGACAAGGGCAGAACAGAGAACAGGGCAGACCAATGCACTAAATGAATGAATGAAATGAAAATGTGTTTTGTAGAGCGCAAATAGCTGCCCAGAGGCGTCCAAGCGCTATGATTGACAGTGTACAGACAGCGGGGCAATTATCAGAGACAGATGGAAATGAATCTATTTATTAAACAAAAAAGTTTTCAGGTGCTTCCTAAAAGAGGTGAGATCTGAATTGGACCTTAGATACAGGGGTATGCTATTCGATAGCCTAGCAGCATTCAAGGAGAAAGAACGACCTCCCGATCTAGACCGTTTAACCTTTGGCACGACAGCACGAAAAGCATTGGTAGACCGTAGCTGTCTGCTAGGGAGGTAAGGGGTAATTAAGGACCGACTAATCGCTGGACCGGTTCCCCAGAATGACTGATGGGCAACACAAAGGAATTTAAAACTCAGTTTCAGTTTTTATAGTCTTTATTTCGAAGTTTTCCTTCATAAAAGACATAACATACATAAAAATTCACAGAAAAAAGAAGAGAATGATATTAGTCAAAAGAAAAAAATTAAAAAGAATGAACCTTAATATAAGCAAATAACCACTTAATAAATTTTTTCCTTTAGCAGTTATCAACAAAAAACCATACCAACAATATCTGGAACAGTTTCCATTATACACAAGGTTAGAACCAACGAATATAACAGGCAATATGTCCCAGATCATAATCAGTCAATTTCAGTTTCGAAATAATCTAGTTAAATTAATAATGGACGCTATTTGCTAGCTTCTTTGATATACCTTGCTCGGATTACCCAAGCCCATCCAAGATATTTTGCCAAACCAATAGACACCCACTCAGCTGTATTAGTTCTTAGAATGTGTATTGCTTCTTTACACACCCGTATTTTTGTTCGTCGACAGACTGGTTTGAGCCACTTCAGGCGGGGTGCGCGATAGGCATGACATTCGAATAAGAAATGGCTCTCAGTTTCGTTAACTTCTAAACAAAAGGGGCAATACATTTTCAGACTATTCTGCCATTTGTTGGTAAATTCCCTAATTGGTAAGGTGCCTACTCTGAATTGATGATAGAGTTTTCTATCTAGGCCTTTGGTGATGTTATCCCAATACGTCTCAAGTTGGGGAATTACTTTATGAAGCAAGAAGGAACTGGTAAGTGAAGAACCAGCTGAAAGTGAAATCATATAATGTTTAACAACTGACCAGAACAACTGTTTAAACTCATTCTTTGAGGGAAAGGTTTGATTACCTGGATCTGACCAATGTAACGGTAGACCCATCTTAAGGAGGGTTGCTTTAATACTTTTGAACCAGGGTATATATCCTGAGCCAAAAGATAGTTGAACCTCCCGAAGCTCATTAGCAAACATTATCAATTCTGGGGTAGACCAAATTCTTCTCCATAAAGCAACCATTCTAAATTGAGCTTGATTTTTAAGAGAATGGCAGCCCATATCGAGCAATAGTGGGATTGTTGGGGTTGAGGGCGGTAAACCTACCAAGCTTCGGAAAAATTTGTTCTGTATTTTATCTAGTGGGGCAAGATCAGCATGACCCCATAGATCAGAGCCATAAAGAACGGCCAAACTAATTTTGGCCTTATAGATTTTCGTGGCAGGAAGTACTCTTTTCGTGAGGGAGCAACGCTGTTCCTTCACGAGACACCCTGATAACCTAGCTAGTTTGAGGCACATAGCCTCAATCTGTTCTCTCCACCGCAATCTATAATCAATAGATACGCCTAGGTAGGTCATTACCCATACTTGCTCTAAAGATACTTCGTTCATGGTAACATAACCCCTACGTGGTTTACATTTTGTAAATACCATAAACTTGGTTTTCGAGACATTGATCTCCAGATCATTTAGATTACAAAACTCCGTGAATTTATTAATGGCAGTTTGCAACCCCACCTGGGTTTTGGCCAGAATCAGGGTATCGTCGGCGAAGATTAAAAGTGGGAATTTAGTCCCTCCCAATACAGGGGCATCAGATGAAACAGACGAAAGGAACTCCACTACCTGATTAATGAAAAGGAGAAAGAGGGTTGGTGCCAAGACGCACCCTTGTCTAACTCCCCGCGTAACAGGGAATGACTCCGTTACTTGGCTTTGGGATCCCCATCTCACTCTCGCAAAATTATGATTATGTAACCTAATCGTTAAGTCAAATAAGTCAGGAGGCATTCCCATTTTACTTAGTGCCAACCACATCTTATCTCTAGGGACCAGGTCGAACGCAGATTTTAAATCTACGAACGCAGCGTATAATGTACCTCCTCCTAGATGCACCGTCTTCCAGTAAATCATGGTGAATCTGACTACCTGGTCGATAGTGCTTGTGTTGGCTCTAAAGCCTGCCTGTAGTGGGGACAAGATATTTTCTTCCCTCGCCCATGACTGTATTCTGCCTAACAGCAATCTGGCCATTACTTTTTGTAGTGCGTCGATGAGGCTAATGGGGCGATAATTCGCCGCACTAGACTTATCTCCTTTCTTGTGTACTGGGAGGATCTCTGCCCCTCTCCAAGATACCGGGATATCTGCTCCCAAAGCAATGGCATTAGCCAGGGCAGTGATATACGGGACCCAATTTTCCATATCATGTTTAAAAAGGTCTACTGGGACACAGTCCATCCCGGGTGCTTTGCCATTTTTACTTAATTGTATCGCTATCTCCGTCTCACGTTCACTAAAAACCACATGTCCGCCGTTCACCAACTGTGGAAGAATCAACATTCCCTCCTCGCTAGGATTATCATTTATTTGCTTACCACAAAACTGGGCTGAAAAAAACTCAACCCACGTATCCGCAGAGACATGGTTAGTTGGGGTTTGCTGATCACCACATCCTCCCCATTTAACTACCTGCCAGAATTTCAATTGATTACCTGATAGACTGGCCTCATACAGGTCCTGCCAACGATTATCATCCCATATAGTTTTGGCAAGTTTTAGGGTTTTTCTGTACTCCGCCCTCGCAGCTTTAATTGCCTGAGTATCCCTAGTTTTGATTACAGATATCAGGTGATTACGCGCCTTCCTACAGCTCGCATCATACCATTTTGCCCCCAAATTACCTTTTTTTTTATGTTTAAGACCACCTTTAAACGTAAATTGGGTTTTTATTGTGGTAAATAATGATTCATGAATTGGGCCTACCTGATCAAGAATGCCCCTATTTGCCAGTATTAGCTCCAGCTTTTCAGTAGCCAATATGACATCTTTGGAGATCTTAGACAGAACTCTAGGGTCTTCCACAATCTTATCTCAGCGAAGCCTACGACAATCGTTACTAAGGACTGCATTCGCTGTTGTATAGATATCAACATTTTGTTTTCTATCTATGTCCAATTCCATTTTTAACGTGATTGACAAAGGGTTATGGTCACTTTCGGGACGTGCGATTACTTCCATATCTACCAAAAGATTCCAGTACTCCATTTTAAATAAGCAGTAGTCAATACGACTGTTACTATAACCATTGTCGAAAGTGGGATTTCCTACAAGGTCAGACTTGGACCTCCCATTGGCTGCCCTCAAATTCCACTCCAGACATAGCCCAAGCCAATGTAGCACTGCCTCTGTAACTTTAGTAACTGGTGGAAGAGTTAGGCTGGGAATGTTCCAAAGCTGGTCTGCTTCCTCATAGCAACCATCATCCATAGACAATATGGGCTCGATTGTACAGTTCAAGTCACCCAGTAACATTACACAATTGTCAATACCAATGTCATTTAACAGGAGTTCAAGATCATTCATCACTTCAGGGCATTTTCCCCCAGGTCTTCCCCTTGCATAAACATTGATCACGAATAGATCCCGAGTTCCAGCCCTAGTCAATTTCAAACCCATGAGATCATCATTCGAAGTTGGTAACTCATATATCCTGACATTTAGCGATTGGCGAACCCAAATTACAAGCCCCCCAGACGGCCGTCCCCTTGGGCCTTTGTGAGCTGGTTTGTAAAAGTTCAAAAAGCCCACCCGGAAAAGTGCTTCCATCGACCAAGATTCTTGAAAAACCAAGACATCGTATTGCTCTACAAAAATCCCCCAGTCAATCTCAACCATTTTACCCCTTAGCCCTGCAATATTCCAGGACAGTACCTTTAAACAGTTTCCAGGCTCACAAGGGGGATCAGTCGATAAAAGAACTGGTAGGTCTAATAATTCAACTGGACCTTCACACGACATATTAGACACAATAGAACACATACCCTCAGTATATTCTTCTACCATCGAAACAACAAGAGAATTGTTACTCAAGTGATCGTCCAAAATTTCCACCACATCAGTTCCTGGGGAGATGACATCTTCCACTAGCTCCCGTGTACAATTTAGAATTGAGGGTGAAATAACCTTTGTCAAACCTAGATGTCCCTGGTCATTAACCATTAATCCACTATCATGTCAATCTACTCCATCCAGCCAACTAAGTGGAGCAAATCGATTCGAGAGGTGAGGCCGGAACAAAGGATGGATGGACACATCAGGAAAGAAACGTTCTCTTGAACCATTCCCAATAGGGAAATGATTGTGGTTTGGGACAGTATTAATTTTTGGGTAGAAATATTGTAATGATAGGGTCTGTACATCACCAATGCGACCAAATCTGGGCTCTCTGCAAATAAGTTCAGCAACCCAAGGTTCTCTAAAACTAATAACAATGCAGTCACCCTCTAAATCTTTTTTACTATATCCAACCCACTCTACTCTTCTGACATTGAGTATAACTGCCTTTGTGGGGTGCGGTGGGGGTCGGTTCTTATTTAGCCAATAATTGACTTTGTTACGTAATTCGTTATAGGATTCCTGTTTACCTACTTCCAAGGGAGCCACACCAGTTAAAATAACAGTATAGGGTAGTGATTCCGGAGGAAGGTTCACATTACGTTTAGTACTACCCGTTCTAGGCTTTTTATTGGCTGGATTAGTTTTAGGTAGGATTTAAAACTGATCCTTTCCCTAACAGGGAGCCAGTGTAGTTTCACCAATTCGGATTTAACAGAAGTCCTACGGGGAATTTGAAGCAGAGTCCGGGCCGCACAGTTTTGGATCACTTGTAGTTAGTTCCTCAATGTGGAGTCAGGGGCTCCAGATAGAGTGCGTTTCCAAAGTCTAATCTGGAGAGAATCAATCCCTGTACAACAGTTTGTTTAGCCTCAAATGGTAGTAGGGGGAGAATCTTCCTCAGCATTCTAATGAGGCCGAAGCATGTGGCAGATAGCACAACAGCTTGGTGATCAAACGTTAAGGACTTGTCCAGCCAGATGCCTAAGCTCTTAATCGCATCCTTGGGGACTGGAGGGGGGCCCAGGCAGGCTGGCCAAATCGGGCCAACCTCAGATGGAGCCGAGCGTCCCAATAGCATAACCTCTGTCTTGTCCCCATTAAGTTTGAGACAAGACAAGGTCATCCAGCTGTTGACTTCACTCAGGCAGGCCACTAAATCCACCGTGGCCGCAGGGTCCTCGGCCGGCATCAAAGAGACCACCAGCTGGGTATCGTCCGCATAGGTCACGATCTTAATACCAAATGAATGGACGATCCCAGCCAGCGGCCTCATATAGACGTTAAACAACATCGGGCTAAGCGAGGAACCCTGCGGAACTCCACAGTTTAGGGGTCTGCTGGTGGAGGTGGTGTTTCCCTCAAAAACCTGAAAGTTTCTATCGGTCAGAAATGACTTAAACCATTTCAACGCTCCTCCTTGAATCCCAATATCCTGGAGTAGCTGCAATATGATTTCATGGTTCACAGTGTCAAAAGCGGCACTCAGATCGAGGAGGATGACTGCCACCGATCCTCCCCGATCCAAGATGCCTCTTGTTTCCTCCAGGACCGCCAATAAGGCGGATTCTGTCCCATGCTTGGGACGGAAACCAGTTTGTGAGGGATCAAGTAGACTGTTCTTCTCTAAAAAAGTAGTCAGAAGGCTGTTGATGTATTTTTCCAGTATCTTACTGACCCAAGGGAGCAGGGAAATGGGGAGATAGTTGCTGAAGTTGTTAATATCTATATTAGGTTTCTTCGCGAGTGCTCTCACCCTAGCCTCTTTCCATGAAGATGGAACAGTGTTAGTGGAAATTGAGGCATTAAGTACCTCCAGTATGACAGGAAGGATGATATGGCTAACAGCCTTTAAAAAGCTCGGGGGGCGGGATCACTGGGAGAGCCCGACTTGACCTGGGCCATTAAGGTGGCTAGTGAGTCCAAGTGTAGCAAAGGGAATTTCTCCAGCACAGGTGACAGATTCAATCAATCAATCAGGAGTTTGTTAAAGCGCGACTACTCACCCGTAAGGGTCTCAAGGCGCTAGGGGTGGGGGTGGTGGGGGGGTGCAGGTTCCATTCCATCAAGGAGGGGGTCTGTCGAAGAGCCAGGTTTTGAGGTTTCTTGCGAAGATGGGGAGCGATGTTGTCTGTCTGAGGTGGAGCGGAAGGGCGTTCCATGCTTTGGCCGCGAGGAAGGAGAAGGAGCGGCCTCCCGATCTGGTCTTTCTGGTGCGGGGGACCACGGCGTAGGAAAGCTGGGCTGATCGTAGGGTCCTTTGGGGTGCGTGGAATTTGAGTCGGCTGTTCAGGTATGCTGGTCCGGTACCGTGGAGGGCCTTGTGTGCGTGGGTGAGCATCTTAAAGGTGATTCTCGCCTTGACGGGGAGCCAGTGGAGTGTGCGCAGGTGCTGGGAGATGTGGCAGTGTTTTGGCAGGTTGAGGACCAGTCTTGCGGCGGCGTTCTGGATGTTCTGTAGTTGCGGATGCGGTTTTTGTTTATTCCGGCGTAGAGTGCGTTGCCGTAGTCGAGTCTGCTGGTGACCAGGGCGTGAGTGACTGTCTTTCTGTGTTCGAGGGGGATCCATTTGAAGGTCTTACGAAGGAGGCGGAGGGTGTGGAAGCAGGAAGATGAGACAGAGTTGATCTGGTGGTCCATTTTGAGCTCGGAGTCCAGGATGATTCCCAGGTTGCGTGCGTGGTCTGTGGGGGTTGGCGAGTTTCCGAGGGCGGTGGGCCACCAGGTGTCGCTCCAGGCATCAGGGTTTGGGCCCATGATGAGTACTTCTGTTTTGTTGGTGTTTAGTTGAAGGCAGCTGTTTTTCATCCATTTGGCGACGGCTTCCATGCCTTCTCGAAAGTTGCGTCTGGCGGTGTTGGGCTCGTTGGATAGGGAGAGGATGAGCTGGGTGTCGTCTGCATATGACACGATGTTCAGTCCGTAGGTTCTGACGATGGGGGCAAGTGGAGCCATGTAGACGTTGAAGAGCGTCGGGCTGAGGGAGGAGCCCTGGGGGACTCCGCAGGTGATCGGTGTGGGGTCCGAGAGGAAAGGAGGGAGTCTGACCCGCTGCGTCCTGCCGGAGAGAAAGGAGCAAATCCAGTCGAGGGCCTTGTCCTGGATTCCTGCATCGTGACTATGGTGTCGCGTTTGGAGTACTCCAGGGTGGCTACTGAGCTATTTAGGCGGATGGTTGGGAAAGAAGAATAGATAAGATCTACTTTATTATAGAAAAAGTCAGCCATATCATTACACCGGGTTTGTAAGTCATCGCTGTTTATAGGAGGCTGGGAGAGGACAGTGAGACTTTTTACAATCCGGTAGATCTCCTTGGACTTAGATCTAGCTTCAGAGATCTTTTGTGTGTAATACCGAGATTGAGCTTTCTTGATCTCCAGCTTATAGTCCCCGATGGAATTTCTATATAAAGTTTTATCTGGGTCGGTGTAGCCCAGACGCCATCTCCTCTCTATCCTTTTGCACTTACGTTTAGTCTCCCTAAGCTCCTCAGAGTACCAAGGGGCCGAGATCCTGGATCTTTTAGCCCGAGTTGTCTTGACTGGGAGTATAGTATTCAATGATCTGGTTATCCAATCATTAAATTCGTCATTAGCTACCGAGGGATTTGTAGTAATAAGAGGTATTGTAGCTTGTAATTCATCGGCCCACTTGTCTATTGGAAGTTTAGACCAATTTCGTGCGTCCCGTAGTCCTGTCATAAGGGCAGGGGGTTTGTAGATGTGCCAAATTAACGGGACTAATCGGTGGTCAGTCCACGGGAGCGCAATAGGGGGCTCTACCACCAGTTCGGGGCAATTACTAAATACGGGGTCCAGCAAATGCCCTTTCATATGTGTAGATAATAGAACAAGCTGGGTTAACTGTAATGCAGCCAGACCAGCAATTAGTTCTTGGGCCGCGTGGTCGCCAATATCCTCAAAGTGCATATTTAAATCACCCAGCAGCGTAACATTTGCAGAGATGGCAGCAAGGTCTGCATCTGCTGAGGGCAAAGAATCTATGAACTGTCGAACCGAGCCAGGAAGGCGGTAGACCGACGCTCCTGAAAAATTTATATTTGGTGACAGCTCCAGACTGAACGACATGCTTTTACAGTCCAGGAAGGAGGTGGGAACGTAGCGACAGATGTAGCTATCTTTGAACACTATTGCTAAACCGCCGCCTTTCCCAGATGAGCGGTCTGCCCTTGCTATTTGGTAGCCCTGTGGCAATGCTTGTATAAGATCGGGCTCCGAGGACGGGGTTAACCATGTCTCAGTAAATGGAGCTGCAGCAGAAAACAAGACAAGAGTGAGAGAAAGGGAATGAAAAGAGAGAAATCAACCTAATGGAAAAGAAACCACAGGCGAGAAAGAGGGAAAGAAGAAAAATAAAACGAGAGGAAAAAGAGGCAGTGTATGTTTTAGCCTGGTGTGGCATCTAGAAGTCCATAGCTTCATTGCTACTAAGACAGTGCACTGAGTTAATGAGTGACTGCGGGACCTATGTGTGTGCAGCCTGCAGGCCACAGATTCTAATCCTAATCCGAAAACTCAGTGGGTAAATGAACCTGCTGCAGAGATTTGTGCACAATATATTTTCCAGGGTTTCCAATCATAGTGAGATATGTCAGTGGGTTGATGCACCTACAGCAGGGGTGTCACCCGCAACAGCTCCCTCCCAGACACCATCACACAGTGGCGCATTCTATGACCTGTAATTAGCAACATTTTTTTGGGATATTCTGCCCATGTGTTTAAATATCAACAATTTGAGTTTAAGAAGCCAATTAGAACATGGTGAACAGTAAGGCCGTGTACAATTGGACCTAATATTTATATGATGTTACCCATAGATTAAAGGTCAACAAAAGCTTTATAGATTATTTTGAACTTTTCAGCTGTGCCCATAGGTGCTGGAAGTAAGGGTCCTGGCGGTACTGCAGCACCCCTAAAATAGCAATGCCCGAGTTCCCACAGTGAAGGAGCCATAAAGATGCTTTTAAATTTCGTTGTATCGTTTGCTGTGTGTTCAAAGACAGAGGTCAAAGGCCAGGCTGTGTCTGCAGACAAATTGTTGCTTGTTCTTTTAACATAAAGATTGGGGCCGTTGTCGGGATTCTGCTCGAGAACAGAACTATGCTCGGAACCATAGAACATCGACAGGTAGGGAGTGAGCCCCCATACCACCTCAGTATCTATGAGCCCGAGTCCGACTAGCTATAGAGCCTCACTTGCCCTCCTAACCTTACCAGAGAGGCAAGTGAGTTGGCACCCCAGAACCCAGCACTCTTGACCCGCTCAGGGATCGCGGTAACAGGACATTCCCTTTCGCTCTCTCAGACGTACTCGCCAACGATTAAAAAAAACAAAGAGACATGAAAGAAGTTTAGAATATTTATTCATAGTATCATGCTCTGAAGTGTAGTATACTGTGAGAAGTTGGCCTGGCATATTCTATCCACTTTTCTAGTGGACACCTTGCACCAGTCCAAACGACCCTTATTGATGGTAGGTTTAAAGACAACCTTTATAGAAAGCTATCCTAGTGGTAGCTGTGGAGAGCAACCTTCAGGCTAAGTCTTGAAGCAATGTAAAGCAGCTTGTTTTACCAGTCTATAATCTCTTGAATGACCAAATGAAAGGAGAACCACACCAGGTATATATATAAAATACATGTATTTATTCTAAACACACCCCTCTAGTCTCTTTATGAGGCTAGAGGCAAAAGTACAAACAGAGAACTTAATTAGCACACAGTAAATTAGGACAGTATACGTTTTGCCCTAGGGGCCTCACAAGCCATATACTAAGAAAGTGGTATAAGTACCGCTAAGAGCATAGAGACAAGGCCTAGGGCCTGTAGAACCGCTGGGGCAACCAGGAACCACCCAAGGTAGGAACACAAGAGACCCATGGGGGACGCGTGCAGTATCTAAACACAGCTGCGAATCACCATTGACTTCTATGGAGAAAGTTGCAATTAGATTTTTAAATAATAAGGACACTTAGGAGTGGACTAGGAACAAACTCCTTCAGTACTGGACAGTTCGAGAGTCAAGACCCATGAGAGCACCGAAGTACTCGTATTACCTCACCTAGGGAAGCCGGGTGCATATGTGTCTTTTCGTGTCGGGTTTCGTCGTCATTTCCTATGGAGAGCTGCAAAGAAGTGCTGCAGGCGACCAGATGAAAAGTGTCCGGATGGATCCAAGGGTGGATCAGAGATCTGAAGAACCTGAAAGCAGAGGGGACAGAGTCGGGATCACTAGCCAGTGACCAGGAAGGCAAGGAGAAGATGCCAACCGATGTCAGGTGGTTTCAGGTGCAGGAGGTGAAGCTTGACTCTTCAGCCTCGAGGACCAGGAGGCGTTGACGCCAACCAGGAGCTGGATTTGCGCTGTCCCATGTCGGATGTCGAGTGCTGCAGTGTCGTTATCCAGATTGGGCCCAACAAGCCCTGGCAACAGCAACCCACGCAGAAGGGAAAGATTGGCTTCGAAGCAGATCAGCAAGGTCTAAGGGACTCACCCTTTGGAGGGGAGTCAGGGCACGTCTGGAGCAATCAGGGAAGCCCATGAAACAAAACAGTTACCTTTGAGGGAATCCACCAGTCGACGGACCAGGGATCGCGAAGGGGCCTTGAGCAGAAATGCTACAAGCGGGCCCATGGAACACTCATGGAGTGTTTGCCCACAATCTTACGTGCAGATGGTGCGGAGGGCTTGGACTACAAGTAGCCCAAAGCACAACTTCGGGAAAGCTCAGGAAGTAGGTGCACTTGCAAATATGCACTGTGTCCATGAGTTCTGGACCCAAGTCTCTCATGATGGCTGCGGGTCTCAGCTTTGCTGTGATCTCGTGTCGGCCTCAGCGATGTCTGGAAGTCTGTTTCCTGTGTCGCAAGTGTTTCGGGATCCGGCGGGAGCCTTCGAAATGCAGACCGGCAAGATGCTTTTTTGGTGCCTGTTTGAACAGGAGAGTCACTCGTTGACCCCAAGGGAGATTTCTTCTGTCTTCTAGTCGAAATAGAATGTCGAAGTTCCAAGATATATGTTGCAGAGTTTCGTCCAGGGTAATCTAAAGTCCTAGGGATGGGGTTCCTATACTTATACTAAGTTTAGGGAACGGACTAACTCTAAGGTCCCACCTATGGGAGGACCCAGGGAGGGGGTGGTTACACCCCTTCCCCTTCCCCTTTGTCCAGTTTCACGCCAGAGCTGGGGCTGAGTGCCCCAGCAACTGGTTTGAACTGGGGTATGCACAGGAATACCTGGTGTGCCCCAGGCACTGTTTGAAAAGCATTCACTGAATGCACCCACCCTGCCCCAATACACTAAAGCCTGTCTGGGAGGTGGTTACACCGCCCTGGACAGGAAACCTATTATCCAGGCCTCCCCTGCCGGAGTTTTGTCCAGCAGCAGGAGGACAGACTCGTGTCTGTGGCAGCAGCATCCATTTTGTGATGCTGGGGCTCTTTTAAACTATTACCGGTCAGGTAAGTGGGTACATGTCTTCTCCCTCTAGAAAGGTGGAATTCTACCCCTGCCGCCAGGACTAGGGGGGTAGGATTCCAAAGTGTTAGACATAAGACACGACATGTTTTGATGCAGCCATTCCAAAGTTAGCATTTACCACAAGGTTATAATGCACTTAAGAGTATATGGTATGGCTGTATCACAGAACAGCTATAAGGAAGGGATTCCGAAAGCTGCAGAGGGGCTCAGCTCATGCTTGGGCACTCTCTCACACAAAACCAAGCACTCTGCCTTCAGGATTGTCAAGGCCTGCCGTAGGAGTGACTTGTAGGTTTATATGTGTCTGTTTTAAAGTTAGATATAGGTACACTATATCTCAGTAAGGGGTGCTTACACCCCCTTACCCAGGCTGCAGTAGCAGACCTGTGGTGCTATTTTGGAAGGCTTCCCAGGGGTTGCATAATACATGCTTCAGTCCCTGGTAGGCCTCTGGGGTACCTATGCCCTTTGTACCTAAGGTACCATATACTAGGGACTCACAAGGGTAACCCAGTTACCAATCTGGAATGTACCTAATGTACATGCAATCAATTTAGAGAGAGAGCAGCTAGGCTGGGGTCCTGGTTAGCAGGGACCCAGTCAGACTAAAGTCGACAAATCAGTGAAACACAAAAAAAGTGGGGGTAACCATAGTAAGCAGATCCTACTCTCCTACATATACCTGCCACAATTTGGAAACAAATGCATGATAAAAATACTGTTAGCATGGTTAATAATCCATATACCTTGAAATGCCCTGTCATTTTGTAGGACAGAGTAACATAACCCTCCCCCCACCCCCTCTGTTACTACTAAAGCTAAATGATTCTATATCAAAGAATTCTGGAATTACTGGCAGGCCCCGTACCTTAGCACACACAGATGGACACTCTACATCTCAGTGGGCGCAGTGCTCTTGTGTTGGAACTCTTGTTCCATGTGTGTGTCTGTGGCTCATGTACTCATCTATATGATAGGATATGTGTGCACATAAACACCAGCTGCATTCTTGTGTTATGTCTCGGTGCTAGTGCCTGGCCGGAAAGAATAACAAGGGACATTGTTGTTTGACCTTGTCAGTGGTGCTAAGACTAAATCCTAGGAAAGGAACAGAACACAAAACATATGCAGGTCCCGTGTGAAAGTACAATGTGGCACAAAGGCAAGCGTGTTTATATAGTAACGTGTGCAAAGGAGAATGAGGCCTTCGATGTGCATAGTTAGGCCAACATAGGAAAAACTACAATGGACCGTGCAGGAAACACGACAGTGACAATTTGACAATTTTATTAATAAACTGCATGATTACTTAAAATCTTTACAGTATAAGATAAAAAAAGAAGAAAAAAAACTTGATGAACGTCCCGTCTCCCCCCCTCACTTGTCCTATCCACTCATAAAAGTGAATATCACTTTAAGTTAAAATACTAACATGTTAGTCCTGTTTAGCTGTCCAAAACAGAGTTCTTTTAAAAGGAGTGATGTATAGGTTGCACCAGTGTTTCCCAACTGAAAAGGGGAGGCACATGAAAGTACGGTAGAGTCAATTCATGTACCAAGGGCTGTTGACGATAGATGGATTCCTCATGGATCTTTAAACCTGACAGTGTTTACTTTTCTTTCTGTGATGGCAAAGCCCGTGGGTGTTGTAAAGTGCACTATGTGGAAATCTCGCTGATGTGAAAGGAAAGTCTGCAGGAAGTCACTTTTTTTCTAACACACAACATTGAAATAATTAGAAATGAACTATGCAAATATTTCAAAATATATCACTAGCTCGAAAAACACAAATACATCATTTTTTTGTCATTCTGAAGAGTTATTTAAACAAAGATTTAAATTGACTCAAATTCAATCAAGATACTTTAGTTGTTTATGCTTAAATGACATATATTAACCGAAACCTGATTTAAACACATTAATACTTATTTGCTATATAGGTTTAGCAGCAAAACTATATCTGTGCAAAGTTAGTGTTTATTTTTTAATGGAACATTTGTGATCTGTTCATGACAATGCACTACTAGAGCATGCATTAGTAATGTTTTCAATAGTGGGCTCCAAAATTCAATACCCGCACCATACTACACACTTACTGAAAAGGGCCTGTCTCATTTGCGACAGTTGTTGTTCGTGTGACACTTCGGCTTTTCAGTCACTATGACTTCAGTGATGTAACATGGATGGCAGCACCCCCACTCTGAAAATTGTCTCAGCCCACTGGCCGTGCTCCTGACCCACACCTACAGACTCCACCCCCGTGTCCCCTCTCAAATCTCCCCCAGCTCTCTGCAGCTGCCCAGCCACTCACATCATGGTCGAGTACAGCCGTTACCATTTCTGAAATATGTTCATACATCTCCCACGAACCCGCACGCTGCATTTACAGTAAAATCATTTGCATTGAATCAACAGTGCAAGATTGGTGTCTCTTCCATACAACACAATGTTTCCATTCTCTTCCCAAATTCCAGTGAAGCAATGATGCTGCTTAAGTGCTTGTTTTGTGTCTCTTGATGGACCAGCTGCCCGTCTTATTAAAAATTATAACAATTCCTATTGCTCTGCGTTCATGGGGTACTGAGAGCTCTGGAGAGGTGGTTTTGATGGGAAGTCAAAGCACTCTTTAGTATTAGCGTGAACAGTAATCCTTAGGATATCTTTCTACATATTTAAGTGCCGTTATTAGCAGCTCCTCAATAGAGTTGCTGGTGGTAAGCATGAGCGGATTTTGCGGATTGGCAATCCGCGAATTTTGCGGATTTGCGGATTCGCAATCCGCAAAATCCGCGAATTCCCGCGAATTTGCGGATTTTTTTTTTTTTTGTGTTCGCCCGTGTTTCTGCCAGTTCGCGAGGGTTTTTACAATTTCGCAATTTGCGAACTTACCTGTCGGGTCGCAAGTTTTGCGAACTTGTTGTTTCTACGTGTCCAGCCTGTTTGGGACACTCTTCTTCATCACTGCCACTCTCTGTCACCACTGCCACTCTCTGACTACTCATGCCACCCTCTGGCCCACCCATGCCACCCTCTGTTTCATCACTACACCCTCTGGTTGTCCAGTGTACATTATTTTCGGCAAAGCAAAGCACACCTTCCCTGCCTCAAGTGACCTGAATTAATTTGGGGCTGATTAATGTGTCACAGAATATTTTTTTAGCTGGCACCTGCTTCCTTAGTGCGCCCTGATTAGTGATCTTTTGCACTTGCTAAGTGCTTTCATTGTTGCAAAATTAGTTACAACACCTGCCCTGCCCCAACTGACAATAATGAATTAGGGGCTGATTAATGGATTTTAACTTCCAGCCTGGCTCCTGCTTGTCTCCCTTAGCTGTAATTCAGGACCTTTGTGGCATATGTGTAACTATTCTGAGGTTCAGAGCAGGGTCACATAATAGTTTCAACTGGCAACTGAACTCTGGAGGGGCCCCTCAGGAAGCACTACAGGAAATGGCTACTAATGATGTGCCTGAACTTTTGAACCTGGTAAGTAGTTACTTTCAGTTTTGCCAAGATCGTATTTCTGCAATTTTGCACTTATTCGCGGGGCGCGAACTCACGCGAACAGTGCGAGCAAAATCCGCTGCTCGCGGATTTGCGGATTTTGCGGGAAATTCGCAAATCTCGCGGATTGCGGATTTCCCGAAAATCCGCAAAATCCGCGAGCGGAACGGATTTTCCGCCCACGCCTAGCTGGTGGCCATCTTGACTTACTAAAGGAGCGACAATGGATTCTCTGGTGGCCATTTTGGTTTAGTAGAGGAGCAACAATGGTGATGCTGGCCATCTTGGCAGCAGGAGCAGTAAGGACGTGGTGGCTCTTGGTATCTTCTGTTTACAGCCAATCCATCTTGCAGGGCTTGAGACGGAGCCTCACCTACAGAGCATCCCTTCCCTGGGGCTGCAGTCTTTTCCCTTGAGTGAGGGATGCTGTGGCGTCACCTGTGCTTGCTCACTCATCCTATGTGTCACTGACGCTATATGATTCCATCAATTCCTTCCATTGGAAAAATCTCACTCATCCACATACCTGTTTGTTCCCAAGAAGTGCAGGTACTCTCCCATTCAAAAAAGAAGTGCAGGTACTCCCATTCAAATTCAAGAAGTGCAGGTACTCTCCCATTCAAATTAAAGAAGTGCAGGTACACTCATTCAAATTAAAGAAGTGCAGGTACTCACATTCAAATTAAAGAAGTGCAGGTCCTCTCCCATTCAAATTAACCCCTTCCACGCTCATGACGAGCTGGGCTCCTCATGGTGTAGCCTCCTCGTACACTGATGACGAGCCCAGCTCGTCATAAAACAAGTAAAATAGCAATTCCCAGCACAGGAGGGAAATTGCCTTAGCAGCCATGGAGTTCAAGAAGTGCAGGTACACTCATTCAAATTCAAGAAGTGCAGGTACTCTCATTCAAATTAAAGAAGTGCAGATGCTCATATTCAAATTCAAGAAGTGCAGGTACACACATTCAAATTCAAGAAGTGCAGGTACTCTCATTCAAATTAAAGAAGTGCAGGTACACTCATTCAAATTAAAGACGTGCAGGTACTCACATTCAAATTCAAGAAGTGCAGGTACTCTCATTCAAATTAAAGAAGTGCAGGTACTCACATTCAAATTCAAGAAGTGCAGGTACTCTCATTCAAATTAAAGAAGTGCAGGTACTCAGTATAGGACAGGACCTGTCCATTTAAAGCACTGTTAGGGATTACATGCTGAGGGAGCATGGTTGGGAGAAACACAAAGTCATGAATTAAAACATGAGATGCTTGGGGTTGTCCGTACTAATAAAAGGATCTATATGTCAATAGCAGTAACTCACTTACCTATCAACATGAAATAGAAATCTGCCATCCGCATGTTACACACTGTACTTTGCAAGAGACACATTAAACTTCTGTGCTACTTCATGAGTCAAAACTGTTTATAGACAAAACACAGATCTGTCCAGCAAATGCATTAACCACCAGAGTTATCTTACCATAATCGTTATTCATCGATATTTAATGAGCACACAAAGGTCTCTGCAGCAGGTACCTTATTCCGTAAGTTGTTTTTTAAAATACAGCCTTTGCAACCAATAAAGTCAGACCAGATTTACTGTCACGCCTCCCATTCCTTTGTGGTAGAATTTGAAAAAATAAATTTACAAGTTGTCTGTCAGACTGCTTTTCATGGCTCCGCCCCTAGGGACTCCACCCCCTTTTTCTTGCCACAACTTGACTCCCAATGTATGGGTTCCTGGAGTAATGTTTTTCTATTTCCAGGCCGGCTCAGCGGTGTGTGGGATGAGTGAAATCTACCAATGGATAAGGTCAGTGGAAGGAGTAAGATCCTGCCAACATATGAGGCCAGCAAAAAAAGGGGAAATTTACCTATGCCTCAAATGTAAATTCAGACAATTGATGCATGAATAGGGATAAACCAAACTTTATTAGTCTATCCTGACACTCGATTTATGTCATTTTTCTTTTGAATTAATTATAAAACTTATTTTATGCTTAGCCAGAGAAAGAACATCATCAACTTGTCTTGCCATACAGTTTATAAAATGATGAATCACCAAACATGAATTTTACAGGGAAAAACACGAAGAAATAAACAAATATATTCAAATGCAAAACAAATGTGCTCACAATTTATACACACATAAATATGCAGTTGCCAAGGAACAATAGAAAAAGATACAATTATCTAGTCAATTCCCAGGGGGTGAGGAGAACTTTTTTAGTAAACACCCCTACACCTGACCAAGTATCCCTATAACCTTATCAATTTTGATCAGGGAATGAATGCCTTATGACAAACAAATGCCATCAGCGTTGAATCTCTTTAGTGAATAAATGCCGACGCGTTTCAAGTCCAACTGTTTGAATCACAGGACTCTCATCAGGGCAGGATAAGTCGTATCCATGGGAAACTGTTTATAACAAAAGGGGAAGAATTTTTAGCAATCGGTCCTCAATCCGTTCAAAAATACCTCAAAGTGAATTGCATCAAAAGATGCGGCATACCTTTTTTAACCAAGGTTGCGCTGGCCTTTCAAATGTCGTCAATGTCGTGGATGTCACGCTGCAACAGAGTAAAATGTCGCTCACAACAAACCCCCTCCTTCAGGAAATCACAACAGCGCCAGCGCGCCAAAAGGCGGAGCCACGCCCACTGCGAGGCCACGCCCACCGACCACTACAAATGTGTCGACCAACTAAGCGCAGCGGACGAGCGCAGCGGGAGCGCCGTTTGCGCGCCGAAGGCGCGCCTAAGGCAAGCCCGTCTGCGCCTGTCCGCGCCAAGACCGCGCCTAGCGCACGAAACTCTGCGCAAACCTCAACCATCATCAAGTACCTCCCTGAAGACCTCTATCGACTACAGGGTGGCAAACACTGCCCCTGTATACCCGATCTAACTAAGTCTGCGGACACTATCAGCTGTAAAAATTGTAACTGGACGCCCACTAATCCTACAGCCTCTACACCCACCCCCCCATTGCATCCTAAGGCCGCCCCAACGCTCTTTAAAGGAGGTCTGATTAACGCACGTTCTATGTGCAAGCATAATCAAGACATTCACGACCTCATCTGCGACTCGGACCTAGACTGCCTAATGATAACCGAAACTTGGTTAACAGAAGATAGCAATCCTGATATTGCTGCTTCCCTACCTCAAGGCTACTCATTCTTTAGGCAGGACAGACCAAAAGGCAGAGGAGGAGGTGTCGCCATAATACTTAGGAACACCTTCCCATGCCACTCCTTCAACCTAGAGCCCCTAAAAAACACGGAAGGTCTAGGTTTCTCAATCAAATTGAACGAGCAAACCTCCTTCTCTGGTGGCCTCATTTACCGCCCGCCCGGTAATGCCACTGAATTTCTTGATTCATTGTGCGACTCCCTGGGCCACTTTCTTCTCCGATATCCCCACTTCACCCTACTCGGGGACTTCAACCTACACCTCGACTCCAAATCGGATCCCCAAGCCATCAATTTTCTCCAAACACTCGAAATGTTCAATCTCCAACAACTAGTCTCCCAGCCTACCCACCTGCATGGGCACACCCTTGACGCTGTATGCACCAATCTCTCCTCCCTCATCACCCTACCCCCGCTTCCTCAAGTCTGGACTGACCACAGCTTGATTCTGTTCCACATCCATAGCGTATGTTCCCCCTCTCGCAATAACACTAACTCTCGCGCCTCCAACCATATCAATTGGAAAAAAGTCCAAGAAAGCCTGACTCTTAAACCTATGGATCAATCCCACACCCCGACCCTGTCCGGAAATACAGAAATCGACGCCGACATCTTTTACAATTGGCTCACACACGAAATGAAAGCCAGAAACCCCCCCAAACGTCAAGGCAACTCTCATAAAAAATCCAAAATCAATGCCCCCTGGTTTACCCCTGACCTTCCCACCTCTCACCTACTTTGTAGGAAAGCAGAGCGAAAATGGCGCAAATCCTATGACATTGACGATCGTCTCCTATATACTCAAACAAGAAAAACCTATCTTTCGAGTATCAAATCAGCCAAGAAGTCCTATTATGTGAACGCCATTAAAGAATCCCATCAAAAACAAAAGACCTTGTTTTCTATTGTAAAGTCATTCACCCAGCCCAAAGCACTGCAACCTGAAATACCCCCATCACAGGACCTCTGCGATAAAATCTCCGATTATTTTGAAGAGAAAATTGTTTCCATCCAAAGCAATTTCCCCTCCTTTTGTACCTCCTCACTCCCCCCTCCCTCGGACTCCTTTCCCGGAAGCTTGAGCAGTTTCTCCCCTGTAACTCTGGCACAAACTAGAGAAGTCATCCTGGCCTGCAAATCAGGCTCCCCCTCTGACCCCTGTCCCCCCAAAATTCTACACCAAACCATCGAAGTGATCAACCCAATAATTAACAACATAGTCAATTCGTCGCTTAACACAGGAATTGTCCCCCCCCGGTGGAAGAAAGGAATTGTCAAGCCTCTCATGAAAAAGGCCAATAAATCACCATCGGACTTGACCAATCTGCGCCCGATCTCACTACTCCCCGCCCTAGGAAAAATAACCGAACAACTGGTCTATAGAGAACTTAGACAATACCTGGAAGCAAATAACATACTCCACCCGCAGCAGTCGGGTTTCCGTCCCAAACATTCGACGGAAACAGCGCTGATTGAACTATCAGACACTATCAAACTGCTCCAAGATCAGCGAAAAAATTCAATTCTCATCCTTCTTGACCTGACGGCGGCGTTTGACACCATTTCCCATTCCATCCTCATCAGTAGACTGATGAACATAGGGATTTCAGACCTCGCTTTATCCTGGTTAAAATCATTCCTTACAGACCGATCACAGACTGTCGCTCTTGGCCCTTTCCATTCAAAAGAAAAAACGATTTCCTCAGGCGTCCCACAGGGTTCTATCCTAAGTCCCCTCCTTTTCAACATCTATCTCATCCCTCTTCTATCCTTGATTGAATCCTTTGGAATACCTGTAACCTCCTACGCCGATGACACCCAGCTCATCGTGCCCTTGGATGGTAGCTCCACCAGCGCCGAACTCAACCTCAAGAACTGCTTAACGGAGGTCTTCCATTGGATGAACGTAAATCATTTGAAATGTAATTCAAATAAAACGGAGATTCTCCCAATTGGAAAGAACACCTCCTTCAGCCCAACCCTCTGGTGGCCAGACGACTCAATTGCCCCCCCCCAAACTGTAACTACAGCCAGGAATCTAGGCGTCATTTTCGACTCAGATCTTTCCTTTGACCAACATGCTAAGACTGTAGCCGGCAAATGCTTCGGGACTATAAGATCCTTAAGAAAGTTTTTCAACTTCCTCCCTCTCGACGCCAGAAAAAGTGTAGCAGTAGCCCTAATAATTTCACGATTAGACTACTGCAACGGCTTACTGGCAGGGGCAAAAAAGAGCACCATCGCTAAACTCCAGAGCGTGCTTAATACAGCTGCTCGACTTGTACTCAAACTGCCCCGTAGAGCCTCCATCTCCGCAGCCCTTCGATCCCTACATTGGCTACCTCTCCATAAGAGAATTTTATTCAAAATTCTAATCATCGCCTTCAGAGCTTTCAATAAATCCGGTCCAAAATACCTCCACAAACGTTTTCCCCACTACACCCCCAGGCGATCTCTCCGTTCATCCCAGGACAACCTCATCTTGCCTACAAAGTATAATCTGAAGACGAAGGGAGCCAAAACCTTAAGCTACTTGGCCACCATAGCATGGAACAATCTGCCCAAAGACCTCAGGCAACTAACGCAAGAAAAACCATTCAGAAAGGTTCTTAAGACGTGGATCTTCAGCCTTCCCGATGATCTCGCTAAAGCAGCCATCTAATGCCCTCTCCGCTCCCAGACCGATAATCAAGGATTCTTAGCGCCATGATGCTCCTTCCGGAGCGAACGCCGCGCTCTACAAATACCCCTACAAATACAAATACAAATTATTCCCAGTATGGGCGGTACCCTGCTTTAGTACAAAGGACAGGATGCTTGTATTACCTTATTCGTGTTCATCTAGCGACGTGCTGCGTGGCCGTCTTCATTTGCTCTAAGTGCCGGTTTTGGATTACATTTCTGCAAGAGTGCAAAACAGCGTATAAGTGTGTTTGAAAGGGGAACTGTTGTGCCCTGTTTAACCCCTTCGATGCTGATGACGAGCTCAGCTCGTCATCACCCACGGGAGGCTTGTGCTGATGACGAGCTGAGCTCGTCATGTAACTCAGAATTTTGGAAATCCCAGCACACAGCGGGAAAACCGCTAGCAGTCAAGGTGTTAAAAACAGAAATCTGGACTTACTCGTCAGTAGATGCGAGTGGAGCGGAAATGGATGCCACTATTTATTTGATTTCCAGGCCGTCGTGTGTCCTGTGAAAGACAGAGGGGGAATCACTTAACTGGTCCACTCAAATTGAAAATCAGTGCCGCGGCCAGTGCAGCTTGGAAAACTCACCGTATGGTTTTCAAACTCTCAGCGATGTCAATTTCATGTCAACCACGGGTTCGTGCAGTCAGCGAGGACCGTGCATGCGCGGTTGCATTCAATATTCTGGTCCCGGTCACGTGGTGCTAGACTGACCAATCAAACCCACATAGGACGCTTCCAGTGTTTGCATTGTATTGTGGGAATTGTAGTGACAACAGTGCCTAGCATCTATGTCAAACTCTCATGAAAGAATCTTCGTGTTTCTGGAACATGTGTAAATTCTATGCCCTATTGACTTCGTTCAAGCAATTTAGTCCTTTGTTTACACTGTCAAATTTCATGATGAGGTACGCCTCTTTGCGCAGCAGTGCAGTCTCAACGCACGGCGATTGGTGTTTGGGGTCAATCCAAGTTCACACTGTCCACTTGAAATCGTTTTCACCAGCTTGAAGCAGGCGTAAGGTTTTGACGCAGTGGCGTCATAAAAGTGACTCTGTGAAATCTTGTAGATTTCACTGTGTAGCTTTTACGAGGCTTTCCTGCGTGGGAACGCCCACCCTGCATACATTATACCTGAAGCAGATATAATGTAGCGCAGGACTTTACAACGTTGTAGATGTGTCGCAACATAGTGCGTTGTTTACGATGCTGCTGCATCACAAAAGTGACGCAACTGCGGCAAAAAAGTGTCGCAAGGGGCTTGTAAATCTGCCCCTCAATTTTTGGGCAGGAAGCGGCAGAAAATTGCTGCTAGTCTTCCCATCGTACAAAAAAATCACTTCCGCACTACTTCATTTTCATTTTTTATTTCCCTTTCCATCTTGAACTGGTACAGAAAACTAAAATGTCGCCTGCATCCTTTTCGAGGTGCACTGATGGTGACACATGCGCACAATGGCGTGATAATGAATGCGCGCACTTACTTCATCATGCATTTGAGCGGCAACAAAATGGCGCAGCTGCCAGGAGCAGCTCCTTTATCAAGCTTTTTTCTTTTCTTTTTCCCTTTTGAATGATGATGTACAGCATCTAAAATAAAAAAAATTCAGCTGTAGAGCATCACAAAAAGGCATTGGCAAAAGCAATATGTCTCAGAGGTGATAGCTATTGGCTTTGAGTAATGAACAGTGATTATTTGGACTAAAAACACATGTGGCATATTAGTTTAAGTGTATCAATGTATAGCGCACTCTAGCCCATAAGAGCTTCCTAGCGCTAGGCAAAGGGAACAGAAGACAGGCAGGAGTCTAGGCACCAGAAAAGCACATTCATCATTCTAAGTGTGGATCTGGTTACAGAATAACCAGTCATTAGACTGGAGTGGGGGCAGCTGGCAGGGGGTGTAGGGCTCTTTCAGAGGCAGTGCCTGGATTGAAGGGTGATTGGGCCTTCGGCGCAGACCTCCGCAGCCCATTCCGCGCAGTACTAATGATCTTTGTGAATTGCTGCAGATCGGCTTTAAATGAGCCTGCAGTTGCCACGCTGGTAATTATAGGTGCTGATAATCGAATCTGGAGCTTAAACTAATAGGATTTTAACTTGGTCCCACTAATAGCTGTCTGCGAACCCTGCCTGCTCCCTGAGCTCAGTGGCCGAGCCACACGCGATGAGCCGCTGCCTCCTAGGCAGATGCGAGCTCCATCCGCTGCCGCGGACCAGTCAGTCAAACGCCGCAACCACACGGTATGTAGCAGCCATGGGGCATATTTACAAGGGCTTTATCTCCACTTTTTTGGGCTTAAAAATCCAAAAAAGCGGAGATAAAACTATCACTCTATTTACAAGAGGGTGCTAACATGCATAATCGCATGTTAGCACCCTTTTCCCCCATTGCCTCCCTTTGCATCTCTAATGAGATGCAAAGTGGGCGTCACTGGGCATACCCAGGATGGACTACCTTGCAAATATTGCTGATGTTCACATTGCAATATTTACAAGGCTGCCCCAGCATTTTAGCAGATGTTAGTTTTGGGAGAAAACTGCTGTTTTCTCCAAAAACTAATGTCTGCTAAAATGCAGACTTACCTATCCCTAACATTGGGGTGGATTATGCTGATACGACCCTGCGGGACGTATCAGCAAGGTTATCGCCGTTTTTCAAGGAACATCGCTGGAAAACCAGCGATATTCCCTGCAAAACGGTGATAACCTCGCTATCTCTGGAATTTTTATTGCCCTGGAGAAACACTTTGTTAATAACGTGCTACCAGGGTGATAAATTCTAGAGATAGCCTGCGATAACAAAATTATCGCTAAGCACGGCCAGCGATAATTATCGCTGGCCATTGATAATATGCCCCCATATTTGTTATTTGAGGGCCAGAGCGTATAAACTGCACCAGTGACAAGCAATTTTGCAATAGTCTTGAGACCTGCTTTCACCCACCGTCTCATACAAATTATTATGTCTGGTATCACTCACGACCTTTTTGATTTTACTAAAATTATATGTATAATATGCTTACTTACAGAGGATTTTTGTGTCATTCACATTTTTTCTCCCCTACCCAATGGCTCAGCCCACTTCACCCATTGGTTAATGTCACAGTGAGTGACAGCATTCAACTCTTTCACAAGGAGCACATCCGCTCACAAAGTAGTTCCTTTCATTGCAGGGACTGCAATAGCAATGTATGCATTCCAAGACCAGAAAACTATTTTTGCTTTTCCTATATATTTTTTTTAATGTGCAAGTGTTTAGAAGATCCCACAACAATGTTTTATAAAAGAAAACCATGGCTCTGAAGTTGAAGGACAAAATCTTCATACAAGAGTCTTGTGCCATTCCAATAGGAGGTAAGTCCTTTATTTCATGTTAGGCCCTTAGGTTACAACAACAGTCGGCAGGTCCTGTCAGTTCTCCTATGCTCCCGCCAAGTTTCCCTCTCTCCTGCCTGCCACTCCACACCACACACCCACCCTCTATGACATCATTCGCTCTCAGCATTGCACACACCAGCTCCTACATACAGGAGTAGGGGCACCCAGGATCCAACGCAGCAGCTCAGACACACAGGGAATGGCGGCACACATGTCAAAACAAAACTAGTATTGACAAAGCAAAAAGGCTGTCAGCCCCCGCCAGACCGAATGGCTTTGCTAATGCTTGTTATTTTTGCTCCAGTAAATTGGTGCAGATGTTGGATTTGTACTGGTCTTTGATGAGAGTGCCACTGTACACATGGCCAGAACCAGTACACAGCTAGTCTCTCTGCAGCAGTAAATGACATGTTGCAGTATAAGGCACTGCTGTGCCTCTGCCTCAGAGCTGCTTTTAGGCCTAAAGGGATGAACAGACTTAAGGGCATCGGAGCGGGATCGCGGCCCTGTCCACAGTCCACAGTGGGGTTTCCTACTCTCCTCTGAGGCGTGTGAGTGTTAGTATGATAAGGGGAGAGCTGAGCCCTCTGAACCCCACCGCCCACTGTTGGGATTTGTCGTTCTCCTGGGGGGGGGGGGAGTTGGTGTGTGTGTTCATGAGTGCATGTGTGCAACCTCCACCCCCACTGCCTACACTGGTGATTTTCCACTCTCCCCTGATGCTATGTGTCTTTGTATGAAGTGTAAGATATGAGCCATAATGCAGCCCATTCACCCCGCCCCTCAGTGAGGGTTTCCCACTCTCATCTGAGGCGTGTGTGTGTGACAGGGTGCGAGATGAGGAAAAAGGCACCCCCAGGCCTATCCTGAGTACAGTTGGATTTCCCACTCCTCTGGCGTTGTCTGTGTCTTTGATCGATGGGTTGAGAGATAAACAAACAAAAGATGAAGGAAGCAAGGCTTACTATTGCCAGGCGATTGCCAATCTAACCACTGGCAATTAATCAGGGTACTATTCCAACCCAATGTTCTTTTTCTCACTTTGCCACTACAGTTTGGACCCAGCTATATGCAAATCAGTCTGACCCTGTGCCTCATGGGAACAGTCCAGCCCGAACTGCCAAGCCATGTCTTTCCTGGACCGGAATCAAGCATCCTAGGACCGGTTTCTGGCTATCAGCTACCTTCAGCCAGGATAGCTTGACTCCAGTGGTGTGGAGAGCATGGGACTCACGTCTGAGCATACCCAGCCCACTCGGGGTAAAAATTGCAAAAAAAACAGTTGATGGACAGAATGCAGAATAATGTCATACATTCACCCCAGTACAGAGATCTGGGCCTAAATCCTTCGTTTTTTGCTCACCACACTACCCGAGTTCAGACCCGGCCATATGCAAATCAGCCTTTACCCTGTGCCTCATGGGAACAGTCCAGCCCGAACTGCCGAGCCAGTCTTCCCAGGACCGACTGGAACATAAGGACCCTGGCACCAGTTTCGCTCTGATTGGGGCTCATCAGTTGAGTGTACCTTGGTTCCAATGGCAGGGTGAGCAGGACCCACGTCTGGGCAAACCCGTGGCCACCACACAAAGGTGATGGGAGGATGCTTGCAATGATTGTACCCACTGGCAATCGCCAAGGTAAGCACTTCAACCCACTGTTCCTTTCCCACTGGAACCAACCTACTCCAGACTCAAGAGCTTCAATCAGGGTGAAACCGGTCTTGGGTTGTTTGTTTTCCGGTTCAGGCAGGACCACCAGTTCAGGCTGGAGCAGGGTCAAAACTGATTTGCATAAGGCTGGGTCTAAACTGAGGAGAAGAGGAGGGCAAAAGAACTAATGCTACCCCAAGCATTGACAGGGGTTATTCTTATCGCAAGCTGCCTCCCAGCACCCTGTGTTTGGAGTAAAATATGAGTCAGAAGGCAGCACTGAGACCGCACCCCCACTGGGGACTTCCCACTCTCCTCTGATGTTTGTGTGTTTTTGATTGAGGGGTGAGAGAGGAGACTGAAGGCAGCACAGAGACCCCACCCACAATGGGATTTCTGGACCACAGTGGTCAGGCTGTACTAGAGGTGGGTGAGCCGATGAAGCTCGAGCCAGGCTCAAGTCTGGAGCCCGGCTCTGGCTCAGCTCGCGGTCCTGTTGGAACCTCGAGCCCATAACAAGCCGAGCTTTCATCAGGCTTCTGTCTGCCAGCCTCCCTCTACTGTCATATGCAAAGAGGTAAAAAAAACATTACATTTAGTGGTTGACTTGTGCAAAGTGAAGCCGAAAACTGGCTGGATGAATCACAGCTTCCCTGATTAACCAATTTGTGTGTTCTTAGGCAAATATTTTATTTTAGCATTCTTGGTTTTCCTTCACTACTACTTATGTAAGCATCTTCAAATACCGAGTTCAGAATACCTGCTGTACAAAAACATATTGTATTTGATTTATTGGTCTATAAATTGCTCTAATATAGGACACCTACAGGGTTCACATGGCAACTGTTTTGCTGCCTCTCCGTTCACTTATGGCCCTTTCACCAGGGTGTGGGTGGGGACAGGAATGGTTCTATGTTCATGTTTAAAAAGCTATCACTTATAATAAGTAATTCTCAGTGCTGGCTCAGCCCCCGTGAGTTGCAAGATGCGGGGTGCACGTTTGTCCTCTTGCACGGGACAGGCTGCTGGCGGATTGCCTTTTAGTTGGTTTATTGCCGTCCTCTACCCCGACCCTTCTAGTACTTTGTGTCTCTGGTGTGATGTTGTGTTGACCCTGCAATGTTTTTTATTCTGGCTCTTATAACACTGAGAAGGTTTTGAGTAGAGGACTGTAATTGTGTCCCCCACAAAATTGTATTTTTAAGGATTAAATGGGTTAATGGAATTTGCATGCAGGATGTAATGAGAATGGTGTGATAATTATGTTGCATTTCTTTTTTAGGTCGAGCCTGGGCAGCGCACTGCTCTGGGAGGTATGCGGTATTGGAGTATGGAATAGAAGCCCCGCCCACTCTAAACTCATATTTGTCATTAGCTTGTGTCATTGTCCATTAAATGCTGGCTTCTGATTCATTAATAGGCTTGTTACCTCCTCCTTAGTACCGCCTTGTCTTCATTCTTTTTTTTTTTTTGTAACTTATTTTTATTGCAGAAAAGACCAGCATGGTATGCGATTTGTCCGCCGTCCCAGAAGCGGGAGAGGTAATATGCATATAAAACACTTTGCCACACAGCCGTTCAGCCCACATCCCGGAGGCCGGGCGGCGCTTGCAAGATGTATGTTGAAGGCAAACCAATTTAGCCGGCGTGGATAGTCTAGATCACAGTAAATATCTGCTTTTGTGAAATGGGCTTGAATCCCATTGAACCCTCAACTCCCCTTCCCCCCCCCCCCTTCAACTTGTCAACTGGTCAGCCACTTGATACACCTTGGGTCGTTTTCAAGAGTCTTTGGTCACGTACATATACCAATCTATCAACCACCATTCCCACTCCCCCCCTCCCCCCACCCCTAGCAACCGCCAATTTCAGCATTTCCGTTTCCCCACGGGGTCTCATGTACCGGAGGTACCTCATTGTTGGGTGGCATAGTCCACACACGCCCCAGTATTACACAGTCCATATTCCAGTCCTCCTTTTTCCCCTTGGCACTCTCCCTCATCGCCCTCCCTCCAGACCGTGATACTGTCTCCACTTGGCCCACACCCTTCGGAACTTTTTGGGACATCCCCTGGCTTTATAGGTCACCCTCTCCGCTGCCATGTAAAGGTCGAGCCCCCGCCTCCATTCCTCAAGGGTCGGCGATTCTGCTGCTCCCCAATATTTTGCAATGTCTCGCTTGGCGACTACAAGCGCTAGAACCAGAAAAATGAGCAGGGGGCGAGGCAGGTCCACTTCAGTGGTCAGGCCCAGTAGGGCTAACTTAGGTTCTTGAGTGAGTTCCACCCCCAAAACCTCCGCCAGCTCTGTAAAGATGTCTGTCCAGTAGTTTTGTATGTTTGTGCATTGCCAACGGGTGTGATAGAAGTGCCCCTGCTGACTACCACACCTTAAGCATGCGGAGTCTGCTATTTTCCCCATCCTGAGCAGTTTCACTCTATCAAAATACGTCCTGTGTAGCACGTTTAACTGGATGAGGCGGAGCCTGGACTTGATCGCCACCTCCCGGGGGTGCATAAGGACCATCTCCCAATCAATATCTTCCATCTCGCCCACCTCTGCCTCCCACACTCCCCTCAGTCTCACTAGGTCGCCCAGCATATTATTAGTCAAGGTCTTATAGGTAAGGGAGACCGCTTTACCCAATATGTGTTCCTGGAGTAGTCTCCCCTCTAGTGGCGCATACTCAGGTATGTCAGCGAGTTGTAGCTTTTGTGCCCTCCAAGCGTGTCTCAATTGCATGTATTTGAACAATTGTGTGTGGCTGAGCCCAAATTCCGTCTTGAGAGCCTGGAACGTCTTCAATTCTCCCCTATAGATCATGTCGCCTATGTGGGACATACCTATATCGTCCCAGCGTTGGAAGCCTCTGAGTTTACCAAGTTCCGGGAGCCACCGGCAGTGCCACAATGGTGTTTGTCTGGTGAGCTTTCCCTCCCAGCCCATGCGTTTGGTGGCTTGCCGCCATGCCTTTAGTGTGATTGACGTCGCCGGTAGCAGCGATTCCCCGATCTTACCACCATATAAATAATAGAGAATGTTTCTGTTCGATAGTGTGTGTCTTTCCAACATATACGTCGGGTGGTCCGCCTGGACATGGATCCACTCGTTTATGGGCGTCAGGTGTTCCGCCCAGTAGTAGGCCTCCATATTCGGTAGAGATATGCCCCCACTATATTGGTGTCGTTGGAGTGTCTGTAGAGCTATTCGCGGCTGCTTTCCCAGCCATAGGAAGGTACGGAGATCTGCATGTATTTTCCGTAGCGTATCGGGCGGGAGCGGGTAGTATTAATTCTGGAGTGCATAGAGGAACTTAGGCAGGGTGATCATTTTGTACATCGCTGCCCGTCCCAGGAGCGTGAGCGGTAACCGTTTCCATCTGTCCATGTCCCTCACCGCGTCTCCCATGATTCTGTCTATATTTTTGGAGAAGGAGAGTTTCTCATCACGGGTGATATATATCCCCAGGTATATAAAGCCCGTGGACGTCGTGACCAGGCGTTCTGGGATGTTTCCCCACTGCTCCCTCCCTTGCGGGTCATATAGGACCGACTTGTGCCAATTGATGGTGTGGCCCGCCTGCGAACCAAAGCTGCCCAGTTCCCGGAATAATTCTGGCACTGTTATGTCGGGGTTGGTGACGTATAGGAGCACATCATCCGCGTAGAGTGATATCTTTTCCTGCATCGCCCCTGGGGTGTCTAATGAAAAGCCATGGATGTTTGGGTTCCGTCTAATATTAATTGCCAGGATTTCGATGGTAAGTGTGAACAGTAGGGGGGATAGCGGGCACCCTTGCCGTGTGCCCCTTGCGATCTTAAATTCGCGGGATAGTTTCCCGTTCACTCTCACTCGAGCTCTCGGGGCATGATATAGGAGCCGTACCCAGCCGCAGATCGCCGGACCAAAGCCAAACCGCTGGAGCACCGCCATAAGGAAGGGCCAGTGGACCGCGTCAAATGCTTTTTCTGCGTCAAGGGAGAGGAACCAGTGAGGTTCGCTCCTTCCCTTGACCTCCTGCAGCCAGTTATGGGTGCGTCGAAGGTTTAGTTTTGTCGCCCTGTCCGGGAGAAACCCCGACTGGTCCATATGTATCAGGTCTGGGATCACCGCCCTCATGCGTGTTGCCAGGATGGTCGCTAATACCTTCACTTCGATATTAAGGAGGGAAATGGGGCGATATGATGCACAGTCCTCTCTAGGCTTGCCCTCTTTGTGGATCGGCACGATGGTGGCCAGCGCGAGGTCTGGTGGCAGCGCGTTCTGTTGGAAAGATTCAGTAAGGAGGTTTTTGAGGTGCCGGGTCAGGAGGTCCGACGCTTTTTTGAAAAATTCCGCTGGGAACCCGTTGGGGCCCGGCGTCGTGCCCGTTTTTAGTTTTGCTATGGCGTCCGCAATCTCGTCAACCGTTATGTCGGCATCTAGGGCCGCACTGGACTCAGGCGATAGGATTGGTATCTCAGTCTGTTCCAGGTATTGCAGCGCCACATCTACGTCCCCTAGGTCCCTAGCTGTGTAGAATCTCTCGTAGTGGGTCGCGAACGCCTCCGCTATCGCCGCGTCGGTGCAGCACAAACCACCATCTCCCGTTTTGATTTGTTCCACCCACCGTGCATCTCTGTCTCTCCTGCTGAGCCAGGCCAAGAGCCTACCCGATTTATCCCCCACATCGTACAGACGATGTAGAGTTGCTAGTGACTGTGTCTTCGCCTCATTGGAGACCAGCTCCCTATATGTCCGCTGGGTATCTAGCAGGCGCCGCAACGTGTCCTCCCCCTTATGTGCCTGATAGTCCTCCTCCAGTGTCAGTATGGAGGCCTCCAGGGCTGCCACTTCCTCCTGCTGCCTCCGTTTCGCCTCTTTCAGCCTGCCCTGTATTCTGTCTCGTAGTACTGGCTTCATCGCCTCCCAGAGGGTTATCTTAGAGGCAACGGACCCTTCATTTTCGGCTATGTACACTTTAATGTCTGCCCTGACTCCGCTGGCAAGTTCTGGGGATTGGATGTCCCATGCCGCCAGTCGCCATTCAGTTCCTCTCCTCCGTCTTGCCCCCCCCACTTTCGCGTAAAGGGGTGAGTGGTCAGAAATACCCCTCGCCTTGTAGTCCACTACATCTTCCGCCGTTAAGTGTTGCCTAGCCATAAACAGATAATCTAGCCTGGAAAAGACTTTGTGTGCCCCCGAGTAAAAGGAGTAGGCGTGTTGTGTGGGGTGTCGCCATCGCCATATGTCCGTGAGTCCTAATGTGGTCATCGTTTGTGCCAGAGCTGTCTGAGGTCCCCCCCTACGTGGTAGCCCCGTACGGTCTAGTTCGTCTGACATCACGTCGTTGAAGTCACCTCCCACTATCTGTATGGTGTCTGCCGTGTCGATGAGGAGTGATGCTATCGCTTGAAGTGTACGTGGTTGAAGCTTTGGTGGCGCATACACCGACACTATAGTGTATCGCTGTCTCCTCCACATCCCTTGAACCCCCACATATGTGCCCTCTGGGTCGCTCCATGTGTGCGTGACGCAGAAAGGTGGCGACTTTTTAACCAGAATCGCTACTCCCCTCGAGTCTGAGGTGTACCCTGCGTGTGCCAGGACCCTGAGCCTACCTCTCGCTATGAATGCACAGTTGTCACCTTTGAGGTGCGTCTCCTGCAGGAGAACGACATCCGGCGCTAGCCTCTTGAGATATGCGTTCACTAGACCCCGTTTGACTTTCGACCCGAGGCCATTAACGTTCCACGTTAAAATGGATAGTGCCTCTTCCTCTCCTGGTTGCGCTGTTAGTGTACCTGCCATCGTGTGTGTTGATTCTGAGCTGTTAGCGGTGCGTACGGTGGGTGTGTCTGTGGCAGTGGTAGAGTAGGTTTTCTCGGGTGTTCCCCAACTGTGGCTTCCCCCCAACCTTGTTCCCCCTTCCCCCAACTTAACATAACTCTGTTCCCCATTGGACCCCCCCCCCCCCTCCCCACCACCCTCCCCTTCCAGCCTCATCCCCATATAGGACCGAGCTTTCAGCGGGAGACGGTCTGTCGCCCACCCACTCCTCCCCTCAACTTAACCGGCCCTCACCTTTCACCCCAACTCGAAAGGCTGTGAGAGCACTAGCTCCAGTGTCGTTTCTAACCCAATGTCTCAACCAGTTCAAGGAAAGAAAAACATGTACACTGGACAGGAGAGAGATAACAAACACAAGAAAGTACTGTCAACTTGCGTGTCTTCGTGCCTCCCGGCCGTCTTCTCTAGTATGCCACTCTGCAGTTCTCATGAGTGTGAGTCTTGCGTAGCGGAGTCAGTTCCACTCTGTTTGCCGGACAAGTCCCGTTCCAAATGGTGGATCTCCTTCTCAAGCGGGTGCACTGAGTCCCGTTCCTCACTGGGGTCTACCTCCTCAGGTTCCGATACTCCCTCTTCCGCCCGATCCTCGCCGTCTCCATCCGATAGTGCCGATTGGCGAGGGACCTGTCTTCGTGCACCCGCAGTGGAGGATTCTCCCGGTGATTCCGATCGCCCTCTTCTGGCCCCTGCGGATGTGCGGGCTTGATATGGTGTCCCAGGCGTGCGGGAGTGCAGCCTCCTCGATTTCCGCCTTTGTGGTTTTGGGAGGCCCCAGCTGACTCTTTCTCTCAGTGACCTGTCCAATTCCTCGCGCCCTGCCGCCTCTCTACTATTGAGGACAGGTCTCTCCTCCAGCCACTGCCAGGCGTCCTCAGGGTGTGTAAAGAAGAGTGATTTGTCCTTATAAATAACCTTGAGTTTCGCCGGGAAGAGCAGCATGTAGGTGATCTTTAGCGCCCTCAGTTTTGCTTTCACCAGGTCGAAAGAGCGACGCTGTTTCTGGACCTCCTGGCTATAGTCCGGGAAAATCATGATGGTAGTGTTCTCTAGGCGGATCTCCCCCATTTTCCTGGCCTCACGAAGAATTAGATCTCTATCAGCAAAGTTCAGGAAACGTGCAATCACTGGTCTAGGTCGTGCGCCTTCCGGGGGCTTCGCCAGCAGTGCCCTATGGGCCCTTTCGATTACGAAGCATGCCGAGAAGCGTGCCATTGGGAAAGTCGTGGTCAGCCAAGTGTGGAGGAAGGCTGCCATATCGTTCTCCTCGATTCCCTCCCTAAAGCCCACAAAGCGGAGGTTGTTGCGGCGTGCCCTATTTTCCGCATCATCCACCTTCCAAAGGAGTTGTCTGTGGGATGCTTGGAGTTCCGCCATGTCTTTGCGCAGCGTGGTAATTGAGTCTTCCGCCTCTCCAATTCGAGTTTCAGTTTCAGTGACTCGCGCCGAAAGGTTCCTGAAGTCCTGCCGGAGGAGGGTAACCTCGGACCCTACCTCACCTATTTTAACTTCCAGCGCCGCTCTCGACTCCTGGATGTCGGATCTTGAGGCTTGAATGGCCGCTAGGAGTCTATCGGTGTCCAGAGAGCCTTCCTGCGCAGCATTGGGGTGTTCCCTCCCTGGGCGGGAGGTCGCGAAGTTGTCCATGGGGCCTTGCTTCAGGGCTTTAGGGACAGGATCCTTCTTTCCCATGGTCGCCCACCGACGAGGTGCCGGTGAGTTCCACTCCCCCCCGCGCACTGGTTGTCGCAGTCTGTATGTTTCTCGAGATTGCGCGTATCAGCCGCCAGAGCCCACTCTGTGCCCCGGGATAGCTCCACGTGTTTCTGCTCTCTGCCCGTTGGCTTACCTTCACCCTGCCGGCGGACGCCGAGCTCCCCTGCTGCGCCAGCTATCCGTACTCCTCTCCAAGTCTTAAGGGCCACGTGGGCGCTCCCCAAGAGGGTCCCGCGCGGCCGAAACAATCTAGGTCAGAGGCAGCAGCGTCTTCTTCTGGGCCTCCCGCAGCTCCGGGCCCCACCGTCTCGGGACACCTCACTCCGGTGTTTGCTTGCGTGGGCAGGCTCTACGCAGGCTCCCCTGGACCGGCCCCCAGGAGCCTCAGGGTCCGCCGGCACCTTCTCTAGTCGCTGTCCGCCCCTTCTCCGCGCCAGCACCAATGTTTTCCCCCCCTCGGGTTGCGTTGTTGTCAGGCACGGGGTTGCCCCATTTGGGCGCCCTGTTGGTGAAGGGCAGCCCCGTCGGTGTAAGGTGCGCAGGGCCGCTCGCTACTGCTCCTGGTCCCCTGCGGGTAGGTGGGGAGTCCCCCTCAAGCAGCGCACGCCATTCCCCGTCAGGCCGCGTCCCCCCCAGGCAATCCCGGGTCCCCGACCGCCGGTCAGGCCGCCATGTTGGTAAAGGGCGGTCGCGGCCGGGGAGCAGTGCGGGGGGTGGGGGGAGGGGGGGAGGATTCCCACCGCTCACCTAGGGCTCTCCGTGGGGCGCCGCCGCTTCTGCCGGGGTCCGCTGTGCAGCGTGGTGTTCTCCCCCGGCATCGGCTTTCGAATCCTCGCCGCCAGCACCTCCTCTCCCAACAGCGGCTCCACCGTCACTCGGGGTCAGTCCGTGCGGGCTGTCGGGCCGCAACACCCCCTCTCCTGCCCCACGCCCCGCAGTGCCAGTGCGAGGACCTCCCGGCAGCTGTGCTCCGCTCTCCGTCGTCCGGTGTCTGGCTGATGCTAGCTGCGATCCCGGGGCGCCATCTTGTGTTTGCCGCCTCCTCCTTCTCTGACCAGGCAAACCCCGCGAAAGATAGGGTTCCAGCGGTTCCGCGGACCTCTCTCGGCAGCGTCTCAGCTTCAGCGTCTCTGTAGGGGGTCCGTGTGGCGAATTTTATATCTGTGGCATGAAGTGTACGGCGGATTTTGGTTGCGACGGCCGGGAGCTCCCGAGCCTTGCGTCTAGCTCGGCATGCTGCTAAGCCACGCCCCGCCTTGTCTTCATTCTTGACCTCCCATGAGGACTGGCCCCTTTACTTCGGTTGTTACACTGTATGTCTTTTTTTTTTTACTCTGTCAGCACTATTTTCTTTAATGAGTTTCTCCTACTGCAGGCACGACATGCTTTCCTGCAACATTAGGCGGGCCATGCAAGGTTTCACTTTCCGAGTAGACCGGGACAATGGCGGCCACTTCTTTGAATAGGTCTTGCATTTACAAGTTTCAGCTATTAGCATTGTAAATGACAATTCCTTTAATTTATTTTATATATGTGCTAGTTAGCAAAACAGATAAATAAGAGGCATTGTCATTTACAATGCCAATAGCTTAAAACTCTTGCAAATGCGAGACCTATTGCATTGCAAATGCTTGTTACCTCTAGTAATCATTGTTTATGGTTTTAACCCGTTCCGTGTTGGCCGACGGGAGCACTCCCTCCCTGGTGTGCCGTCACAGCCCCGCCCACTCTTTAGAACACCCACACCACGGCGGAATTGCCGCCACGGTTAAGGCGTTAATGAACGAATAAACTAATCATTACAAAAAATTATATAAGTACTTCTCAGTGTCGTATGATGTGATGTTTTAAAGTCAAACTTCCACCTTTAAAAAAAAATACACTTTCTTGAATTTTGGAGAGACCATATCAAATTTTACATGATATTTGTTGTATAATTTGCATGGCCAATATTTTCAGGGCCCCATCTGGAGCCAGATGGATTAACTTTGTGTTGCACTTTAACTTGGATTCGATTAGTTGTAGGAGCGATACAGTCCTCATCAGGCAGGGGCTCTAAGAGCCAATCCAGGCCCCTGCGTCGGCTCGCCCTGTTAGCTCGTTGGCTCGCCTGTCTCTAGGCCGCACATGATGAAACTGGCATCATGGATTACTACACGATGCATTCCAGGGTCTTGTTTCCTGTGCTGTCTGCTGGTTGCTCATAAGGTGTTGCTATGGTACAATATTGCTATGAGCTATGGGTTAGAAACTGAGCTGTGCAAGATTTGCATATGGCTGGGTCCAAACTGGGGTGGCGTGGTGGGTAAAAGAACGATGGATTGAACCCAGATCTTTTGACTGGAGAGAATGTTTGCATTGTCAGCATTCCGTCCATCATTTGTTTAGTGCAAAATTGTAAAGCATGAAAGCTTGCTACTTTGCACATTTAGAAGAAAATATTTGGCTGTTTCCGCAAGCGAGGCGCAAACTTTATTTGTTGATTATTTTAATGATGGAAAGCAGGACTTCTGTGCGCAGGGCCTGGAGATGATATGGCTGGGTGGCAGACATTGTGTTTCACTGCTGCCTCTCAGGTGATAGTGGGGAAACACCAATACCTGCCCTAGGGCCTGCTCCCCCAAGACCTTCTCTACTGATTCCCTCAATTCAACCCTTCAACAGCGTGTTCGCCACGTGCAGCCTTTCCATGCTTGTGTGTGGGGGTGGTGTTCGCCACGTGCTGCCTTCCCACGCTTGCGTGTGGTGGCGGTGTTCGCCACATGCTGCCTTCCCATGTTTGTGTGTGGTGGTGGTGTTTGCCACGTGCTGCCTTTCCATGCCTATGTGTGGGGGCAGTGTTCGCCACATGCTGCCTTCCAATGCTTGTGTGTGGGGGCAGTGTTCACCATGTGCTGCCTTCCCATGCTTGTGTGTGGGGGTGGTGTTCACCACGTGCTGCCTTCCCACGCTTGCGTGTGGGGGCGGTGTTCGCCACATGCTGCCTTCCCATGTTTGTGTGTGGGGGTGGTGTTGACCACGTGCTGCCTTCCCATGCTTGTGTGTGGTGGTGGTGTTTGCCACGTGCTGCCTGCCCACGCTTGTGTGTGGGGGCAGTGTTCGCTTGTGGGTGGATGCAGTGTTTGCCACGTGGTGCCTTCCCACGCTTGTGTGTGGGGGCAGTTTTTGCTTGCGTGTAGGGGCGGTGTTCGCCATGTCCTGCCTTCCCACACTTGTGTTTATTTATTTTTTATTTGAAAAGTTTTATATAGCGCTGGCTAGACCCAGAGGTATCAGTGCGCTTTACATGAATTGCAGTGAGTTACAGGTTACATAGTTACATCACTTAAATCAGAGTCACAGCGGGAGGGGGAGGTAGGGAATACACAAAACAATGTCAGATGTCCGACTAGGTAGGTGACGGCCGAGAGGGTGAAAACAGGGCCAGACTCCTCTTTTAGCTACACGTGACAGCTCCAACCTGGCATCGGCCAAGGTTGCTCATGCATCGAGGTGAGTACAAACAGTTTTAACGCCCATGGTCAAAGGTCCAACAGAAGTTCAGAGGGACGTTATTTATGAGTTATATATAGTGCTGGCTACACCAGAAGGTATCAGAGCACTTTACATTAGGCTACACAATGAATAAAAACAAGTACATATTACGTCAAAAATTCGTGGTCAGGTTAAGAACATAATGGCAACAAACATTGTGTGTGGGGGCGTTGTTCGCTACGTGCTGCCTTCCCATGCTTGTGTGTGGGGGCGGTGTTCACCGTATGCTGCCTTCCCATGCTTGTGTGTGGGTGCAGTGTTCACCGTATGCTGCCTTCTCATGCTTGTGTGTGGGGGCGGTGTTTGCCATGTGCTGCCTTCCAGTGCTTGTGTGTGTGGGCAGTGTTTGCCACATGCTGCCTTCCCACACTTGTGTGTGGGGGCGGAGAATGCCACGTGCTGCCCTCCCATGATTGTGCGCGGGAGAAGGCAGCATGTAGCGAACACTGTCCGCACACATGTGTGGAAAGGCAGCACATGGTGCACACCGCCCCCACACACAAGCATGAGAAGGCAGATGCGGGATATCTGTCGTCATTGTGAAGGAGTGGCCCGTCCACCGAGATCTAAATCAGGCCCTAGGATACAATAGCATTTATATTTCAGAGGACAGGATATCCGTCACCGTTGTGATGGAGTAACCCGCCCAGGAGATCTAAATCAGGCCCTAGGATACAATAGCATTTATATTTCAGAGGACGGGATATCCATCACCGTTGTGATGGAGTAACCCGTCCACCGAGATCTAAATCCGGCCCTCGGATACAATAGCATTTATATTTCAGAGGACGGGATATCCGTCACCGCTGTATGGAGTAACCCGTCCACCGAGATCTAAATCAGGCCCTAGGATACATTAGCATTTATATTTCAGAGGACGGGATATCCGTCACCGTTGTGATGGAGTAACCCGTCCACCGAGATCTAAATCCGGCCCTCGGATACAATAGTATTTATATTTCAGAGGACGGGATATCTGTCACCGTTGTAACAGAGTAACCCGTCCGATGAGATCTAAATCAGGCCCAAGGATACAATAGCATTTATATTTCAGAGGACGGGATATCTGCCACTGTTGTGACGGAGTCACCCATCTGCCGAGATCTAAATCAGGCCCTCGGATACAATAGCGTTTATATTTCAGAGGACGGGATATCCGTCACCGTTGTGATGGAGTACCCCGTTCGCCGAGATATGAATCATGCCCTAGGATACAATAGCATTTATACTTCAGAGGACGGGATAGCGGTCACCGTTGTGAGGGAGTAACCCGTCCACCGAGATCTAAATCCGGCCCTCGGATACAATAGTATTTATATTTCAGAGGACGGGATATCTGTCACCGTTGTAACAGAGTAACCCGTCCGATGAGATCTAAATCAGGCCCAAGGATACAATAGCATTTATATTTCCGCGGACGGGATATCTGTCACCGTTGTGATGGAGTAACCCGTCCACCGAGATCTAAATCCGGCCCTCGGATAAAATAGTATTTATATTTCAGAGGACGGGATATCTGTCACCGTTGTAACAGAGTAACCCGTCCGATGAGATCTAAATCAGGCCCAAGGATACAATAGCATTTATATTTCCGCGGACGGGATATCTGTCACCGTTGTGATGGAGTAACCCGTCCACCGAGATCTAAATCAGGCCCTAGGATACAATAGCATTTATATTTCAGAGAACGGGATATCCGCCACCGTTGTGATGGAGTAACCCGTCCGCCGAGATCTAAATCAGGCCCTAGGATACAATAGCATTTATATTTCAGAGGACGGGATATCCGTCATTGTTGTGATGGAGTAACCCGCCCAGGAGATCTAAATCAGGCCCTAGGATACAATAGCATTTATATTTCAGCGGACGAGATATCCGTCACCGTTGTGATGGAGTAACCCGCCCAGGAGATCTAAATCAGGTCCTAGGATACAATAGCATTTATATTTCAGCGTACGGGACATCCGTCACCATTGTGATGGAGTAACCAGTCCGCTGAGATCTAAATCAGGCCCTAGGATACACAATAGCATTTATATTTCAGAGGACGGGATATCCGTCACCGTTGTGACGGAGTAACCCGTCCGGCAAGATCTAAATCCGGCCCAAGGTGTGGAAACAGGAAAAAGCCGGTCTGGCTAAATTCATACTCGTAATACAGGGGCCTCTCCTCGCTGCCAGCTCCGGGTCTGTTTTGACAGCATCTCTTCTCATCTACGCTGTCCTGTACATCACAGCTGTGTCATTACTCTACGCAGTCTCATGTACAATGCGAAGAGGATGGAGTGTTCCCTGTGAGGAGAAATTATAACAGACGTACGGAACTGGATGTCAGGTTCTTCTCTGTCTGCGGTCTCATGGACAGATTTAGTGGACATAGAAGGACGATCCATATCCTGAGCCTCCAGGGAGCAGATAACAATATTTTCGAAAGTGCACAAGATAAACTTAATGATTTAGCAGAGGACCCTAACACATAGGAGAGACGGCTAAAGCTGACTTGCATCGCCTGCCTGGTGACAGAGGTTGGTCTTAACTTCTCGCTCCTCTGGGCTACATACAGAGAACATTCTAGAGTGGAACCTATAGGAATCCCTTCCAACATGACATGCGGCTCACTACCAAACGCGTCACCACCAAATGTGTCTCCACCATATGCGTCACCACCAGGCGCGTCAACACTAACCCTTGAAAGCACATATCCACAACCATGAGAAATGGAAGCAGGCCTGGCTATCAGATCTGCGATATTGTTTTCTGTGCTTGCTTTCAAGGAATATGTGAAGTGGAAAATGCTGCCATCGACTAATGAAAGTGCAATCCATTAGAGCTGGGCTGGCAGCGCTGAAGAACGATGGCACGAGCTCCTTCCCCGCTCTTCAGGGGCTCCGATCAGCTTTAAGGAGTGTTTATAGCCGTCTCATCTTCCACTCAGGGGTAAATCGCATTAGGAGACTGACGTTCGCCTTCTCGATTCTCCCAAGATGGTAGTCAACTGGACAGAGGATATACCTGCCGAGGCCTGCTATAAATAGGGTGATTGGCCTGTTGAGAGCCCCCTCCTCAGGGACCACAATGACGAGGACAAGCAACAAAAGGCAGTCTCAATACACAACAGGTCATCAACCAACTTACGACCAAAGGTATCAAGTTGCCGTACCAGTCCTACTGGTTTCAAACTCCCGGCCACACTCAGGGCGTGGCAGAAGAGTTTACCTTTCTCCCTAAGATCTTGTACCTCCAGAATAGAATGGACTTTCCTTGGACGAGGATGTGTAAGGCAAGTTTCTGGAAAGGAATGACAGTGTATGTCATATGTCCTGGGATGTCATGTATGACTTGGGATGTGATATGTCCCTATTTCATTGGTGCTGCAGTGAGAAACACTAAATGTAAATTCGTATTTGTAAAGCGCAAACTACTCACCCTTACGGGTCTCAAGGCGCTGGGGGCCATCGTGGAAATTAAGTGTGCTATTGCCCAGAGTCACATGGTGCTGAGCTGAGGCCGACGCCGGGTATTGAACCGTGAACCCTGTGCTCCGAAGTCAGCTGCCCTGGCCGCTGCTCCACACCTCAGCATAATCTCTGGTTCGGTGGAGGTTGTTACCAATGTCAGGCAGAAGAAATGAGTTTCTAGCAGATGAAGGAGGAGGCTGAGTCGATCAATCAATCAGGATTTGTAAAGCGCTGCAAATCACAGAAAATATCTCAAAGCGCTGGTGTTGCTGCTGCTTCGTGGAGCTCTGTTCATTCAAGCAATCATGTCTCGAGTCCTTTTCTGAATTCCCTGAGCGATGCGGCGTTCCTGAGGTGCAGGGAAAGCAGACTGGGTGAGGGTGCATTATCGCTAGGCAGTTATTTAGGTCAGAACTTCCACTGGACGCCCGCAAATTAGTGCAGGTTTTGGAGGCTCCATCAAGAATAAGTTAGCGGGACAAGAGTCATCAGAGCTTGAGGAAGCAACGAGGGAGCAGGAAGCAGCATGTACGCCGGGGGCTGTACCGACGCCCTGTGGGAGGAGCTACAGATTGGCTGCCCACAGTGTTATTGGTAACGTAGGTGTACTCTGTACTCAGTAGAGAGTTCATTCAGTTTTTACTTGTTTTAATAATGACAGTAAGCTCAGGTGGCAACTTCCATTTCAAATCCAATAAAACTTTAAACAGTTGCCTGTGGGCTTAATGTCCAAAAGCCTGTGTGCAAAAAGTGGATGCAAATTGAACTCCAACTTTTTGCAACCAGGCTTTGATTTCATCATACAACCTATGCACTGATAGGCTGCGCTGTAAAATGACCAGACACAAGTTGTTGCAGAATGACTTAACTAATGAATATTAATTAGCCAGGGAGCTATCCGCATTTGCTATACGTGATTGCATGTAAACCCAGGACGGTGGCTCGCATGGAACAGCAGCATTGAGTTCATTGATTATTTGGTTTTAGAAAGCGCGTGCGACTCCCTGGGGGTACCTATTGCTGCAAAATAACGTCATTGATCCATGCACTGTGCTACACATAAACGGGCCGATTCACAAAAGTACTGTGTAGTAAAGGTACGAGTGCAGAGTCTCTCCACTCGTGGCGCCATCTGCACACTTGGGGCGGAATCTCTTCTCTGAGAGCAGCTGTGCGGAGATTCTGCCCCGAGCATGCAGATTCCATCCTGAGTGAGGAGATTCTGCCCCGAGCACGCAGATTCCACCCTGAGTGAGGAGATTCTGCCCCGAGCACGCAGATTCCACCCTGAGTGAGGAGATTCTGCCCCGAGCACGCAGATTCCACCCTGAGTGAGGAGATTCTGCCCAAGCGTGCAGAATCAAAAATTAGCTAGCATTCGCGCCAAGAATTTTCAATTCTATTAAGGACACGGAGGCGAGGATTATGCTTCTCTTTCTTATATTTGCTACTCACAGCAGCCAATGAAAAACGTTTTGTATGCAAATAAAACTACATTTCCCATGATGCTTGTACATACATCACATCCTGTATAGCCCCATAAGAGCTGCTGCATCCTGTGTCTCCTCCTCTTTCTTTGCTAGAACATATACAGTCCACACATTTTATAAATCCAGTCCTTTTCACAGAATATGAGTCTCAATAAACATCCTTCAACATGGAAAACCAACATTAATACATCCAGTCCTTTCACGGAATACGAGTCTCAATAAACATTCTTCAACATGGAGAACCATCGTCAACTGGAAAGATCACGTCTTCTAAGCCAGAAGAACACCTGCTCCTTCTTCTTTACTCGAAGCTGAAAGGAACGAGAGGAAAAACCCGTAACTTCTGCTGATACAGAATATCAAGTACATGCGGGTGGGCAATTATTACCAATACTGTAATAAACCGGGTGGGATAATCCTCGCCTCCGTGTCCTTAATAGAATTGAAAATTCTTGGCGCGAATGCTAGCTAATTTTTGATTCTATTACAGGACCGGAGGCTTCGGATTATGCTAGTTCAACGCTTATCAACACAATTACAGTCTTAAATCTCCCACCGGTACATAATATACTGTTTAAATAGAGTCTGAGAAACTCCATCAGAAGAATTAAAACTTGCACAACAATGGAATCATCAAAACAAGAATGAAAATTATTGTAACTGAGCGAACTGCGCCTCACAATTGGTTCTAACACCCATTCCGGCAAAAGGCCCTCAATCATCGGCTGTAATAGCACCGTACTCACATATAGAATGTCAATAATCATCAACAATCATATGAACATCTATTCGAAAACCTCAGATAGTAAATCCGAGAATCATCGTTGTAAGCCATGAGGCATGTGAAGAACACCCATAAAGTGCACTATCTCGAATTCGTGGGACCAGGTCCTGACCACATGCAGTTCAGATCTCGCTGACAGAGCAACTTCCTAGAGTATATACTGTACCTGTAAAACGCGGGCTTGCCTCGCCAAAGGAACACCTGAAGGTGGAATGCTTCGTAACACAGCCTGACAATATTTAATGTCCAGTGGACATACTATTATATGTCTAGTAATAAAAAGGAAATCACGAGAATTCGTCCGATTTGGAATATTTACGCCACCAAAAGAGTTCGGAAGAAAAAACCCCGACCCAAGTTCAGCAACTTGCCCTGAACCGAGAATAAGCCGCAGAAAAACCGGCCAAAATGGACGCTATAAGGTGAACGTTACCGACGTCCCCGTACAATATATGGTAAATAACGTACAAGTAGAGAAATCAGCCCTCACAAAGCCGCCAATATCCACAAGCGACCCGCCATCGCCGAAACTTATGTCGTGAATGGAAGGACCCAGAAATCCGAAATGAACGCCCTCAGCACGTTCGAAAAACAAGGAAGGTATTGTAGATACCAGAAACTTGATAGTAAATAAATCAAAGTCTGAATACCTACTACCTAGGGAAAACTGTATTTACCACATCGCCACGTGTCAAACCCAGACCCGTGCTTACTAAACGGCAACGATGAATCTGCGGGCCGGAGTTCCCTGGTGAACCATAAAGGCATCTGCCTTGATCTACATGAGTGCTACTTCATGAGAAAAGGGGGAAAATTGTAAGGTAAGGCAGGAAACCGAGCTGGCCTCCGCGGACCCAAGGGGCATTGGAATATCAAATGGAGTCCACCCTGCCTGAAAGTTACGACCCAGTCATCGGAAATACAAAGGAACCGGAAGGAACAAACCTTTACTGTCATGTAGTTTAAGGAGGTATACCGTTTTAACAACCTAAATATGAAGGTTTCGGCAGAATGGCCTGAGCCCTGGAATAAGTCGACTAAAAGATGACCTATATGCCCATATCTGCTGATCGTTCTCGCAGTCGAGATATTGCGCATGTTGATCAGTAAGCCTGCAGAGGCGTGCACGACAAAAAACTCGAATAACTGAAGGATCGGAAAACTGTTTGAATGACGGTGCCCAACACACCGCTACAGTGGCACTCACATGAAGGGAAACACATGCACTGATAGCATCGGAAAGCCAACCTTGCACTGTAGATTGGGTCGTACAACCACTGAGTTGTGCAGGGTTGAGATAAACCTGGAAACTTAAACTAAGAGTCACAAATGTATGAAGGTTATAACCGGGCTATCCCAGCACATCAATCCGATGACTGGAAATGTGAGACCAAGGCCTGTTAAGATAGACCTATCCATACATAAATGTATCCCATTAACTCGAAAGGTAAAATAACTCGGTACTCGGAGGGTACTAGAGAGCTCAGAGCTTGGCATAACCTACACCTCGCATCAACCATTAGAACCGCTACCGGAACAACTGCCATCATAGGGAAGGAGAAGATCACAGACACTCTCCTGAACGTTATATGCCAGAAGCTGCGGAAAACGATGGAAAAATGCATAAATATGACCACAAACAAAAACATCAACCCTTTATACACTCAACGATAATAAATCTGTCCCATAGGGGCCTGTCGCAAAAAGGCCTACCTGGATCTGATGTCCTGGTGTCCAACCGTATGAAAGGCTTTGCGCCTCTCGGACGATCTGGCGCAAATGGCGTCATACCGACGCCTACCGCCGATCGTGGCTGACTATGATAATGATTTGCAGCCTGTCAAATCTGGGATCCCTTTCCGAGACGACTGGAAAAAAAGAAATTTGGTGACACCGTCGGGTAATTCCTCAGCTACACCCAAAAAGGGGGTGTCGCAACGCCCTAGGCTAAATCCCGTCACACGCGTCGGCTGCCTTACGTGTTGGCGAAAAGGAAATACGAAATAAAAATAAGAGATAAAAATAAATAAAATAAAATAAAATAAAATAAAAATAAATAAATATATATAAAAATCATGCTCAAGGACTCGTGGTAGCAGAAGGAAAAAGGGGGACGTCAATCAAGCCCTGTCACCCTGAGTCAGGTAACGTCATACTCGAGGCCCAGTTGACCACACAAGAACGGGAAGAACCTGGGTGTCAACATAATTAGTTCAGGAGGCTCTTGCGCTCCCATCGGTAGTTGTCATCCTCCAATATATATATATATATTCACTGAAAAAACCATAGGTTATAGGCCATATATAGTTAGGAATTTGCATTTACAAAACCTTGAAAATTCAATGAAAAAACCATTGGTTATAGAACATATATAGTTAGGAATTTGCATTTACAAAACCTTATTTTACTCGCATAAAACCATTGAAATTCCATATATAGTTAGATGCGCTAACTATATATCGCGCACCCGCAATCCACTGCTGATGATGTCACATATTACATCATTCATGACATGGTCAGTGACATCACTGATGACATCTCAAATGACATCACTGATGACATCACTGATGACATATCAAATGACATCACTGATGATATCATTCATGTGATAATACGATGAACCTCTTCAGACTCTAATATAACCTTAGATACAATCAGTGTAAACAGACACTCACAGACTGTCACTCATTCATGGAGTTACTCACACAACTAGTCAGTCATGCAAACAATCAATCACACCTCCATTTCCTCAACTATACAGTTATACAAACTTTACTTATTCAAACATATACTAACACATATTTTCTCTCTTATACAATCACTGATACAAGTTGTCAATGATCCATGCAACCACTGACACATTCACTAGCTCTTATACAGTTATTTATATATGTCAACTCTCACATGTACTGTGTTTTACATATGTACTTACTTTGACATGTAGCACTGAGATATCCATTCACTCACCAATACACTCATGCACACAGTCAACCACCCATACAGCTGTTTCCACATGCAATTTTGAACCCATACATCTAGTGAATCAGCTGTTCACACATCTATGCACAGAGTCACACACCTCCCAGCCACTCACACACATACTCAGTCTCCCATACAAATACTTGGGCAACCAATCAATAACCCATATAGTTACTCATATAGCTACTGATCAACACATGCAGCAGTTTACAGAACAACAGATATAATGATGCACAAATTAATACAGTTTAATCACTAACCCATGCACTCAGTGAGACACATTTAATCACTCCCTCATACAATCAGTCATGCACCTACTAAATCCTTCATTCAGACATTTATACATCCACTCATTCTTCAATATGTAAGACATATTTTAACTTTACAGAAACATACAGTCACTGGATGTTGTCATCAGTGATGTCATTTGAGATGTCATCAGTGATGTCATCAGTGATGTCACTGACCATGTCATGAATGATGTAATATGTGACATCATCAGCAGTGGATTGCGGGTGCGCGATATATAGTTAGCGCATCTAACTATATATGGAATTTCAATGGTTTTATGCGAGTAAAATAAGGTTTTGTAAATGCAAATTCCTAACTATATATGTTCTATAACCAATGGTTTTTTCATTGAATTTTCAAGGTTTTGTAAATGCAAATTCCTAACTATATAAGGCCTATAACCTATGGTTTTTTCAGTGAATTTCATTGGTTTTTTAATAGCAAATATCAAAAGCTGTAAAATGTCAAGAACGTGATAGGTAAAAACGTTTTCGTGTTTATGCACGCTGATGTGCTTTGAACGCTGCCCCCCCCCTCTTTTCTCTTAGTAGTACTCTCTCTTTGCAGATAGTGAAGAGTAGTTAACGCAGGCCTTTACCCCGTTGTAATCCGTCGTGCCTGCTTGTCTCTCCATTTGATTGATTGTTATCCAAGCATTTACTGTTTTACAATTGATTCTCTTTGGTTCATTCTCTATTTACTAACAAGCACAAAGTCGCAATACTCTGTTTAGTCTTTGCAGATAGTGAAAAATCGTGAAAAATCGTGAAAAAAAATAAAAGTAATCGAGCAAAATCAGTAGGCCACTAATTGGATCTCTTTTTGACCTCGCTAAAATAGAAATATTAGGAACAACCCTTCATGAGAAATAGGAAAATAGTGAGATGAACTGAGCTCCACACCATGAGGGCTGCAAGACAGCTCGGCTCCGTCACCCACCCCGCCCAAAATAACGACAAACCCTATGCAAATATTAAAAATATAGACAACACACCAGCAAAGAAACAGGGTAAAACATTTTATTAAATAACTATTTACATTACGTTGGTTTATGAGATGATGTCAGTAGTGGACCGATGTGTGAATAGGTCGGAAGCAGCACAAGGCGCCAAGATCCGGATGGCAAGTCCTGGATGTTGGGTGCCATAGTTCAGAGTTCTGAGTTTGAGCCTTTTTCAATGCCTGTGCTTTGTTGTTTCCCCTCCATCAAAAACAAAAAAAATATATAAAACTGTGCAAAAATACAAAAAAATAAAAAAATGTTTAGAAAAGCAGTGCTTGTAAGACTGTCTGAAGCTTATTTCCATCACAACAATTAATATCTGGGGGTCAAAAAAGAAGAAAAGAAAGTTTGACAGTAGGAACCACTATACCAGACAGTAACAGTGAGAGATAATAGTTGGAGAGTGGTCGAGTCGAGACTCAAGGGTACCAGGAGGGAGATATTGTTCCCATCAGAAGCCACACTGTACCGCCCTTATTATCATCATATGGGATCTCCTTACCCAGGAGGCAAGACGGCCGGTAAACATTACCGTGACCGAGATGTAATATGAGGTATGAGAGCAGAACAGAGAAGTGTGGTAGTGGCTAATGAAAAAAAGCAGCGTATAGTGATTTGGAGTGAAAAAGTGAAGGGTACTAAAATTAGGTGAATGGGTGGTAAAAAGAATTTTAATAATAACCCCCAAACCCTAAGGTTAAAAGGCAGGTGTGGGTGCAGGTTTTAAATAATAACCGCACTTGTTAGTGGTCGACATGTTTCAGCATATTGTAAGATGTTCTTAATGCATTCCTCAGGACCTATATATAGTACACTACTGCTTTCGAGAAAAAGAATTAAAAGGTGTCACCTGAAAATCCAGGCGTGCTCAACCGTATACTGTCAATGAGATGGTAAGGGATCCAACATGTAAAACAAAACAGCAAACAAACACACAAATAACACAAGGCACGTTATTATTTGTATTCATAGTGATATTGCAAAATGTACATTCATACCTGATCATTATCTCGGGTATGCACTCACCCTTACGTGTAGGCTGAGGAGCTTCACCCCACCTGGCTGCAGCGCAGGTAAAAGGAGCACCGCTCTGTGAGAAATCACATAACGTATAATCGAGCGGTTAGTGATGAGACACTAGCCCATTTGAGTAGCAAAATATACTTTGAGATGGCAGGTTATCTGAGCCGTTTATAACCAGGCTGGGCGTAGGCGCCGTATACTGTCATAACTCAGGAGCAATGACCACACAGAGGGGATATGCAGAGCAGAAGGGCCGTTCACCGTCAGTTAAATTCGGCAGACACTGACGGAAAGCGCTTCGTATTTAAGTTGCGGAATAGCATCTAGCAGCGTGTCAGTTACAGAAAACGTGTCATTTACAGACAACGCACACGGAAAAACCGCTACGTATTATGAAGCAGCGTACAGAGTGGAGAAAAGCGCTGCATATGCTCGATGTCAGGCTGGCCTCTAGCGGCATATGCGAGCAGGGCGAGGCAGCCGAATGTTACGCATAATGCGTTGTAGCATGCATTCACTCACCTAACCGTCGGCGTCTCCAGGCAGTCTTCAGTACTGCTCGGGGGGGCGCCGACCGCCGAGTGAGGTAGTGTTTTGTGTGTTTCTCAGACCCAGCGCGTTGACGCACAGTCACATGACAGTGAGACTGCTGGGAGATGTAGTCCACTCCAAAAAATGACATATAAAAGTTTTACCAAAGACTAATGTAGGTCCTATGTGATGTACCAGGATGCGCAGTGGTTTGTAAATAATTGTTGGTAGTACATTACGTCAACAAGGCCAGAATGACATAAATCTTGTGACAGATGCACATATGCGCAGTAAATGGATGTTAAATTACAGACGACTGTTAATGGATGGTAAATTACAGACGACTGTTAATACTGATGATAATATGAGTGCGCTCTGCAAGGGGATTATGATGCGCTATTAGTACAGGCATTCCTTGAAGGGAAACAACCTGGTAAGTGCCCTGGTATGCGATGAATTATCAGTAGCTATTGGTGAAGTGTGCACATGTTCGCAGTGGATGTTAAATTACAGACGACTGTTAACACTGATGTAAATATTAATGCGCACTTCAAAGGGATAATAATGCGCTATTAATACTGGCGTATCTAGAAGGGAAGTAACCTGCTGTTAGTAGGCAGTGGAGACAGATTTCCAATGGTATTTATTATACAGTGCAAAGGTATCAATGGGAGGAACAAGATGATTACGACCAGTCAGAGGGACATCCAGGGTATGGGTTCGTTAAGGCCCTCCTTGTCACTGTTGATGCGGTATACCCATTTCTGTTCTATCTTGAACAAGAACCTGCTTATATCTGCGCATGAGTCTGGAATATGCGGTTGTTCAAGGACCGTCCAGTAAAAGTCTTCGGGACCATGGCCCTTCTCCAGGAAATGTGCGGTCAGTCTGGTTGCTTGCTTGCGGCAGCGCACAGTGCTTTTGTGTTCCTGGATACGTGTGCGTACCTTTCTAGTAGTCATACCGACATACCGCAATTCACAAGGACATTTGATCAGGTATATCAGGTTACTGCTGTTGCAATTAGTAAACTTGTTCTGTGTCCATGGGCGATTAGTGCCGATGTCAACTTCTGTGGATTTATTAGTCTGAGGGCAGACAGAACAATTGCCACATGGGTGGTGACCAACCACAGCTGGTAAATCCCATAGGGTGCCCACTTGTCTTTCTTCTTTACTGCGTGGACGTGTGTGAACCAGTTGATCCTTCAAATTGGGTCCTCTTTTGTATGCAAACATGGGCTGAGGAATATTATCACCTCCAGTTTGTAGGATGGACCAGTGTTTCTTTATAATTTTCTGCAACTGGTTGGATCGGCTGTTGAAGGTATTTACAAAAGCAATCCGGTCTGATTTTTCTTTCGGAGGGTTGATTGCAAGAAGGGCATCCCTATGGTTGTTAGAGGCCCTCTTTTTAGATCTGCGAATGATTTTCTTAGGGTATCGTTTCTCCTTTAGTTGTTCTTCCAGATTTTTGGAGTGTGTTTCAAAAGACTCCTTCTTGGAACAGTTTCTTTGTACCCTTAAGAACTGGCCAAAAGGTAGATTGTCCCTCAGGGCTCTTGGGTGGCAGCTGTCATACCGCAACAATGCATTCCTGGCCATGGGTTTGCGATATAACTCAGACTCGATGCCGGCTGGGGTTGCGTTTAGTCTCAGATCAAGGAACGCCAGTGAAGTTCTACTGTACTCGATGGTGAACTTCAGATATTGGTTTACACTGTTTAACCAACCATGAAATGATATTAGTTGTTCTTCAGTGCCCCGCCACACTACCAAAATGTCATCAATATAACGTTTCCACACGTGTATTGATGATAGGTATGGGTTGGTGTTGGTAAAAACACTCTGTTGTTCAAAATGGTGCACATATAGATTCGCCAGGCTCGGCGCGAAAACACTGCCCATGCTAGTCCCGGACGTTTGTAAATACAACGTGTCTTCAAAACGGAAGTAGTTTTCTTTCATCGCCATTTCTGCTAATTGCATTATAAATGGTATTGGTGTCATCGATTGATGGTTATTCTGCTCCAGAAGTGCTCCCACTACTTCTAGGGTCTCCGTTTGAGGGATCGAGGTGTATAGGGATTCGACATCGAACGATACTAGGATGTCAGTCTCCATATTGTATTGTATCGTCGGCAGGAGTCTTAGGACATCTTTGGTGTCTTGGAGAAAGGTGGGCATAGCTTTGACCATCGGGTTGAGAAAGTGGTCCACAAAAGTTGAAAGGGGTTCCAATACTGACCCAATGCCTGAAATGATAGGCCTCCCAGGTGGTGGCCTTGTTGGCTTGTGAACTTTGGGCAAGCAATAAAAATAAGGAATTGTAGGGTGTTGTGTAACCAAATATTGTCCTTCCTGTGAGGTTATCCATCCCTCACTAGTGGCTTCTTCTACTAAGGCACTTATTCTGTTTTGTAGACCTTCAGTAGGATCCGATCTCAGTGGTAAGTAGGATTTACGGTCACTGAGCTGTCGCAGACACTCATTTCTGTACACTGTAGTGTCTAAAATTACAGTTGCTCCGCCTTTATCAGCCGGTTTAATGGTGATGTTTTCGTTAGCGGTGAGTGAACGCAAAGCTTGCTGCTCATCTCTGGAGAGATTCATGAATGGCTTGACATCTTTTTTGTATAAGTCCGTGACATCCTTTTCAACAGCCGTTTCAAAGGTGAGAACTTTAGGCGGTAGTGTGGCACTGGGTGGATTAAATGAAGAGGGTCTCTTCAGACCAGTGTTAACGTCCATGGAGATAGTCTCCAAAGTAGTTGTTTTCGCAAAAAAGTAATGCAACCTTATCTTCCTGAAAAGCTTGGAGAGTTCAATTTGAGCCAAAAAAGGATCACCTTTTTGGGTAGCCACAAATCCTAAACCTTTATTCAGGAGAAGTTCCTCATTGGTAGACAAGGTGTGTGAACTAAGGTTTATCACGAGGCCTGCTGGTTGCTTGTTCCCGCAGCGTCTTGGGGGACTTTCTTCCCGCTGCGTAGGCCCATCCCCGATTGTTGCGGGATGTTCGTGTCCGTGTTCCAATGGACTTGTTGTTGCACTGCCCCTTGTCTCCTCCTGCCTCGGCCGCGTCTCTGGCCAAAACCTAAAAAAGGAAACGATCCCGGGCCTTGTTGCATCTGTGGTGGATAAAAGGGAGGACCCATTTGTGGAGGGCAGTTTGGACCCATCATCCATGGGTTGATAGGCCACCATGGTTGGTGGTTACCAAAATTTTGCGATTGGTTTCTCCAATTTCTCTTATTTCCACGACCCCGCGGGGCTTGATTGGATGATCCGGTCTGTGATGCATCTGAGTCACTGGATGTCCCATCTGAACTGGAGGTGCCATAGTTAGAACCGCCTCTTTTGCCACTGCGACTAAATGTGGGTGCTGTATAGCTATCGCTACTGTAAGGGTATATTTTCTCCATTGAGAATTTCTCCAGATCCTTTTTAAACTTCTCTAGTTTTATGGATAAAATTGATTCCTTGAAATCCTTATTGGTCTTATCCGTGTCGTCCTGTCCCTTTTTAAACTGTCCACTTTTGAGAGTGGCTTTTATGTGGCCTTCCAGGACCTGAATCTCAATCAGAATGTTATCAGCGACTCTTTTCGCGGTTTTTATGATTAAGACTAGCCAATCTCTCGTACATCTCCAGGCTATTAGTGCCCAATCTTTGAGAAATTGTTTGTCGTCAAGAAAGAGGCGTGGTGCATTGTTGACGATGAGGCCTGTAGGTGCACAGTTGCCCCTAAGATATTGGGCCATGATAATGCCATGAACAGAGGTACGAGAGTGGGATTTCTTTAGGATCAAGACTTTGTTCCAATTATCATCATTGTTAACTACTTGGGGTGGAGCGGACACATTGTCCAGAAGGCTAGGATTTTCATCTAAGATGTTTTGTACTTCGGCACTTTCGAACGCTAACCCCCAGTTGGTAGCCATCGCTCCGAGTAGACAGGTGAAACAGTCAAGCCTCAGAGCGAGATACTCAAAGTATATTTTATTGCATTGGTGACCAGTGTGGTCAACCAGAGAATCTAAAAAGACCCACAGCCTTAGCTGTACTAGTAACACAACAACAACAAGTGAGGAGGGACTGAGGGCAAGTTTACCGACCAGCCAGATATACGCCCCTAGCACAATCTATCACAACAATTAATATCTGGGGGTCAAAAAAGAAGAAAAGAAAGTTTGACAGTAGGAACCACTATACCAGACAGTAACAGTGAGAGATAATAGTTGGAGAGTGGTCGAGTCGAGACTCAAGGGTACCAGGAGGGAGATATTGTTCCCATCAGAAGCCACACTGTACCGCCCTTATTATCATCATATGGGATCTCCTTACCCAGGAGGCAAGACGGCCGGTAAACATTACCGTGACCGAGATGTAATATGAGGTATGAGAGCAGAACAGAGAAGTGTGGTAGTGGCTAATGAAAAAAAGCAGCGTATAGTGATTTGGAGTGAAAAAGTGAAGGGTACTAAAATTAGGTGAATGGGTGGTAAAAAGAATTTTAATAATAACCCCCAAACCCTAAGGTTAAAAGGCAGGTGTGGGTGCAGGTTTTAAATAATAACCGCACTTGTTAGTGGTCGACATGTTTCAGCATATTGTAAGATGTTCTTAATGCATTCCTCAGGACCTATATATAGTACACTACTGCTTTCGAGAAAAAGAATTAAAAGGTGTCACCTGAAAATCCAGGCGTGCTCAACCGTATACTGTCAATGAGATGGTAAGGGATCCAACATGTAAAACAAAACAGCAAACAAACACACAAATAACACAAGGCACGTTATTATTTGTATTCATAGTGATATTGCAAAATGTACATTCATACCTGATCATTATCTCGGGTATGCACTCACCCTTACGTGTAGGCTGAGGAGCTTCACCCCACCTGGCTGCAGCGCAGGTAAAAGGAGCACCGCTCTGTGAGAAATCACATAACGTATAATCGAGCGGTTAGTGATGAGACACTAGCCCATTTGAGTAGCAAAATATACTTTGAGATGGCAGGTTATCTGAGCCGTTTATAACCAGGCTGGGCGTAGGCGCCGTATACTGTCATAACTCAGGAGCAATGACCACACAGAGGGGATATGCAGAGCAGAAGGGCCGTTCACCGTCAGTTAAATTCGGCAGACACTGACGGAAAGCGCTTCGTATTTAAGTTGCGGAATAGCATCTAGCAGCGTGTCAGTTACAGAAAACGTGTCATTTACAGACAACGCACACGGAAAAACCGCTACGTATTATGAAGCAGCGTACAGAGTGGAGAAAAGCGCTGCATATGCTCGATGTCAGGCTGGCCTCTAGCGGCATATGCGAGCAGGGCGAGGCAGCCGAATGTTACGCATAATGCGTTGTAGCATGCATTCACTCACCTAACCGTCGGCGTCTCCAGGCAGTCTTCAGTACTGCTCGGGGGGGGCGCCGACCGCCGAGTGAGGTAGTGTTTTGTGTGTTTCTCAGACCCAGCGCGTTGACGCACAGTCACATGACAGTGAGACTGCTGGGAGATGTAGTCCACTCCAAAAAATGACATATAAAAGTTTTACCAAAGACTAATGTAGGTCCTATGTGATGTACCAGGATGCGCAGTGGTTTGTAAATAATTGTTGGTAGTACATTACGTCAACAAGGCCAGAATGACATAAATCTTGTGACAGATGCACATATGCGCAGTAAATGGATGTTAAATTACAGACGACTGTTAATGGATGGTAAATTACAGACGACTGTTAATACTGATGATAATATGAGTGCGCTCTGCAAGGGGATTATGATGCGCTATTAGTACAGGCATTCCTTGAAGGGAAACAACCTGGTAAGTGCCCTGGTATGCGATGAATTATCAGTAGCTATTGGTGAAGTGTGCACATGTTCGCAGTGGATGTTAAATTACAGACGACTGTTAACACTGATGTAAATATTAATGCGCACTTCAAAGGGATAATAATGCGCTATTAATACTGGCGTATCTAGAAGGGAAGTAACCTGCTGTTAGTAGGCAGTGTCTCCAGTATTAATAGCGCATTATTATCCCTTTGAAGTGCGCATTAATATTTACATCAGTGTTAACAGTCGTCTGTAATTTAACATCCACTGCGAACATGTGCACACTTCACCAATAGCTACTGATAATTCATCGCATACCAGGGCACTTACCAGGTTGTTTCCCTTCAAGGAATGCCTGTACTAATAGCGCATCATAATCCCCTTGCAGAGCGCACTCATATTATCATCAGTATTAACAGTCGTCTGTAATTTACCATCCATTAACAGTCGTCTGTAATTTAACATCCATTTACTGCGCATATGTGCATCTGTCACAAGATTTATGTCATTCTGGCCTTGTTGACGTAATGTACTACCAACAATTATTTACAAACCACTGCGCATCCTGGTACATCACATAGGACCTACATTAGTCTTTGGTAAAACTTTTATATGTCATTTTTTGGAGTGGACTACATCTCCCAGCAGTCTCACTGTCATGTGACTGTGCGTCAACGCGCTGGGTCTGAGAAACACACAAAACACTACCTCACTCGGCGGTCGGCGCCCCCCCGAGCAGTACTGAAGACTGCCTGGAGACGCCGACGGTTAGGTGAGTGAATGCATGCTACAACGCATTATGCGTAACATTCGGCTGCCTCGCCCTGCTCGCATATGCCGCTAGAGGCCAGCCTGACATCGAGCATATGCAGCGCTTTTCTCCACTCTGTACGCTGCTTCATAATACGTAGCGGTTTTTCCGTGTGCGTTGTCTGTAAATGACACGTTTTCTGTAACTGACACGCTGCTAGATGCTATTCCGCAACTTAAATACGAAGCGCTTTCCGTCAGTGTCTGCCGAATTTAACTGACGGTGAACGGCCCTTCTGCTCTGCATATCCCCTCTGTGTGGTCATTGCTCCTGAGTTATGACAGTATACGGCGCCTACGCCCAGCCTGGTTATAAACGGCTCAGATAACCTGCCATCTCAAAGTATATTTTGCTACTCAAATGGGCTAGTGTCTCATCACTAACCGCTCGATTATACGTTATGTGATTTCTCACAGAGCGGTGCTCCTTTTACCTGCGCTGCAGCCAGGTGGGGTGAAGCTCCTCAGCCTACACGTAAGGGTGAGTGCATACCCGAGATAATGATCAGGTATGAATGTACATTTTGCAATATCACTATGAATACAAATAATAACGTGCCTTGTGTTATTTGTGTGTTTGTTTGCTGTTTTGTTTTACATGTTGGATCCCTTACCATCTCATTGACAGTATACGGTTGAGCACGCCTGGATTTTCAGGTGACACCTTTTAATTCTTTTTCTCGAAAGCAGTAGTGTACTATATATAGGTCCTGAGGAATGCATTAAGAACATCTTACAATATGCTGAAACATGTCGACCACTAACAAGTGCGGTTATTATTTAAAACCTGCACCCACACCTGCCTTTTAACCTTAGGGTTTGGGGGTTATTATTAAAATTCTTTTTACCACCCATTCACCTAATTTTAGTACCCTTCACTTTTTCACTCCAAATCACTATACGCTGCTTTTTTTCATTAGCCACTACCACACTTCTCTGTTCTGCTCTCATACCTCATATTACATCTCGGTCACGGTAATGTTTACCGGCCGTCTTGCCTCCTGGGTAAGGAGATCCCATATGATGATAATAAGGGCGGTACAGTGTGGCTTCTGATGGGAACAATATCTCCCTCCTGGTACCCTTGAGTCTCGACTCGACCACTCTCCAACTATTATCTCTCACTGTTACTGTCTGGTATAGTGGTTCCTACTGTCAAACTTTCTTTTCTTCTTTTTTGACCCCCAGATATTAATTGTTGTGATAGATTGTGCTAGGGGCGTATATCTGGCTGGTCGGTAAACTTGCCCTCAGTCCCTCCTCACTTGTTGTTGTTGTGTTACTAGTACAGCTAAGGCTGTGGGTCTTTTTAGATTCTCTGGTTGACCACACTGGTCACCAATGCAATAAAATATACTTTGAGTATCTCGCTCTGAGGCTTGACTGTTTCACCTGTCTACTCGGAGCGATGGCTACCAACTGGGGGTTAGCGTTCGAAAGTGCCGAAGTACAAAACATCTTAGATGAAAATCCTAGCCTTCTGGACAATGTGTCCGCTCCACCCCAAGTAGTTAACAATGATGATAATTGGAACAAAGTCTTGATCCTAAAGAAATCCCACTCTCGTACCTCTGTTCATGGCATTATCATGGCCCAATATCTTAGGGGCAACTGTGCACCTACAGGCCTCATCGTCAACAATGCACCACGCCTCTTTCTTGACGACAAACAATTTCTCAAAGATTGGGCACTAATAGCCTGGAGATGTACGAGAGATTGGCTAGTCTTAATCATAAAAACCGCGAAAAGAGTCGCTGATAACATTCTGATTGAGATTCAGGTCCTGGAAGGCCACATAAAAGCCACTCTCAAAAGTGGACAGTTTAAAAAGGGACAGGACGACACGGATAAGACCAATAAGGATTTCAAGGAATCAATTTTATCCATAAAACTAGAGAAGTTTAAAAAGGATCTGGAGAAATTCTCAATGGAGAAAATATACCCTTACAGTAGCGATAGCTATACAGCACCCACATTTAGTCGCAGTGGCAAAAGAGGCGGTTCTAACTATGGCACCTCCAGTTCAGATGGGACATCCAGTGACTCAGATGCATCACAGACCGGATCATCCAATCAAGCCCCGCGGGGTCGTGGAAATAAGAGAAATTGGAGAAACCAATCGCAAAATTTTGGTAACCACCAACCATGGTGGCCTATCAACCCATGGATGATGGGTCCAAACTGCCCTCCACAAATGGGTCCTCCCTTTTATCCACCACAGATGCAACAAGGCCCGGGATCGTTTCCTTTTTTAGGTTTTGGCCAGAGACGCGGCCGAGGCAGGAGGAGACAAGGGGCAGTGCAACAACAAGTCCATTGGAACACGGACACGAACATCCCGCAACAATCGGGGATGGGCCTACGCAGCGGGAAGAAAGTCCCCCAAGACGCTGCGGGAACAAGCAACCAGCAGGCCTCGTGATAAACCTTAGTTCACACACCTTGTCTACCAATGAGGAACTTCTCCTGAATAAAGGTTTAGGATTTGTGGCTACCCAAAAAGGTGATCCTTTTTTGGCTCAAATTGAACTCTCCAAGCTTTTCAGGAAGATAAGGTTGCATTACTTTTTTGCGAAAACAACTACTTTGGAGACTATCTCCATGGACGTTAACACTGGTCTGAAGAGACCCTCTTCATTTAATCCACCCAGTGCCACACTACCGCCTAAAGTTCTCACCTTTGAAACGGCTGTTGAAAAGGATGTCACGGACTTATACAAAAAAGATGTCAAGCCATTCATGAATCTCTCCAGAGATGAGCAGCAAGCTTTGCGTTCACTCACCGCTAACGAAAACATCACCATTAAACCGGCTGATAAAGGCGGAGCAACTGTAATTTTAGACACTACAGTGTACAGAAATGAGTGTCTGCGACAGCTCAGTGACCGTAAATCCTACTTACCACTGAGATCGGATCCTACTGAAGGTCTACAAAACAGAATAAGTGCCTTAGTAGAAGAAGCCACTAGTGAGGGATGGATAACCTCACAGGAAGGACAATATTTGGTTACACAACACCCTACAATTCCTTATTTTTATTGCTTGCCCAAAGTTCACAAGCCAACAAGGCCACCACCTGGGAGGCCTATCATTTCAGGCATTGGGTCAGTATTGGAACCCCTTTCAACTTTTGTGGACCACTTTCTCAACCCGATGGTCAAAGCTATGCCCACCTTTCTCCAAGACACCAAAGATGTCCTAAGACTCCTGCCGACGATACAATACAATATGGAGACTGACATCCTAGTATCGTTCGATGTCGAATCCCTATACACCTCGATCCCTCAAACGGAGACCCTAGAAGTAGTGGGAGCACTTCTGGAGCAGAATAACCATCAATCGATGACACCAATACCATTTATAATGCAATTAGCAGAAATGGCGATGAAAGAAAACTACTTCCGTTTTGAAGACACGTTGTATTTACAAACGTCCGGGACTAGCATGGGCAGTGTTTTCGCGCCGAGCCTGGCGAATCTATATGTGCACCATTTTGAACAACAGAGTGTTTTTACCAACACCAACCCATACCTATCATCAATACACGTGTGGAAACGTTATATTGATGACATTTTGGTAGTGTGGCGGGGCACTGAAGAACAACTAATATCATTTCATGGTTGGTTAAACAGTGTAAACCAATATCTGAAGTTCACCATCGAGTACAGTAGAACTTCACTGGCGTTCCTTGATCTGAGACTAAACGCAACCCCAGCCGGCATCGAGTCTGAGTTATATCGCAAACCCATGGCCAGGAATGCATTGTTGCGGTATGACAGCTGCCACCCAAGAGCCCTGAGGGACAATCTACCTTTTGGCCAGTTCTTAAGGGTACAAAGAAACTGTTCCAAGAAGGAGTCTTTTGAAACACACTCCAAAAATCTGGAAGAACAACTAAAGGAGAAACGATACCCTAAGAAAATCATTCGCAGATCTAAAAAGAGGGCCTCTAACAACCATAGGGATGCCCTTCTTGCAATCAACCCTCCGAAAGAAAAATCAGACCGGATTGCTTTTGTAAATACCTTCAACAGCCGATCCAACCAGTTGCAGAAAATTATAAAGAAACACTGGTCCATCCTACAAACTGGAGGTGATAATATTCCTCAGCCCATGTTTGCATACAAAAGAGGACCCAATTTGAAGGATCAACTGGTTCACACACGTCCACGCAGTAAAGAAGAAAGACAAGTGGGCACCCTATGGGATTTACCAGCTGTGGTTGGTCACCACCCATGTGGCAATTGTTCTGTCTGCCCTCAGACTAATAAATCCACAGAAGTTGACATCGGCACTAATCGCCCATGGACACAGAACAAGTTTACTAATTGCAACAGCAGTAACCTGATATACCTGATCAAATGTCCTTGTGAATTGCGGTATGTCGGTATGACTACTAGAAAGGTACGCACACGTATCCAGGAACACAAAAGCACTGTGCGCTGCCGCAAGCAAGCAACCAGACTGACCGCACATTTCCTGGAGAAGGGCCATGGTCCCGAAGACTTTTACTGGACGGTCCTTGAACAACCGCATATTCCAGACTCATGCGCAGATATAAGCAGGTTCTTGTTCAAGATAGAACAGAAATGGGTATACCGCATCAACAGTGACAAGGAGGGCCTTAACGAACCCATACCCTGGATGTCCCTCTGACTGGTCGTAATCATCTTGTTCCTCCCATTGATACCTTTGCACTGTATAATAAATACCATTGGAAATCTGTCTCCACTGCCTACTAACAGCAGGTTACTTCCCTTCTAGATACGCCAGTATTAATAGCGCATTATTATCCCTTTGAAGTGCGCATTAATATTTACATCAGTGTTAACAGTCGTCTGTAATTTAACATCCACTGCGAACATGTGCACACTTCACCAATAGCTACTGATAATTCATCGCATACCAGGGCACTTACCAGGTTGTTTCCCTTCAAGGAATGCCTGTACTAATAGCGCATCATAATCCCCTTGCAGAGCGCACTCATATTATCATCAGTATTAACAGTCGTCTGTAATTTACCATCCATTAACAGTCGTCTGTAATTTAACATCCATTTACTGCGCATATGTGCATCTGTCACAAGATTTATGTCATTCTGGCCTTGTTGACGTAATGTACTACCAACAATTATTTACAAACCACTGCGCATCCTGGTACATCACATAGGACCTACATTAGTCTTTGGTAAAACTTTTATATGTCATTTTTTGGAGTGGACTACATCTCCCAGCAGTCTCACTGTCATGTGACTGTGCGTCAACGCGCTGGGTCTGAGAAACACACAAAACACTACCTCACTCGGCGGTCGGCGCCCCCCCGAGCAGTACTGAAGACTGCCTGGAGACGCCGACGGTTAGGTGAGTGAATGCATGCTACAACGCATTATGCGTAACATTCGGCTGCCTCGCCCTGCTCGCATATGCCGCTAGAGGCCAGCCTGACATCGAGCATATGCAGCGCTTTTCTCCACTCTGTACGCTGCTTCATAATACGTAGCGGTTTTTCCGTGTGCGTTGTCTGTAAATGACACGTTTTCTGTAACTGACACGCTGCTAGATGCTATTCCGCAACTTAAATACGAAGCGCTTTCCGTCAGTGTCTGCCGAATTTAACTGACGGTGAACGGCCCTTCTGCTCTGCATATCCCCTCTGTGTGGTCATTGCTCCTGAGTTATGACAGTATACGGCGCCTACGCCCAGCCTGGTTATAAACGGCTCAGATAACCTGCCATCTCAAAGTATATTTTGCTACTCAAATGGGCTAGTGTCTCATCACTAACCGCTCGATTATACGTTATGTGATTTCTCACAGAGCGGTGCTCCTTTTACCTGCGCTGCAGCCAGGTGGGGTGAAGCTCCTCAGCCTACACGTAAGGGTGAGTGCATACCCGAGATAATGATCAGGTATGAATGTACATTTTGCAATATCACTATGAATACAAATAATAACGTGCCTTGTGTTATTTGTGTGTTTGTTTGCTGTTTTGTTTTACATGTTGGATCCCTTACCATCTCATTGACAGTATACGGTTGAGCACGCCTGGATTTTCAGGTGACACCTTTTAATTCTTTTTCTCGAAAGCAGTAGTGTACTATATATAGGTCCTGAGGAATGCATTAAGAACATCTTACAATATGCTGAAACATGTCGACCACTAACAAGTGCGGTTATTATTTAAAACCTGCACCCACACCTGCCTTTTAACCTTAGGGTTTGGGGGTTATTATTAAAATTCTTTTTACCACCCATTCACCTAATTTTAGTACCCTTCACTTTTTCACTCCAAATCACTATACGCTGCTTTTTTTCATTAGCCACTACCACACTTCTCTGTTCTGCTCTCATACCTCATATTACATCTCGGTCACGGTAATGTTTACCGGCCGTCTTGCCTCCTGGGTAAGGAGATCCCATATGATGATAATAAGGGCGGTACAGTGTGGCTTCTGATGGGAACAATATCTCCCTCCTGGTACCCTTGAGTCTCGACTCGACCACTCTCCAACTATTATCTCTCACTGTTACTGTCTGGTATAGTGGTTCCTACTGTCAAACTTTCTTTTCTTCTTTTTTGACCCCCAGATATTAATTGTTGTGATAGATTGTGCTAGGGGCGTATATCTGGCTGGTCGGTAAACTTGCCCTCAGACCCTCCTCACTTGTTGTTGTTGTGAAGCTTATTTCCACCTACTGCAGCTTCACTATTCTCAAAGTAAGTGAGGGTCGTTTGTGGACCTGACTGCATTTGAAAACAATGTTATATGGTACCTCCCTAAACAGCTTGACGGAGGCCCCCGAGGGGCGGTGTGATGGCACGGACTCGGAGAAGACGCTTGGCTCCGACCCCCTCCCCAAGTCTTATAGCACTGGTGTAGCCTGAGATCGCCCCCGACATAGGCGGCCGGCTCCCGGGGTCCGGCGGAACTTTTTGCCTTTTGATGACTCTTCTATTCTGGACTTTGTCCCACAATCCGTTTGACCTGAAGACACGCTGTAGTGGGGCGCCCCTTTACCGTTTTAGTTGCCATTCCGCCCGCTTTTGCTACACTGTGCCTCTTCCGCCATTCAGCTGTTTACCGCCCGCTCTTGCGACTACAGCGTCTCGCTCACCATGTAGTTGAGTTGCTCCCGCTCTTGCGGTGCAGTGATAGGCGGGTGCCACAGGACTCTCAAAATGGCGGCCGGCTCTTCGGTTTTGGGCCTGGTCCACTAAAATGGCCCTGGGACACCTTGGAACTCGGACGCTTCCCTGATAGGGCTTGGGTCCCATTCTCGAAAGCGTCCCCTCAGCCGTGAAGATTCTACAAAAGTCTTGGGGGCCCCCAGACTCCCGCAGGCTTCTGGTGGGGAGCGGCTGCCATGTCTGCTTGTGGAATGGCCACGACGGAGCTACGAGATGGTAGTGCTCTCATGCTGACGCCAGCTTTAGTCTGAAACATCCAGAAACACTGTAGACTACCAATTCGATCAGTTCCGGTAGCGCCCCAACATGACCCGGTAGAGAAGAACTTGCCCTCCCCTCTTTGACTGATGGTTCTTGTTGCCTGTCCCCTCTGTTGTCATTTAACAGAACTTTTTGGACTGCTGAAAGGGGTTTGTTTTCCAAACGCTGGTTGGTGGAGGCATTTTGACTATATTCTTGACCTACGTTGTCGCGTAATGCGTTATATGACACGCCGCGTTAGCGCACCCGGAAGTGATCCGGGGCGCGGCGCGCAGCGCGTAACGTAAGCATAACAGGTCATGTGACTTGTTAATAAAACTTTTCATTGGTTCATTTTACTTTTGTTATTTTAATGATGAAAAGCTTGGTCATATGACCTAAAAATTACGCTTTTTATTGGTTTCGAACTTTTTTTTTTATAACATATATGTTATAATATTCCAGGCTAATGTACTTTCCCGGAAAATTTACAACTGTCCTGCAAGTAAAATATATTCCTTTTTCGAGAAAAAGGGCGTTTCTTCGTTCCATGATGGAGCCGTTGAGTAAAAGAGACTCGGCCTGCTGTCTTAGTCGCCGATACGCCTGATTATCAGATTCTTATCGATCACTTTATGTTGCAGGAGAGGAAAACACAACTGCCCTTGACCATTTATCTTTACTGCGTTCCTACATATTATACCTTTTATCCGTCATGTAATTGGACTGCTTTATTTCACTTGCCTTTTACTGATTCGAAAACAGTGACTAAAAGTAAAAACTTTACCAATGTAAATACTACTACCATGTTTTGTTTTAAAAACCTTTATTGTGAAAATGTCAGCATACAAATACGGGCCTATAACCACGTGGGCCGGCCACGGAGCAAACTGAAATTCGAACTTTCAATAGTACAGTAATCAATAACACATCAGAACTTAATATCAATAGGGATGTCGAAATATTCAATCAATTCTCGTCCCCGCCCGCCATGAGCATCAAAACTGCATTCATATCTCGTGATATCAAGGTTGTTCAACCAGTACACAACAATGAGTTACGAGTCCCATTTATACCGGCGCCATTTTGGGCGAGGCCGGGCAGGTCCAAGATATAGTCAAAATGTCTCCACCAACAATCGGCCAGACCAGAACCCCTTTCGGCCCTTTATGCTACAAGATGGTGTCTTCCATTCAGAAAATATTGTTGGCAGCATTTTGAAAGGAAACATAAACAGCTGTTCTCCTAGTGAGTCTCACATTGTTACATTTAGGAAGAATGTTGAAGAGTAGTATGTGGAAAATCTGAAGCCATTTTTCTACAAACTCTCAATCAGCCTTGGATGGAAAAAAAAATCCTGAAGAATGTACAAACTGAAAACCAATTTTTGTCTGTATAGCATCAACAGCAACGCTTGAGTCAGCTTTGTGTCAAGCCGCCATTTTGATTCAATCAATAACGTCCCCCTGCACACATTCAGGGACCTGGTCGTGTCTTCAGATGAAACGGATTGTGGGACAAGAAGCAAAAAGGAAAAGGAAAAAAGTTCCGCCGGACCTCGGGAGCCGGCCGCCTATGTCATGTGCGATCTTTGGCCACACCAGGGCAATAGTGAAGCTGCAGCAGGTGCAAATAAGCTTCAGACAGTCTTACAAGCACTGCTCAGAACTCTCAACTATGGCACTCAACATCCAGGACTTGCCATTCGGATCTTGGCGCCTTGTGCTGGTTCCGACCTATTCACACATCGGTCCACTATTGACATCACCTCATAAGCCAACGGGGCACCCCACGCCGACTTTCGGCGCAGCATTGTAGGATGCCCACACCAGTGCGGCAACTTGCTGGACACCACCTCGGTGCCTTCCGGATCTCGGCGCGTTCGAGTCACTGTACCGCAAGAGTGACCGGAACTCAGCTGGACACGCCGTCTTTTGGCGCAGCATTGTAGGATGGCCACACCAGTGCGGCAACTTGCTGGACACCACCTCGGTGCCATCCGGATCTCGGCGCGTTCGAGTCACTGTACCGCAAGAGTGACCGCAACTCAGCTGGACACGCCGTCTTTCGGCGCAGCATTGTAGGATGGCCACACCAGTGCGGCAATTTGCTGGACACCACCTCGGTGCCATCCGGATCTCTGCGCGTTCGAGTCACTGTACCGCAAGAGTGACCGCAACTCAGCTGGACACGCCGTCTTTCGGCGCAGCATTGTAGGATGGCCACACCAGTGCGGCAATTTGCTGGACACCACCTCGGTGCCATCCGGATCTCGGCGCGTTGTGCTGCCTTTGGTCTACTGTAGCCGCAAGTGCGGACGCAACTCAGTTGGACGGCGAGTGAAACGCTAAGGGGCGCCGCACTGCAGCCGAGGAGCCTCCATCTTGGGGGAGACGCACAGCCCCCACTGACTGACGCGACCTCACAGGCCAACGGGGCCCCCCACGCCGACTTTCAGCGCAGCATTGTAGGATAGCCACACCAGTGCAGCAACTTGCTGGACACTAACTCGGTGCCATCCGGATCTCGGCGCGTTGTGCTGCCTTCGGCCTATTCGCACATCGGTCCGCTACTGACGCCGCCTCACGTGCCAACGGATTTTCTACGCTTTTTGTAGCCCTATGCCGCATAACAGGTCATGTGACTTGTTTATAAAACTTTTCATTGGTTCATTTTACTTTTGGTTTCCTAAAGATGGAAGGCTTGGTCATATGACCTAAAAATAACACTTTTCATTGGTTTAGAACATTTTTGTTCCCAAACGATGAAAGCCCCACCTTGTTTCTGGATGATTCAGACTGAAGCTGGCGTCAGCATGAGAGCACCACCATCTCGTGGCTCCGTCGTGGTCATTCCGCGAGCAATCATGGCAGCCGCTCCCCACCGGAAGCCTGCAGGAGTCGAGGGCCCCCAAGACTTTTGTAGAATCTTCACGGCTGAGGGGATGCTTTCGAGAATGGAGCCCAAGCCCTAGCAGGCAAGCGTCCGAGTTCCAAGGTGTCCCAGGGCCATTTTAGTGGACCAGGCCCAAAACCGAAGAGCCGTCCGCCATTTTAAGAGTCATGTGGCAGCCGCCTATCGCTGCACTGCAAGAGTGGGAGCAACTCAACAACATGGTGAGCGAGACGCTGTAGCCGCAAGAGCGGGCGCAACTCAGCTGGATGGCCGCCACCTGGGGAGGCCCGTTCACGCCGCCTCCCCCACGCCCCCCCCCCGGGCCGCCCCACGCCAATTTTCGGAGCAGCATTGTAGGATACCAAAACCAGTGCAGCAGTTTACTGGACATCACCTGGGTGCCATCAACATCTCAGCGCGTTCTGCTGCCTTGGAACTATTCGCACAACAGACCGCTACTGACGAGGCCTCCTCCGCACCACCCGGGACGCCCCACGCTGTTTTTCTTTGCTGCATTGTAGGATCCCAAAAACCAGTGCGGCACCCAGGTGACATCACCTGGGTGCCGTCCAGAACTCAGCACGTTGTGCTGCCTTGGGACTATTCGCACAAAAGACAGCTTCTGACCATTGTTGCTTTTTTTGTCAAAAATGTTTAAATGTTTGTTACAGTTTTTGTTCCGTTCGTTATATTTAAAAGTTAATAAAGTTTTATAATCCCACTTTATTGGAGTGCTATATATTTTTAAAAAATCGGGTGAATGGGGCCTTGAATCGGGTTATTGTCATGTGTGGGCTTTGCAAGTGTACTGCTACAGGATCGGACATTTCAAACTCAAATGCACGTTCTTTTTCTTACCTTTCCGAAGCATGGAGCGCAATAGCAGGCAGAGAAAGGGTGATGCAAGTGTTGAACACTGCCTGGCCTGGCAAGTTGCTGGCAGTGCCCCCCCCCACCCGCTCCTGAAAGAGGACACACACACACCGCCGCCCCGAGTACTTCACAGATCATTAAAAGACCATGCGCTTGTTCATGAGGCTTAAATGGTTTATCTCCCCTTCTAGAACCCCTGCATCGACCCTCTGACGTTTCCTGGAAAAATTACCACGTAACACAATACCAAGCCCTGTCAGCTGAAACCCCGAGGAATCGTGGGGCATATTATCAAGGGGGTTTATCTCCGCTTTTTTGGCTTTAAAAGCCAAGAAAGCGGAGATAAAATTATCTCCCTATTACCAAGCTGTCGCTAACACCAGTTAGTGACAGCTAAAAGGAGATAGCGACCATCCTGGGCCCCGCTTTGCATGTCAGTGATATTTATCACTAATGACATGCAAAGTGGGCGTGCCAAGATGTTACCGACTGGAAGCAGTCCCTAACATCGCTATCTCCTATTACCAACTTTTGGAGATATTCGCGCTAAGCGCGAATTTCTCCAAAAGCTAACACCTGACCTGAGCAGTTCTTAGTCATGTTATCCAATGGGAGGTGGATAACATGGCTAAGAGCATTTGCTCGATAATGCATGAATATCGCTGACTTTTCAGCGATATTCATGCATTGCGGCCGTTTTTTATCGCATTTGCGATAAACCTTGCTAATAGCAAGGTTTATCTGCGATAAAAATCGCCGATGTGCGGCGATAATTTTTGTCTCTAAACAAGTTAGAGACAAAAATTATCGCTAGTTGTTGGTAATATGCCCCCGGGTTTTTGCTTGCAGAAATCGGGAGGCGGGAGACTAGCACTGAAATCAGTAGTCTCACGCCTGAATCGGGAGGGTTGGCATGTCTGGATTCTCTACAGCGGGGGCCATAAACTACATCCGCAGGGCTAGGTGATAGCCTGGGTCCGGCCTGGACAATCGGACACAGAGGAAGAGGAGTGTCAGAGGGTGCGGTAGTGAATAGGGTGAAAGGGAGGTGTCGGGCGGGCACAGGGTGTGATTCTCAGGGAAGAGCAGCGCAGATGGGGAGAAGTATATGGCCCATGCATGAGAGAGAGAGCGGGGGTGACCAGTGCGTGGGGGAGATGCTTGCGAGGGTGGGGAGCCGTGCTGAGAATCGACAGCGTGCAGAGAGTGGGTCTGGTCAAGGCATCTAAAATGGCTGCCGTGCACGACAAAATTGTGGCATTGGACAAAAAGGCAAGATGGCGCAGACAATGTTTATCAATAAGGATTCATTTATAACAAAATATTTACTCGCAGTGACAAAATGGTGGTCAACATTTCCTGATTTCCATCGAATCGAACGTTAACAGACGTCACGCAGCAAAAAAAAAAAAAAAAGCTCACGCACAGCCGCTGGAAGACATGTATCAACATATATGAGCCTCCTCAGCCACCCTCAGAAAACATAAGGGGTCAGGATACGTCTCCCGCACCCCCTTATACCTAGTAATTTAATTAAAACGAAACACAAAATGGCGAATTCCCGTTTCGCTACCAGTTTGCGGCCCAGTTCGCGGCCCGGGAAGCGCTTCTACCGTGAAAAATATATATATTTTTTTTATTTTCCCCACGGGACCCTTTAATAACCCCAACATCATTCCTAGGGGGTCAAGAGAGGTATACCTTGCCCCCTTTCATTAAATTCCCCCTTCGTTTTTCACCTCTTCTTCTCTCTCGATCCTACCGAGAGATAAGATGGCGGCCGCTCCGGACTGTTTAGAATGTTGACAGACACCGGAGAGCCAATCAGCTTTCTGCGCGCAAAGTTCCGTTTCGCGAAAAGTAAGCGGACCGGAGCGCAGCCCGGAGCGCTGTTACAGATATATATCTTGTTTTGAACGTTAATTTCTCAAAATCCACTGGAGCACATATATTGAGTTTAGTGCAAATCCATTCAGCCGTTCGAGCTAAAAGTGAGGCCATAGGCCCTATGGAAATTAACATGGGAAAAACGCGTTTTGGGACCCCCCTTTTTTCTCGGCCCCCCCTTGACGAAACCCCCCCAAATTTTCGGGGGCTGCTCAGAAACAAAATGTGCCATTTTCCTGAAAATTTCAGCCGATTCCGTCCACAAACGCCAAAGTTATTAGACATAGAATTTTCAAAAGTTCCATAGACAAATAATCCTAACTATATATACCTACTGGCGATAGCCAGTAGGTAATATATATATATATATACCACCATCACCCTCAAGGGATATCCGTATTCAATATGTATAGTAGTGCAAAGCACAATGCAATGGAGGAGTAGAGGGGGAGCCAACCCTGTGCACACTGAAACAGAGAAATGAATAATGTATAGGCTCCTCAGCAAAGCTGTAGTCATTATAGCAGCCCAAAGGGCGTCGGAGTCAATGTAAAATACAAGGAGCGTGTGCGCACTCCGAGGGCCAGCCTATTGTTAAGCCTGGAGGCTACCAGGAAGTCTGCTCAGTTAAAGCAGGAGGCACTGAGACCTCGAAACAAAACAAACAGGGGGCGCATGCGACGTGCGTAGGCCAAAGTGCCCAAAATTAAGCCCAAAATTGTGCCCAAGTGGGTTACGCACACCGGAGCGTTATGACTCCATAACCGCACTCGGCTACTAGGGAAAGCCTTTGGCGGAGAAAGCGCGAAACCGCGCAATAATACAAACAACCCTGTGGAAGTGAACTTTGCAATGTGGAAACAGCATCGTTGGAACGTAACTAGGATCAAAAAAGTCTAGACACAAACCATAGTTACCCAATTCATCAGGGCGGAGCGCTAGCGCCGCATTTTAGCTCCCGAGGGAGCTTTGCCTTAGATTGCGGCCGAGTCCAGGCCACCCATGAGGCTTAATGTCGCCGGTAAGAGCAAAGCGACCTCACCACTCCAGCAGGAGCGATCTGAAATTTGCAATGGTGGGTGAAACAAAAAACGCTACCAATATCAATAATGAAAACATGCACCAGGAGAATATTAAACATAAATTGCAATAAAAAATACGAAAATAGAAATTATGAACACTTAACATCCTTTGACAATCAGAAAACGTGACTCGGGGCACCTGGGATCGAACCCTGCACCATGGAGATAAGAGGCAACAGCCTTGCCCCGAGGCCACGTGTAAACCAATCATGGCGAAGCATATGAGGCCTTAAGACCCCGGCAGGGAAGCGCGGCATTGGAGAATCAGCGGGAGTACAGAACGCCTGAGAAGGCCACCCGCGTAGCGGCTATACCGCTGTACTCACAGTCCCAGGATGAGACAACGAGGAGACGCGCGCCTGCCTTTTATTTAGAGAGGACCATGAAGGCATGATGGCCAGCGGTCAACAGGGACAGAAGCCGCGCCCGAACGGGCCAACAGAGGGAATTACAGACTCGCTGCGGGAAGAGGCTCAACACCCCTACGCCGCCCCCTCGATAAACACGGCCATGTCCGCAGGCCAGCGGGGGGCGGAAACTCGGCCGGAGAGGCCGAACAGTCAATAAAGCAAAAGCTTCCCCGGAGTACGCCGCTCCCAGCGGGAGCCGCTCCGCCTTAAGCATAAAACAACGCTGGTTCAAGACAAAGTATGGCAATTCTGTTTTAAGTCCCACACGTTTAGTATCAAACACCTTCGTGTCACGAGCAGTAAATACAGCGCGATAAAGCGCAGAGCATTTTCACATAGCGCGATATAAGCGCAAAGCATTCAATATAGCGCGATATGAGCGCAAACATACAGGCAACAACATCAAAGGCAATCCAACAGTCAACTAAGACATTAACCATAGCATAACGTTGGGAGCACTTAACTGTCTGCGTGAGCAGCAAAGAAAGAGGAGGAGACACAGGATGCAGCAGCTCTTATGGGGCTATACAGGATGTGATGTATGTACAAGCATCATGGGAAATGTAGTTTTATTTGCATACAAAACGTTTTTCATTGGCTGCTGTGAGTAGCAAATATAAGAAAGAGAAGCATAATCCGAAGCCTCCGGTCCTGTAATAGAATCCGTCCGAGTGTGGGCATTCCACCCCAAGTGTGGAAAATCCGCCTCGAGTGCATAGATCCCGCCCCAGTGTGGAGATTCAGCCTCAAGTGCATAGAATCCACCTCGATTGTGGCGACTCCACACTCACAACTTTACTACACGGAAGTACCTTTGGGAATCAGGCCCAAAGTACTTATATGAATGCAAAACACCAAGCGCTCGCTCTAATAACTCAATTTCAAACTATTTCCAAATGACTTAAAGATACATTAGAAATCTCAAGCACACGGAGCTATGTTTATATCAACACATAAGTAACATTTACAAATAATTTCGAATATTACCTGTAACTGGACGGTATTTTTTATTTTTATTTATTTGCAGTGTTTTATATAGCGCTGGCTAGACCTGGAGGTATCAAAGCCCTTTACATGAGGATCAGCGAGTTACAAGTTACACATTTACATCAGTTACAGGAGCCAAGTATAACATAGGAGAAAAACCGTGCATACACAATAACATGGGTTATTAGCGCATAGCATAGCCAAGACACACGTCAAATGGGGCATGGATGGTAGGGGTGAATGGTAAAAAGGGGTAAGGAGTGCATAATCGGGTCAGGCAGACCCGCAAGAGGGAAAGTACTTACAAAACTGTCCCAGTAAAAGACATACAAACCGGCTGGGGACCAACAATCATAAATATCCCGTGAATCGGTGATAGTATAAGATGGGAGGGGAGTAGTAGACTGAAGGGGGGGGGGACATCTTGAGGAAAAGAACAGACAGGTGAACACGGAGCAGTCCAGCAACAATGAGAATAGGTCGAAACCGCCAAGATGGAGGACCCAGGCCATGGCAACCGACAGCATCAAGCCAAAATGGCAGAACACACAAAAATCCAACACGAAAACAACAAGGCAGCAGACTCGAAAGCTTCACGCAGGGTCGGATGGGGGAGGCAGCCACATGTCCACCGAGGGATGAGGGCAGGACACCGCTGATCACGAAGGGGGTCGTTGACGTACACACACCCGGGGCTCCAGGGGCAGCACCATCACCATTCAGAATGCCTCAAAGACGGGGCAAAGTCAGATTCGGGCGCCCGGCAACAGCCCCGGAGAGGTGGGCAGCAGCGGGGACCAGGAGGGCTTGCCTCCCCAACACTCAAGAACCAAAACAAGCTTGGGGGGACTGGTCAGCAGTGCCGCAGTACTCACCTCCGCTGAACCCTGGACCACTATACACACCGGTCTGGCTGACAGCAACGATGTCAGCACCAACAGAAGCAAAAAAATCTTTGGCATTGTGAAACATTTCACTTCACCATGGGCTCCCTCCAACTGGATTCACTGGATCACTCCCTTGCAGGGACTCTGCAACAATCACTCAAACTTAAGCAACAAATCCACGGTAAAGCCAGGAGTATAAGGTGTGTAAAGGGTGAGTGAATGACGGCTGGTGACTTTCTTTAGCTGTCAGTGCAGACCTCAGGGCATTGCTTCGTGTGTACAACTGATGTAGTAATGGGCTGAGACCTGGTGATAACACTTCCGGGAGTGTGGGGGGAGGGTCACCTTACTAGACCCCCACCACCTGCGAGGGTCTACTGCGTGAGTACTGCTGTCAGTACCTACAGCACGGATCGGTACTATTGTAGGCACGTGTCGACGAGGTCTGAGCCAATCAGCCCCCAGCTCTGGAGGAGGGGTGGGGATGGAATAGCACACGCCACTTCCGTTTCCGGGTGACTGGCTCAGCGTGTCTCGTGTGCTCCAGCAGTAGCAGGCCTGGTTCTTCTCAGAAGTGACCGGCTCCCTTCAGTGCCTTCAGTGCTCCCAGCTGGACTGTCCTTGTTCTCGGAGGTCCTCTGAGCCTCGGGATCTCCACCCACGGAAGAAGCCACCCAAGGCTCTGGAAATGTTATTTGATACAAACTCTTCTGCAAAAATGTGAACATGTGACTCTAAAAACCTTTGTATCTCATAAAAAAAGATAGTACAAATCTTTTGTGTGTGTTCCTTGTATCTATAGAAAATGGTCGTCGTGTTATGTTTGGTCCTTTCTTTTGACACTCGCTTCTTGCCAAGTGTCTTCTAAAGTTCTCTGCGTTGGGTGTTAATTTTGCTGTGTGATCTCTGTCAGTCACCTGCTCACATCCACATTGCACATCATTCAACAAGTTCCGGCGTCCTCTTTGTCGGCGTCTTCTTTGTCGTAGAACCATTGGCAGGAGACCCATTAAGAATGAGTTCTGTGCACGGCCTCTAGGGGCACCACTCTGGCTCTGGCTGGTCACCTTTGGCGATCCGGCAATGGATCGGTCTGGGCTCAGACAAAAGTCAGTTTTTACACCTACTATTTCACAAGTAGGTAAAAATGTAGAAATCTTCGAGAAAGCAGTCGAATCTAAAGTTAGACAGATAATAGAGCATGCCCATCCTGACACTAATAATATGTCCAGGGAGCATAGGAAAGCTATGTTAGACTTAAAAAACAATCTACAGTTAACTATTAAACCGGCCGACAAAGGCGGAGGAGTGGTCGTATATAATACAGCAGACTACGATGCCAGAACGTTACAATTGTTAGAGATTAAAGAACATTATCAAAGGGTGTCATTTTCTAAATTAGACTCTTTAAATAGGGAGGTTATGCAGATAATACAGGTAGCTTTAGTAAATGAATGGATCTGCAAAGCTGAATATGACTTTTTAAACAACAAAGACGCCAGAACACCGGCAATATGCGGCCTCCCAAAAATACAAAAAAACCTAAATGACCCACCCATGAGACCCATAGTGAGTTGCATTGGCTGCTCACGCCTTGAACCACTCAGTCAGTATGCCGATACCTTTCTAAAACCTCTTGTCATTCAACAGAAATCATATGTGCGAGATTCGTCTCATATCATTTCTATGATAGAAGGATTGGCATACAATCCCAACAATCAAATTTTGGTGACCCTCGATATAGAGGCGTTATGCACCAATATACCACAAGATAACACCATTGTGGTTATTGGTGATATCCTTGAAAATGCAGATTTTAGAGGTGCGAGTAAACACTTTATTATTCAGTGTATCAGCTTGGTGTTAAAGAATAATATGTTTCTGTTTAAAGAGGAGTTGTTCCTCCAACGTAAAGGTACGAGCAACCTGTGCGCCGAGCTTAGCATGTCGCCGAGTTCGAGGAGAGACATGTCTTCAATGAGGCGGTGCCCTTCTACGAAAACATCAAGTTGTGGCGTCGCTTTATTGACGATATCTTCTTTATTTGGGAAGGTCAGACAGAAAACCTTGAAGAATTCTTAGAGTGGCTAAACATGGGCGATAGTAACCTCAGATTTACTGCGTCATATGATAGAAACTCAGTCAACTTCCTTGATATTACTATTAAGAATAAAGAGGGATTATTGGAGGTGGAATTATACACCAAACCCACCGACAAAAACACAGTGCTACACTACAGCAGTTACCACCCACGATCCCAACGGGATAACGTACCTTTTGGTCAGTTCCTCTGATTGATGAGGAACAAGTTCCAATATGTGTGATTATCTTAAACATGCTGAAAAATTGACAGGAAAGCTAAGAGATAGAGGATATACTAGGAAACTAATAAAAAACTCATGCAAAAGGGCAAGATTCTACAATCGGGAGAGTATGATACATCCTGAGTCGAGTCAAAAAAAACAGCCTGTGACGGATTCAAAACTGGTGTTTGTGAGTCAATTCTCCAACATCAGTAATAAATTAAAAAATGTTATTCATTCCAGTTGGAATATCCTAAATGATGGGAAAGAGAAAAAAATCCCTAAACCCATTTTTGCCTTCAGGCGTAATGAAAGCATTCGCCAAAATCTAGTGCATACATATAGAGAGGGAAATTAGATTAATCAGACAACTATGGATGGCACCAGAGCGGTGGGCAACTATAAATGTAGTAACTGCTCAATATGTGATAATTGTATTGTTACCAAAACATTAACCTACAATAATTACACAATGACATCTAAAACATTGAGTAACTGTAGAAGTAGCAATTTAATATATATCCTTCTGTGCCCATGTGGATTAGCATATGTCAGCGAAACAGGCAGAGAGATAAGGTTATTAGAACACCGGTCTGCCCTCAAAACCGGAAAAGTGAATGTCCCAATGGTTGAGCATTTTGCGAAACTGAAATACAAACACACGGAATTTTCATGGTTTGTGGTAGAAAAGATTACTGCCTCTAAAAGAGGTGGCAATATGGAAACAAAACTCAGGAATCGAGAGAAATGGTATATTTCCACCCTGGATACAGTCAATAAAGGTTTAAATACGAAGGAAGACTGGATGAGAATTGTTGTCTAAACAGGGAACACCTTAGGATTAATAGTAAATATCTGAAATCGTTAATATTTGAATAAAAATTAAGTAAATAGCGATTCCCTAAGTTTTTGCTCATACTACATATTGGTCAAAACAACCAAATGTTGCCATTTGTATCAGTGCACCAATGTGACAGTATGAACAAGAAAATAATAGAAAGGATATCTTAGAACAAATAGATATATATAAGATCCCTAAATTGAATTGAATAGTATCTATATACAAGAATTCATAAAAAGAATTGAAATAATGGTCAGAATATTGCCCATACATTAATATGTGAGCAATGACAATGTTATTATTTGTCTACTTTGGGGCAACATGCTAAACAAAGCAACACAGTGCACTTTATTAGTGTTATTCTTGTCCTCTTATAGATGTATGGACAATAATAATAACGACAAAAATAATGCCAAACTCTACAAATATTTGTCTAATTAGTTCAAATACCGAAAATATAGGTATGTTATTTACACGGTGGATTATTATATATAACATAATAAATCGATCTTTATTGATATAAGTAGTTGCCAAAATGTGTAAATCTAAAGATGAAATCAACGAGACCTGGCCGAATTTCTGTATATATGTATCTAAACAATAAAATATCTAAACGATGTACAAATAAGAGCCGTGTTTGTGCACGTAACAATAAAGTTTTGTGCGATGCAAAAAGTGATAAGGCTACGGGTCGAGCACGTAGTGACGTAGGCAATGGGCGCATTCAAAAAGCGACTGTGCGGGAAACGAGGCTGTTTATTAAATCCTAATGGCGATCGTTTAGTTTGGTTCAAGAAGTGATGTTGCTGTTTCTGTGTGCTTGTTCCAGTGGTGACAACATACATGTAAACATATGGGGGCAGTTTTACAAGCCCCGTGCGCCACTTTTGCGCCGCCGTTGCGTCACTTCTGTGAAGCAGTGGCCGCGTAAAGCTAGCGCCATGCTGCGACGGATTTACAATGTGACGCATCTAGGGAGATGCATCACGTTGTAAAGCCCTGCGCCATGTGAGACCTGCGTCAGGTTTAATGTGGGCGTTTTGGCGCAGGGCAGGCGTTCCAGCGCAGGATCGCATCGGAAAAGTGACTGAGTGAAATCTACAGGATTTCACTGAGTCACTTTTCCGACGCCGCTGCGTCAAAACCTTGCGCCTGCTTGAAGCGCACCACGTTGTGTATGGGCAGGCCGCGACATTGCTGGAGTTGCGTTGCGCTTGCGACACGACTCCAGGATTGCGACACTCTTCCGATAGGCGATGCTTCACGCATCTGTTTATCCTTGCGCCACGATGCACCGCATTATAAATGCGGCGCTTCTGTGGTGGCGCAAGGGTAAACTTGCATGACGGATCTTCTCTGGCGCATCTCTGCTGATATGCAGGGATGTGCCAGTCGTCATAAATCTGCCCCCATGTAATTTTCAAAACCACTTGACACAGTAAAACTATGCATATTTCCCACATTTGAAGTATTAACGACAGAACGCTGAAGCGCTCTTTAGCCAGACCAAAAGAACAGTAACTTACTGCTGACCCTCTGAAGAAAAACCCTCCAATCCAAAGTGTTTCCGAGTGACCCCCAAAATCCCCCGTTCCTGGCAGCGTCCTTCCGGGCTGCGCGCGCGGGTGTTTGATGTCTACAAGCGCTGACACGACGGCCACATGTGACCTTTTAATCCATTGTTTCAGAGTCAGACACGGGGTGAATCACGTCTGAGACAAATATTAGGAAACACCCAGTGTAAGCCACTCGCCCGAAGCGAGGCACCAAATGCTTCATTTTATATGATCATTTATATAAAACACCCCACAAACGGAACACTCTTCTGGCAGCAAATGAACTCAGTGACACTTCGAGTCACTGACACCAGAAGGATGAAAGGCTGATTCATCCCAGGAGATTCAAATCTTCAGCTGTATGTTCCATATAAATCACTTGTGTGCGTGTGAGAACAGTAGGGCGAGGAATACACAATGAAACTGTGAAAAGCAGTGACACACACACACACACACACTCTGGGAGTCACTGGCCCTGTAGCCCAACCACAAGGCTCATCACATCCATCCAGGTTCAGGTGAAGGGCAATGAAGACAAGTGTTGGACAAACATTGGCAACAGAAAGCAGTCACACTCCAGAGACACCCTCCTGCTGGTAGAGAAGGTGGTAATGTTTTAACTACTTACCGGTAATTTCATTACTATGAGTGTTTTAATTCATATCATTACCAAAGAGGAGCTCAACTTTTCCCAAAGGCTCCTTCTTAGTATATTTATTTTATTTGTACAAAATTGAGTCAAACACCCCTTCCTAGAGGGTCCACCCTCTTATTCCACTTGCTGGCCATACGAAGCTGAAATGGACCGGGCCCGCTCAAAACATAACACATGTATTTGTAAAGCGCACTTAACACCCGTGGGTTTCACGGCGCTGAATAACACATGTTTATTGTTATCCAACTCAATGGTACTCATTTTATCGACCTCAGATGGATGAAAGGCTGAATAGAATTGCTGGGATTTGAACCTTTGACCATGAGGTCAAACACAGGCCCCTGCAGTGAATGCATTAGTCCACTAAGCCACCGGATACAGCTAACTTTCTCATTTGGTAGGGTGGTGGCAGTTAATGACTGGAAGAAAAAACTGGGAGTGATGGGATTACCAGTAAGTGATGAAAAAAATGTACCGCCTCATTTACTTCCTTGTTACAATCATTACACAATGAGGCCTACAGAGCTGTAAAGGTAATCCGGACCCACACAACGTAAATGTAAATGTATAGGCATTTATATAGCGCACTACTTACCCGTAGGGTCCCAAGGCGCTTCTGATAGAGCGCGCAGTTCACCCGGGTCACCGAGTTCACCTATTTCTTACACGCACTGGGCCCACGGCGTGCACATAGATTTAATACACCATTGACTTTCGGTGTGAACTGGGTGATTTGGCTTCTGCTACACGCTCTTATGAGTAATTAAGGTTGGTTTCACCTCTGCTTACCATGTACCTGACTTACCACAGGCACAATTCCTACGACAGATCTGGAGCTTAGCAGGGAAAAGAGCAGACAGGACTAGACCAAATACTTCTCTAACATTAGTATCATACTTATCCACAATTTCTGTAAAATGACCACAGACACCTGATGAAGTTTTAAACTTTATATAAAGATTCAAAGAGAAGATGCCAAGACAATAAGCGATATGCAGAATAATATATCAAACATCAACATCAACACCAATATGTAACTTTGTATTAGAATTATAACCATTAGAATATATGGGAAGACTAGGGGTAGGAATTTTTAGAACAGAATTAATCACTATAACTTTATACTAGGACACGATTTTAAGGTTGGGACCTAAAACATGTACTTATCCTCAAGCTATCTTTACTAACTTCACTGCAACCAACTAAAGGTAAGGGAAAAACGGGAACATACTATTTAATACAAACGGATTGACAATTTACTAAGGGTGGGGAGAGAAGTGGAACAAACCTATTAAACAATCACGTGTAGTTCGCAAAAAGAGAATAGAGTAATATCATTGGCAAGTAATGCTTTACTGAAAGAATCTTGAGAGAGAGAAAAGGAGAGAGAGAGAAAGAAAAGAGAGATGCAAACCCTCGGTCTAATAATTACCTAAGTTCAGATTGAAGTCCAACCCTGGCCACGGGTCGGATGGGAAGACGGGGACAAGGACCCTCAGGAAGGAATGCCAGAATGCAAGCAGGTACAGCTCGCGGACAGATCAGGACAGGATACCCCTCAGGTTCGGGTCAAAAGGACTGGGCCTCCCAGGGTACGACCAACACCCACAGCTTCGGACAGCAACGCCTGCGTTACCCCTCTCTGCAAGTAATCCGCCAATAACCCCGATTTGGGTTTTCGAATTCCCCAGCAAAGTGCTTCGCCAGCACTTAGGATTTTCCACCCCTTAGGAGTTTGTGGAAAGTATGGACAAAGTGCTCCGCAGCACTTCAGATTGAGCACCTATAGAGTTCGTAGGGTCAGTGACAGGTCTGCTACTCGGACAAGTCGGACAATTTTCCTAAGCTAAACTAGGGCAATTATACAGTTTTGGGGACCCTCAGACCACCCACTAATATTGCAAGTGACAGTTTCTCATATTATGATTGGTCAAGAGAGGTGGCGCGATCATTACCACCTCCTAAAATTCAGCTTTCCCATATTTAATATTCAGGTTTGCATACCCGCCCCCCGGGTTCACGTTCCCAGGCATAGGAATACAGAATACAATGCACGAGTTCAGTATATAGCAACAGTGTATGACAGTTCAAGGTATAATCTTGCATCTTCGGGATGGGTTCCCAGGCGCATCGAGCTTCAGGAGCCAGCTGGCTAGTTTTAGCTTCTGCGCAGTTAGGATTTTCCCTGGTCAGCTGACAGGGTTCAGAGGAGCCTCAAGATGGCGTTGCTCACGTATGCCCCAGCCCACAAAGACGCGGTACATGAAAAGTAAGCGAGAACAAATTAAAATCACATATAAAATGATCACACTGTATACCATGATGAGATATTAACCAACCCTTACTTTATAATGACTATAGCGTTATTGTTTAGTGCGAAAAGACAGATAAGCAAAAGCAGCAGCAATAAGCGGAGAGCGTGGTGAGAGTCAAGCAGCCATATTTGCAACAGTGCGCATGAGCACAAACTCCCTCCAGAATGCGAGTGCGTCACATCACATGGGTATGACCGACGCATGCGCAGACTGATTTTCAGCGAAGCAGCCGCTTTTAGTGCAAGCTTCGTTAGTATGAGAAAAGACATACAGGCAAGCATCCTGGGGACACCCGCGTGTTGGGAAAAGCACTTTATAAATGACGAACAACAGTGTTAATACGATTATGCAATTTAGACAAGGGTTTTGCATGAGAGTAGGGCGCTTGCACGCGAATCCCAGCTCCATCAATCCCCTCTTTGATGATATTTACTATCATCACCACACAGAAGGAAACAGATGCCAACTTTTCTCACTCATCCATATCACTCATCGGGATCTCAACAAACTTTTCGTTGAGCTTCCTTGCAGCTTCTCTATGAGAGTGGTGATTTTTCACCTTTTTGTAAATTTCACTCTTTAATTCTTCCAATTCTAAATCATCAATATTTCTTTTCACCCCCCTCTTATTTACTGTATATTTCTTTTTACACTTCCGGCATTTGCAGCAGATAAAAATGATCAATACAATTACACCTATTACAACTATTGGCATCAGTATTTTCCATAAAAGATTTCTACCTAGGTTAGCAAACCAACTACCTATAGAGGAGAGACCTCCAGTCAGTCTCGTCCAGGCACTGTCAACCTCCAATGGTTTGAGTTCTTTTTCCAAATTAGTTATGTTCTTCACATATTGTTTTAATTCGATACTTTTATCTGGAATGTAAGTGCAACAATGTTGCGCTTTCAGCATTCTACAGACTCCGCCCTCTTTTGCTAATAGGGTGTCAAGGGCAAGACGGTTTTGTAAAACCATTGATCTGATCGCAACCATTTCGGTATTGACCATCAGGAATCCAGCAGCAGTGTCCGTTGATAACCGGTCCACCACTCTAGACAATTTGCAGATTCTATGGGTGTTCAGAACTACCCCCATTCCAGGTATCAGTGCACTAAAAATATCACCTATAATTTCACCTACACTTTCACGTCTACTACGCACTAAGCCATTAGTATCTTCATCGCTTCCAGCTGCATTATTCACATGGTATATTTTCGGGAAAACAATGCCAAAGTAGCAGCTTCCATACCAGTGATCCGGCAATTTAAAATAAGCCTTGTTCCCACATATATAATATATTCCGGGAAACACAGGTTCTGACCCATTTTTGAAACCCCAACCTCCAATTACCTTGTAATTATGTTCACACTCGCTGGAACCGATGAATACATTGTTATAGTACTCTGTCTTTTCCCTATGGATACAAAGTTTCCCCTTTCGTTCAAAATCCAGCAACAAGGCAGAATTAGCTTCGCCTTGCGAGGTGTTATCCATGTGCTCAGCCCACCTAGGGACTCTATCCTTTTCGTCATTTGCTTTTTTTTGAAACTTTTCTCTCCTTCTGTCTGCCATCTTAATGAACATCTTTTCCTGCTCTTGCAGAGAACAGGTCAAATTAGATTCTCTAGCTTCATTTAAATCTATGTTACCTATAGTCAGAAAATATTCTCCCATATAACGGGTCACGTCACTTGTAGTATGTACACGGTTCAAGTGTCCTCTAATAGGCAGTTCAGAAAATACTACGTCATCATTTGAATAATAGTATTGCAAGGTGCTTCTATAGAACAAGCTAGCTAATATACTACAGGAGATTCCATAGGTCAAAGGTAGATGGTGGTATGTCACGCCTTCAGCCACTGAAGTTGGCAGCTTCATGCAGACATAACAGTCCTCTATTTCCATAGCTTCTACGTAATGCACTAATAAGTTAGCAAAAACATTTAGATGCGTCCTGTTTTTCATTTTGTGAAAATGTAGTCCATCCTCATCTGATGCTTCTAAATTAGGTCGTGTGTGTGTCAGTCTGATTTGGTTGTCACGTCTTTCTAAGCTTCGTGGTGTTTCTGCAGTCTGTACATCTCCTACGTCTACTGCTTCGGGTTCAGTAGGGGACAAGTTAGGATTTTTACTTATCATAAAAGGTAGGAAAACTGTTAGTCCTATCCACATTACTATTAGCATGGCTGTGAGAAGTTGGCCTGGTATATAATGCTCACTAGTTCTAGTGATCACTTTGTACCATGCCAAGCAACCCTTATGATGATGGTTGTAATTCAACCTTGTAGACCAGTTATCCTAGTGGTAACGTGGACAAAGCAGTCTTAGGCTAAACTCTGAAAGGCATGTGAAGCCAGCTGTTATACCATACACAACCCCCTTGAATACCAAATGAAAGGGACACCACACAGATATATATTGAAAATATATATTGATTTATTAACTATTAAAATCCCCTGGACTCTTTATGAGCACAGAAGCACAAGCGTTAAATCACAAGACAGTTTAAAATACACAAAAGTTGCACAATATGGATGAGCCCTAGGGGCCACCTAAACCATATACTAAGAAAGTGGTATAAGAGATACCAGGAGGAAAGTGAAGAGGCCTAGGGCCTTGGGAATCGCTGGAGCTATTCGAGACTGGAGTTAACTAAGTCGGGAGAGGCCCACGGGACTCGGGTGCAGTGTTCAAAGTGCACGCACTTTCCAATACAAAGTCTATGGTGCGTAAAAAGTACAAAGTTAGAAAGTTAGGAACCTTCCGAGTGACCTACGGAGCTGAAACTTAAAACACAGGCCCTTGGGATGTGTACCAGTGCAGGAGCACCGGCGGAGCTGAGTTACCTCACCCACAGGAAGCGGGTGCACAGGGTCGAAGTTGTGTCGGGTTTCGTCACGCTGGTCGATGGTGCTTGGAGCTGAAGATGCTGCAGGCGGCTCGATGAGAAGAGTTCCGGTGGATCCAAGGGTGGATCTGAAGATGTGAAGACCTGAAAGCAGAGGGGACAGTGTTCAAAGTCACTAGCCAGTGACTACCGTGGAACCAGATTGGAACCAGGCGATGTCGGGTGCAAACAGGCATTGTCGGGTAGCTTCTTTCTGCAGCCACGTGGATACCCGGGGTCGAGGACGTCCAGGAGTCGGTCACGAGCTGTCCCACGTAGGCTTCTCGCTGTTGGCGGTGTCGGCGACCTGATCGGAGCAAACAGGCCTTGGCAAATGCAAGCCACGCAGAAGTTGAAAGATGCTGTTCACTCGGACCAGCAAGGTCAGAGCGGGTGCTCCTTTTCACAGGAGCTTGGGTAGGTCTGGAGCAACCAGACCTGCTGTTTAAATCTTCGGGTTCGTCGCCAAGATGGCCGCTGACCACGTAGCTAGTGGCCGGGATGGCGCGTCGAGTGGCACAAAGCAAAAGGGCCCCACGCAGATCGTGGAGATGCTGGAGGGCTGATCTTTGGTGCAAGGGCTGCTCGGTGGTGGGGGTTCTCAATCCCCAAAGCACAACGTCGAGGATGCCTCAGAAGCTGCGCAGTCAGCTTTTCGGGTGTCTTCCAAGAGGTCCGGTCCCACGTCACTCGGTGCCTCCACGGGTCCCTTCTTCGCAGGGACTGTGGATCGGGCTCTGAGAGATCTGGGAATCTGGTTCTTGTTGGGCTCTGGGCTCGGGCTCCGGCGGGAGGCGGCGGCAAAGCAGACGTCGAGTTGCTGGTTGGTACCTGTGTTCACAGGGTGGTCACTCCTTGGCCACAAGGGAGATTCTTCTTCAGTCTTCTGTGCAGCAGAATGTCGAAGTCCAGTCGTCTTCTTAGTTCCTAAGCTCAGCCTCTCTCATTTTGGCCTCATGTTCCCTTCTCTGAGGGCTAGTCATCTCCTTTCTGGAGTGACCATGAGAGCCTCTAGAGACATGGGAGGTATTGGATTCACCTGAGTGATGCCTCCTCCTCCTATGACCCTGGTTAAGTCCACCTGAGGGTCTGAATGGGTTGTTACCTGATTCATTCCCAAGTTGACTTAAGTTAGCCTGGTTCAGTCTACTGACCAGCACCTGACTATCTCTGTCATCATCTGACTCACTGCTTTCCACCTCCTCCTCCTCTTCTTCTTCCTCTTCCTCTACATCTACTCGAGGAGCTCCAGTGGTGGAGGCTTCCTCATCTACTAGGATGATAGGGGCAGGGGTGTCTACAGTGTCATCCTCTGAAGGATGGCCTCCTTCAGCATTCCCTGTGGGGTTTGCTTTAGAGGTCTTTAGAGCCTCAGACTGATCCAAGAGCTCTCTTAGGTGGTCTGTAGTAGGGGAAGGCCCTGTCTTCAGACCCCTTAAGACACAAAGCTGTCTTAATTCCTTAAAAGGAAAAATAGCAAACTGGGATGGTGCCCTTGGAGGGTCACTCTCAACAGGAGTAAGTCCACTGGACCCCTCTGTTCCAGACATTGCTCTAGTGTGGGTGGATGTGTTGCAATCTACCTACACTGGTGTTTACCTACTAAACCTATCTAGTAGTTGTAGCTAGGGTGTGCTACTCCCTTTGCTCTACAACAACTAAGTTCAGTAGAACTTAAGTATACTAGTCTTGTTTTATATGTACCTAGCAGGTACCTGTGTGATCTTTCAGATGATAATCTCAAAGATTGTAATGGTAAAACAACAGCAAGCTCAGATCCCAATCCGCTGCTCACCAATGTGAGAAGTTGGCCTGGTATATAATGCTCACTAGTTCTAGTGATCACTTTGTACCATGCCAAGCAACCCTTATGATGATGGTTGTAATTCAACCTTGTAGACCAGTTATCCTAGTGGTAACGTGGACAAAGCAGTCTTAGGCTAAACTCTGAAAGGCATGTGAAGCCAGCTGTTATACCATACACAACCCCCTTGAATACCAAATGAAAGGGACACCACACAGATATATATTGAAAATATATATTGATTTATTAACTATTAAAATCCCCTGGACTCTTTATGAGCACAGAAGCACAAGCGTTAAATCACAAGACAGTTTAAAATACACAAAAGTTGCACAATATGGATGAGCCCTAGGGGCCACCTAAACCATATACTAAGAAAGTGGTATAAGAGATACCAGGAGGAAAGTGAAGAGGCCTAGGGCCTTGGGAATCGCTGGAGCTATTCGAGACTGGAGTTAACTAAGTCGGGAGAGGCCCACGGGACTCGGGTGCAGTGTTCAAAGTGCACACACTTTCCAATACAAAGTCTATGGTGCGTAAAAAGTACAAAGTTAGAAAGTTAGGAACCTTCCGAGTGACCTACGGAGCTGAAACTTAAAACACAGGCCCTTGGGATGTGTACCAGTGCAGGAGCACCGGCGGAGCTGAGTTAACTCACCCACAGGAAGCGGGTGCACAGGGTCGAAGTTGTGTCGGGTTTCGTCACGCTGGTCGATGGTGCTTGGAGCTGAAGATGCTGCAGGCGGCTCGATGAGAAGAGTTCCGGTGGATCCAAGGGTGGATCTGAAGATGTGAAGACCTGAAAGCAGAGGGGACAGTGTTCAAAGTCACTAGCCAGTGACTACCGTGGAACCAGATTGGAACCAGGCGATGTCGGGTGCAAACAGGCGTTGTCGGGTAGCTTCTTTCTGCAGCCACGTGGATACCCGGGGTCGAGGACGTCCAGGAGTCGGTCAAGAGCTGTCCCACGTAGGCTTCTCGCTGTTGGCGGTGTCGGCGACCTGATCGGAGCAAACAGGCCTTGGCAAATGCAAGCCACGCAGAAGTTGAAAGATGCTGTTCACTCGGACCAGCAAGGTCAGAGCGGGTGCTCCTTTTCACAGGAGCTTGGGTAGGTCTGGAGCAACCAGACCTGCTGTTTAAATCTTCGGGTTCGTCGCCAAGATGGCCGCTGACCACGTGGCTAGTGGCCGGGATGGCGCGTCGAGTGGCACAAAGCAAAAGGGCCCCACGCAGATCGTGGAGATGCTGGAGGGCTGATCTTTGGTGCAAGGGCTGCTCGGTGGTGGGGGTTCTCAATCCCCAAAGCACAACATCGAGGATGCCTCAGAAGCTGCGCAGTCAGCTTTTCGGGTGTCTTCCAAGAGGTCCGGTCCCACGTCACTCGGTGCCTCCATGGGTCCCTTCTTCGCAGGGACTGTGGATCGGGCTCTGAGAGGTCTGGGAATCTGGTTCTTGTTGGGCTCTGGGCTCGGGCTCCGGCGGGAGGCGGCGGCAAAGCAGACGTCGAGTTGCTGGTTGGTACCTGTGTTCACAGGGTGGTCACTCCTTGGCCACAAGGGAGATTCTTCTTCAGTCTTCTGTGCAGCAGAATGTCGAAGTCCAGTCGTCTTCTTAGTTTAAAGTTGATTTCGGGATGATCTGCTGTGCAATGGCACTGCTCCCCCTCTTATTCCAATCTAGGGGGTGGATCACCTACTAGGTCCCTCCTCTGGGAGGAACCAGGAAGGGGGGCGGTTACACCCCCTTTCCTTTGTCCAGCTCCGCGCCAGGACTGGGGCTGGAAGGCCCTAGAACCGGTTTGGGCTGGCCTATACACGGGGACACCTTGTGTGCCCCGGGCATGTCTGATTCTATTCAGCCCTGTCCTACCCAATACACAAAATCCTGTCTGGGGTGGTGCTCGCACCTCCCAAGGCAGGAAACCCTTTGTCCAGGCCACCATCTGCCGAGTTTCGGTCAGCAGCAGGAGGCCAGACTTGTGTCTGTGGTGGCAGCGTCCATTTTGTGAAGCTGAGGCTCTGTTTAACTTTAACCGGGGTTAAGGCTACATACATGTCGTGTCCCTCTAGAAGGGTGGAATGCTATCCCCGTCGCCAGAATTGGCGAGGGGATAGTATTCCAATTCGTATGACACCTTACTCGACATGTTTTGATAAAGCCAAACCAAAGATAGCATTTAACCGCGAGGATTATAATGCACTTAAGAGTATATGGTATGGCAATATCCCGGAACAGCTTAGGGAGTGGTTCCCGACAGCTGCAGACAGGCTCAGCTCATGCCAGAGCACTATCTCACATATTTCCAAGCACTCTGCCTCCAGGATTGATGAGGCCTTCCATAGGAGTGGCTGATAGGAACATATGTGTCCAGTTTAGGGTTAGGCACAGACATACTGTACCTAAGTAAGAGGTGGTTACACCGACTTACCCCAGCTGAGTGATCAGCCAGTTGTGTCAAACATGGAGGCCAGGCCAGGGGTAGCATAATACATGCTGCAGCCCCTGGTAGGCCTTGGATACACCTATGCCCTGGGCACCTAGGGTGCACTTATACAGGGGCTCATAAGGTGGACCAGTTCCAATTCGTAATGCACCTAGAGTGCATTGGCAGTAATTTAGAGAGAGAACAGCAGGCTGTGGGTCTGATTAGCAGGCCCACAGCCACATTAAGTCAGAAACCAGTGAAGCAAAAAGCAAAAATTTGGGGTGACCATAGGATAGCAGACCCTACTCTCCTACATAACCCCCCCCCAAACGCAGGGACATTAGACTAACCTTGACCAGTTGTGTCTTCATGTTCTAAGTGGAAGTACCTGGAGAGACCATCTGCGTTGCCATGGTCAGTCCCTGGGCGGTGCTCCACTGTAAAGTCCATCCCCTGTAGGGAAATGGACCACCTGAGTAGTTTGGGGTTTTCACCCTTCATCTGATTAAGCCATAGGAGGGGCTTATGGTCGGTCTGAATCTTGAAGTGAGTACCAAATAAGTATGGCCTCAACTTCTTCAGGGCCCACACCACAGCAAAGGCCTCCCTCTCTATAGCTGACCAACGTTTCTCTCTGGGGGTCAGCCTTCTGCTAATGAAAGCAATGGGCTGGTCCTGGCCATCTACATTAAGCTGTGAGAGCACTGCTCCCACTCCCAACTCAGAAGCATCTGTTTGGACAATGAACTCTCTTGAGTAGTCAGGACTCTTCAGGATAGGTGCAGAGCACATGGCCTTCTTCAGGTCATCAAATGCCTTTTGACAGATTTCTGTCCACTGAACCTTTTTGGGCATCTTCTTGGATGTCAGATCATTAAGAGGAGTCACAATGGACCCATAGTTCTTAACAAACTTCCTGTAGTACCCAGTCAGGCCCAAGAAAGCTCTGACCTGAGTCTGGGTAGTTGGAGGGGACCAGTCCTTGATGGTCTGGATCTTACTCTCCAGTGGTTGAACTTGGCCTCCACCTACAAGGTGGCCCAGGTATACAACCTTGCTCTGCCCTATCTGGCACTTTGTTGCCTTGATAGTGAGGCCTGCCTTCTGCAGAGCCTCAAGCACTTCCTTCAGGTGGATCAGGTGATCCTCCCAGGTGGAGCTAAAGACAGCAATATCGTCCAGATAAGCTGCACAAAAGTCATCCAACCCAGTGAGGACTTGGTTCACCAACCTTTGGAAGGTGGCAGGTGCATTTTTCAAACCAAAGGGCATCACCACAAACTGATAATGCCCACTAGGGGTAGAAAATGCTGTTTTGGCTTTAGACTCCTCAGCTAACCTGATTTGCCAGTAGCCAGCTGTCAAGTCAAATGTGCTCAAATATTTGGCAGAAGCCAACTTGTCAATGAGCTCATCTGCCCTTGGAATAGGGTGTGCATCTGTCCTGGTGACAGCATTGAGTCCTCTGTAATCCACACAGAACCTCATCTCTCTCTTGCCATCTTTGGTGTGAGGTTTGGGGACCAGAACCACTGGGCTAGCCCAGGGGCTCTCTGAAGGCTCAATGACACCTAATTCCAGCATCTTTTGCACCTCAGTCTTTATACAGTCCCTGACGTGGTCAGGTTGCCTGTAAATTTTGCTTTTTACAGGAAGACTGTCACCAGTGTCCACCACATGTGTACACCAGTTAGTCTGACTGGGTGTCAATGAGAACATATGCCTGTATGCCTGTAGAACTTGTCTGCAGTCATGTTGCTGATGTTCAGTGAGGCTGCCACCTAAGGCCACACCATCAACTGAGCCATCCTCAGGGTTCTGAGTGAGCAGGTCTGGGAGAGGGTCACTCTCTTCCTCCTGTCCCTCATCTGTAGCCATGAGCAAGCCCATGTCTGCCCTGCTGACATATGCCTTCAATCTGTTCACATGGAGCACCCTGTGGGGGCTCCTGGGAGTTCCTAGGTCCACCAAGTAGGTAACCTCTCCCTTCTTTTCCAGAATTGTATGGGGTCCAGACCACTTGTCTTGGAGTGCTGCTGGGGCCACTGGCTCCAACACCCATACCTTCTGTCCAGGCTGAAATTCAACAAGGACAGCCTTTTGGTCATGCCAAGCTTTTTGTAATTCTTGGCTAGCCTCAAGGTTTTTAGATGCCTTTTCCATGTACTCTGCCATCCTGGAGCGGAGACCAAGTACATAGTCCACTATGTCCTGTTTAGGCTTTTTGAGAGGTAACTCCCATCCTTCCTTCACAAGACACAGGGGTCCTCTTACAGGGTGCCCAAACAACAATTCAAAGGGGCTGAAGCCAACCCCCTTTTGAGGGACCTCTCTGTAAGCGAACAAAAGGCAGGGCAGAAGGATGTCCCATCTTCACCTGAGCTTTTCAGGTAATCCTTTAATCATGCCCTTTAGGGTCTTGTTAAATCTCTCAACAAGCCCATTGCATTGTGGGTGATAAGGGGTGGTGAACTTGTAGTTGACACCACATTCCTTCCACATAGCTGTCAAATATCCAGACATGAAGTTGGTACCTCTATCTGATATTACCTCCTTAGGAAACCCCACTCTGGAGAAAACTCCAAGTAAGGCCCTGGCCACAACAGGAGCTGTTGTGGTCCTAAGGGGAATTGCCTCTGGGTACCTGGTGGCATGATCCACTACCACCAGTATGAATCTGTGCCCAGATGCTGTAGGGGGATCCATTGGACCAACAATATCAATCCCCACTCTCTCAAAGGGAACCCCCACCACAGGTAATGGTATCAGGGGGGCCTTTGTTGTTCCACCTGCTTTACCACTGGCTTGGCAGGTTTCACAGGAGCGACAAAACTCCTTGGTGTCTTCAGACATGTGAGGCCAGTGAAAGTGAGGGACAAGCCTGTCCCAAGTCTTGTTCTGGCCTAGGTGTCCTGCTAAAGGAATATCATGGGCCAAGGTGAGTAGGAAGCCCCTAAATTGCAGAGGTATAACCAACCTCCTGGTAGCACCAGGCTTGGGGTCTCTAGCCTCTGAATAAAGGAGTCCATCGTCCCAATATACTTTATGGGCACCTTGAGCATTCCCAGCAGCCTCAGCAGCAGCCTGCTGTCTGAGGGGTTCAAGAGAAGGACAGGTTAACTGAGCCTGCCCCAAGTCTGCCCTAGAAGGTCCCCCTGTCCCCAGAAACTCAACCTGATCAGGTTCAAGTTCTTCAGGGACAGTTCCTTCAGGGGTCTCAAGATCAGTTTCCTGTGAAGCCTGATCCTCACTTGTAGGCAGTTGGGAAGGCGCAGCCTTAACCCTCCTGTTCTTCTTCTTGGGAGGTACTTGGTCCATTGTTCCAGGATCCAAGACCTGAGGTTCAGAGAGGCACTTTTTGGCCTGTGACCTGGTCACAGCAAGGACATGTGATGATATCCCTAACATCTCTGCATGAGTCCTGTACTCAACTTCTGACCATAGAGAGTTCTCCAGGTCATTGCCCAACAAACATTCTACTGGGAGATCAGCACTAACCACAACTTTCTTTAGGCCAGTTACCCCTCCCCAGGAAAAGTTAACAAGTGCCACACTATGTGTAGTAGTGACATTGCTGGCATTGGTCACCAGGTAATCATCGCCTGGCATGTATTGTCCAGGGTCCACAAAGTTAGGTGTCACCATAGTGACACTGGCACATGTGTCCCTGTAAGCTTGAGCCACTTTGTTGTTAATCAAAGGTGTCTGTCTGTATTTGCCCAGGTTACTGGGACTTATGTCAGGGGTCAAATCTATGTCCCCTTCACAAACCAGAACAGCCTGTGTAAGAGTTCTGACTAGGTCAGAATCTCCTTCAGTTCCCAAAGTGATTCCCACTAAACCCTTGGCCTGAGGACCAGCACTGCTAATTGTACTAGTGGGTGCAGGTGCCTTAGGGGCTGCAGTGCTGGGGGCTCCACCCTTTTTACACTCACTTGTCCAGTGAGAGGTGTTCTTACAAGTTTTACACCAGGGTTTCTTCTGACCTTCTTTCTTCTTCTTCTTGGAAGTTTGGGACCCACCCTCTGTCTCAGTTTGGGGCCCTGTTGAAGACTTCTGGTCTTTAGCTTTCTGCTCCCCACCCTTCTGGTCTGTTTTCTTCTGGTCACCACCCTGGTTCTGGTTCTGGTTCTTTTGCTTAACTCTGGTTCTTACCCATTTATCTGCCCTCTTTCCCAATTCTTGGGGAGAGGTCAAATCTGAGTCAACCAAATGTTGATGCAACTGCTGGTTCTGACAATTATTTAAAATTTGTTCTCTCATCAGCAAATTATACAATCCTTCATAGTCTGTAACCTTGCTTCCCAGCAACCATCCCTCCAGAGCCTTAGTGGCACACTCAACAAATTCAGACCAGTCCTGAGTCTGTGTCTTCTGGGTATCTCTGAACATTAACCTGTACTGTTCAGTGGTTAAGCCTAACCCATCAATCAGAGCACTCTTCAGGACCAGGTAGTTTCTAGAATCCCCATCACTAACTGTGAGGAGTCTGTCTCGGCCTCCACCTTCAAAGGAGAGCCACAAGATTGCTGCCCACTGCTCCTGAGGGATCTGCTGTACTCTGCAGGCTCTCTCCATTGCAGTAATCCATTTATGGATATCATCCCCAGCTTTGTAGGGGGGCACAATCTTACTCAGGTTTCTATTATCAAAAGACCTGTCTTTATCCTTGTGGATATTGCTGCCACCAGTGGGTTCTATTACCCCACTCTCTCTAGGCTGTCTTGCTCTAGCAAGTTTCTCCTTAGCCAGGGCAACCTCTAACTCTTGCCTCTGGATCCTAAGCTCAGCCTCTCTCATTTTGGCCTCATGTTCCCTTCTCTGAGGGCTAGTCATCTCCTTTCTGGAGTGACCATGAGAGCCTCTAGAGACATGGGAGGTATTGGATTCACCTGAGTGATGCCTCCTCCTCCTATGACCCTGGTTAAGTCCACCTGAGGGTCTGAATGGGTTGTTACCTGATTCATTCCCAAGTTGACTTAAGTTAGCCTGGTTCAGTCTACTGACCAGCACCTGACTATCTCTGTCATCATCTGACTCACTGCTTTCCACCTCCTCCTCCTCTTCTTCTTCCTCTTCCTCTACATCTACTCGAGGAGCTCCAGTGGTGGAGGCTTCCTCATCTACTAGGATGATAGGGGCAGGGGTGTCTACAGTGTCATCCTCTGAAGGATGGCCTCCTTCAGCATTCCCTGTGGGGTTTGCTTTAGAGGTCTTTAGAGCCTCAGACTGATCCAAGAGCTCTCTTAGGTGGTCTGTAGTAGGGGAAGGCCCTGTCTTCAGACCCCTTAAGACACAAAGCTGTCTTAATTCCTTAAAAGGAAAAATAGCAAACTGGGATGGTGCCCTTGGAGGGTCACTCTCAACAGGAGTAAGTCCACTGGACCCCTCTGTTCCAGACATTGCTCTAGTGTGGGTGGATGTGTTGCAATCTACCTACACTGGTGTTTACCTACTAAACCTATCTAGTAGTTGTAGCTAGGGTGTGCTACTCCCTTTGCTCTACAACAACTAAGTTCAGTAGAACTTAAGTATACTAGTCTTGTTTTATATGTACCTAGCAGGTACCTGTGTGATCTTTCAGATGATAATCTCAAAGATTGTAATGGTAAAACAACAGCAAGCTCAGATCCCAATCCGCTGCTCACCAATGTGAGAAGTTGGCCTGGTATATAATGCTCACTAGTTCTAGTGATCACTTTGTACCATGCCAAGCAACCCTTATGATGATGGTTGTAATTCAACCTTGTAGACCAGTTATCCTAGTGGTAACGTGGACAAAGCAGTCTTAGGCTAAACTCTGAAAGGCATGTGAAGCCAGCTGTTATACCATACACAACCCCCTTGAATACCAAATGAAAGGGACACCACACAGATATATATTGAAAATATATATTGATTTATTAACTATTAAAATCCCCTGGACTCTTTATGAGCACAGAAGCACAAGCGTTAAATCACAAGACAGTTTAAAATACACAAAAGTTGCACAATATGGATGAGCCCTAGGGGCCACCTAAACCATATACTAAGAAAGTGGTATAAGAGATACCAGGAGGAAAGTGAAGAGGCCTAGGGCCTTGGGAATCGCTGGAGCTATTCGAGACTGGAGTTAACTAAGTCGGGAGAGGCCCACGGGACTCGGGTGCAGTGTTCAAAGTGCACACACTTTCCAATACAAAGTCTATGGTGCGTAAAAAGTACAAAGTTAGAAAGTTAGGAACCTTCCGAGTGACCTACGGAGCTGAAACTTAAAACACAGGCCCTTGGGATGTGTACCAGTGCAGGAGCACCGGCGGAGCTGAGTTACCTCACCCACAGGAAGCGGGTGCACAGGGTCGAAGTTGTGTCGGGTTTCGTCACGCTGGTCGATGGTGCTTGGAGCTGAAGATGCTGCAGGCGGCTCGATGAGAAGAGTTCCGGTGGATCCAAGGGTGGATCTGAAGATGTGAAGACCTGAAAGCAGAGGGGACAGTGTTCAAAGTCACTAGCCAGTGACTACCGTGGAACCAGATTGGAACCAGGCGATGTCGGGTGCAAACAGGCGTTGTCGGGTAGCTTCTTTCTGCAGCCACGTGGATACCCGGGGTCGAGGACGTCCAGGAGTCGGTCAAGAGCTGTCCCACGTAGGCTTCTCGCTGTTGGCGGTGTCGGCGACCTGATCGGAGCAAACAGGCCTTGGCAAATGCAAGCCACGCAGAAGTTGAAAGATGCTGTTCACTCGGACCAGCAAGGTCAGAGCGGGTGCTCCTTTTCACAGGAGCTTGGGTAGGTCTGGAGCAACCAGACCTGCTGTTTAAATCTTCGGGTTCGTCGCCAAGATGGCCGCTGACCACGTGGCTAGTGGCCGGGATGGCGCGTCGAGTGGCACAAAGCAAAAGGGCCCCACGCAGATCGTGGAGATGCTGGAGGGCTGATCTTTGGTGCAAGGGCTGCTCGGTGGTGGGGGTTCTCAATCCCCAAAGCACAACATCGAGGATGCCTCAGAAGCTGCGCAGTCAGCTTTTCGGGTGTCTTCCAAGAGGTCCGGTCCCACGTCACTCGGTGCCTCCATGGGTCCCTTCTTCGCAGGGACTGTGGATCGGGCTCTGAGAGGTCTGGGAATCTGGTTCTTGTTGGGCTCTGGGCTCGGGCTCCGGCGGGAGGCGGCGGCAAAGCAGACGTCGAGTTGCTGGTTGGTACCTGTGTTCACAGGGTGGTCACTCCTTGGCCACAAGGGAGATTCTTCTTCAGTCTTCTGTGCAGCAGAATGTCGAAGTCCAGTCGTCTTCTTAGTTTAAAGTTGATTTCGGGATGATCTGCTGTGCAATGGCACTGCTCCCCCTCTTATTCCAATCTGGGGGTGGATCACCTACTAGGTCCCTCCTCTGGGAGGAACCAGGAAGGGGGGCGGTTACACCCCCTTTCCTTTGTCCAGCTCCGCGCCAGGACTGGGGCTGGAAGGCCCCAGAACCGGTTTGGGCTGGCCTATGCACGGGGACACCTTGTGTGCCCCGGGCATGTCTGATTCTATTCAGCCCTGTCCTACCCAATACACAAAATCCTGTCTGGGGTGGTGCTCGCACCTCCCAAGGCAGGAAACCCTTTGTCCAGGCCACCATCTGCCGAGTTTCGGTCAGCAGCAGGAGGCCAGACTTGTGTCTGTGGTGGCAGTGTCCATTTTGTGAAGCTGAGGCTCTGTTTAACTTTAACCGGGGTTAAGGCTACATACATGTCGTGTCCCTCTAGAAGGGTGGAATGCTATCCCCGTCGCCAGAATTGGCGAGGGGATAGTATTCCAATTCGTATGACACCTTACTCGACATGTTTTGATAAAGCCAAACCAAAGATAGCATTTAACCGCGAGGATTATAATGCACTTAAGAGTATATGGTATGGCAATATCCCGGAACAGCTTAGGGAGTGGTTCCCGACAGCTGCAGACAGGCTCAGCTCATGCCAGAGCACTATCTCACATATTTCCAAGCACTCTGCCTCCAGGATTGATGAGGCCTTCCATAGGAGTGGCTGATAGGAACATATGTGTCCAGTTTAGGGTTAGGCACAGACATACTGTACCTAAGTAAGAGGTGGTTACACCGACTTACCCCAGCTGAGTGATCAGCCAGTTGTGTCAAACATAGAGGCCAGGCATAATACATGCTGCAGCCCCTGGTAGGCCTTGGATACACCTATGCCCTGGGCACCTAGGGTGCACTTATACAGGGGCTCATAAGGTGGACCAGTTCCAATTCATAATGCACCTAGAGTGCATTGGCAGTAATTTAGAGAGAGAACAGCAGGCTGTGGGTCTGATTAGCAGGCCCACAGCCACATTAAGTCAGAAACCAGTGAAGCAAAAAGCAAAAATTTGGGGTGACCATAGGATAGCAGACCCTACTCTCCTACAATGGCTATACTACACAAGCATATCTTACAACAGGTTTTGAGACACCCACACCGGGATCTCCCAGAGACACTCGGATCAGACATTTTTAGCTTACAGGTGGCTTTCGCTACCCCTCTTCGTTTCTTTGCACCCAAGGCTCACTTCTGGGCTTTTTCAAGGAGGGTCTTCGTCAGAGCTCCGATCAGCAATGGACTCTTCTTCACTGTTGCCACTGTGGTGTGGTTCGTCTATTTCTTCCAACACAAAGTAAGTCCACTCAGGGCTTCGATACCGTTGGTTCTGTTTCTTTAGTCTGTCGCTTTTTCTCAGCGATTTTCCTTGGGCTGCCCTTCTTTCACTTTGAGCCCTTTTTCGGTCTTTATCGTTTTCTTCGACTGTCTTTAGTCTGAGCCTCAGTCTCTTTACGTATCGGGGTGCACTTCTCCCTCCGTGCCTCCCAGTGGTTGAGGAGACTTGGCCTTCTTCGTGCACTCTTTTCACTTTTTGTTGTGGCACCTCTGTTTTCCTGCCTGTCTGACTAGTTCCAGGTCTTTCATCTGCTTCTTCTGCCTGGTCCCTATTCTGACCCTGCTCAGATTCAAATCGCACTTTCTTTTTATTTTTGTTTACTGTTGTTTCCGTTGTCTGAGCACTTTGATCTAGTTCTATCTGTTCCTGTTCATGCCCTTCGATCTCTTCACTTTCTTCTGCATGAACGTCAGCTCTAATTTCTAACTGTCCCTCTTCACTCTCTGGAGTCTCAGGAGAGTTCTCGAGGTCTCGATCTGACCCTACTTGGCCTACTTCCTGATCAGGTGTGATGTGATTCTCGTTGACCTGACCTTCTTCTTCTAGTTCTAGCTCACCTGGACTATCCCACTCACTGTCTAAGTAGGAATATTTCCTGGTTCGTATTGGATCATGAACCTGTTCGTCGGCGGGATACCATTCAACGTCTCGACTTGTGCTCGGCAGTTCAATGTCAGCTAGCTCCGGACTCTCTTCCTCAGAAGCGTCTTCAGCTGCGCTGCCTTCAGCTCCAGTCGCGTTTTCTCCAGATACCCGCTTCGTGTGGCTGGCGTGGATCCACTTCGGTACACCAGCACACTTTACAGCAGTAGTAGTGACGAGGATCACTTGTCGTGGCTTTCCCCACCTTGGCTTCAGGCAACTGCTCCGGGTGTGTTTCTTTAACGCCACCCAATCTCCTGGTCGCAGTTTATGCGCTGGAGTCTCTGGCCACTCGTCTTCTGTCTCTCCAATCTGCTGAGAGAGAGAACGCACTTGGTCACCCAGCTGCTTGCAGTATTCTAATACCATATCATCAGAAATGCTTAGCAGTTTGTGTCCGGGTACCCATGCCTGTCGCATCACTCTTCCCATCAACACTTCATGGGGACTTAGGCCAGTTTTTCTGTTCGGGATACTCCTCAGACTCATCAGCACAAGGGGTAAAGCTTCTATCCAGTTCATCTTTGTGGAGTCACACATTTTTCCCAATCTGGATTTCAGGGTGCCATTTATTTGTTCCACTACCCCAGAAGCCTCTGGACGGTAGGCACAATGCAGTCTTTGCTTCATTTTGAATGCTTTACAGAGTTCTTCTAGGACATCGTTGGCAAAATGCCCACCTTGGTCCGTTTCGATAGTCTCTGGGATTCCGTACCTAGGTATCAACTCCCTGAGCAATAGCTTGGCTGTAGTTAGGGCATCATTTTTCTTTGCTGGGTAAGCCTCCACCCACCTGGAGAACAGGCAAACTATGACTAGGATATATCTATATCCCTTGCATTTGGGCATGGTTACAAAGTCTGCCTGCATTCTAACAAAGGGACCTACTGCCTTTCCAACAGTACTTTGCTCTACTACAGTCCTCTTTCCTGCATTGAATTGCTGACACACTAGGCACCTCTGGCACAGCCTTTCCGCCTGGTTCCTGAACTTTGAGTTACAGAACACCTTTTCAAACACTCTGCACATTGCGTCTCTTCCCATATGTGTGGGTTCATGTATCATTCTGATCATGGGGTCAATCAAGCTATCAGGCAGTACGGGCACACCAGTCGGGTTTACCACCACACCATCATCCCTCAATTTACATCCTTCCGCTGCCCATTTTCCCTTCTCCTGTCTGTCTGTAGCCTGTTGCAACTCTTTCAATTCTTCCCACGTTGACACATTCTCAAACAACATAAGTTGGCAGCTGGTTCCACTCCACAAGGCAATTTGGAGTGACATATGGTGTCGGGCACAAAATTGTGCAATTTGGTCAGCGTACCTATTACCGGCAGTCACATCATCATTTCCAGATCTTTGAGCCGCACACTTGACCACAGCCAATTCTTTGGGCAATTGAATAGCTTCCAGTAGGTTATGCACCACCTTTCCGTTTCTGATAGGAGTGCCTGAGGAAGTCATGAATTCTCTTTGCAGCCACAATTGGCCGAAGTCATGAACAACCCCGAAACAGTACTGACTGTCTGTGTAAACAGTAATTCTTTTATTCTTTCCCCTCTTACATGCTCGAGTTAACGCGATGAGCTCTGCCACTTGTGCAGATTTCACCTCGCTCAGGTAAGATGCTTCTATGGTTTCTGTCAATGTAACCACAGCATAGGCAGCACTCAGGCCCCCACTCTCATGTCTTAAACATGAGCCATCCACGAACATTGTCTTATCCCCATCAAGTAATGCTACTTCACGGATATCCGGACGGGGCTTTGTACTGTACTCAGTAAAATCGATGCAATTATGTTCCCCCCCCTCTTCATCTTCTACATCCAGAGGGACCGGTAACAGGGTTGCAGGGTTCAGGACGTTTGCACCGAGAAATAGTTATATTTTCGGCGCCAATTAAAATTCTCTCATACTTAGTCAGTCGACTAGGCGTGAGGTACTGGGTCTTAGTTCTGGTCAGTAGGATTACAACGGAATGAGGAACATATACAGTGACGTGATGTCCCATGACAATGTTCTCACTCTGTTCCAGACTGACGCAAGTAGCAGCCACTGCCTTCAAGCACCCAGGCAATCCAGCAGCCACTGGATCTAGAGTAGCTGAGAAATAGGCCACTGGCCTCCTAACCAGCCCATGCTCCTGGGTCAGGACTGAAAGTGCGCAATTCTCTCTTGTGTCACAGAATAGTTCAAAAGGCTTGGTATAATCAGGCATACCCAATGCAGGAGCGGTACATATACAGTTTCTCAAAGTTACCCAAGCATTCATGCTTTCGTTGTCCCAGCTGACGGGGTCTTCTACTCCTTTCTTAGTCATTTTTATCAGGGGTCTTGCTAGAGCCGCAAATCCTACAATCCATTGTCTGCAGTAACCCACGACTCCCAAGAACATTCTTACCTCTTTCTGAGTTCTGGGTAGTTCCATTGCTTTAATTATTTTAATCCTTTCAGAAGTGACTTTCCTGATTCCTTTTTCTATCTGGTGCCCCAGATATTTTACTGAGTTTTTACAGAATTGTAACTTGTCAGGTGACACTTTATGTCCTCCCTTTCCTAAGTGATTCAGCAAGGCAATTGTGTCAGTGACACAGTCAGTCTGGGTTTTAGACGCCACCAACAGGTCATCTATGTACTGCACTAAAACAGACTCTCTTGGCAGCACTAGGGATTCAAGGCACTTTTTCAGTATCTGGTTGAAAATCGATGGACTTTCGGTGTACCCCTGGGGGACACGATTCCAGACATAGATATGGCTGTCAAATTCAAAACTGAAAAGGAATTTGCTTTCTGGATGCAATGGGATGGAAAAGAACGCATGGCACAAGTCGATGACAGTGAACCATTCTGCATTCCAGGGAATCTGATATAGAATCACTGCAGGGTTGGGCACAACAGGACAGCAAGGCACAACAATTTGGTTCACCTTGCGCAGATCTTGCACTACCCTGTACTTTCCACTAGGCTTTTTGATCCCAATGATTGGTGAATTACAGGGACTGCTCATCACTTCCTCTATTATTTCTGCTTCGAGTAGCCTGGTAATTTCAGTCGCCACTCCAGCTTTTACTTCTGCACTCATTTTGTACTCTCTGGTTTTCGGGTATACAGCATTTGCCTTTATTGCTATTTTAACTGGGTCCACATTTGCCATTAAGCCTACATCTTTTCCTGTGAAATCCCATACTTCTGGAACTACTCTTACTTGGAGCTCTTCAGGTAAATCCTCAATTGTCAAAGGCTTAATATCAGAATCTTGTCTGACTAACATCAGTTTGTACAGGCCATCTTCATCAGGGGTCTGAATTTCGACGCCATTTGGTGTGCAGAAAATGGTACAACGCATCTTGCACAACAAATCACGTCCTAACAGGTTTACAGGACTGGAATCACAGACCACAAATCTGTGCATTTCTTTGAAATTTCCTATAGAAATTTCCATTGGTTCAGTTACTGGAGTACTTATTATCTGATTTGAGACGCCCACTACTTGGATCGCTTCTCCCGAGAGGGGTAGGTTAGGGACATCCACTGTTCTTACAGTAGATCTGGTAGCGCCAGTGTCCAACAGAAAGGTGACATCTTTTCCTTCAACCTTTCCTTCAATGTATGGTCCAGTCTGGTCTACTGGTAAGGAGGCGCCAAGCACGCACTCCTCATCCTCCCCCCTCAGGCCCCGTCAATCTTGATCTTCACAGAGGAAGGTATCATTTAACAAATACTGTGGAATGACTGCGTTTCTTTCACTCTCGACTTCCCATACTTCCGCCCTCTCATTCTGCTGACCCTGATTCTTAAAATTCTGTCTGGGAGCGCGAGGTACTGGAGGTAGCTTTACCTGTTGCTGGTTCTTTCTCGTCCCCTCTTTCGGCACCTGTGGATTTAAACCATTTACAGGGGCATTACCGGCCTGCAGGTGTGGACACTCGTCTCGCCAATGCCCCATCTGGCCGCACCCATGGCACGGAAATTTCCTCATGGCCTCTTCCCTACTCATTTTAGTGCGGGGTTTCCCTCCTCCCCCAGCAGTGGCATTTTGAGCATTGTTACCAGTGGTCAACTGACTTAACTGTTTTTCTTGTTGTTCAGCTAATTTTACCTGTGCCCACATGACCTTTTCCTTGAGGGCTTTCTTTTTATTTTCGATTTCATCTTCGCAGTACTTAGCATATTTCAGGACATCATCTATGGGCTTTCCCTGCCAACTGATTTTGTTATCTCGAATCCATTGTGAGATTTCAGGTCTCAATCCTAGCACGAATCTGTAGCTAAAGTGAGTCATGTCTTTCATGTCTACGTTATCAATACCACTGTAAGTTTTAAATACCTGCAACAGCCTTTCATAAAATGAATGTACCGTTTCATCACGTTCCTGGGTAGTTCTATCTATTCGGGTCCAATCTGTTTCTTTTGCGGGAACCTTTTTCTTGAGATATTGTATGACTTGTTCATACTTCCTCATTACTTCAGGTGCAGGAGCTCCTGTTTTCTCATCTCTAGGGAACTCTTCACTGGGCCAATCAATTTCGATTTTACAGTCGGTCCATAAATCTACAGGGACCACAATATCGAAAAACCCATCCAGGTCTTTCAAGAGGCACTTCTGAACCTTTATGAAGCGTTCTACCTGCCTGTACCAGTCAACTGGCTTCTCTCGTAACTTCGGGAAGTCATTTGTAAATGACACAATATCCTGTCGGGACCAAGGGACATGGACATATTTCCCTCCCGGGACCTCTCTCATGGGGCACAATTTTTCTGTTGGTGTTACTTCCTTTAACATGAATTCTGAAGCCTGAGACTTCGCCCTGCTGTCTTCCCTTTTCTTTGCCCACCGGGTTCTCCATTTCCCCACCTCTCCCCACTTCTGCAGGAGCTTCAACAACTCTTTTACTTGGATCTGTTTCCCCATTACATTCAGGCTTTCTAGATCCTTGTCGGAAAAGTCTACTCTGTAGGGTTTCTGAAGAATTTTGGAACGACTGACATCAATTCCCATTTCTGTGGCTGTATCCATTATCCTTTCATGGAGCAATCTAGCACTCCGGGTAAGATTTTTGCTGATGAACAGTAACTCTTCTTCATTGTACGAGCTTAGGCGTTCAACTCCTACATTTCCAGCCATCATTTCTTCTATTTCTATTCTCAATTTATATATTTCTAATGCTTTGGGTTGGGGGGTAGTCTCCTTTTCCAGCTCCTTTGACCATCTGTCTAATTCTTCTGGGGTTACTACAGTAGCACTCCTAATCCCAGTCGCGCCTTCAATCAAACACTTCTCTTATTCTAGGCTGACTTCTTGTCCCTATTGTACTAGTCCTAGGTTCTCTAATGGGCAAATCCATCAGCACCACAGACTCACATTCACTTTCCTGGTCCTCATCTATGAATACTTCTTTCTTCGAGGAAGGGACACTAGGAGTAGGCGGTATGGGGGGAACAACAGGAGGATGGGGACTAGTCAGGTCATTTCTATACAGTGGAATAGCTGGGCCAATAGTGACTGGAATAGTCAGAGAATCAGGATGGGGATGTATCTGGGCAATGGTTCGAACTAAATCTTCCCGCTGTCTAGCCAGGGCTTCTTTCTCTTTTTCCCGCAATGCTTTTTCGGCAGAATTGTCATGCAATACCTGTGGTACTAAGGACGGATAAATACTCGGGGCAGTCGGAGTGACCACTCGAGGTGGACCTTCTCCGAACGGCTGATAGTTTGGGACCGTGGATTTAGGTCTGCAAAATCCATCCCCGTCACTGGTTTTACTGTCTGTACCCGTTCCATCTGTATCACTATCCCTCCTACATCTAGGATACTTTGAAAAGGGATTTGGGGAATGCACAGGTTCTGACTCTGCAACATAGGGAGGTGGATTTTTCATTAACAAATCTTCCAGGTGCTCATCTTCTGAATCCACTACAGTCATTAGGTGATGGGTCTTTGCTTTGCATTTACCTCCCTTTTCTTCTACTACCCCCATCATGGGAAACAATCCTTCCGTCAACATAGATTGCCTCCACTGTTTCATTTTCTGCTCTTTAGTTGGAGTAGGAAGCCTGGGATACCATTTACTCACTCCCTTATCCATCCTGGGTTTATCTCGCTCTGCAGCCTCAATCTCCCATTCCTCCAGAGCTTCGTACTGGGTCAGCCTAGGTCTGGGGTGTAATTCATTCATGCGGGTCCTTAGGTTAAACAGGATCCGACCATTAAATGTACCTTCAACAGGGAATGCTAGGACTCCGTCATCTACAGTATACTTTGCCCAATTTTCTAACCAGACACAAGTGTGATACCCTTTATCAAACAACATAAAAGAAGCAGGGGTATTCGGCGGGGGAATAAGCACACCTTCCCTCGTTCTAATGGGCTTGTCAGTTTTGAAAAAATTCTTTACTTTGTCAGTAAATGACAATTTCCTCTTTACCCCATACATCATGTGCGGTCTACCTCGTATAAGCTGCTCCTTGTAAAATCCTAGGTGCTTTGGATTCGGTATAAAATCTGGATACCACATATAATTTTCCAGACTCTCTTCTAACTCGGCTTGATTAATTTTGTTTACCTTTGTGCTTCCAATGCTAGCGCGACTTTTATTTCACAATACCCAATCAGGTCAGTGATTACAAATTCCCTTGTCCAATGGGTGCGCGGCCTTTTCGCAAGACAGAGTCTCACTCTTCGGCACTCACCCCTCCTTCACAATTTCAGCTCCGCTACACACCCGCTGTTTTGACCAATACCAGCGCGGCACGGAGTGACGTCAGAGCAGCTCTCCGACTGACTCCCTCCTTCACAAGGTAACGGAAACTTTTTACTTTCCCTAAAGTGCGAATACAGAGTTTATTTACCAACACGCAACGTTTGCCACTATGTCTGAGTGTTCTAAAAAGATAGAAAAACTTTCTCTCGGTACAAGTAAACCACTTCTGTCTACTTCTCATTCACTCTGGATAGACTTCTTTGCCTGTCCCTTCACACTAGTAACATAGAACCCGTTATTCTTCTGACTCATCCACCTCAGTCGGGGATATGTACTGAGCCAGGATTTCACCAGCGAACTATCTTACTTACCAGACAAGCCTCGGAGACCCTACTACTCCTCCCGTATGCGACCCTTACTAGGTGATATCGCAATGAAAGTTTTATAAAGGACTCGTAGCTATCATTCACTCTAGAAAACAAAGGTCCTAATTAGTGCTTCCAGTTATCCTAACCCTGCACTAATGATTCAAACCCTAGTGACTTCAACAGCTAACCGGATTCTGCTCACCGTTAGCTAAAATACTTCCCCGGGGATTCGGACTACACTGAACATTCACAAACAATTTTGGGTTAATTCAACATGCAATATCTATAGCAGCAATGCAAAATCATATACATTTACATATAAATCCTTACAACATTTCAAAACTTTGAAAAAAAATTACAGTAGAAATCAGCAGCACGTTTTATTTTCACGGTTTGTTTATGACTTATCCTGTCTACCTAATCTAACTAGTCCAAACCATCCTCTGGCTGCCAGAAAATTACTGATAGAGCGCGCAGTTCACCCGGGTCACCGAGTTCACCTATTTCTTACACGCACTGGGCCCACGGCGTGCACATAGATTTAATACACCATTGACTTTCGGTGTGAACTGGGTGATTTGGCTTCTGCTACACGCTCTTATGAGTAATTAAGGTTGGTTTCACCTCTGCTTACCATGTACCTGACTTACCACAGGCACAATTCCTACGACAGATCTGGAGCTTAGCAGGGAAAAGAGCAGACAGGACTAGACCAAATACTTCTCTAACATTAGTATCATACTTATCCACAATTTCTGTAAAATGACCACAGACACCTGATGAAGTTTTAAACTTTATATAAAGATTCAAAGAGAAGATGCCAAGACAATAAGCGATATGCAGAATAATATATCAAACATCAACATCAACACCAATATGTAACTTTGTATTAGAATTATAACCATTAGAATATATGGGAAGACTAGGGGTAGGAATTTTTAGAACAGAATTAATCACTATAACTTTATACTAGGACACGATTTTAAGGTTGGGACCTAAAACATGTACTTATCCTCAAGCTATCTTTACTAACTTCACTGCAACCAACTAAAGGTAAGGGAAAAACGGGAACATACTATTTAATACAAACGGATTGACAATTTACTAAGGGTGGGGAGAGAAGTGGAACAAACCTATTAAACAATCACGTGTAGTTCGCAAAAAGAGAATAGAGTAATATCATTGGCAAATAATGCTTTACTGAAAGAATCTTGAGAGAGAGAAAAGGAGAGAGAGAGAGAAAGAAAAGAGAGATGCAAACCCTCGGTCTAATAATTACCTAAGTTCAGATTGAAGTCCAACCCTGGCCACGGGTCGGATGGGAAGACGGGGACAAGGACCCTCAGGAAGGAATGCCAGAATGCAAGCAGGTACAGCTCGCGGACAGATCAGGACAGGATACCCCTCAGGTTCGGGTCAAAAGGACTGGGCCTCCCAGGGTACGACCAACACCCACAGCTTCGGACAGCAACGCCTGCGTTACCCCTCTCTGCAAGTAATCCGCCAATAACCCCGATTTGGGTTTTCGAATTCCCCAGCAAAGTGCTTCGCCAGCACTTAGGATTTTCCACCCCTTAGGAGTTTGTGGAAAGTATGGACAAAGTGCTCCGCAGCACTTCAGATTGAGCACCTATAGAGTTCGTAGGGTCAGTGACAGGTCTGCTACTCGGACAAGTCGGACAATTTTCCTAAGCTAAACTAGGGCAATTATACAGTTTTGGGGACCCTCAGACCACCCACTAATGTTGCAAGTGACAGTTTCTCATATTATGATTGGTCAAGAGAGGTGGCGCGATCATTACCACCTCCTAAAATTCAGCTTTCCCATATTTAATATTCAGGTTTGCATACCCGCCCCCCGGGTTCACGTTCCCAGGCATAGGAATACAGAATACAATGCACGAGTTCAGTATATAGCAACAGTGTATGACAGTTCAAGGTATAATCTTGCATCTTCGGGATGGGTTCCCAGGCGCATCGAGCTTCAGGAGCCAGCTGGCTAGTTTTAGCTTCTGCGCAGTTAGGATTTTCCCTGGTCAGCTGACAGGGTTCAGAGGAGCCTCAAGATGGCGTTGCTCACGTATGCCCCAGCCCACAAAGACGCGGTACATGAAAAGTAAGCGAGAACAAATTAAAATCACATATAAAATGATCACACTGTATACCATGATGAGATATTAACCAACCCTTACTTTATAATGACTATAGCGTTATTGTTTAGTGCGAAAAGACAGATAAGCAAAAGCAGCAGCAATAAGCGGAGAGCGTGGTGAGAGTCAAGCAGCCATATTTGCAACAGTGCGCATGAGCACAAACTCCCTCCAGAATGCGAGTGCGTCACATCACATGGGTATGACCGACGCATGCGCAGACTGATTTTCAGCGAAGCAGCCGCTTTTAGTGCAAGCTTCGTTAGTATGAGAAAAGACATACAGGCAAGCATCCTGGGGACACCCGCGTGTTGGGAAAAGCACTTTATAAATGACGAACAACAGTGTTAATACGATTATGCAATTTAGACAAGGGTTTTGCATGAGAGTAGGGCGCTTGCACGCGAATCCCAGCTCCATCACTTCGACCGCTGCGAAACCCTTCCTGGCTTCCCTGAGAGATGGTCCCTTAATGGGTATCTCCAGGGTGAGACCAGGCATCCCCGGCGGTCTGGTGGGGCCGTTAGTGAAGATGAGGCAAGCTAATGCCCAGAGTTGCCGAGTGTGATCGCTGATCAGAGTGGGCACCGAGGCGAGAGAATTATCGAGTCCGCTGACCCTGGTCCAGAAACCTGCCGCGCCGGGAATCGAACCCTGGTCCCGGGCCGTCCTCTGCTCTCGGTTCTGCCGCCTCTAACCAGTGAGCCACACTTCTTCACAACGCTCAAATGCTGACTCAGTGGAATGTATTCAAGTGCTCGCTTCACCGGACTGAAGTGCCGCCGACAGCCCCTTCGATGCAGAATCACCAGAACCCAAGTCCCATCATTGGATTCCATCCATCTTACAAACGTTGATGCTGTGCCCAACTGGCTGCGGCGCAGGTTTCCAAAATGGCTGCTCCCTGGATCCCTGCCCGGGAAGCCGCCATGCCTTGGGTTTTCCCCCCCTGATCTCCCCAAGACAAGTCTCTGTGTAGGTCATATCAATAGTAGATCTTACCCTCCTGGTCAGAGCGTGAGCAGATGGTTTCAAACCCTTCCAGGAAAGGTTGAAATGAACAACCAAAGAAGAAAATGGATTGATTTATACTAGAACTGATCTTCTGATATCTCTGAGGGATGGACAGATTCCTGATGTGCTATCGAAGGATTAAGAACTGAGATAAAACTAACTCCTGAGCCTTTGAAAAGAAGGTAGCACCTTAGTCCTAAAAGACGAGCCTGGTCTGAGAATTAGTTTACCTTGCAAAAAATCCTAAAATAGGTGGTCTACAGGAAAGAGACCCCCAACTCCCCCGACCCGAGTGCTGAGGTTGTGTCAACCAAAAAGAAGAGTTTCCATGTCAATAACCGTGGAGGAATAGAGTCCAGAGGCGCAAACCAGCTGCCGATACCAGACTGGAACTAACTCTCTCAATGGAGGGTTGGAAACAGGAAAACTCCTCAGAGGTCCAAAAACAAACCCCATCTACCTACACCACCCCAAGGCTCTCTAAAGTCCTTTATAGTGACCCAGTGGTTCTTACTTTGGAAGACTCCAAATCTTCCCAAAACTACTCGTCAAGAAAATACAGAACATTTACCTCAGCACGCGCAACAGGGTCTACATTTCTGGACTTGCACCGTTTTCTAAAAGATTCTCAGTGATGAGAATAGGAGCGAAGAGCAGAACCATTTCTTTTTTTTTTATTTCTGTAATTTTTGATTGAGTATAAAAAATATATATTTACATGGAGCATGGGATATACGGGAGCGGAAAAACAGAGAAAGAAGAAGGAAGAAAAGAGGGAAAGAAAAGAGCGTTGGGGGGGGGGGGTAGTAGTTCGATTGTCCATGTTCTGTCGGTCATTGTTTTATGCCTCCTCCTTTGCGACTCTTCGTTGTTCAAAACATTGAACCACGATGGCTGACTCCAAGAAAAAGCCTTTCTCTGTAGACTTAGCTTTTCTTCATTTTGTATCTCAATTCTGTATTAAATGTTTTCAAAATTATCTAAAGCATGATCAATAAATATGTTAATATAAACTGACAATGACAAGGAAACATTACGAGATATGAGCAAAAATAAGAAAACCATAAGTACAACAAAACATAAAAGGAAGGGGGGGGGGGAGATACAAGTATCACTGTCATACATAGACATTCTATACTACTATTATAAAGGAAGAACTTTGAACCTTTGAGGCGGGTAAACTCGGGAACCACAGCGCCAATCCACACACCCGATACATTGTTTTAATCGTCAGTGTGTGCAGATGGAAATAGGCTATATAAACGTAATAAATATACGTTATTTAAAAAATTTACCAAAAAAAAGTAGTCCCTTGAAAGAAGCGCCGGCCGCGACGTGCGTGCCCGACGTGAGGAGCGCGGGGAGGAGCGGCGTCCAGGAGCGCGGGGAGGACCGGCGGACATGGCACGGGGAGGAGCGGTGAGGAGCGGCGGACAGGCGGTGAGGAGAGGCGGACAGGCGGGGAGGAGCGGTGAGCGGCGGATGAGGTAGGTTATTTATTTACGAGCGGTGAGCGGCGGAAAAATGAAGGAAAATTGAAAATCGTGAGCAAGAGGAAGCAAACGGAGCATTACAAAAGTGAGCCAAACGGTGCATTACAGGAGGAAAAAGTTACGTGTGCAGGTTACAAAAGCGTACATCGTGAGCAAGAGGAAGCAAACGGAGCATTACAAAAGTGAGCCAAACGGTGCATTACAGGAGGAAAAAGTTACGTGTGCATGTTACAAAAGCGTAGAAAGTAAACATAGAGGTATAGGAGGAAAAAGTGGCGTGTGCTGATAGCAAGAGGAAGCAAACGGAGCATTAAAAAAGTGAGCTAAACAGTGCATTACAGGAGGAAAAAGTTAAGTGTGCAGGTTACAAAAGCGTAGAAAGTAAACAGAGGTATAATACTGCAATATATGGAGGAAGGCTCCGGGGGACCCACGGACAACGTCGGGGCGGGCGGGGGCCCTGAAGCCTAATTGCTCCCGGACAACGTCGGGACGGGCTGCTAGTTGATGTATATAGCAAAATTGAAATATATTACAAGGAAATAAAGTATTCTATGT